>NC_135504.1:66636830-67236830 GCF_052857255.1 Amblyomma americanum
GCTAGTCTTTAAAAAAGGCAAGTAGTAAGTGTTTAATAAAAATAATTATAAAATGGAAGTTAAAAGATTTTTGCGAACCCCGGTATCTGCGATCACTGTGGCGGCGGCACCTGAGCTGGGGCAGCAGAAATAAAGGATAGCAGGCAGTATGAAGAAGTGAATTGAAATAGGTGAGGGGACAGGAAGAAAGGACACAGGCAGTGGTAATATACACTATTTACAAAGGGTAACAATGAAATGGTCCAGGATGTGCGCATAAAAAGGCAAGCTGCAGTTAATATTTTAATGGCGGTATTTTCTGATGGAAAACACTCGGCTGAAACACTGAAGACTTCTTACGTGCGGGAATGTGAAAGCATGAAGCATGTCATGTAGGCACAGACGTTTGGTTGCGGTTTGCGAATTGAGTTTATGTCAGGCAATCCGTCTAAGATTAAGCACCATGCACACACAGAAGCATGCATGCATGACACCACTGTACGACGAAAAGTTGCTTCCCAATTTTGGTATAAATGTCGCCACATCAATGGCGCCACATGAAGATCGGCCAGTGGCGGGCATGCATAGACGAGCTGCATGAATAGGATTGCCTGTAGTGGCGGTGCTTGGCTTGCTGTGCGCGTCCTATGAGAGCTTCATGACTTCACCTTTTTTTCTGGCCAACGCTGAGATTTCTTGTACCATCTCGAGGACATACACACACACACCGTAGGCGTTTCTCGTAATGGGACTAGTGCTTCAATGACATTAAGGAAACTGCGCGTGTCACAACTACCGCTCGTCGAGCGGCTGCCTAACACAAGCCGTCGAGGCACAGGGGCCGCTTTACGCTTCCCTGTGGCCTAAAGGCGGGTGTTGGACAACATTTATTTGTAAAGTTTGGTCAGCCCGTGCGTGGTGCACGTGTGTCGGTGCGTCGGGGATCGAGAAGGAACTCAATGGGTTGAGGTTTCTAAAACAAACACTTTACTTGGCGGCAGGGAACAACACAAAAAGGTAAAAAACGAACACGGGGAGTGACAGGAAGAACAATACAAAACACGGAACGCGACAAGCAGGAGGCACACAATACAAAAGGTAATCCGTCCAGTTAGGACACGAACAACAGAAGCATACAATGCATTAGATGTCGAAAATACAACATTACATAGAAAAGAAAAGGAGAAGTCCGGCGGACAGTTCACATGCGGGGACCAAGGTGACGACTCCGGTTCAGGTGGCTGTCGATGCGGCGATGGCTCGAAGGCGGCGGGCCTGGTGCGATGGAATGCGTGCCTCGGCGCGGCAATTCGGCCCTCAACGCCGCGGACACACCACCCGACCTCTTTCGTTGCCTGTCTTCCCTCGACTGTCTTCTCCTCAGCTCGCCGCAACCCGCACGGAGCCGGCGGCCAGCGCACAGTTTCCCTCCCATCATCGGGACGTTTAATCTTTGTTTTTCCACGTGGGGGACGACGGGGAAGAGGGGACGCCGTAACCGGCAAAGCACCCCAGGAGCGCGCCGGAGAGCCGCGCCCTCGGGAGGGCAGAAGAAAGCGCACAAGACTTATGCCTTCTGTGACAGCCGTCGCCGAGTCGGCCGGGCCTGCACGCCCGAGTTTCGGCAACCAGCGCATATGCGCCACTGTCCTTGAAAACGCCACGCTTCCTGGGAACTCAATGTTCGTTTGGTTTGCCGATGGCCGAGCTCCGAGAAAGACCTCGACGGATCCCCCGCAAGCAGCCGTGCTGCGACCCAGTTACTGCTCTACGTGAACCCTCTCCTCTGCTCTCTCCCAATGGGCCACGTCCCGCTGGTCTGTGACAGCGCGCTGTACGCTGCCTTCTACGTTTAAAGTTACAAATAAACTAACCTAAACCAGCGGAGCTGTTGAGTCAATCAATGGTTATGGTGCTCGTCGGCTGACCCGAAAGACGCGGGTTAGATCTCGATCAGCCGAAGCGGTCTCATCTCGATAGAGGTTAAATGCCAGACACCCGTGGACTGTGCGATGTCAGCGCACGTTAAAGAAATACAGGTGTTAAAATTATCCGCAGGCCTCCGCTTCGGCTTTATCTCTACGGCATCTATAGCCTGAGTCGGTTTGGAACATTCAATATCATAAAACCAAACCAAGTCTTCGTGAAGAGTCGGTTTCTTACCCGACAAGAAGCCACTAGCGCGTTTCGGTTATAACTAGGCATGAAAAGCTTTATTTTAATCACACCCACGCGCCTTTCTTGCTCAGGACACGCACAGCTGTTACGCCCCTGCACTGGATCTTCAGTTCAGTGTATACTAAGAAGGAAGCAAGACCCTAACCCGCGAGAACACTCCGGTGCGCGCTGTCCGAGAATATAAGAAATGAAGAACGCCCACAACGATGCTACCGGATTTCCAGATTTATTGTCCACCCTTTACAACCACCACAAACCCGCGTTTGCTCTGCTTTTCCAAATCTTCCCTTCTTTCAAGCGGCAGCTTTGAGTGCAACCTCGAAAGGCGCCCTAGTTGTCGCAGGCCATGCAGCTTTGTCGAGATAAGCAAACCGCAACGTGTTTTCTGGGCCCGCGTGAGACCGCAGCCACGAGTGAAACGTGACAAAATTGAGCTCACGAGCTAACCAGTCAAATCAAGCTGCTCAGCCGCCTCAAACATACCGAGACATCATCTCGGCAACAGCGCCCAACACTTCGCGGCACTGGAGTCAGTATACAAGCAGGTCCAGGCCACGCTGCGGAGCGTTCGTGTTAAGCCTGCCGACGATTGTGCACGGTGACCGTTCGCGCCTGCAACTACTTATCGAACCAACACACTAGTAGCATTCGTCCGGCGCCGCTTGACTGAAACTTCGACAAACGTCCCGTGCTCCTGTATACAGCATTACAAAACAGCTTGGGTGAAACGTTTCTGTCCACGACGTGCGCTGAACGAGCGTCTGTATACGTAACAAGCAATGCACCCATCTCAATGAACAGCACTCAACGGCCCGGACAGGCGACGACGACGCAAATATACAAAAAAACTAAATCCACCCCAGAACGCGACTGTGCATTTCCGGAGGCGCCATGTAAATCGAGATCACGCGGCGCTAAAGCATACTTCCATTTCGGTCGTCATTCAGAGACTACGCGATATTACTGACAGTGAATCTACTTTGCAACACGAAGAAGCCAGTAGAGGGCTTGCGAGCTTTCTGCAGCTTTCTGCCGCGAGTTTCGCGCCAACTGCCTTTCCGCGCATTGGGAACAGCATAGCGGCATTGCGCTGCTTATGACGAAGCTTACAAAAGAGGATAGGAAGATAATTCGTTCTGCACACACAGCTCCGAGCAGAGTCGTTTAGGAGGCCAAATTAATAAAACATAATAGGGAAGACTTACCGTGAGTGGACGCTAAAGTTGGGTTTCGTTGAAAGCGTAATCCACGAGAGGACACGCACACTTCGCCGGAGACACCGACACCGTGACACCGACTAGAGGTGTGCGCCGAGGCATCAGCGCGATGCCGCCGACTGCGCTCGCTGCGCCGGCGCCGAAGCAAACTGATCGGAGCGCCGCCGCCGCCGTTTTCACTCGGCGCGACCTCTTAATGTGAGTAAATATATTTTTCCCCGCAAATCTAGCTGCGTTTGACATTTTAAAGCGAACGGTTTTCTGGCCGCGAACTTGCTATTTCGCCGTGGCGGTGCGCCGAGGATGCACAGAGACAGACTTTGAGCCGTCCCCTAGCAACTGCCGCAGCTGACGCCGCGCGCTCGCCGCGCCATCTGGCTGGATGGATGGTTGGATGGATGGATACGGCTGAACCCTTTACATCGGGCGGTGGCTCAAGCCACCTAGCCATGTCTTGTGAAATTTTACTCCTGTCTTGCTTTTAGCCACAAATCAGATAACCTTCGCTTGGTTACTTCTAACCTCTTAAAATCCACTTTCCCTTCACTATCCCTAAACCCCAATGCCTTGGGTAAGTCAGCCCCGCTGCCTTCCACTGTAGGGTGAAGCCCTTTACAGAAAAGTATCAAGTGTTCAGCCGTTTCCTCCTCCTCTCCGCACGCAATGCACAAAGTGTCTATCTCCTGGTACCTGACTCTATACTTCTTAGTCCGCAAAACTCCAGTCCTGGCCTCAAACAACAAAGAACTTCCCCTACAATTATCATAGATATTTTCTTTGACAATTTCCTGTTTAAAGGTCCGGTATGTTTCTAGTGCCGATTTCGTCAGCATCCCTGTTTTCCACAAAGCTCTCTCTGTTCCTTTAACCTTTTTCTTAACCGATAATTGCTGATTTGCCCCCTTACTGCTGTCCACATATTTGCTTGTCAATTTATAGTTCGCTTTCTCCATTTCGTGTCAACATTCTTTATATACAGGTATCTGAAAACTTTCCTAGCCCACCGCTTTTCCTCCATCCTTCTCAATCGTTCCTCAAATGCTATCTTACTGCTAGCCTCTCTGCTCTCGAAAGACGCCCATCCCATATCACCCTGTACCCCCTGATTTGGTCACACCGCGCGCCTCGCCGCGGACAGACCGCGGAGCCGAACCGGTCTGTTGTTTAGCCTTGTTTATTCCTTTTCTCTGTCTAAGGCAGACAAGCGTGTCAAGCAATTGAGCAATGAAGCTGCACAAAACAAACAAAAGGAACCCTGCCCTTTGCGCGTCTACGCATGCGTATTGTCACCAGAGTAGGCAACGTGGCATTCGAAAACTTCTTCAAAAGCGCAATAACAAGAAGCAATGGTCTCGGAACGTCGGAATCACGACTTGAGGGTCGCGGGCACTGTGGCTGCGGGTGGAATCAGGGATATGTCCCAAAACTGCATCAACGCATCGTAATATATCATAAGTAGAAAAATGTTCTTGCAAAAAAATGTAGTTTATTCTTTTATTATTCCGGGAAAAGGCCGGTATATAAAATGTTACTTTCAACAAATGCTGATCAATATTCTGAAGAGGTGATATTACAAACTGTCTAGTCGGAAATGTTTTTGTTATAAATCTACTGATTAGTTGGCACTTAAAAGGCTGAACCAAGCAAAAGTTGGTCACAGACGAGGTCTCTTTCTTTTTACATAAATAATAATGTATAAACACATTCTCATTCAGAGCAAGTGGAAGTGCGATTAACATACCGAGTATGACTTGCATCGGTGCCGGCTTAGCTATTCTAGACGAATTCGCTGACTCTGCGCAATGGCAAAAGAACTGAGTGTCACAGGCCAGCAGAGTGCTCACGTAGAGCAGTGACAGGGTCGCAGCACGGCTGCTTGCGGAGATCCGTCGAGGTCTCAGTCCGAGCTCGGCCATCGGCAAACCAAACGAACATTGGAGTTCTGACCCAACAAACACAAAGCCTCCTTAAAACTCCCAGAAATAGCCCATCAGGACATTTGGAATCTTTCCAGGAAGTGCTCATTTTTCCCCAAGACATCCAAAAGACGTCCCCACAACTAGTCGTGTCCAAAAAGTTGTGCGTCTCAGGGACAGCACCAAAAGGTTATTTAATGCTCGATTTCTTGGCACTGGCTCAATAAAATTATTCTATCTCATGCAGACTTCAGGCATCTAAGCGCACATATGTGCCAAATATCAGGCACATGCTTACGTTAGAAGTGGTGTAATACAGCTGTCCACTCGGGTAAATGCTTGCTGGCTAGGCCATCCAGACTTACCTGTTTACATGAAATGTGCTTTAACACGGTGAAAATTTGGGCTGGTTGGTGCATGATCTTGTGACGGGAGCAGCGCCGCACGAGGCAAAGAGAGAGGCGGGACACGACGCTGAATAACCAGATTTTTAATGCGCGTTCGTCGAATATATACATCTCGCTCGTTTAAGAAGGAAAAGAAAGAAGCATGAAAAACGCATAAGATGGACACGTGGTAAAATATTAAGACATCGCACGCAGATAATCAATTTCTCTGTCCCGAAGCGATATTGAAGGTATGCAGACGCGTACGTCGCTCTTTGGTCGGATGTTGAAGGCTTCTTCAACCTCCCTGGTCCGTTGATCAAAATATGACGGGATGACCATTGTGTTGATAAGCTGCGGAGCACATTCATGCTCTCTGCAATGTTTTGCTAATTCACTGCTGGTGGCGCCCTTTAGGCATATTTTGCGCTCTCGAAGCCGTTATTTCAAACAGCGCCCAGTTTGACCAATGTAGGTGCGTCCACATGACAGAGGTATCTCATAAAGCCCGCTTTTCACACATTTCACATGTTTTTCCAATGTTTTTCTTTGCGTTGATTTTTTCTTTGCTCGCTGTTGACTCTGGCGCACAGGCTTCTTAACCTGTTGTGTGCTGACATGAGCACTTTTACATCAGCTCTTGCGCCTACCTTTTCGAGACTGTGGGAAATGCCATTAAAAAAGGAATGACCGCGTACGGCTTCCTTTATTCTGATGTGGTTGTGACATATTTTCTGCCTCTAAGTGCTTGCATGCTTGCAGAATCCCCTCTGCGACAGTGGATAGCAGTCTCGTCGGGCAACCTGCTGCTTTCAGCCGACGGTTCTGGGTGTAAAAACTGCCTTGAACTTATTGATAACAGGATCTCGTCAATGCGGCTCTCATTGCTTTTTTTTTCTACCCTTGCTTGATGATCTTCGAGTGCGCAGGTGTGTAGAGGAGCACTCCCTTCTAGCTTCGTGGTCCGTACCGCCAGCATATGTGAGCGCCTAGAAAGGCTTGCGTCAGGTCAAGAAATCGCATAACGTTGTTTTCTGGGAGTCCACTCGTTCTTTCTAGTCTTAGTTCTTCTAGTCCTTAGCAAAACCACGGTGCATTGTCCTCAAAAGGACGTTGCATTGTCCTCACCCAATATATTTTAATTTCTCGAAACAGCGAAAGCAGTGGAGGACTAGTCATAGTTACGGTGACCTACTGCATACTTCCCCTCGGTAAGCTGTGAAGAAGAAATGAAAATTTTTATAGATATAGTCGAAATGCAGTGCCTAGATTGATTACACACAAAATGAAATTGGCATTGTTGTAGACTTTGGTTCATGGATAGTCTATAGACTGTCTATAGGCAAAAGTAAATTGAGGCGGTTATTGTTCAGGCTGTGGGTGGTCTATAGGCAACTTTAAAAGCCTTATTTATGCAGAATAATCTTTAAAGGCTGCACAACTAAAATTGTCGTGCATAAAGTCAATAAAATTTTAATACTCAAAGGTGAATAGCGTTTGCTCTTGGGCCAGTTGGGGCGTGCTGAAGTTGAAAAGAAACAGCGTGCCAGCGAAAACACAAGGGCGCATACACAAGATTAAGGATCAGAAAGAACACTGCATTTTAGACCACTTCCTTTTGTCTTAGAAAGAAGGAACGTGCATACCTATAGCGGGCTGATAAGATTTGACATCATTGCAAGTGTCAGGCGGATGTCAAGATGCGCATGCGCTGGAAGCTTTGTGCGGCAGTGTGTTTCAATAAAGCACGGCTGAAAGTCCAGCGTCCGTCCTTGTGTGCCACCTTCTTCTTGTGTATGCGTCCTTTTTTTTTCAAGTTTGTCAGGGAAGGGTGTCAAGCAGGGAGGCAGGATCTCGCCGATGCTACTTTATCGCCTGTTTACAAGAGGTACTCAGAGGCATGCGTCGCGAACGGTTGGGGATTAGAGTTAATGGAGAATACTTTAATAATTTGCTAATCGCTGAGTACATTGCGTTGTTAAGTCACACGGGAGACTAACTGCAAAACATGATCAATGAGTTAGAGAGGCAGCTCAGAACGGTGGGTCTAAAAATGAATATGCAGAAAACGAAAGTAATATCCAACGGTTTCGGAAGGGAACAGCAGTTTGCAATTGGTAGCGAGGTGGTGGAACTCGTAAGGAAATACGTCTGCTTACGACAGGTACTGGCCGTACATCCGGATCATTGAGTGAAATAACTAGAAGAATAAAAATGAGGTGGATTACATTTGGAAGGTGTCTCTCACACCATGAATGGCAGTTTACGAGTATTCCTCAAGCGATAACTATATAACAGCTGTATCTTAACGGTGCGCACCTATGGGGCAGAAACGTGGAGGCTGACGAAAAGAGTTCAGCTTAAGTTAAGCACAACGCAGCGAGCTATGGAAAGAAAAATTATATGTGCAACGTTAAGAGACCGGAAGCAGGCAGAGTGGTTGAGGGAACAAACCCGGGTTATTGACATCCTAGTCGAAATCAAGCGGAATAAATGGGCTTGGGCACGGCATGTAACGCGAAGGCAAGTTAACCACTGGTCCTTAAGGGTAACGGAGCGGATTACAAGAGAAGGCAAGCGTAGCAGGGGCCGGCAGAGGGTTAGTTGGGCGGATGAGATTAAGAAGTTTGCCGCGATAAGGTGGATGTCGCGGCCACAGGACAGGGATAATTGGAGAGACATGGGAAAGACTTTCCCGGCAGTGGGCGCATTCAGGCTGACGGTGATGATGAGGCTACTGCTCTGGAGATAGGGCCCGCAAAGCCTGTACCCACAGCCGAGTTCGCAAAATCGTGACGTCAAGAGGGCGATGACAGCGAACGCGGAGAACCGCCAAATGGTTGAGGTAAAGCCGTAGAATACGAGACCTTGTTCGAGATAGTGCTAAGAGGGAGTTCTTATAGATAAGGGTTACCGGAGTTTAATCTCCGAAAGCGACTCAAGCTATGAGGGAGGCCGTAGTGAAGGGTTCTGGAAATTTCGGCCACCTGGGGCTCTTTAACGTGCACTGACATCGTGCAGCACACGGGCCTCTATGATTTCGATGGAGGCGAAATTCGACCACCGCGGCTTTCATAGATAGCGTCTAAACTAAACGAGTGCGAGGATTCTCCCCCGAATGGGGTAGAAGGGGCAACGAGGTCCTTTAGCGGGATTGATAAGAGCGGGACCTTTTCCGTGGAGTTGATGCAGGCGACGAACCAGCGTTTCCGCGAAATTAGAGATTTTCGCAACGGAAGGGGCTTCGAACTTGACACAGATAAAAGCCCCTTAACGAGCATTAACCGCTGCAACAGCGAGTAGTGGTGTCACTGTGGCATCACAGCCTCAGGAGAGGCTACTTTGCAGGTGCTGGTGCTCGCAGATGGCGAGGCTGTCGAGGCGAACAGATATCAGTACAAGCCAGGCTTGTAGAGGAGAGCAGATATCGGTAATAGCTGAGTAGAGTGATTTAGAAATCGGTAGTCATTGCTACTGAAAAGTGGCAAAGATCAACTCAAAAAGGGATGAGCTGGGGAACACGGGGGCAGCTTAAAGTTCCGCTTTGCGCTGTATGGAGAGGACTTTCTTATCCGAAGGCAAAGAGGTGAATTCTGAACTTGAAAAAGGATCCTGTGAGGCATTTCAAAGGCCGGAGTAAAACGGCTTTCGTTCTTGCGACGCGCGCGGAAAGCTCTAACCTAAAGAGGAAAGGGGCCAGGACCAGCAAGAAACGAATAAAATCTCAGGCCTTTAACTCAGTCGTGCAGAGAGCTGCTCGTGTTAAACGCCGGCGCTGGTCTGGGTAGACTCGCAGGCGGTTCTGAAGCTGACCGCCGTAACGGAAAGGAATTCGAGCATCTTCCAAGCAGAACAGGTGCAAGGTCTTTGAGAAGATGTCGGCCTGGAGGAAGACACACACCGCACCATCCTTAAAAAAAAGAGGCAAGAAAAAAGGCAGAGCGGCCCTGATCAGGAGGCGCTCCTACCTACCGCACTGAATTAAAAAAAAGAAAGGCGGGATCCGGGGCGTTTACTCCGATTTAATTAGGGCAATCGGCCGCAAACAACAATAATTCCAAGCTTCTAAGAATGCCCAGAAGGTGTAGACAGATTTCCCGCAGTAAAAAAGACGATTTCAGATTCATCTTCAGTGCACCTTTAATTGCCGCTTCGTTTGAGCTTTCTCTTTCTGACTAATACAAACCGTGAATTTTCCGTCCGATGTGCTCTCTCAGCAGCGCCGGGTATTCAGCCTCGAGCATCCGGCGCAGCTTGCGCTCGCACTTCCTCGTCTCTTGCACGAACGCCTTGTCCATATCTGCGTTGACGAGGGTTTCCGAAGGGGGGGCGCATGGTCATCTCGAGGGTGTTCACCTTGAACTCCGAATTTGTCATGAATTCCGTGATAAGAAAAATTGCAGGCAAGTTAACCCTGCTTTGAAACATTGGGAAAAAACACACAATGTGAATGTGGACAGCGGTGATGAATATGTAACCTCCTCCCACTTTAGAGCCCCTTTCGGACGCTTGGAAGAACAACTAAGAAGCTGCTTGGCGCAGCGTTTACTTCGCCGTTAGTTTGTGCCGCCCCCCTTCCCATCGTTGCGTGTGGTCATGATGCCGCCAACAGCAACGTCCTAAAGGCTCTTCGGGAACGAGGTATAGAACACACAAGAAAACATCTGTGCTGTCTTAAAGCTCCAAATATGCATTATTCTAACCTCACCGGCATTTTTCACCCATTACTTTAGTTTATGCACTCCGCCTGTAGTTACACTTTTTATTCTAAAAAAAAATCGCAAAACCACTGCGGTGCTCCGCGACATTTGTTCCCAATCTACCTGCAAATGCAGGTAGATTGGGATCATTTCTGCCATTCAAACTGCGCGTACTGCTCGCGTTCGCTGTGTGTCCCCCACCCAGGTGCGGCCGGGTGCAGCGCACCCGTGAAGTCGGCCCAGTGCCGGGACCGACCATCAAGAAGGGGCCAGTCCTCATACAGAGATCCCACCCGTATCTTCCTGGATGGGAATGACAACCCAATACACGCCGTCCGCATGGTTGGACTGCTGGACATATGCTTATCCACAATAAACTGCCACAGCGGAGACAAGGGCGCCACCCAGCAAACCACCACAGCGCATCTCAAAATGCTACGCTGGCATGAATGAAGCGAACCTGATCCGGCTTGGCGAAGCCCTTGCACTCTGCCGCATCTAATACGTGGCTGCCTATACGAAGCCGTACGTCAGCGACCGAGACAGACCTGACGACCTGACCGTCTCTTCTGGGGATCTCATAAAAGTGCACTAGGAATCCCGCGAACCACCTCCACGGAGAAATTCGTAGCGGTAAGCATGCTCGACACAATGGAAGAACTGATCGAGGTTCATCTCTGTTCTGATTATAGCCGGCTTACCACCACATAAACCGGCAAACCCATCCTCCAAGTGCTTAGTGTACACCAGTGAGGAATGACGAGGACGAAGAGAACCATCCCCGAGAGATCGGATCTCGCCTCCTGGTCCCCCTAATGCCCACAGTGTGCTCCAATGCTTCTGTTCGCGTGCGAAACGACGGTAAGCAAGATAAAACACCAGCAGCAATGCCACCGTCCGGCAACACGTAGCCGTGATATAAACGGTCGAGGCGGATCGCGCCCTCTACCCTGCTATAAAAGCGGTGGTGACTAACGTGAGCGGCTCTCCCCCCCCCTCTCCTCACCACCATTATAGGCAACTGCAAACGCGCCGTCCAAAACTGCGCCCGCAGCTGATTCTCGGCACCTGCCCCGTGCATTCTAATCAACAGCCGAAATTCCCATTCCGCTATTCTCATATGGGCCCCGGCAACACTGCCGCCCATGGCATCATTATCATCATCGCTATCATCAGCCTGTCTGCGCTCACTGCAGGATGGGACAGGCTTCTTGATCTCATCCGCCCACCCAACTTCCTGCCGGCCACTGCGACACTTGCCTTCTCGCGGAATCCAGTTCGATACCCTTAACGACCATCGGTTATCTTAGCTTCGCGTTTTAAACACTGTCCAAGCTCATTTTCTCCTCTTGATTGTGACTAGCATAACATCAACCAGCGTTTGTCCTTAACTGAAGCTGAACCCGTTCTTTTAGCCTACCAGGCAGCGGCAGCTGAGTGTGCCGAGGGTGCCCCCAAAGACAAACTCAGCAACTACCATGAAGTAATACCACTACCGACTGGATCGCCGCAAGTACCCGGCGGGGCACAAGACACTATCGACGACCCAGGAGCTTACCTCGCGCTACCTGCAGACCAACACATACCCACACACCACATCTCAATGCCCACATCTACCTCGGCGGCTACACAAATTCGCGTAAGGTCTGAAAACCAACCAGCAAACGTAAGCAGCACTCTGTGGGCATGCCAGCAAACAGTGACCCCACGCAGTAATACCCACACTAGGGAATAGTGGAGGGCCGTCATCAACAGCTCTTGCCCTGGCGTTCAAGTGGCGGTAGTGGCCTGCAGGCCGTGGATGCCGCCGTGGCTCGAGGCCTTCGGCCGTCTGATTCACGATCTCCCCTACCTTGAATGTTACCTATAAAGTCTTCACCAATCAATCAGCGCAACCCCTGATGACTGAACTGTTGCTCGGAATGTGTGGCGCTGCCATGCGAGCGATGGCTCCGGGGATGAGAGGGCGGCGAAGGCTGCACCCCAGTATTATTCCTGAGGAAGCGCTGCTGGAACAGTCACGCTGCGGACGGCCCGCATGAGCCGCCGACGAGCGGTTCTTGGACGAAGCGGGTCCTTCCCCAGCTATGCAGCGACAGCGAAACCGCAGCGAGTCATGGATTCAAGCGGTGTTTTAACGCCAGTGCAGGCCGGTTTTTTTTTTTGTACCACGTTTAACGCGTACTTGTGCCGCGTTCTTCTATTCATGTCATTGTGATCTGTCATGTTGCAGCGTTCAGATCATTGCCCTTGATTGGTTTTTGTTGACGTGCGCGTAGCTATGCTTTCCTTGAGAGACTTTGTTAGCATGTACTGCATGGCCGCTGCATTTTTGTTGAGTCATTTGACACCTTTGGTTGTGCCACTACAAGGCGGTGTTTTAGAACTGTTCGCGGGTGTGCCACTCCTCCGGCAAGACCAGGAATCGCAGAACCTCTCCTCTATAAAGAGCATGACCTTTTAGAACGAAAGCTCTACTCTTCGAGCTACAACTCCCGCTTTGGTGCGCATTTGACCTTGAGCCGGCGGAGCGGAGGCATGGAAAGTGACGTCATAACACGTGACTCGGTGTGGAGAGGCGCCGCAGCTCCATTCACTCGGAGCCTCGCCGCTGCTGTACCACGTGACTAGGGGGTATACCAGCTGCTTCGCTGGCACTCGGTCGCTCAGTCTCGCCATGGATGAGGCGCGCACGAGACCGAGTCCGGCGCCAAACCGTGCCTAACCATGCTTAACACAGCCTTCGCTCGTATCACTATAGGTTTAACAAGCTCTAAACAACTGCTAGTTTTTGGCATTCTATATTTAAATTCAGATTACATGTCAGGCACTGTGTGGGTACTGTTGTGTCCTACTACATTTTGCGTGACCAGAATTTTCGTGGCATAGACACCGGTTGCACAGCCATTCAACACCTTCAGCGTTATAAACATACCCTCAAGCATTTGCCCGTGAGAAAGGCAAGGAAGACTATACAAGCAAGGCTAAAGTTTAGCTATGACTTCTTAGAGAGCCGTGATGTCCCTCCGTTCCCGCTTCGGGTGCTATGTTCTTTCTCTCAGTGGTAAGGAGAGTCGACTGCAGAGATTGAGGACCTTGATTTAATTCAAGCCATGGCAGCCGTGTTGCGAAGGGGGGGGGGGGGGGGAGGAGCGCAGAATGTCCCCGTGTCCTGTACGGTGTCAGCACACGTTAAAGAACCCCAGGTGCTGTAAAGTAATCCGCAGCCCTCCATTGCAGCGTCTCTCCGTACAGGATCCGGAAATCAAGGAAGCCACGGAACACATTCTTTACGGGTGTAACAGTGTCATTATCCCCTTAATTTCATCGACCTCTCCAACCTTCCTGGAATGCTTTTCACTCGGGCTCGGCAGATTACCAACGGGCATTAGCAGGGCAAGCGATTTAGTGCGGCACTTCTATAGGCGCATTTGGCGATTTCGGGCACACGTGCGTACTACGTCCCTTAAGCCTATTCGTGGCACGCGGCCCACCTGCACACCGGGTTGTGGAAAACTGGCAGGCCTGTACACCTGGCAGGCCTTCACCTGGGTGAGGGGTTTGGGTAAAGGGTACACATTGATGAAGGCCTTCCAGGTAAAGGCCTCTGGGTAAGGCATTTAGGTGAAAGGCCTGCATGGACACGCCTTTAGCGTGAGGGCATTGCAGCGTGAGGGCATCTCGCATTCATAGCCCCTAAGAACGTTCAGTGCCATCGTAATGCTACAGCCCGATATTTCGCGCATAGGAATGGTAAACCGTCTGCTAGATTTTTTACGCTGGGCGTTACTGCTGACCTTGAATAAAGCTTCTCCTAATCCTCCGCCTCACAGCCCGTATGTCACGTGGGGATGTTAACAGCGGGAGCCTGTGTTGTGTTTGTTTGATTGCCTGAGGCATGCTTTGTGGCAGGCAGCCTACCTGATCACCGGGTTGTGCGCAACCAGCCAACCATGGCAGGCAGCAGTTCGATTAATGATTGATCGTGAAAGGTTGCTCGGGAGGAGAAACCTGGTTCTCAAAAGTACCACTGAGGCAGTAGAGGTATGAAGACTCCTGAAGGTTCTATTAACGTAAATTAGAGAAAGCAATTTTGCATATGGGCATCAAGCCAATATCGCTATCCTCACAATTTACATCCATGAAAAATGGTTCCGAACACCGGAACTGAAGTGAAAATCGAAGTACTACCGCATCTCATTCGAATTTAGCCTAACTAAGCAAATCCACCGTCAATTTTTTTTATTTCTCTTTTTTCCTTCTTATTCATCTTACCCGACTCTAGCTTGGCTTGCGGATTTCTACGACAATGGCAAAAACAACGGGCTTGAGTTCCACGACCACTCGGGCTGGGGTCTCTATAACGGCTCACCCCTTTATAAGGAGCGATTGCGTTGCAGTCAAGAGTATCCAATACCACACATACTAACAGCGACGTAACGAGGCATTTGGGAGAAGCAATTCATAACTCCTGGTTCACGCCCGAGGTCCACAGATGTACGTGTGGTGACATCGGCGATCCTGTGTTCATAACATTATGTTAGATGAATTTATGGAAAGAGGAAAGGGGCAGGTGTTCTGGTGTATTTAATCAAGTGGGTGAAATTCGTGTACGTTTCCGGGCCACGGTAAAACACCCTGCCGCACAACACTGGGAGGCTAACGCCTGTTGCAATGAGTTCGGTGCATCAGAAAGACAGAAAACAAATTCGTGATTGACTCACTGCGCTCTCGGTGCACCGTTAGCGTGGCGTAGCCTTTGCTGACGAACAGATCAGCCGTTGACGACTCCTCATTCAGGCAGAGGCGAGCTATCAGGCCTCTCCTCAGACTTTTTTCTGCGAGCTTCACGGATTCGTAGCTCACCATGAGCCCCTCCAATTTTACTGGGCATTCGATCTTTCCACCGCTTACAATGGTGCAGTCTCCATCGATATGAAGGCGGCTCCTGAAACGGTACGCAGCCCCTTAACTGAACGTCCACGAGCAGTACTCCAGGAAGTTGTTAACCTGAAACGTGAGAGCGAGGAGAAAAGCAGTTTTACGTAAGCGAAATGAAAACAGACCGTAGCTTAATTAATCACTGAAGTGACGATGGTCGAAGGCCTGTCATGGTGGTCTGTCTTCATGGAGTACCAAGCTTTCAAATGCGTGTTCCTTTTGTTTACCAAACTAACCGAAAAGTGTAAGGATACCTAGAAATATCTTGACGGTGCTTACAAACTGGAGTTACGGAGACAGACGATAATTATACAGCGCCAAGATTGTGGAGTCATTAACTAACTAGAAAAGCAATAAATGCGTTAAGCATTAACGGAACGGCCGGGGCCTTTCCAATTCAGTACCTGGACTGGTGGCGTAGTGGGATACGTTTCCGACGCGGCATTATGAAGAAAAAAGGCTTGCCCGGACGTTTGCCGTTGTGATGGTGCAAAATATACTTGACAACGGTCGTGGGAAGCGAGCCTTAGTGAGCCAGCGAACGTTCCGACAAAAGGATTTGTCTGCGCAGTAGTAGTGGTAATTGGTATTTGAGTTATAGCTACGTTGTCGCGAAATCTTGATGGCCGTTGTCATAATCTAACCTATTCTAAATGCCTCACCCGTGCCTCTACCATTAGCCCTGTCCTTTGCCAGCTGCGCCCACCGTATACCCGCAAACTTCTTATAATCTCATCCGCCCACCTAACTTTCTGCCGCCCCCTGCTGCGCTTGCCTTCTCTCATCATTAGGGTGAAAATATTCTTGTCCGCATATTTCAAAAACTCACCAGTGAGCTTATGTTTATGTCTTAATCTTTAGTGCTTTCTTATTCCACAGCAAATTAGTTCTGGTTTTTTACAAGGAGGCTTAGCCCGAAAACACAACACGACGGAACAAATACGGGGCGACTCACTCTTCCTGTCTTTCACCTGGACTTCGCGTCTTCGAGCTAAGCCTTTGTGTTCAAACTAGCCCAAGGCTCGATTTTGCGCAGCTTTCTTTATCATTTTGTTGGCAGCATTTTTTAGCATTTTGTTGGAAAATTTGTCTTGAAAAATGTTCAACCAGCGAAGCCACTCCTCTGCAAGATAAACGCGCGTTAATAAACAGCTCATTAATTGCTAAGCAAGGTACACACCAACCTTGATGTCGACGTCCAGGAGAAAGCTCGGCATCTGTAGAATGTCGACAGGGGAACTCTCCAGCAGGTCCTCAAAGAGGTAATTTGCGCCGGACCGTCGGCCCCAACTGACCTCCGTCCCTGAAGATGATGTGTAGAAGCGCATGAATGAAACGGTCAACAAAAACTGGGCAGTAATTGAGTTAATTGATTACACATTTCTCTTTCTGCACTGAGATTCATTTATCAATCGCATCAGCTTTTTTTTCGTCCGCAGGAGCAGAAAGTCAGCGTTGTTCATATTGCCACAGTGACGGCCGTTTTTCAAGAAAAGCGCATTGGTAAGGCTCTGCAGACCCGCCGCGGTGGCTCAGTGGTTACGGCGCTCGGCTACTGATCCGGAGTTCCCGGGTTCGGACCCGTCCGCGGCTGCTGCGTTTTTATGGAGGCAAAACGCTAAGGCGCCCGTGTGCATTGCGATGTCAGTGCAAGTTAAAGATATCAAGGTGGTCGAAATTATTCCGAAGCCCTCCAATACCGACACCTCTCCCTTTGTTCTTTCACTCCCTCCTTTATCCCTTCTTTTACGGCGCAGTTCAGGTGTCCAACGATATATTTCCTTCCCCCAAAACCAAACAAACTTTCCTCCATTTCCTTTCCCCCAAAACCAATTAAAAAATTAACAAAGGATGTGCAGCACGCAAACACGCAAAATCAAAAAGAGGCAACCGTAAACCAGACAGCAAACTTCCCGCTGCATATCGTTTGGATCGCCAGTTTTGATCATCGCATTACTTACATGCTTCCCACATAGAAGAGGGAAATTATTCTCACGAGTCTCGCATATCCCGAAGCAACAAATGACACGAATATTTAGCAAAATGAATGGGGCAAGGAGAGGCGGGTCATGCACTGGAGCGCCGTTTATTCGATTTCTTATAAAGCGCTCATTCGCTACACTAATCGCACGCGTAATACTAATATTAATCACACGCGCAACCTGTACACATTTCTTGTGTAAATATTTTGTGTATATTACCTCTCCCCCTATCCTCTCTTCCTGTACCCTCACCTCTTTCACTTCATTTCTCCATTCTGCCGGCTGTCCTTCATTTCTGCTCCCCAGCTGAGGCGCTTGAGTGTGGATGGCAGATGCCGGGGCTAGCAAAAATCGTTTCCTTCCTTGTTTATATATCGAACAGACAGGCTCGACGTCCCGTCCGTTTTGAGCCTAGTGGTGTCCCGCAGTGACCCAACGCTCCGCGTGTGCTACTTCGGGCGATTAACAGCTGGGCGCCCCCCCCCCCTCCCCCCATCTGTTGTGTTTAAAGTGTTGCTGGCGTGTGTTTTTCCTTGCTTTTATTGACTCTGCACGCATGCAACTTGACCAAATGATTGTTATGTAAATAGTTTAGTTATCGCCTCTCCTCCTATCATTTCTTACTGTCCCCTCACTGAAGAGAAACTCACGCGCAGAGGGCAAGAACTCCTGCGGGGAGAGGGGGTTCGGAATGTTTTGTTTATGTGTTTTTGTTTTAGCTTTTTAGATGCTAAGCTGCTCCAGCCTCACAATAGGCCCGGGCTGCCTAACATCACTACAGACGTTCTCTGTGCTCGGATTTTAACGCGATCGCATTAAAGGCCCCGTTACCCAGAAAAAAAAACGACGTCGGCATTGTGAACGAAGAATAGGGTGGCGTCGGGCGGTTCAGGTGGCCACCCGCTGGAGAAGTAACCTGGGCGGCCCACCTGTAGATTACTAAGTGGCGTCATCACAACCTGCCCACCGGAGTGTGAGAAAACTGAGCAATTTGGCAATGGCAGTTATATCAATTATTGATCGCGATTGGACGCTCGGAAATATCAACCTAGGTTGCACGAGCCCCACCGGTGTCAGCGACTGTAATCGCAGGGCAGGGCCGCATCCATTAATCAATGGACCATTGTGGAAGGAGTGGTGTGAGGACTCCGAGAGACCTATGAATGTAAATTTGAGATAGACCAATTCAACACACGTCGGCAGTAACTCATTAATTATATCGCGCCATATCCGTTAGGCCGAGCTTAAGTGTCCCCTGCATTTTTTTTCTTTTTTTGTCATCTTACTTTTGTAAAACAAAAATTGCACGTCTGTTACCAAATAAAAACGAACATGCAAATTCAGCTAGCGTTCCAGGCAGCTGATCTAAAACTGATGCTCACTAAGTACTCTTGAATATAAACAGCCTCTTCTTTCCATTTCATGAGAAAATGCACTTCCCAAAGATCACACGCCAGTTCTAAAAGCCACATCAATAATAATTTGACCTTGTGAGATCATTCGATTTTGAGGAAGTCTCAGGGAGGGAAACATCATTTTCGGTAGTAGCCTCAAGATAAGTGCTCTCCAAATAATCCTGCGCAACTCTCTTAACCTGACTTAAAACATATCAGCTGCATGCTGCTAAACTCCGTCTACCTTCTTCGGCGATCGCTGCTTTTTAAACGCGAACGACAGGTGGCTAGGCAGTTTTGATCGGAAATCGCTTGTCAGAACGGCTTTTTTCTTCCCTGCAGATGCACCCTTGTTGCTCTTTACAGGGTCAGCGCTGATGTCTACCCTTTCAGGATAAAAGAGTCCTTCAACCATATCCAACGAGATGTACACTGTCGCTCGCACCGCGCTACGGCCACGACGGCGCAAGCGTCGACTGCAGCGCCCTCACACGCCCTAGGAGCAAGTCGCGCCCGGCTCCAGAGGCAGCGTTTGGAAACTGAAGTATATCTATAAACGTTGTTTAAACTCGTATTCGTGACTTGAGTGTGGCTACCAAATCCACTGCACACGCGCTATTCTTCTCTTAAGGCGATAGCCTTTAATGGCTCATAATCGCGTCTGTCCGTTACATATAGGTCACGAGACCTAGGTCCACGTGACAATAGATCACGTGACATCACAAACTCACGTGACCTTGTGATGTCACCTAATCTCTGCCACGCTCGCGTCAGCTGCTCTTCTCTGTCGTGAAATGAATTCAAGCGCGGCAAATTCAAATCAGTGCCATTAGTCGCAAACGGCTTTCGCCTTCCCGCAGTTAGGAGATAACTAAGTGCCTCCAACGAATTTTTCATACTTTTTTCACACCCCTGGTGCAGACAGGAGGTCACTAGATTTCTTGCATATATTTAGCACTTCCTATGCCCCCTCGCCTGTCGTCAAAGGTAGTTTTTTCCTCAGGCTTTTGAACATTAGTTTACATTATGAGTAGCATCCAGCTCAGTAGCTCTTTGCCGCCAGTGATTCTCCGCTGCAGTTCCTCCCTTGATATGGAAGGTAGCAAGTGCACACCTGTCCCATTCAACCACAAAGTTTGCGGAGGCCGAGTGCAGTTATCAATACTGTCCAGCACATAACACAATAAGGGTACTTGATGCACAAAGTACCTCGTTGGCCTGCCGGAATCATTGGTGATGTAGGTACGGGGACGACAGCACCCACGTTCGGCTACGATGCGCCTTCCGATGAGCCGGCTGCATTCTTTGCCGCAATCATTGCTGATGAAGGTGTGATATGACAGCAGGATCCACGTTCGGCTGCGAGTCGCCTTCCGATGAGCCGGCTGCAGAGTCTCCGAAAAGAGTTTTCCGACTTCCGGCGCGACTGAAATATATTGCCACGGCCTGCGTTTGTAGCGGTAAAAATAAGAAAAATTAGTACGCGAAATTGTTGGTTTAGAATCTGCATGGCCACAGGAATCAACGCGCTCTCATCGCAAACTTGGGAACAGTATTAATGTTTTCTGCGAAGCTAAATTTTCTATAAAACGACAATTTCCGCAACCTGAAGTGACATTCGTAGGTTGGGGCAACCTAACGATGATGATGAGCTGGTGCAGCAGCTTACGGAACCCCCTTCGTCCTTTTGTGCTGAGCTCGTTGTAGTTCAAGAAGCATTCTGCTCCGTGGCCGCCACAATTATGCTCCCTGCGGCCCGCGTGGTCATCCGCAATGACGCCCTTCAAGTTGTCCGTTTGCTACGACGTGTTAGCCGCTGTCCAACGATATGACAGGACATCCACCGGCTCGCGGCGCGCATCCCGCAGCCAGTACGTATTGAGTGGGTCCTACGGGATCTGCTGAACTCTCAAAGCCAGGCAGATTTAGCCACCCGTTTCGCGACTCCAGGCTCATCATTGCCTCAGCTCCTTTATTTGGACACCTTCACCCTCCTTTCATCAAGAAAGGAACTCCTCCGGCGCCGCGCACGTGCTGTCATCCCTCCGTGTGCGGTAAGCCTCCCCCGCGGTCTCACCCGAGAAGAGGTGGTTGCGATTAGGAGGATCCGGATCGGGGTTGCCCTCACACCTGGAGTCACTCGGAAGTGGCCTCAGTACCGAGATTTCTTTCCTCGGCCCGGGTGTCCGATATGTAAACACGGACATTGAAGCTGACATTCATCACTTACTGTGGGACTGCCCAGCTCTCAAGCCTACAAGGATCCGGCACCTGAAGGTAGCGGGTCTTTCACCAAGCAACCCTGCCTCACACATTGCCTGGACGCAGGGACCGTACCATCGTTCTGTACTGGACTTCCATGAAAGCAGCTAGCCTTTTTCCATTAATTTAATCACTACTACATCTTTCATCACACCTTCGCCCATCAATGATGCCCTGAGGCAATAAAGGTTCCTTAAAACAGTATTCTATTCAAGCCATAGCAGAATGCAGGGAATAACTTACTCAGGTGATTCCTGTACTGCAGCCGATGACAGCAACGCTGGACGAATGTGCGTCACCCTGAAGCAGAGGGACGCATGTATTAAGACATGGGAATATGTAGAATCAGGGGGGGGGGGGGGTCAATAACCTTTCAACAAACAATACTATACACTTACATACCTTGTAGCAATACAGACTATAGGCATACAGCAATTCTTACATACACTTGTAGTCTATACAGTTACATTGAAACATTGCTTGAGCAGTGTAATCAGCCGACGCTGTGGCGATTATGACGCCTGCCATGCAGAGAACCTGGTTAACTTAGTTGACCTGGGTTCTCTGATGCGAACAGAAATCTGAAGGACGTCGCCAGGAATCGACTTCGTGCTCTCGTGCAGTGCGGAACTCCGCCGCTGTATGCGCGAGCGCCGGGAACGAAAGGCAAGTGTGTGTGTGTGTGTGTGTGTGTGTGTGTGTGTGTGTGTGTGTGTGTGTGTGTGTGTGTGTGTGTGTGCGCGCGTGCGCGTGTGTGTGTGTGTGTGTGTGTGTGTGTGTGTGTGTGTGTGTGTGTGTGTGTGTGTGTGTGTGTGTGTGTGTGTGTGTGTGTGTGTGTGTGTGTGTGTGTGTGTGTGTGTGTGTGCGTGCGTGCTTGCGCGCGCGCGCGCGCGAGCAGGCCAAGCAGCAGGCGCCCGAATTGGGATCAAACGGCAGTCCCTGAACGACCCTGAACCGGGCTGCGAGGTCGGGCCGCTCGGTTGCCTGTCGCCACTTTCCAGGAACCCTCGCCGTACGAGGTGGGGAGAAGGCGGGAACGGCGGCGGAATGGGGAGGAGCACTCGGCCCGGCATCGAAGGACAGTGGTTGTGCGAGACGCTCAACGGAAAGGCCCTGCATCCTATCTCTCCGTAAAGTGCTCTTTTACCATTCGACCAATGAAACAAGATAAGTTTTACCGGAGCTTCTTCTTTGTGACCGGAAGTAACGAACGCGTACGTTAAGCACGTACTCTCTCACGTACACCACAATCGCGGCTGGTCGGTTCTCTGACCCGCGGCTTCGCTACGCGGGTATGCCGCCGCAACAGCCAACACATCACATCGTTCAGGCGCATAGGCCACGACAACAGTCCACGGACTCGGAACGCGCCACCACGAGTTCTTGTGCCATGATCAATGCGGGAGCTACCAAACCGCAACAAAAAAGCCTATAGTTCAAGACGGATTGGAGTGTACCCATAGAAACGGGTGGTGGCAGTGTCACCGTGCCGGGCTTTTTTTTTTGTTTAACTGTGTTGCAAATTAGTCTAAAATTCACCATTTCGAAAAAATTGCAACTAGAAAATTGGTTTTGAGGGTAGGAAATGGCACAGTAACTTACTCACGTTTTCAGTTACACACTTCTAACCTATGTCTCCCCTCCGCTTTTTCGCCGCCAGTCTTCCAATCGCTTTTGCTAACTTCCACCGCAGATTTATTTATTTTATTTACTTAACACGGCCGATTTAGAAGCTTACAATACGGGTGACACTTTCCTAAATATTTCTCCCCATTGGTATGGAGCATAACTGCTCGGAACATGCGAATAATTTATCTGGGGACTCGTGTGGAGCTCTCAACTAGAACTGTGCAATGAATGCTTTTAGGAGTCACCTAGATGCTGGAACTTTTTTTTTCAGTTTACGCTCTTTTTTCAATACAGCGAACAGACACTTTGGTGAAATAACCCTAATGTCCCCACTTAATATTATGCTCAATCCTGGTCATAGAACCAGTTAAAAGTTCGCAATCCTGGTCTCGTAAACTAGTTAAACTTTCCTAAACTTCTCTGGTGGTCGGATTGGTCTAGTCGGCTTCTCCTCGCGAGCAATGAATGACGATGGCACGCTGGCCGGTGATCGAATATACGGCGGTTAGCGGTACCAAGAGCACCTCGGGTCTTCGTCCGCTCGTCCGGCGACACGCTGCCGGTAGGGGGCAGCATTTCCGACTTCTAAGCAAACGGAACTGATTTATTAAAGACGGGATTGAAGTACAAGGCAGGTGAGAATTAGACAGTTTAAAAGAAAGGCTGTTTAAAAGCGGCCAAGGCTCGGCGTGCTCTTGACTCTGTTTGCAGCGGGTTTTTTTTTCAAACCGCTCGATAATTGGGCGGAGCTTTACTAAACCAGCTCTCGCCCAGTTCGAACCAACAGCAGTGCAATGGCACCGTACATACAAGCGGACGGAGCCCTCGGCTCACCGGGTCCCAAACCAGTTCACCCCGCACCTCCTGGAACGTGCAGGGCGCGCTTTCGCGTACGCAGCTCGCTGCATGTGCCACCCACCGAGGCGACATAGAGGCGCCCACGCATCGGCTCTGCTGTCTCCGCTGACAGTTAAAAAGGAATCTCCCACTCCCCACGGCCTTGGACACGGCCGATCAGCAGGGGACGAGACGGCGAGACGTCCAGCAGCAAGCGAGGGCATTGATAAACCATCTGCACGCGCTGGCGGCAAGGGTACAACAGCGAGTCGTGGCCGGAGCAGAAAGGGTTAGCGTTGGTGTCGCGCAGTTCAGTAACCTCCCCTCATCCCCCACGGGGATGACAGCTCTCGAAAAAAAAAGGGGGGGGGGGGGGGGGAACGACCCACCGGTGCCATGGGCTTCGAACTTAACATCCCCTTAAGCTCGTTTAAATATTTCATGGCTTGGAATTACTATACGTATACCCTTTAACAAAACAGGACGCAAGCAGCCATGTCGGCTTCATAGACAATCTCAAGACCAGCATTGCGAACATGCCCATCTTAGGACAAAGTATAAAAATTATTTTTATCTCGCGAAATCAAGAACTCTTTCCAAGCAACCGCCATTCACCACAGCGTGAACCCAACCGCTACACAGCGAACAGTGCACAGCTGACTGACGTTAGCGACGGCCATTCGGGCTGCCAAACAGGGTTGTAAGAAGTGTCTGTTAAAAATTCGGGTATAAAAAATAATCTGCTATGAAGAGCTAAGCCGGCATGTTATCAGCAGGTTTTGACAACGATGTATGAAGTATATGTTACGCCCCACCCGATGCGGGGTGTAAAGGGTCCTATAAGGTTCTCACTGGAAATGGCAAACCTTGATCACGCAAGTTCTTATAGGATGTGACGGGCTTACAAGCGAAGAGCTGGCAGATTAGTTTAATCATTAGGGTGCAAATTAGCTACTTCAGATAATATGTTAACAACAATAAGAATAGCACAGAAAACATTATTCCGGAGGACAAGAAAAGGTTCGTGTTCCTGACATGCTCCGGGTCCAGCACCTACTCCTTAGTACGGAGCCTGCGGACGCCTAAAACGCCAGATCAAGTCTCCATCGACGAGAGATTCTCCGTGCTTTCGGGCCACTGCATTCCTAAGCCTTCCATGGTGGTCTGCCTCTTCAGATTCAATAGTCACTCTCGCCAACCGGAGGAGTCTGTCAGCGACTACACCGCATCACTGAAAAAACCCGATAGCTCTATACCTGTGACGATTCCCCAAGGCAGCAGAGGCAACACCCTCTCAATGCTAAGGCCTCTCCACCGGCCGCGTGACGTCACGCCAAGGGACCGTGCAGGCCCCGCGCTCCGCGATTTCAGCGCGCCGCGCCCGTCTGCACTATTCGGGTACTGCCGTACGTAGCTGCCTTATAAGTGATTCCTTCATTTTCATTTTTGTCGTTGCTGCAGAAAAGAAATTCGCTAGTTTGTGCGCGCCTTAGGCTATCATTTTATCTGCTTTATATATTTTTTTTATTGCAGAACACCTTATTGTCAAGAAAGTTCGAGCTGCTAATACAGTTTTTTATAATAAACAATTTAGCATACGGCCGCCAATTTCGCATTATTGGTCATTATAATAAAAAATTGATTAGTTAATTTCAATTAATCATCTAATTATTAGGTTCTATCACGTACATGATGTCTGCCGTGCGGTAAAATCCATCCGCACAGACCGCACATGCGTATATCTAGTTGTTAAAGTAGAAGTTCGTGAACATTGAAAAAAAAAACACCGTCTACTGCGCATTGTGTTAGTTTTATTCTGTATTGTGTTTTGCTTAAAGCTTTCACACACAGCAATAATGACACTCACAATAATGTTGCGCTGTTGAGTATTTGTACAGCTAATCTGACCCTTACAATAAAAAACGACGAGACACCAGCAATGAAGTGTGCGCAAAGCATTTTTATTGCTTGGGAATAAAACTTACTTCTTCTTAAGCGTTGCTGCTTTCCGGGCTGCGGCCTTCTGCTGCGCATTGTCTTGTATGGCATCATTTCTTAGTTTGCAAAAGTTGTTTAGAACAACGTTGGTTGCAACGCGTACTACCAAGCGCAGGAGAGTTTGTGCAGTGTGGCCATTTTCACATGTCTCAATGTCGTGTTCGTCCAGGAGGGAAATCGTCTGTGAAATCACGACACCACGTTGATTTCTACAGGAGAGAAAATCTTCCGCGGTTGCTCCAAAAGACAACTTCTCTGCAACTAGTTTAGTCATCAGTACCATGTGAACTGTGCATGGCTGGGGAAACTTCAGCCCTCCTCTCGACAGGTTAGCTATCATGGCAGTATTTTCCGCTTCGATCTCTCGATTTTCAATCACCAATGTGCTGAAGCAAGCAGAACATGAAAGCTTCTTTAAAGCAGCATGAGCAGCGTATCCTGCAATGTAGACAATAGCATCCATGTCAGAGTGGGCGTGTGTAATATCGTCGTCGCTGACAGCCACAGAAAAGTTGCATGGGACAAGATCCTCACTTACGTCTTCAAACTCTGTTTCCTCGCGTGGAAATGTCAAAAGTTTTTGAAGACGAAGCTTCTTCTCACATTCGTAGAGCTGACGCACGGAAATGTGGTACTGTGATCCTGCCAGCTGGCGGTAACGGCCGAACCGGTCTTCTAGCGCATCCGTCTGAAATTTGCCCAGCAGTACGTACTTGAAGTGAAGTTCTTCTAAGCAGTAGCGCGAGAGTTCTACCAGAGAATAGCATGTCAGTCGCAAAGCACTGTGAGTCTCTTTCGTCAGCGAGCCACTGGTGATGTTTATTCTTGCCCAAGCGTCCAACCAGTCCACAACGCCGCTCAGGAAAGCTAACTGTGTGTCATCAACAGACCTTACAGGGTCTTGCATGCTGTCCCTTAGCCTCTGGCCTTTGCAAGGGGTCTTAACATTGACTATTTGCCACCATGTGAGGATAACGTCAATGAAAAGAGCAGTCGACTCAGCTTGAGGAATCTTGAACGCGGAACCATGTGTCCTGAGGGCATTTGAAACAAACTGATTAATGACGTCGAGAGCGAGCTTTACATTTTGCCGCTCCATTGAGGTTGGATTCACGGCTTTTGCGTTCAGTCTGTAAGCAGCCTTCACAAGCGACGTCTTCTCTGAAGAATAAAGCTGCCGCACAGCTGCGAAAGAAGCAGCTTTCATACGAGGAGGCCCTTCGGGCATTGCTCCACTCAAGTCCATTTCAGGGAAATAGAGGCATGTTCCAGGGTTTTTCTGGTTAATCCAATTGTTCCTAATGCACTTCAAGAGATGCACAGGATCGACCACGTAGAAAAGAGGGCGAGCGTTATCGGCTGGATGGGGATAGACAATGCTCACCTGAGGACTTGTAGCAAATAACGACATCATCTTGCGGTTCAGAGCATTGTTGTCCGTTATCACAGCGATAATTTTGAGCCCCATTTTCTCAACATTAATGATTATGTTCTTAGCATGCTCGTGCAAAATTTCTGCGCTCAGTTTGCTCACAGGTAATATGTGAATGACGTCCTTGTTTGCAGAAAGGAGTGATTGTACCATGAACACATGGGCTGTTGTTGCTGGTTCCGTTGAATGAACCGACGATCCTACTATTGTGCCCCCTTTGTAGTCGAAGTATGGTTTTATGTGGATCTCATCGATCATCAGGGTCACTGTCTTCTCGTGGTCTTTCATTGATTTGACTCGTTCTCGGATGTAGGAGAGACAGTGCGGTTGATTTTGCTCCACAAGAGGGTCAGCTTTGTAATTTGAGCAAACACGGCGCAGTGTGGAAGGATGGGGCAGAATGATTCTTGATGCAGCTCTTGTGAAGTGATATGCGTGAGGAGAAATTGAATTCAAAATACTGGCGAATACCAGCAGCTCTGCGCTATACACATGCTGTTTCGCGAGGAGAAGCTCTATCTGCTCAACCAGAAATTTCAGCAAAGAAGACTGTTCTTTCGTCGTATCACTGTCCTCAATGAGGTCTGCAAGCAGTGAACCGACAAACTGCAATACTTTAGTATGTTTCGACTCTTTCGTCACCTCAGGTATATTATGCAAGCCTATCTCGAGTTCTTCTAGCAGCAAGGACAGGCTGGAGGTGTCGCATACTTGAGCTGGCAGAATCCTGCCTGAAGGAAGCGACAGAAGCTTCACTCCATTCAAGAAAACAGAAAGTGACAGATCAGGGAGAACTACCAAGGCGCATTTCACATTAGGTGAAGGATCATTCTCGATGAGAAGGAACCTAACGCACTGCTCATCGACAGAAACGGTCCAGAATTTCGTGTTGCAGATTCCAGGCAACTTAGATTTGAACTCCTCGTAAGATGAAACTTTGTTTCTTTTCTGTTCAAGCTCATTAGACTGAAGTGACTTCCTCATAGCCTCCTGCAAAGCAGCGTTTTCCCTTCTTGCTTTTTTCGTCTCTGGCGATTCACTCCGTCCAGGCGTTGAGGACAAGTATTTTGGGCAGTTTGGAAAAACAGAAGGCGCAGCATCAATCTTCAACTGTAGCCTGTCACGCTTCACCTCTATTATTTTCCCTGTCAGTTCATCTTGGTGTGACAACGTCGTAATGAAGTCGCCTGCGTGGAAGTGCAGTTCACACACCTGCACGAGAAAATGAAGCAAGGCCATTCGCCATGACTCTCCATTGCCTAAAACACTAAGTAAAAAGAGTCTGAATAGTGAACAGCTTTTACATATTTACACAGCTTTTACACAAGCCTTATGCACATCCACAGAACTAAATGCTTCCTGGACAATTCATACATAAGTGTAAGAAGTGATATCATTGCCTACAAAGACAGCATGCCTTTCCGGGAGCGACAGCTCACAACTAAGATAATTACCAGCGCCTATTAAGCAATATTTCAGAGTCTTACCCTCGAATGCTCTGTAGGTGTGAAATCCTTCCGTGGAATGGCTCGCAACCAGGCTTTTCTTCGTACTTCGTCTCTTGGGAAGCAATAAACACGTACTTTGGGACCATTCTGGTAGTTCCCGCGGCACCCGGGAACACAGCACCGGCCCATGTTTCACGAAGTTGCACTCGCTACACGGCAGGCAATCAGTTTCCCATTCGTGCGCTAGCACAGGTACGCACGCCACACAAGAAACGGCCACACGAAACAGACACAGCCGTGCGAGGAGCGAACGGAAATGCACCCAACGCCAGGCTGAAAGACTCAAGCAGCAGCTAGACGCTCACTGCAAGACTGCGTTCGTGTCTGTGCTTGCCCGGGCAAGCGCGAGCACATCGAGGGAGACAACCGAGCGGAGCGGAGCCGCGCTTGGTGAGCAGCCTGACCGGACACTTGGCGTGACGTAGCGCGTGTGGAAAGGAGGGCCTGGAGAGGCCTGAAGAAAGTATTTAGAGGGTGTTGGCAGAGGCGAAGGACACCGCAGGCACCTTCTCAGCGGCACCCAGCTGCACGGGGAAAAAGGGAAAGGGAAAAGATAATAAACGCTCCCCCGCTTCTCAGGGAGAGGAGTCAGTCTGACTCCTGCCAGCAACATGTACTGTCGCTTTACGGGGGGCGCCTCTTCCCGTAAAAGTTTTCCGACACCGCATCATCTGCAACCATGCCGACCTACGGAGCATTGGAGCCATTCCACGGGGAAGGAGGGGCCTGGGCGGAGTACTTAGAGCGATTCAAGCTCTTCTTCGACGCCAACAGCGTTCCAGAGGAGAAGAAAAGGTCCGTGTTTCTGACATGTTGCGGGTCCAGCACCTACTCCTTACTACGGAGCCTGCTGACGCCTAAAACTCCAGATCAAGTCTCTATCGACGAGATATTCTCCGTGATTTCGGGCCACTGCATTCCGAAGCCTTCCGTGGTGGTCTGCCGCTTCAGATTCAATAGTCGCCCTCGCCAACCGGAGGAGTCTGTCAGCAACTACACCGCATCACTGAAAAAGCTTTCAGCAAACTGTGAGTACGGCACCTTCCTTCCTGACATGCTGCGGGACAGACTCGTTTGTGGCATTAATGACGCGCTAATGCAACGGCGCATGCTTGAAGAGCCAAACCTGAAGTTAAGAGTCAGCAGTCAAGCTCCTAGTTGCGATGGACAGGGCGAAAAAAAAACTCCAGCATGTGCATGCAAACTCAGGGTATGGCCGAAGCGCAGCCACTTCACACTGCGATGCGAGCGCAAATGAAACAGACGATAACTTATCGCTGTGGAGAGTCGCACAACGCAACAATATGCCAGCACGCCAAATCCCGGTGCAACGCATGCGGTGAGATCGGGAAACTGGCCAGAGTATGGCGCTCAAAGGCTACCGACACAAAGCAAAAGAACCTGTTAAGGAAACCCAAGAATCAAAGGCAACAAAAGCAGCCAGTTCACAGCCTTGCGGACAGTGGAGATCTTCCTACAATCCAGTCACGGGTCTACGAGACGTGGCAGATGAACAGCGAGCAAACATTTCCTCCGTTTGTAGCAGTTTTGCGAGTCGCAGGCAGGCCTCATAGAATGGAGCTAGACACGGGGGCCAGTTTCTCCGTAAGGGGGAGACTGCATTCCAACAGCGTTTTCCCGAGCTCTCAGTAGACCCATCAGACGTAATTCTGAAGAGTTATTGCGGAAGAGCTTGACCCGTTAGGGGCAAGGTTACCATTTCAGTCCAGTGCGGACGAAGAGAGGCAACACTGCCTTTGTTTGTAGCTCTGGACCAGTGTCCTACCCTTCTCGGACGAAACTGGATCAGTGCGCTTCAGCTCGACCTAATTGACGCCAGATCCGTTGACTCACAAGCGTCGACGAGCTGCTGACTTGCTTCAAAGAAGTATTTTCAGAGGGAACATTAGCATTCAAAGGTGTGAAAGCCAAAACTATTGTCAAGGAAAATTCAGCTCCTAAATTCTTCGAACTGCGAAAAATTCCTTTCGCACTGCAAGACAAAGTTGCAGAAGAATTGCAAAGAATTCAACGAGAAGGGGTACTTACACCCGTCAGAACGTCTGAGTGGGCAGCCCCGATTGTTCCTGTGCTCAAGCAAGACGGCCGCGGGCGCACATGTGGCAGATTCAAGGTCACAATTAACGGCGCCCCAGTGCTGGAAAAATATCCTGCGCCGCGAGTCGAGGACCTCGGGAAACTCAAGAAGGCAGCGCCTGGAGATTTCCAAACAAACATCGACAGGATCCGGCTTTCTAATCCTACAGAACAACGCCGCACGCGTTCACTGGGCAGAGATGGGCATCCTCACGAGGGCGAGCCCTCATGAGGATTTCATTCGGTGAGGTGAGGGTGAGGGAGGATGGCAGCATGAAAATTCGTGAGGACGAGGGTGAGGGAGGAAACACATGGTGAGGTGAGGGCGAGGTAGGAAAGACATGATGAGGTGAGGGCGAGGGAGGGCAAGATGCACAGTCTGAGGGTGAGGTTGATGGCTTGAGCCGTACTCCGGGCTAAAGCTTTTTTTCTGTGCGGACAGTTATGAATTCCGGTTTTAGAGCGTCAGTCCGTAAGGATGAAGGTTACCGGGGAAGACGTAGTTTCTGCGGAACGTCGCCGCGATGTACAACACCGCTGGCAATACTATGCCGAAAAAAGCGCTCTTTTAACTGAAAAGCCTATTTTTAAAAATTGTGTAAAAATTTGGGCGAAACATCCTGTACAGTGCGCTAACAGGGAGGCAGTGGTCGGACCGTGCGTGTTCCCGCTGGTCAAACGGGAACCGTGGTACTGCTGTTAGCATTTTCATTATCAGCCCTGAGTCTGTCAGATCATCAGAGTGTAGGTAAAGCATGTATAAATTATACCTAGTAAGGCTATTCAGCTCCCAAGTTCTAAGCCTTGTCTCCCGGAACAAAGTTCGATTTCAGCTTAGTGAGGTTTCAAAGAACTGGCAGCAGTGTAAAAATACTACGAAATTACACTGCCAAATCAAAGCATGTTGGCGGCGTTGGTTTTTCATTCAAACTGTGAGTAGGTCAGTACAGTCGTATATTTCTATTTTCGCTGAAATTGCGGTATAGGAAAGCGGTACCGCAACGTGCTGGCCAAAGCCAGCCAGAGTAGTCTTACCATGGAAATAAAGCACAAGCTTAACCAGCTTTCGTCTGCATCATCGCTCGCTCCGCCTTGCATTGTACGAGCGCGGCCGCTCAATGGAAACGCCGTAGCACGAGGCGCTAAACAAGAAAAAAGTTGTCCTGCTCTCCAAATAACGCAAACGACTCTTGGTTTACTTCTGTCCCTGAAGAGACGTGTGACCACATAATCGCGCGCCTGATTTTATGAATTGAATTTCTTTCAGACACGGTAGGGAATTGGCACTTAGCTTTTGGGTAATGCGTAGACGTGCAAGCGAAAAATTCCCGGGCGGTTTAGCAGGGGGTTATCCACCAATTATCGTGCGCTAGCACCAATGGCTATGGGTTTGCATGGTTTAACTTGAATTTCTATGCTTTCGGTGGAGCTTATGAGACCCGAGTTGTTCCTGAGGAATCTCTCGCGACCAATCATTAATTGAACTGACACGGTGGTCAGTTTGCTCGCCATCCGGTGGGCAGCTTGTGATGACGTCACGTCAGGTGACCAAGGTGGCCTACGTGCTGGAAGCAGGCTTCGGACAGACAGACAACCGCTTTTCGGTGGAGTAGAATGGCCACCGCAGGAATCGTTCACTCCAGACTCTGGGAGTTAGTTATGATCATTATTGAGCCGAAATGCTGCATTTTAGCGGCAACCTTGATTTTCAAGTGGCGTGAATGATGTTTTATTTTAAACGACAGAATGAGAGCCTCACTGCAGCGGAAAGACGGCATCGCAATGGGAGAAGGCACTAAAGAAATAAAAAATCTTCATAGCTGGGGGAGCGGGATCCGAACCCGCGGTGGCGCTAAAAACCAGTTCCGCTGGCCGCTGCATCAGACTCCTGCGCCATCACCCACAGCTTTCTTTATGCATATATTTATTGGATTGAAAATGTTGGCGTCAGTCATCTTTCTCCTAGATTAAATTTCCCTGCCAGACAGACTTCTGTCAAATGTTTTATTTTGAGAAAATATATTCTAGTTACACTAAGTTATTTACAAAGCTTTTAAGAAACGCCACGAAATACATTCTAACAAGACTGAGCAGCAGAGTACTAGCCGCGAGGTTAGGCTGAACACATCACCAAGACTGAATGCCACTCCAATAAAGTCGGTCGGTTCATACACTTCCCTCAGATGAACGATCAGTTGGGAGAAATCTTAACATCCTGCCTGTATGAACTGCCAAGCTCTCGAGCTGTGCTTACAATGTGGTCGTCTTCGACAAGTACCCGCGTTCACGCGTGTTAAGCTGCCAGTCCCTCACGCTGTAGGTTGGAAGCGTGTCATCGGGTAATGATAATTAAGCGACCAACAAACTTTCCTTGTTGTAAGTCTATTCTGTGCTTAGCGCTTATTGTAATTGTCGTGGTAAACACTACTGCATTTTTTTCAGAATATTCTTGGCGTACATTAGTTTTTGTACACAGGCACAAGAACGCGCTGACTCATTTCAGCGGTGCATATAAATAACAATGAAATGTTATAAATCCAAGGCACATGTATGCACAAAGTGCGTGCCAGAAGTAAAGGCAGCGATATTTGGGGCTCAACTCTTAAATGTTTTGGTGTTGACTCACGTATTACTCAAACCACACACACACGTACACGGACGCACCCAACAATATAAGAATCTGGCCACTCATCGAGTAGTGCTCTGAGGGTTTGTATTATGTATTTATTACTCCGTAATATCGCCAGAAGTTGAAGACTACAAAAAATACCTCGAGTTTTAAAACGACTTTTCATGAGAGTGAGGGAGGGCCGACGATGTGAGGACGAGGGCGAGGGAGGGCCAGCAGGTTTTTTCGAAGTGAGGATGAGTGTGAGGAAGAAAATTGTTTTTTTGGGGAAAGGAAATGCCGCAGTATCTGTCTCATATATCGTTGGAAACCTGAACCGCGCCATAAGGGAAGGGATAAGGGAGGGAGTGAAAGAGGAAAGGAAGGGAGAGGTGCCGCAGTGGAGGGCTCCGGAATAATTTCGACCGCCTGGAGATCTTTACCGTGCACTGGCATCGCACAGAACACGGGTGCCTTAGCGTTTTTCCTCCATAAAAACGCAGCCGCCGCGGTCGGGTTCGAACCCGGGAACTCCGGATCAGTAGTCGAGCGCCCTAACCACTGAGCCACCGCGGCGGGTGTGTGAGGAAGAGCTGGATAGCTTTTCAAAATGAGGGCGAAGGTGAGGGAGGGTCATGGATTCAAAAGTGAGCGTGAGGGAGGAAAAGTAAAAACTAAGGCATTTGCCCACCTCTGTTACTGGGTCCCCTCCCGCTGAGCTCCTCAAGGACAGGCAGCTGCAAACGCCCATTCAACGAAAGCACCCCGGCCTAAGGGCGCACGTGGACTTCTAGCAATTGAAGCAAAAGATCCGCAGCGACAGCAACGCACGCAAAAGCTGTTTGCCTTCGTCCGGCGAGACCGTCCTTGTTCGAAACATCCGACCACGCCCAGCTTGGGTTGCCGGAACGGGTCGCCATCCCACAGGTTCTTCGTCGCGTCAAATAAAACTCGAAGACGGAACGCTGTGGAATAGGCACGCGGATCACGTGCGACCGCGAAGGACGCCCGGCGTTCTCTCAGACGACGAGGAGCCTCTTCCTGCACTAGCAGCGACAACGGACACGGAACAGCTGTCCCCACCTCGCTGCTCATTAAGCACCGAGCCGTCTACAACAGCCTCGGCGCGGCAACAGCAGTTGAGTGCGGCACCTTTGCACCCCCAACTTTGTCGGTCTACCCGGGTCCGGAAGCCTCTTATCTACTACGGACTGCAGAGCCGCAAACAAGACACGGCTCGTTCCCAGTGCCGTGCAGCAGGCTTCACAACAAAGGGAGGGGTGTGACCATTCCCCAAAGCAGCAGACGCGAAAGGCACCGCAGGTGCCTTCTCAGCGGCAACCAGCTGCATGTGGAAAAAGGGAAAGGAGAAAGATAACAAAGGCTCCCCCGCATTTCAAGGAGAGGAGCCAGTCCGACTCCCGCCAGCAACGTGCACTGTCACTTTAAGGGGCGCCTCTTCCCGCGCCCTCCTCAGGGCACGTCGGTGACCCGTTTCGGCATTCGCTTCCAAGCTCGCCCCCCTTACAATACTATAACACTCTCCTATTAGGCGGCGGTTGGAGACCAGACTTGTGGAGATGAGATAACAAAATTTTGTTCTTTCATCTCCACAAGTCGGCTCCAGATGTCGGCTAATAGTAGAGCTATCGGCTTCATTTGAGGAACGCGTGGTCCAGAGACTTTTTGTCTCCGACTGTACATAATGTGACAATAGGGCTGTCTGTTGGATTTGTAATAGGCCCATGATTACATCTGTAATTAGGAGGGGTTAAGTTGAAAGGATGTCTGAATGCGTTCAATCGACTGTTCATTCTCGCCATTGCTACTGCGCGTAGCGAGCAAAAGAGGCCGCATAATCTGCCCATGCCAGAAAAAAATGTAATCTTGAGCACAGCGTCCACTAGTGTGCGCACACACACACACACACACACACACACACACACACACACACACACACACACACACACACACACACACACACACACACACACACACACACACACACACACACACACACACACACACACACACACACACACACACACACACACACACACACACACACACACACACACACACACACACACACACACACACACACAAAGCTGGCTTGCAGCGCTGCCAGTGCAAGCAGTCCAGAAATAATGGCGGGAGACTTATCTTAGTCTTCGGAGTTCGAGAGTCCCGACTAGAGCCTGCCGATCAGGCGTTGACGAAGTGGACTGCTCGGCGGTCTGCAGCGAGAGACGAGTTCCCGCCGAAAGTAATCGTTCGCCCTCTCGCGTGGGAGTCCTTGCCTCCTTTCCGGTTTCTTCAACAGCCAGAGCGCCATAGAGGCGTAGCGGTGGCTTTCAGAAACAGGAGCTGAGAAGGCGGTGTGTCCACCTCCTCCGTAGTGTTCCTGTATATGCTCCCGCCGGAGCATATACATGAACGGCAGCATATAAAGGAGCGGGAGCATATAAAGGAACGGGAGCATATACAACAGCGGGAGCATATACAGGAACACTACTCCTTCGTAGGGTGCCTCGATGGACCAGCGGAGGCGAGCGGGCATCAAGGCACCCTACTCCACCGGCCCCGAGTAAGGCATGCGATTGCTCGTGGCATTCGTGAGCTGGCCGCTAGTTAGCGGAGGAAATGTGACGCGCTGGAACTGTGGTGCCCCAATCGTATTTGTGGCTTAGTCGTATGAACGTTTGAGTCTCGTGGGGCCGTGTGTGGTCCCTGGTGCCTGCGTGTCACGAACTTCTCTGTTTCAGTGAAAGTTTTAAAAATACTCCTGTTCTGGTTAGGATTATCGATGGTGTTTTTTTTCCTTTGCTCGACCTTTTTCGCTATGGTTTGCGCCGTGTCTGTGCACTTGTCACGTCCTTTGTCCCCTGCGCTGCTGAAAAGCAATGTCACACCAACTTGCCCAAGCTTCTACAGTATCAGCTTTTTCACTATATTGCAGAAGTTGGAGCGAAAGGTCCCCCAAACTCGTTACCTACCTCGGTCCTGCGCACCAATTTGAAAGTACGCTAGACTGCACTGACAAAATTATTCTAGGGACGACGTTTTGAAGAGCCTGCGAGCCCCGTGCCCCGATTTCCGCCAGCGCCCACTTCCCATCTTCGTGCTCGTTTTTTCCATATTCAGACACCTGAATAAAGTTTCAAGTCAGCGTTCGTCCTGCGTGCGTCTCCTTCTTTGTCCTGACTATTTCGCGCTGAAAAAAAGGCACCCTACATACCAAAACCGACTAGCCTTTCTTTCTATTTTAACGAGTAAGGATTGTTTTTAACGAATACTCTTGTTCTTTTCAGTACGCGAGGCTACTTAAGGTTCAAGGTTTATTTTTCCGTCGAATACATGGCTGAGGAGAAGGGAAAAAAAGCCGCAATGGCGGCTTGACGAAGCTCCCAACCACTATGTTGCCTCGGTAGCAGCTAGGTGGAAAGAAATATTGGTAACCCTCACCCCCACCCCCAAAAAGAAGAAAAAGCGGACATTGCGCAAAAATACAATGGTCAGCACTCTTCGCTCCTTACAATACACACACTCGAGAGTAATTCACAAACCAGCAACTAATTAAAACTAACTTTAAGAAATCATAATCTGATAATGGATAAAGAACAAAACATTTCACACAGTACACTGCACACACTGAAAAACAGACCGCTAAAGGAACAGATTTCGGATGTAGTTGACCTTTATGGAGCAAATCGAACCATTTGCAAACGAAAACTTATTCAGTAGAGAAAGTAGCACATATCTTAGAGACTGCAGGCCGTAACTAGTTTTTGGACGCGGTACGTGCCAGTATTCATGGTGTCTTGTTATCCGGGGCACTGGGTTGACGTGTAGGGTAGTCATATTTATTAAGTCATTGGCCTGATCGTGAACCTGTGATTTATAAATATGTAAAGTCCGAAACTCGTGTAGAGAACTTATTGGCATTATCCTCTGCGTGGAAAATAATATTTGTGTAGGAGATAAGTAATCTACATTAGCTATAACTTTAAGGGCCTATTTTCTTGAACTTAAAAAGGTTTCTTGATATCAATGTATGTAATCTTACCCTCCCACGCAAATTTTCAATACCTGGAATGTGATTCGAATCGAGCCTGATACAGAATAAGCTTTACTTTGTCAGGAAGAATCCATTGGCATCTCCTGATTATTGCTACGGCTCGAGCTAATTTAATTCGTAACATATCGATATGGCTATCCCGACGCATACGCTCATTGAAAAATAACTCCCGACGTCTGAACTGCACTCACTATTCCAATTCGATTACCACGCACACTCCAAAGAAACGCCAGGAATTGAAAATCCGCTGCAGCAAGGAGAGGCTCATGGCTGAAGTAGTGGGGACGCTGCAATCGTTGAAAGCGTGATATTGTCAAGTAGACAGTATTTGGGATGAACGGGGCAATAGTTCCACCAAGGCCGGCTTATGATTGAAAGTAATTTTGCAGAACGAACAACCTATAGGCTTTGCCACAAGATTTCCAACAGTGCTTACCTAAGACACTTTCATAATATTTGCCCATGGCTTCCAAAAATTTGTATACAAAATAAATTTCCGGTGGGTGAAGAGTAATGGAATACATATTACTCATCCACTTTTCTTAACAGTGCAGTAAACATGTCATGCTAAGAGGACAAAAGGGCGCCCCGATCATGAAGCAATGCCGGGACGCGCGAAGATGGCTTGCGAACTTAAAACGGATGAGCTTATATAAGCGATCACGGCAAGAAGAGGAGCACAAAATGCACCAGTGGTCGTATCCAAGCAAATCTTGTCTTTATAGGGCATGACGAGGAGCAGCAAAATGACTTAGGCGCCATACAGCAGCATGAAAAGTTTGCACGGAGTAAATAAAAAACTTAGAGGACAGTTTCGCTTGTGTAAAGTGACCGAATATTCGGGCGTTCGCTGCAGTGGGAGCAAACGATTTTAATAATAATTGGTTTTTTTGGGGAAAGGAAATGGAGCAGTATCTGTCTCATATATCGTTGGACACCTGAACCGCACCGTAAGGGAAGGGATAAAGGAGGGAGTGAAAGAAGAAAGGAAGAAGAGGTGCCGTAATGGAGGGCTCCGGAATAATTTCGACCACCTGGGGATCTTTAACGTGCACTGACATCGCACAGCACACGGGCACCTTAGCGTTTTTCCTTCATAAAAACGCAGCCGCCGCGTTCGGATTCGAACCCGGGAACTCCGTATCAGTAGTCGAGCGCCCTAACCACTGAGCCACCGGGGATCAAACGATTTTTCAGACTTCAGTTCCAATTTTTAATGCAGCGATGACGGCCTTGCGATTGCTAAGTGAATTGTTGGATGCCGAATATCATGGATCATATCATAAGTTTTAATCGTACCGCCTACACGGCCTGAAAGTTAAGGATATATACTTGTCACACAGCCACATACGAAAGATATCGATCGTGCCCTCTGAACTCAAGCTCATGCTCACAATTATTGAGCGGCTTGAGACCATGCGCGAAGAATGACGAAGGCACTCGAGTCGAAAGTCTTGCGACAAAATTAAGTTCTTTGGCTAGGATACTGCATAGATTACAGAAAACGCCGCGCTAACCCGTCGCAAGGAGAACGCCGCTTCCGAGGGCACAAGATGCTGGCCGCCCAAACCACAGAATTTATGTGGCAGCGCATACGAATGAATCTTTAAGCTGGAAGTGGTCTTTCTGAATACGGGCACCCGCGGATTCGTTCTCCGTCTTCTGCCGCACATGCGTCGAACGTGTATCCTTGTTGGCTCCTCTTTCCTGGGGATCCCCTCACCCAGCGGGTCATTCGCCGCTCCCGCAGGTGCCTACTTCGCACAGGTGAGGCAACGGCCCCACAATTTCGCACGAAACTCGCGGGTGTGGCGCCGACTTCACTGCGCAACTCATTGGGCCGCGTTTCCGGGCAGCGGGGGACCAGGGGTCGCACTGCGTCCTGTACAGGGATTGGGCTTGGGGGCGGCTCAACCAAACAAAATTAACAGCGTACGGCGATCAAGTTAGACAGAATTTTAATAGTTTTTCGGGAAACGAAATGGCGCAATATCTGTCTCATATATCTTTGGACACCTGAACAACGCCGTAAGGGAAGGGATAAAGGAGGGAGTGAAAGAAGAAAGGAAGAAAGAGGTGCCGTAGTGGAGGGCTCCGGAATAATTTCGACCACCTGGGTACACAATAATAGCCCTCCACTTCGGCTCTTCTTTCTTCCTTTCTTCTTTCACTCCTTTATTCCTTCCCTTACGGCGTGGTTCAGGTGTCCAACGATATGTGTGAAAGATACTGCGCCATTTCCTTTCCCCAAAAACCTATTAAAATTCTGTCTAACTTGATCGCCGTACGCTGTGTTAATTGAGTTTGGTTGAGCAGTTTCATCGCACAGCATAATAGATTTTGCACTGCTGATGGTGGTGCGGCCGCCGCCGACGAAGATGACGAAAAACTGAGCGGCTGAGGAACAAAGAGCGCACGCTCTTAAGAGGTTCCTAATCAAAGACCCGAGTACATAAGCATAACGCGACCGGCTCGTACACAGCTGTCAAACTGTTCGGCCGCGTTCGGCGCTGTGTACTTTGTGAAGTCATTCTGCCGCTGTCCCAGCTGCACCGTTCGCCACACGATGACGAGGTATTGTACAAACAATGCAATCTCCTGGCTGGCTCGTTTCAAGGTCCTCCAAGGAATAGATTGAGACACTCAGTCAAACGAGGAGACCGCCAAGTAAACTTTTCACCGTGTTTTGAATAAAAGATAATTGAACCGAGCACTGCCCACCTACGATAGGTCGAACTAAAGATACAAGAACGCTTGAAAAGATCACATGCACGTAACGAATTAAACTGCAATATTGCGCTAAAATATCTCCAAGGCGCTTCCTTTGGCGAGGCCTGGTGAGAAGGCCTCCGCTTCATAGGTCGCCTGCGCACCGCTGCCGCCATCTTTCCTGGGCAGCTGCTCCGGCTCTACGGCGTCGCCGGTGCCAGTTTCAAGCAGCGGCCAATCCTGCGATCGCAGCACAACCAGGAGTGTATTTTGGGTGAGACTCTCTTGACAAAGAACAAAACAACCCTAACAAATTTTTAGACCGTCTATAGACTGTCCATATAAGTCTATAGTCTATAGACTGTCTTTAGACGAATCCTAGAGAACCGTCTATAGGTATAACGGCCTGTGGGGAGAGTGTGTGCATATTGGTGCGAGTTAGTTTTTCAGTCTATAGGCAATACAAATTCTCTATACATTCTATAAACAATCTATAGATTTATGGCCATACACTTTTAGTAGACTTTTGTTGGTAGACAGTATAGACCATGAATAGACAAAAAAGAAATATCTATAGCAAGGCAATAGAGTCTATAAGACGTCTATAGAGTGTCTATAGACCATTTTTTGTAAGAAAAGAACGGAAAATACGACTGAGACAGGACGCAAGAAACACAGGACCAGCACTGTTTCCTGCATGTCTTTATAGTGTGGATTTCTTAATCTTAGTCTCGTCTTCTGTGCTTTCTCAAGCCATGGAACAGCCCCAACTCGCCTAAGATACCTTACACCTAAATCATAATGAAGGGCACAATTTTCAGCAATGATATCAGCAGAGGGGAATTTATGAGGAATGAATAACAATAAGATTGCAGCTTACATCTGCTAGAAAAAGTTGCGCTAGCCACCGCCCAGACTCTTAAGTTATGCCGAGAAGTTCCATCACCATTGTTCTAACGAGCCCCTCTTTTTTCTTCCCTTGTCTGCTCGTCCACGGTGTCGTAGGATGCCGGAACTATAAAATATCGCGTGTTCACTTCGTGAATAATGAGAGTATCACATGTAGATTAAGCTTGGAAAATAAATTCGGATTAAACGGCGCATTCGCAGTGTTATGATGTGGCAGGAACCATCGGCATTCAAGCCCTGCCCGACATGGGCCAGGGAGACGGCGGTGTGAAAGATTGTGTAACCATATGAGTATGCGCCATTTCAAATGGTCTTGTGATTCAGGTGCGGTTATAAGAATACACAACTCAAGAGTGAAGCAGAAAATGACCTCAAGGAAGTCCCTACAACCAATGGCATTGACCTATTGTTAAGACGTCGCGGTCAACCACCTTGCATCTGCCAGAGCCGCTAGCTGCTGTGACAGATGCAAGCAGGTCCAATGTGGTTGACCAGGACATTGTGACAATAGGGGCACTTGCTGCTTTGTTCTTAGTTGTACCACACTAGAGCAGTGAGTGCATTTGAAGAGGTGGAAGGCGCAAGGCCTTTCGATATCAGTCCAATGTGTTTATAAAACTCCCGCCACTGTGCAGAGGGCTTTTGATTAGCGAAGTCACGACAGTCGGAAACAACCAAAAAACGAATCGGTAAATGCCCCTCCCAAAGGAGGCCCTCCAGCAAATGTGTGGACCAATTTTCGTGAAACACATAACGGTTAATCTGGTTAGGCCGTGCTTAACTACCTAGCTCGCATCTACCAGAGCCCTTTATGGTCGCGCAAGCACATCGAAGTGGATGAACCATTGCGTCACCCTTTTGGACTTGCTATGGTGATATACCAGAGGCAAGGTAATTAACCACAACCGAATCGGATTAAGTGCGATTTATGTGATGAAAATCGATAGACGCCACAGGCTGGAGGTCTATATTGGGGAACATTTTCCGATTCGTTATGGAGTTGTACCTGGCTGTACTCATTAGCATGCGCCTGACCCCAATTCTACATTTATTTTGCTGCAGTTCTTTGCATTAGTTATTTGCTCCATTATTAACTGCATGCACCGTTCTATCTATGAGGCGTTTAGCTGCTGGCGGGCACTACACAATAAAAAGAAAGGTGCAGCTCTGTAGCCGTGTACATCAGGGTCATTTTTTAAGCATGTGAGATGAAGAAGTTGTCGGTGAAACTGCATTGGAGATGTGCAGCTTGTGCTGCGCGTGGTCAGTTACGGAGTTTGGCTATCATAATCGTGGCCGAAGGCACCATGCGAATATTTATTCGAAAGCTTACTTTTTTAGATTATGAAAAATGTATGAATACGCTAGAACACAACACCTTCCTTGTGTTTTCGGGAAGGATTCGTTCAGAACAACCTGCTTATTGCAACAGTTTCTGTTACCGACAGCAGCAAAGGAATATAATGTCCGGATTCGCTTAACCCTCTAACTGCTGCATCAAATCTTCAGCTTGCCGACAGTTCGCATTATTTTTCCAGCGCGCTCCAGAAACAGAGATCGATAATTCTTCAGTTTCGGTATATTTCTTCAGTTTCGATAGGTTTCGATAATTCTTCAGCTTACCTTCTGTCGTAACGACGGAGTAAGTTCTGCCGCAAACACAGACAAGTTCGCAATACTAAAAAAGTATGTCGTAAAGAGAGGACGATAAAAATTGCTGTTGTATTTTGTTAGGGACCAGCTCTTTTTTACAAAATAAAGACAATTCCTATCAGCGAATGCGCCTGAGGAGAAATAATATTACGCGGAACTTGGCATATTTTTTACTTTGACTGGGGGATTCGATATATCTTCAACTGCTTGTTTTGTAAAGCATAAGCGCCTAAAAACCTGAAATATCATTACTTGTTTACACAACGACTTATTGCCATAAATGAGTCGAAATAAGTACACTTGCCACCTCGCAAGTAATAGCACTGTGTAAATTTGATAATTCGACAGCAATTGCAGATTTGATGATCTATAAAGGTTGATAATTTCTTCGGTGCAACCTTGACATAATTCCTATCATAATTCTTTGATATAATACTTGGCAATCTCAATTTTTTTATCCTTATGATTCACACTTCGCGACTGAACGGGTTCGTTCGAAATGTTTGCTTGCCTGACCTGGCCAACAGCAGCGACACATGAAAGCCTATGACGATGATGGATTTTTATGGCGCAAGGGCATCTGTTGCCAAAGAGCGCTATGGCCCAAGGTACTTTTATTCCTCTCAAAGTTGGGTCAAAGACCAGTTTCCCTAGCATTTCACCCTAAATAAGTCGAGCACCGGCTTATTTAGGGTGAAAGGTTGTTTATTTATGATGCCGGTGCGTATACACGGCGGCACTGGGGATAGAACCCCGCACCTCCCGCAAGCTAGGCGAATTCATTAACTCGTCATTGCCTATCACGAAAAGGGTTCAGCTTAAGTTAAGGACACAACGCAGCGAGCCATCGAAAGAAAAACGATAGGTGTAACGTTAAAAGACCGGGAGTGGGCAGAGTGGGTGAGGGAACAAACGCGTGTTAAGGACATCCTAGTTGAAATCAAGAGGAAGAAATGGACTTGGGCAATGCATGTAATGCAAAGGCAAGATAACCTCTGGTCCTTAAGGGTAACGGAGTGGATTCCAAGAGAAGCCAAGCGTAGCAGGGGACGGCAGAAGGTTAGGTGGGCGGATGACATTAGGTAGTTTGCAGGCATTGGGTGGGCGCAGCTGACAAAGGACAGGGTTAACAAGGAGGTTCATGGGAGCGGCCTTTGCCCTGCAGTGGATGTAGTCAGGCTGATGCTGCTGCTGATGATGATGATGAGATCACCGTTGCGGTGTCTCTAAGCCTAAGCGAGTAGTGGCTCACACATTCCGATGGCCAAGTAGGCGACCAGGAACACCATGGAGGAATACGGTGAGGCAGACGCCGAGGGTCGTCTGCAGAGGGAACGGGCGGGGCGGTTCCTCCTTCACCTGGATTCGCTTGCTGCGTAAGAAGACGAAACGTTTGCGATAATAGATGCGCAGCTCTCATTAGATAGCGCGCTGATTAGGCTTCTTGAGGAGGTAGAACAATACAAATCAGACTGACGTTGACGTGAATATGAGCACTTCAATTTGAGGGAAACTGCTGATGCAGCTTTGCTTCCCAGACATCAGTTGAAACGCATGCAGGATTGTTGAGCAGAGTATTACGAGACGGTTCCTTGTGAGAATCAATTCCAAGTGTGACATGAAAGGCAGCTCATTTACATGCAGCCTGTTTGTGTGCGGAGTAATTAACAGGGTACTAGAACGCAGTCAAAGCCAGGCCAACAGTGATCGGCATGTCATCAAAAGCCGAAGCCACATGACCACAAGAAGAAAAATCGTCAATCTTTTTGTGCCGCCTTAATTGAACGTACCATCGAGGCACATTAATGCTCGTTACGAATCCAAGCTGTGGTTTACGAAACTGCAGCATTGAATCGTCTAGACAGATTTTTTTTTCATCTTTTCGCTGTGTGCAATGCTTTCTGTCCCCGAATTGCTAAAGCTTAATGAATGTTTATGTGCCAAAGGAAGTGCGTGCTAGTGCCGTTTGGTACGATGCACGTGGGCTATATATGAAGAACGTCGTAGCGGAGGGTTCCAAATTCATATTCACCATCGACGGTTCTTTAACGCGCAGTGAAACCTCAGCACATGAAGCTTTCGGATTTCACCGACGCAGAAATGCGGCTGCCGCGGGCGGGACTGGACCTGCGAACTCCTATGCAGAAGCCTTCTGCATAGAGTTCGCAGGTCTTCGCAGGCCTTATGCCAGAAGGCGAATGCCAGTGCCATCGAGTAGTCATTTAGTAGCTCCTGGTTAGCCAATGATCGCCGCTTTGGTAATAATTATTTGGTCTATGGTGGTTTAACGTCCCAAAGCGACTCAGGCTATAATAGACACCATAGTGAAGGGCTCCTGAAAATTTCGACCATCTGGGGTTCTTTACCATGCACTGACATCGCACAGTACATGGGCCTTTAGTATGCGCCTCCGTCGAAATAAGACTGCCATGTTCGGGATCGAGCCCGGGTACTCCGGCTACTTTGGTAATAAGCAATGTCGATGTTGCACTATATTATAGTTACGTTGTGGTGCTGTGTGGACTTCGATATGTAGGGTGCAAAAGTAACAGACCTCCCTCCAAGTTCCCATCCCTGCCGCTCCGCGCGGAGGTGCCACCTGATGAAATACTGCCGGTGTTGAGACCGGCGCAGGGGGCCCGTTTCGACATCGGAAGTGCTTTGTCAGCTGGCGCCTCTAGCGGGATGGGCCGGAACTTAAAGAGAAGGTCGGTTACTTTTGCCCCCGATGGTACAGCTACCATCTTGAAAATTCTTTAGCTAACTTCGAATGCCGCCTTCTCTGCACTCCCCACGTTCCAATGCCTCACACATGCAATCACGACTGATTTGTACAAGAATAATAAAAGCGGTTTTGGAAAGCATGGAACATATGGCGAGTCCCGAAGCGCCTTCAGTGATATATCTTTCTAGGCAAGTTGGCTACTTTTTGCCCAGAGATTTAGAGCAAAAGTGAAAACAATCATACGAGAGCCGACGAACATTTATGCTCTGACCACTAGTTGTCACAGCCCTGTCTGACAGTGCTTGCCAGTTGTCAGCGCCATGCGTCTCATCTGATGTGGTAACGCCATTTTCAAGGTAACTAAATTTTTGGACAAGCTTGAGGTGGCAGCTTATGTAATGATAACAAAATCGAACACTAATGACTATCGAGGCACGAGCTCTTACCCATTTTCTTATAAGACTGCAGTTCTTACAGCAGGGCAAAAGAGCTAATGGAAGCCCAAAGGACCGGCCAGCTCACGAGTCTTCGAGACACGAGGATAGGCCGGACCGTTCTGCGCCGACTGGCTACCCGCAGCCGACCACTCCTTTGCAGCAGTCACCACGCCATCCCGCCAAAAACTCGCAGCTAAGATCAGAGTCGAGCCAGTTCCAAAGAACATGCTCCACGCGTGTCGTAGAACAGCCAGAGTCAAGGCACTCCTGCGCCAATACGGCTCTGACCAAAAGGCCCTACATGTCGATACGGCTAAATACCCGCCCGGCACAGACACTTTGGGACTAGTCGTTATAACTGCCACTGGTTCAATTGAAATATGGGCTCCATTCGGGGCATGAGCTCGAGCACTGCGTCTGAGGAGACCGCCACGCGCTCACCCGAGCAGCAACCTTCCGGAAGCGACGGAAGTGGAGGGGGAATCAAACACAGAGGGCGCCTTCGCGGCTCTGCACACCTACCCCCACATCACAGAATATTACAGTACACCAAGAAGAACAATGCCACCACCGCACACAACACTCACCAAGGCCGAAGCTGTGGCATGGCGTCAACTTCCGGCTCACACATATCCTAATCTGTATCAAAAACACTTCTACACTTCTTCCCTGCCCTCTACCCAGACAAATTCCCGAGCTGCCAAGAACACTGACCTACACTTTATCATTCTGTTTGGGCTTGCACAATACCACCCGGTGGCACAATACTACCCCAATACCCGGCACAATACCACCCCCCCCCTTTCCCCTTGGGAAGATGCCTTGCCCAGCACAGAGTCGACCGACCAGCGCCAGCGTCACTGAGTGTGCCAAGAAGATAGCGATGGTGAACGGGATCGTGGACTGAGAGCCCTTCTACCTGAGACGGCACGAACTCGCAAGACCAGCGACAGCTGCTCTGGCGGGCACGCATGAAGGCGGCTGCACGTGGAGGCCTGAACTGAGGGCTCCGCTCAGAAAGACAAGCACACTATAGTTAATAAAGGTTTTTCCTCCTCTTCCGACAAAACACTGCACATGATGCAATGATGGCACCTGCACTTCAAAAATCCGCGCTTCAAAAATCTTGCCCACATAAAATGCAACAGAGTTTGAATGATCAGGTTTCGCGACATTTATCAGTAGGCTTCCCTGGCCCTGTTATATCAGCTGTCGCTTAAATCCTCTTCATAAGCATAAAGACGCCCAGAAAAGATCTGAACCCGCTTCTTCAAAGCCGGTGGTGGTCCCTTATGTACACCAATTCTCCCACAACCTGAAAAAAGTGGCTAGCAGGCATAATGTGCCCTTGGTGTTCTCAGCAACCAACAAGCTGTCTAAATTATGCCCTCGCATCACTGGTTGTGTCGGCAGGAGCTGCAACAAAAAACATGGGAGCTCCTACGCTGAATGTGCACTAGGAGGTGTACTGCATTCCCCTCTCATGTGGCGCTTCATACGTTGGCCAAATTGGCCACTGTATTAATGACCGGCTACGGGAGCATGCCAGGAACAGAAAATAATGACACTATAGTGCGAATCTCGTGCGGCACCTTGCTTCCTGCACGTGTATAGAGCAAGATTGGAGATGACAACGATTCTTGGCAAGAGCGGTAATTATAAGGCAAGGCTCGTTCTAGAGTCTTATTATATAAGAAAGCTGTCCGAACGTTGTGTCAGTGACACGTCTGTGCACGTATATTCAGCTGAATGTGCTTTTTTGGATTGGCTTTTATTAACTTGTGCGCTTGACTGATGTGCCGTCTTTGTGCCTTCTGTACGCGCATGCTCGACATTCTGTTCGTATATATTCCCTGTATTACAGCATGAATATGCTATATGGCTCATGCTATGGTTGTTACCTGGTACCTGGTTTAATATCTGCAGCGGGTCCTTGGACCTAAGACATTAAAGTTATTTTGGGATATGGCGGAGTGCTTGGCTTGAAGCACTCAGGCACGGGTCGGCCCGGTATTGCACTGCCTCCGGGATCGGCCCGGAGCACATAAGCGCAGCGCGTGTTTTTTTCACTGTTTGCTCTGCTATCCTTTACCCCTCCTACCTTGAGCACGCGGTAGCGAGCGTGGCTCTGCTTGAGCCAGTAGGCAGGCCCGTGCACTTTCCTTTTCCTTCTTCCCCTCAGCAACATCAGTAAATTATGAATAAACAGTTGGTAGTAGCGCTCGTGAACGTGTTTTTGTGTCCCCTACTCCTTCCCACATCCGTTTTTTTTTCGCTTCTTACTAAACAACGTGCTATATGCATACGCGCATACCTTCTTCAAGCTGAGCAACGTGGCGACGATGCCCTTTGCCGTCGGTGCCCTCTTCTTCTTGTCCCGCTCCTCGGCGGCGATGTGGTTCTGCTCGGCTGACAGGTAGAAGCTGGTAGTCTTGGTCATCTTCTCGCTCGCTTCCCGCTGCTTCCTCTTGCTGCCTTCCACCGCGGTGCGCCGCTTGAGACTGCCGAGAGGGCAGTAGCACAAACCAAGACAGACACCGTCACAATCACCATCATATAAATTATTAATGCGCAAGGACACATTTCAAGACAACAGCGGAAAATTTTCCACTAAGGTGGCCCTCCATCTAATGGCGTCAACCTGTTGTCATGCCCATGCCTAAATTGTCGAGAAAAAAAACTGAAAATCTGAAAAATTTATGGCGGGTTCAACGTCCCAAAGCGACTCGGGCTATTAGGGACGCCGTAGTGAGGGCCTCCTGAAATTTCGACCACCGTGGCCAGGACCGAACCCGCGTCTTTCGGGTCAGCAGGCGAGCGCCATAGCCACTGAGCCACCGTGGCGGGGCTTGAAGAAGATACTGTTAGGCAAATATTGAAGCTCATGATCTATTCTTCTGATATGTAGCAAAATTTTTCTTTTTAAACGTTTCTATCGATCGCATCGAACAGTTAAGACTGCCTTAGGAAACCTATGGCGAACGCTTTTGATGTCAGCGAAAACGTTAATACAAAAAATGCAACTGCCGTCAGGTGGTCTGCGGATATATTGACTGTTGTAGTGTAATCTTACATTATAGGAAAAAAATTGCGTTCATAAACGGTTTTCCGGTCAAAAATGCTTCCGTCCAGAATTGTTGGGTACGTTTGTGGCGTTGGAGGACCCTTACACCTCCACTCTAAAAAGAAAAGAGTACCAATGGGAGTAAGCTGTCGTCTAGCGGCCTCTCTTTTTATAAAAGGGAGTTCGTTGGAGGACAGCTTACTCTCTTTTTACTCTCGTATAGACGCATTCGAGCTTAGTTTGTACCAGCAGCCTGGGCACGTACCAGGCTTAATCTCCCATCTGGGCAACCCTAACAGCAAGCCAGCTGAACACGGGAATCCTCAGGTGCGACATAATATACTGAGGACGACGCCAGTACAGCCCAGCCATGGTCACACATGGTCACACCAGAGAGCCAGTTGTGTGACCATGGCTCTGCACGTCCACAGCCATGGCCACAAGAGCTGCGCAGCGCCAGGTCACCTGGAAGCCGCCTTGGGTCCACCTGCATCCGCTGCAGGGGGTTTCGCCGCACCGGGCTGCTGCTGCGGCGCTAAGTCGGGCTTCATGACAGGTCGCTGGACATGGAACAAGACCGGGTAGCGGTGACGTCGAAGACCTTGCACTCCGGCTGCTTAGCGGGATGTCTAGGGCCGACGAAAGACGTTCGGGCACGAGCTGTCGGGCTGGTTGGCACGTTCTGATCGGTCCTTCGTTCTCTTCAATGCACTGCTTGTCTAGGCAGTAAACAATGACGTTAATAATTCAGCAGCAATTTGGTTACTAAGTCTGGGACAGATAATTCGCACAATGTTGGATATACATTGGCAATGCCGGTCCTACGAAGTGCCTGAGTAAAACCTTCATATCCAATATTGGGCCGATTTCCTGTGCCGCTTGGAAGATTGCTGGCCCACGTCGCGTGTGGCTTCGACAGAACGTGGAAACTCATGTCTGTAAACGCAGGTATACGAGGTGTGGATACGCTACGACGGGTGCCCAATATATCTGGGCAACACTTGTTGAGCCAGTTGGTAAGCTAAGATCTCAGAAAAACGAGGATATCCGTTGTAGGGACTGTAAAGCTGTGAAAACAGGATAGTCCCCAATTTGAAAAAAAAATCGCAAAATCGAGGAACAGACACACCCCGAACAGCCCAGGTAATCAGCCCAAATTTGGAAAGTTCGTTTCTTTCCGGTTCATTGTAATACCTGTCTTACCCAATATATTTCCAATGTTATTAGTTGTGCTGCTGGGGATGAGGCCCTGTGAAATCATTGAGGCAGTGAACATACCATCGCTGAAAGACAATTGCGTAAGCAAGCCTTCTGTTTCACTACCAGAAAAAGAACTTATCGATCTGACCCGGAATTTGAGTCATTAGCCATGCAACCCTCCTACCATGTCTACTGTTTTTCGCATTTTCACCACTTGAGAGATCGGTTGATCTCTGCATGAACCTTGGCTTTGATCTTCATTGATCCTTTAATCTTTCAATTTTTTTGCTGTCTTACTTATTAGTCTGTTAACTTTATATATCTTTTATCGTTTTTAGCTTTCAAGACCATGTTTTTATCACCGTTGGTTAATGTCGTGCTCCTTGTTGGCCGTTCGTCTTCGCATCCCTTAATTTCTTTCCTTGATGTTATAGTAAAGAGCTGTGTAGGTCTCTGCTTGCTTGTGCCGCTCTTTTTATATCCCGATTGTCATATCTAAATGGTCTTGCTCTGCTGCTGCTGTTGTCAGGAAGAATGAACGTGAAAGTGCACGGCCCTGCCCACTGGCTCAAGCTGAGCCATAATCGCTGCCACGTGCTGAAAGTAGGCGAGTTGAAAGATAGGAGATCGAAGATAAGAAAAGACGCGGGCTATTATGTCCGGGACTGATCCCGGAGGCTGTGCAATACCGGGCCAACTCGTGCCGGAGTGCTTCAAGTGCTCTGCTGGCGCGTCATGGTCCCTGACAGGAAACTATGTTGCACTATTTTCTTCCGAAATAAAGTTGAAAGTTCAACGCTTCTGTCCGGGTCGTCCTTCTTCGTTCTTGTCCGTTGCCCTTTTCCGTTGGTTCCCATACATCTGCTCCATCCTCTCGCTATAGGCTGTGGATTACGGCGCTGCAATCAACAAGAGAAATTTCAGCGCAGATTACACACTGCCGTCTGTCTAAAGCGCGTTCATATTCCGACGTCATCGGCGCGCTGGCGAGCGCCGGTGGTGGTCATTCTCGTCAGGCTGGCGACGCCACGCCAGGCGCGAATTCAGCCCTCCTACAGTCCGAACACTCCGACACGGCGCAGCGGCTGCGCCAGGAGAAGCGCATGCGCAGAACGTTCAACGCGCCATTTGTCGCACATTTGCGAAGGAGCGCCGCCCCGAACGAGGGGCGGAAGCGGTCTGGCCGGGCCGGCGGAGGCTGACGCGCTCGGCGCGAAATCAACCGCAAAATACACTTGCTCAATGTCACCGCCGGTGTGGTCGGGGTGCGCCGAAGCCGCTGGACGTGCCGCCGATCAAGCGCCGTGGTAGTGTAGGGGATGTCGCTTTGGCCCACGTGACATCGCCCTGCCACGCGCGTTATACGTCGGAACATAGAGGCGCCTTAAGTATTCGTAATGTGACTGCCTGCAACACGTAGGAAAGCTCCTTTCTACCTTCCGTACTCCTTTTCATAAGCAAGGCAGCAATGCTGGCTAGTCGGATGTGCACTTGGTGTGAATTACGCGCTGCACACGAACAAAACGACAGCTGGAAGAACGGGGGACACAGGACAAGCGCGAACTAACAACTGAGGTTCATTCTTGTACGAGTCTACATGGACACATTCCTTCACATGCTGAAACAATCAATTCATTGCCAGCGGCTGTGTCGCACGCTCCATCGTTTCTTTATTAGATATAACTCCTCACTTGATAACAACACCGAAAGTGTGCTGACGCTATTTTTTCTTGTTTTAAGCAGTTATAGCTGGCTGGAAAAATAGCGCTAATCTTTCTCGCGTTTGTAACGAAGCACCGAAAGAGATCTGCCTTGCGCGCACAGTTCGCGCATTTTGAGCACATGCGCGATTAATAACGCGGAATGAAACACTGCAAAACATAACCACGTCCACACGCACTGATATATGCAACTGCATAGTGTTAACATAGATGAACATTTCAGTTGCCTTGTGCTGAATGCGAACAAGCACCCTCTCGCCTGACACCCGCTCCATGGTGAACAGGTGCACGTGGTCCGGGCGGGGGAAGTGTGATGTATGCTGAAATGAATTAACTGCGGTAGTTATAGTCAAGATCGCAGTCATTCCTAGGGCATATAGCAGCCTACGCCTTGTCACGCTCAAGCCTAGAAGTGTTGACAGCAGAAATGGGGTATTCAGAAAGAAAAAAGAAGTTTATTTTCTGAACGAAAAGGCAGCTCCATCGTCATTGCTAAAATACGTGGTCTCGTAGGCGCAACTAAAAGGCGGTCACGGTATAAAAACACGGAGGTGCCACTAAGATCAGGCTGTACAGACAACGATATGCTAAACACAAGACAACCACAAATGGTGTGTAGACGCTAGGTAGCCGGCGCTCGTTGGGGTTTTTGCGATTCAGTGGCTTCACGTCGTAGGAAACATGCTTCGAATCATTTCTGTCGCTTCACCTTCTTCCGCCGTGGCCAGTTCTTGAACTTTCGAAGTCAGAGCCGAGCTCTGATGGACTCTGCCCAATGAGTCCTCACAGCGCCCGCTCCGCTCCTCGTAAACCACGAAGTGCGCTGCGCAAGTGACGAATCCCATGTTACGGCCGAGGACGCCTTGGATGACTGCTCTCTCTGCTTGCGTCTCTACTTCCCCATATTTTGGCACACGCAAGTCTATCATGGTATCATTATCTGCAAAGTCTTGAGCGATGAATTGGAGGAGCTTTGTGTTTTCGATGGGGTCACATGATGAGAACAAAAACTCGCACAGCGTCCTGTTTGTCAGCACAGCTTCGGCCAGGTACCGCAAATTGGCCAGGCCGAAACGAAACCTGCAGACTTTCAGTGTCCGCATGCTTGGGCTGCTGAACAGTGCCCGCAGAACAGGGTTGAGCGACCCTTCCCCCGTCAGGCGGCTCAGGTCGGGTTCCTCGCAGCCACTCAACTCGAGCTCCTTCAGCGAGGTCGCCTCATTCAGGCACTGGTCCATTGCTCCAGCCAAGGAGTCGTCGAAGAATTCTTGAGACAGACACAGTCGAAGCGTAGTTAGTTGGCACCAGCGAGCCGTCGTCAAGTTCAGCAACGTTTCACGGCAGACGGCTGGGCTGGGTTCTCTGGAGGAATTAACAGAGGCATGACGTAGCACTTGTGGACAGTCTTCGAGAGCGTAGAGAAGCGCCGGGTAGACGAGGTATTCTGCATCGACAGACACTCTCTGGCACATGCCAGTGTCCCGGATGATTTGACCTAGCTGTGGCAAATCTTTCACAGCTACGCCACCCAAGAGGACCGTGCGGAGGGACCGCACGGACGAGAGGGCCTCAAAGAATATCCCGAAGTCCACTGCAGTCAGGAGGAACAAGTCGAGCGCAAGGAACCTGAGGGTCGTGTTCTGAATGAATGCCTCAGCCCATGTTCGAACATGTCCAGAGATGTGCGGTCCCACGAGCCCCAGGCCGTGTTCTACCTCCTGTGTTATAATCGAATAGGGACTGAGCGGTGCAACGCGTATCCAGCGGCATTCGATTATATCGAGGCTTTCCAAAGGGCCATTGCGTGCCAGGAGGCGAGAGAACTGATAGGCGCAGTCCTCATCTAACAGGAAGCCCAGGAACTTCAGCCTCAGTATATTGCTGCTTGGTAGCAGCAGCGCTTCGACTATCGACCTCACTTCGACAGTGGCTATTACGTCTCGGTCGTCCGTCACTGTGAGGGCCTGCAACCGCTCGCAGTTGCCCACGTAAACTAAGAACCTCGCTGTACCGCTAGGAAATAGCGAGGAGAGGATGCTGACGTGCACAGAAAGCTCCTGTATTGTGCCGTTCCTTCCCAACGACGCGACCAGCCGATTCGCATGCTCTGCGTCGAAGTGTAGACCCGGTATCGACAGCTTGGAAATGTTCGCCGTAGCGTTCTCCAGGAGTACCCGAAGCGGGTTGATCATGTCTAGAAACACCCCGCTGTCCACGAAATCAAACTCCTGCAAGTCAGTCTTTGTGGCGATGGCCGCGAATAATGCTGGCCGTATGAAGTCGTAGCCGCGGAATCCACCGAGGGTCAACTTTCGCAGAGTAGAGTTACGTTGAATCGGTTCCGCGACGAAGTAGTGAAACTCGCCAAAACTGCAGTCTTCGATGATGGCCTGGCACAGGTCTAGACTCACCACGCAGTGATGCAGAGTGATCAGCAGGCGGAACAGAAGTCGCCCTTGGCGACTTCGCTCTTCCTGTTCGTGACCGCAGCCTTGGTCACGCACTTGCACAAGCGACAGTTCTCCGGGGGCCGTGAGTTCCCGCAGCTGCAATCCCACGTACCACAGACAGCGATTCCAGCTGGACAGCTCTTGAAAGACGTGGCACACTTCTTCGCTGCCGTCGTTTCCGGCTGTGCAAGGACGCGCGATCGGCAAGCCTGACTGCTCTTCTACGTCGACGTCCATGTCGTTTCCGGCCGCAGAAGCTCCGGCATTTTCCGGGGGTGATGCGGGAGATGCAGCTGTACGCCTTGCAGATCTCTGCCGGACAAGCTTGAGCAACATGACGTGACAGCGATTGAGCGCTTCTAATGCTAGGCCCTTCGTGGTCCGAGCCTGAAGTGTGCGCGACAAGTATGCCTCTCGCGAATATATGCGCTCACGGCGTCGAAAGCGCGCAACTGGACGCGCCAAGCGTGACGCCATCCTTCAATTTTTTTTCCTGATTTGAGCGTTAAAAGATTGGTATCAGGTATTCGGCTCCTGTTTTTTTTACACTGATGTAGAAGGCAGCGCAGCTCTTTTTTCAAACTGCACTGAGCAAAAATCGTGTCTTACTTATCATCAGTACAGGCGTCAAAGGCGCTCACTATGCATTATGAAATCGCAATCTTTCGACTTAAGATGATATGTTGATGGGCGAGTTGGCCTTTCATTCCTCTGAAAGAAAATATTTGCGTCTGTTACGTTTTTAGCGTCCGTGAAAGGGGATTCGTTACTTGAAGTTCCCCACTTGTTTCTTCTTGCTCAACCATTGCGAGAGAGAGAGAGAACTTTAAATGCATAGAATGTTTGGGTGGGCCCTCATTCCTGAAGCCCATTCTATTGCCCGGTTCACCAGCGAAAGCTGGTCGTCCGGTAATTAGCTGGATAGCGCCGCCTCCGAGTTCTCGGATTTGGGTTACTTTTTCTTAGTATAGCTGGGTTTTTCTGGCATGCTCATACCGTATGGTATGAGTCAGCCACTTCTGAGTGCAAATCGTACGAATTTGGAAACATGTAGCTGAGTTTGACAGGATTTATATAGTATTCGATTGCAATTTTCTTAAAATGGTTACCTGCTTCTTTTTTTAGATTTTTGTGCGGTTCGGCGCATACTTTCCTCATTAATATCGAATGTTGGAGTAAATCCCGGTAGCTTAATAGTGTTCCAGAATAATCATGTTCCTGGTAATGTTGGGGCACCCGGGGTTATAGCGCGCGGGCAGCGGCGTAAGCACCTTCGGTTCCAATATTCCCAGAGTGTCCTGGAGTCCATATGATTGTGGATTTAAAGTCTCGATCTTCTTTAGTTCTGAGTATTCTGTATGAGCGTTTACCAACCCTTCCTTTTGTATAGTTTCGACATGCAGTCTGGAAATCCGTAATTACGAGACCTTCCTGGAAACCATACCCAAAGCTATTGCCGCTTTCTCAGCCTGGGCGACCCCTTATTGCATCGAAATGATGCCCCATTAGCTAATTTCTCTTGCGCATCCGTGCATGCTATCATTGATACCCCGTTTACCAGTCCTGCCGCGTCCACGTTCATTGCCTCTTCCATCGCGCCCCGTGTTCTCCTGATGGCGTTCGCCCTAGCCTTCCTTTTCTTGTGATATTCCGGTGCATATTTCTCGGAATGGGCTGCACCTCGATCTTGCTTCTAAGCTGACCTCCCAAGTTCCCTTTGTCCTCCCTAGACCAAATGCATGGGAGCCCTGTCTATCCAGTACGTCCCTTCCTGTCCTGCTTCCTGACAGCCGTATCCTCTGCGATATCGAATGGCCTTCAGTAATTTCGATTATAGTATTGTGAATGCCGATGTACAGTACTCTTTCTGTTCCTGTTTTGCGGGTCATTCGTCTCAATGTCTGTGCTGGCTATCTTTCCAGCTATGCGCTACCACCGAATTCGTTCAGATTAGCGGATTGCTGCTGACACTTGAACCCCCTCTAGTGTCTCTGAAATGCACTGAAACATTTGTATATGGGCGCGAGAAAAAAAATGGCAGTGGCTTAGCTGAGCTGTGCTAGTATATATGTAGCGAGAGCTTCGGTTCCCCCCTGGTCAAATAGCGTGTTCAGATATACGACGAGCCTTTTTATCCTTCTCTTCAGTTGTTGATGATGATGATGTTGTTGCCATTGCTTCGCCTTGACGTTCTAGCAAAGGAACCATGCGTGCTGCTATGCGCGGCTTATTACGCTCCGTCTCTTGTCGTCTCCGCTTGAAAAGACGTTCTTTTCTTTGCTCAGACGTCTCCCCTGTTCGTTTAGCCTTCTGATCTTCAGTCTTTCTCTGCAGAGCAGCCAAGTGCCAGGCGACGACTTCTGGGTCCGAAGAATTGTTCCTGTACTGACGATACCACCGCATAGCGGCGGCTGGAGTCACCTTTTCGTCCCCTATACGAAGCGATTGTGACACACCGAGTCGTATCACCTTAGCTTTCATACACACAGCCGCACATACGCACTTTATCCACACGACCCCACACGAGGCCGCGGTGGCGGCCGAGCTCTGACGTCATGCGCCGCGCACCTGCTGCCCTTCTCTGGTGTCCGCGCATGCGCATTCACGCGCGGCGCCGGCGGGCCTAGTCGGGCCTTCGCGGCTCCTCGCGCGGCGGCGAACTATGACGTCATGCGCCGCGCACCTGCTGCTCCTCTCTGGTTTCGCGCATGCGCACTATTGGCCTCCCAGGCTCACGGCGAAGTGCTCGACTGGGTAGCGTAGTGTAGCTCGCGCTACAAAAAGCAAACAAGCGACGTGCCACAGGTGTGGCAGATGATAACGCTGAGCGCTGCTGTTACGTAAACGCCGATAACAGAAGCTTAAGAGTGTCAGGCGTTATCCCGATCCGCCGCGGCGCGTCAGCCATGAAGTGGAATTTCGTGGCTCCAGTGGCGTCAGTCGCGATAATCTTTTTTCATCACGCCTGTACATTCGTCGTAAAATTGAGAGGCGGGCACGTTGCCCGAGTCAGTGCATAGCCTCCTATATTTTCCATGTCCGGGCATTGGCTCAGAAGCGGCCGTTCAAGCAAAATCAAGGCTACCAGCGCTCCTTGCGGGCGAACTGTGATGAGGTCAGGAGAGGGTTTCACTACGCGCCAATGGGCGCGTGCTGCTCGTTCGTGAGAACTTCACTCTCTCTACCATCATGAACTAATCACTCGCGCAACCTGCCTGCTCTCCTTTATTTCCGCTGCCCCAGCTCAGGTGCTTCAGTACCGATAGCAGATGCCGGGGCTAGCAGAAATCTTATCTATCTTTTTTATTATTATTTTAATAAACCACTACTACTCTGCTGCGAGCGAGTTGCCCGCGATGCGAACGCTTCATCACGGCCAGCGGCAAAACTAGGCGAGTCGCGATAAACCAGGCGAAGAACAGTTTCAGATATAGTATGAGGTATTTTCCGATGCGAGCACCTCTTCGTTGCGAGCGCCTCATTCACCGCCACACGATTGCTTTCGCCGATCGCCAAGAAGTGGCGCTCGCAGCCTTCAAGAAAAATGCAATGGTCGGCACCCTTTGACCTTGGCGCCGATTACCAGGCACGGAAAATATAGGAGGCTTAAAAAGGAGGACAAGTTTGTCGCTGCGCAAATAATCTGTTCTTCACACACATGTGCCGCTCTGCTTACAGTACTATAAGAGGCCAAATCAATAAAACAGCATCACTTAGACTTCCGTAAACGGACAATAAAGTTAGATTAAACCACTGACCGAGCAGGTAACCAGATTTTACAAGGGACCAAGTTACTTAGCCTGCGGACGTTGAAACGATTGGACGCTGGTTTTCCAGGAATGCAAAGCCTTTGAGGCATGGTCGCAAAATGCAAATTTAGCACATTACCCCGAAGACAGGTGGAAGAGACACCACTGATTTCGCCAACTGGCCTCTTATCAACTTGAGACTATGTTCTACTATGTGTAGGCCTTGAATAGACAAAAAGAAATTGATATTGCTATTACCTTCAGTTTAAAAGCGGTCTGTAGACTTTCTATAGACAAAGGAAATTGAAATGGTTGCAGACTTTAGTCTAAAGGAAGTCTCTATAATGTCTATAGATAAAAAATCATTGTTAAACTATTGGTCTATAGAGAGTCCTTAGACTGTCTGAAGACAACAACCAATCAAGGATGTTATAGATTTGTAGCGGCGCTGGCATCGCCAGCGGCGCCGATGAAGATGAAGTTGGTGCGGCCTGCCTCGCGCAGACGAGAACGCTCTCGGCAACCGATGATGATGATGATGATGATAACAACTTTAATATTCCACCAGATAAGGAGGCCCCCTACTCCCTGACCCCGGCACGCAGGCGTAGAGGACGGGGGCGGGGACCTCCGCGATCACAACCAGGCAAAGAGGTCTTGACTCTTCGCGGCTTCTGTCGCCAGGTGGATGGCTTGTTGCTGTTGAGCAGAGACCTTTGCTCCGCAGCAGGGCTTCCCAGGCTTCTCTACAATTTATGTTTGCTTTAGCCTCTGGGGAGCTAGCGCATTCCCAGATTATGTGGTCGAGGGTTCCTCTCTCCCCACAGTGCTTGCACCTATCGTTTTTTCTATCACCAGTCTGAATATGATAAGCCCAGACCGGGTTTACGAAGTTCCCAGCTTGAAGGCGCCGCCATGCGACTGCTTCCCTATCTTTTAGATTTTTGTCCGCTGGTGGCACCAGTCTCCAGCATAACCTATAATTTTCAACAATCTCCGTGTAATTTTGCAGACGCTCGTACATATTCCGGCAGTCGGGCGGCTCCACAGCCACCCGGAAGTAGAGAGCTTGGGATAACTCTTGGGCCGCCTCGGTTCCAGGAACGGAGGCGTGTGCGGGGGTCCAATTAGACTGATTTTTCTGTTGAGGCGTCTACCGGCCAGAATCTTTGCCGCTTCCGGCGTGATCCTACCCTTTCTAAAATTCCAGATGGCTGTTTTGCCATCGCTCTCGGCAACCGCCCTTGCCAGCAACGTCAACAGCCCGCTCCGCCGGCTCACCAGCCGCGGCTACCGGGACATCAAATAAATGTGGACCTCCCACCACAGACTTAAGCCTATACATTGTTTATAGACTGTCTATAACCAAATGAAATTAAGGGTCTATATAGCCTTGAGTCTATAGATAGGCTATAGATTGTCCACAGGCAAAAGGAAAGTGCTATGAAATGTCTATATTCGATTTTTATAAGGGTGCACTTCGGCAACGGCGAAACGCCTATAGATACGCCTATAGCCGTGGTGCGAAGCAAAGGCGGGCGCACAGCTTTCAGGCCCCCTTTGATTGCCCGATGAGAGAGGCCGCCTCTAAGCGAAGCCAAGTTATCTGCTGAGATATCCCTCATGGCACAGGCCCCTTCTATCTGATGTTGCCAAAGGCTTACCGTGCAGTGGCAGGCTACGACATATACGTTTGCTTCGGAGCAACTCACCCCACAAAAAAATTTATTTCCGTGGCCGTTTAGGTCGTGGAGTCGAGTGATGTGTAGCAATGTTGCCCATATTAATGGAGACTGGCCTCTCTTGCTTTCAGAGAGCCGGAGCACTTCTGCATTGTGAGTATTCCAGATGTCGGCTCCACCTGAGCGCAGCTGCATGAGGCTCTCTCAGCGTTCTGCACCGTTCATAACTCTTGCCGAGCAATAAAAATGATTCATTGACATCAAGTTCACGTGGGCGCATCTCCGGAAAGTCAACGAAAGCGCACAAAGGTACAGCAAGCAATGTTGAGCTACTGTAGGTCCCGACGTAGGCACCTGGAGCTGAGGCTGCCTTTCTAACGCCAACATCCGCCCGCGTGAGAAACATGTCAGCGAAGCTCTAAATGGACCTGCACAAATTGCGCAGCCCCCTCCCCCACCTCCCTCATACGCACACCGCACTGGAAACACCATCAAAAGCCAAGTTACCTGAAAGGGCCATTAGGGTGATTGCTTACAATGTCAGTACATACCTTCATCCTGCCAACATCGATACCCTGCCGCGCTGCCTAAGGACGGATTCAGCGCATACGTGGGCTTTATGCCGGAAAACCTCGAGCTACCGAAGCTAACGTGCAACACACGATTCCTAGCCTACATGCAGCAGCGTATTTATATGATGAGGCGGGGACCGAGGGGTCCTCTAAGAGAGAAATTTTGCGTACGAAAAGCATGCCAACCCTCATATTTGGGCGAAAAAGTCAAATACATGCTTCAGACGGCACCGCCTGCTCAAAGGGTGATCCATAAATCCGGCCCTGCCTATGTCACATTCATGCGCTTATTGTCAGGACACTCAACACAGCCTGACTTTCTTTCGCTGCAGGGAACGTTGAAATATTTGAATTAATGCAAAGGAAAACTGCGCGAATCATTGGGCAGTGCACCGGCATGTGGACTCTCAATTGTTTCATTAGAGGAATTATGTTTCATTAGAGTAATTAGAAGAATTAGAGCTGTATGGAGAGGACATTCTTATCCGAAGGCAAAGAGCTCAATTTCGAACTTGAACGATCACGTCAGGCATGTCAAAGACCGGAGCAAATGGTTTTCGTTCATGCGACGTGCGCGGAAAGCTCTAACCTAAACAGGAAAAGTTCAAAGACCAAGAAGAAACGAATAAAATATCAGGCCTTAAATTCAGTCGTGCTGACCGCTGCTCATGTTACACGCGGGCGCTGGTCTGGGTAGACTCGCAGGTGGTTCTGAAGCTGGCCGCAGTAAAGGAAAGGAAAGCGAGCATCTTCCAAGCAGAACCGGAGCGAGGTCTTTGAGAAGACTTCGGCCTGGAGGAAGACCCACACCACGCCGTCCTGAAAAAAAGGCAGTAAGAAAAAAGGAAAGGCGGCCAAGCTCAGGAGTTGCTTGGCTACGTAGAACTTTGAGTATGCGAGCGCAGGGATCGGTAACAGAGACCATGCATGCAGGCATTTCCTGCGCGTCCACGAGAAAAGGGTAGGGCAGCTTCATGATTAGGGCGAGGAAAAAGAGCAGCATCTCGAGTTCACCACAGCTCGTTGTCCAGAGTCAGCTCTCGACTTTTCGGGTGCTAGCAAGGCTTTCTGAGCGCGTCCAGATGGTCAAGGGAGCGCGGAGACCACAGTGAGTGGTCAGGGGTGGGTTTTTTTTTTCAGTTGCCTCTTCTTCTGGCTGGACAGCAGTAAAATCATTCAGAGCTCGACCCAGGAGGGCGCGTCTGAACCCAGGTTTCACCTCCGCGTAACCATTCGCTGTAGCTGTTTTTTCTTTCTTTTTTTCGTGAAATAATAAAGAGAAAAAAAACTTTGCTTTGGGATAAATATTTAGATTTGGTCGCATCATCTCCATCATCACCGGCCTGATTACGCCCACTGCAGGGCAAATGCCTCTCCAATTACTCTCCGATTAATCTTACCATTTGCCAACTGCGGCCACCGTACCCCTGAAAACATCTTAATCTCATCCACCCACCTAACTTTCTGCCGCACCCTGCTACGCTTGCCTTCTATCAGAGCCCGCTCCGTTATCCTTAAGGACGAGCGGTTATCTTGCCTTGAGGTTGAGGTTGAGGTGTTGAATGCTACAGGTGCAGTTAGCCTTGCTTTGTATGCCAGCAATTGCTCCACCGCAGCGTCCCTTCGATATTAACAATGCCGCATCTACCCCGCTAAGTGCACAGTCTCTTATAATAGCACACATTCTCTCCCGCAGTCACCATCTATGCACACAATCAATCCACACAGTTCACATCACAGTCCACTCCAGAAGTCACCATCTATGCACATATTCAGTCACAGTAGAACATTGGCCATTGTAGTGCCACACTCCATACACACATTCACTCACAGTATAAAGTAGTCCACTCCGGAAGACACCATCTACGCACACAGTCAATCACAGTAGAACATAGCCCGTTCCTGCTGTAACCATTTAAAAACAAGATCCGTGTTCTCCGGAAATCTTAAAAGAAGGCGTGCAGCCTCCCTTCTGCATGTCTGGTTTCCACTCGGGTAGACAATGTCCTGCACTGTGCTGTGACGGGTTCCTGTCTTCTTGAAGGAAGCGAACATCACATGCCTTTCCGCGTTGTACTCTGGGCAGTACGTAATATAATGTTCGATACCCCCCACACCACACAAAGAGCAGAGCGGAGACGATGCTATGCCGGTCTTATGCATCCATGCAGGAGTGCGAGCAGAGGCCGTGCGAATTCGACGTAGAAGGGTCGCCTGAGATCTTCTCAGTCCCTTGGTCACACATGGCTTGTGGGACGCACTCCACAGGGTACTAAAGTGATCGAGCACCGTTTTCCTGCAGAGACTTTTCTCATCTTGAGGTACTTTTTTTATGGAATCCTTGGGAAAGCTTTATGGGCGAGACTGTCTGCCACCTCATTACCGTTGACTCCTATGTGAGAGGGCACCCACTGGAAATGTAGAGTAAAGCCTCTGCTGTGCAGATTCTGCACCAAGCGCAGAGAGCTTAGAGACAAGGCGTCAGTAGGGAATCCGCGCTCTAACCTCTGAAGGGCAGATTTTGAATCAGTTAGGATGACAACGGGTTGAGCCGGACAAGACCCTAACTTCCGTAAAGCCGCCTCAATAGCAACACTTTCAGCCGTTGTGGAGGATACGACAGCAGTACAGCGTACGGACCACTTACAGTCCAAAGAAGGAATGTAAAAAGCCGCTGCGCTAGCTTGCTTGACCTTGTCCACAGAACCATCCGTGAAAATTTGAAGATGGCAGGCATAGTCTGTTTCCAAGTATTCCAGTACAAGCGAAAGCGATGGGGTCTCACCTCTCGGTTATGTTAGCGTGGATTTATAAGTTGTTAACACTTCTCTCAGTATAGTTCCATGCACATGTTCGTGCGCCCCAGCCAACCATTCTTATTTTCTTAGAATGGAAAAAAAAGATGAGAAAATTGCCTCCCTTCTACCGACGCAGACTCCATAGCTGCGCCTTCGACGCTGATTTCCAGGAAGATGTTTGGGATCAGCGAATAATTTTTTTTGTGAGTTCATTAAACTAGCCCAGATAACAAAGTAAGACTTAGGTCCAAGTTTTAAATCTGTGGCTTGAACCCCAACAGAACTCTTCCTGAATTACCAATTGTCCTCGAAGAGCTCTAGAACACATGCTAGATTTTTATCTTCGCGTGCTATAGCTTCGTCACCGTAGAGACATGCTTCAGTGAAGACTATAGACAGCACACAAGCAGCGCCAACTTCCTTTATTGCAGGACTGCCGTATAGATCAGAGGCTTTTCAATAAAACACATAGGAGTCAGGGACGATTTACAAAAAACAGCAGCTCAGCAGATACGAATCAACATCAGCACAAGCTCTCGGTCAAAATTATGCACAGATGAGAAGGCCCCTAACCGTCACGGCCGTGTGCACTGAAGAGGTGAAAATACAACATTAAGAAGACCAAAATAAATTTCTACAAACGATAAACGACGCAACCGAGGCATGCTCCATGCAAACGCCCGGGAGAATGCCCGACGCGTCAAGAAAAGAAAACGGTGGTGATAAAGTAGGAGCCTCAAGGCAGAGCCGTGCCAGAAAACTAGGAGAAACGCGCAGTAACACTGACAAAAAAGAAAACAAATACCACGTCCATATAATATATAAAATAGAACCGAAGCGGAAAACGTGAGAACAATAAAACGTTACTGGTTACATGTCTTTCAGGTCTGTGCTTACGGTTTAGTATGCGCTTAGATTCCTACTAAATCTGAAAAACGAAAACCGGTTTCTTTTTACTGGTTTGCTTTCCAGTAACCACCAGCCATCAAAACGGTTGCTATTGTTGCGGGAAAGACGATGAAGACGAAGTTGGCAGTGGCCTGAGACGGAGCGCTCGCGCTAGGCCGGCTGCCATTAAACCTTCTCATTGCCATCAGCCATCTCGTCTCTTACTTCGGCTGGCCGTCATGTAACACTTGGTCTGAGGTGCGGAGTTCATCCCCATCCTGGTCCGGGAGCTTCGGCGCATGCGGGTGCCGTGGTCGTCGGCCGTGAGTTCTTGGTGTGCGTCACCCGGCTGTGCCCCAGCCTTTCAGAACCGAACCGATCTCGCCTTTGTTCCTCCGCCCCGCCCAACGCCCAGACCACTCGACACGATGAACTGAACCTGACTCAAGGACCCGATCCCATCGACCCCAGACGCTGCCCACACGTGATGACACCGTTCCCCTGGCCATGCCGTTCGGCGCATCCTGGGGCCCCGGCCGTCGGTTCCTGGTGACCTACGGCCAGAAAGCTTCGCGGGACACGAATCATTCAGCCATCTCATTCATCGTGGCGGCCAGCACCTCACCACTTTCTGCTTCCTGTCCCGCCATCCTCTGAACCCCATCGCCCCTTCGCGCGTCTCTTTGTCACCGATCGGGAAGATCGCTCGGTGGCTCCGGGTAGTGTGACGAAGAAGACGAAGTTGGCAGTTGCCTGAGACGGGGCGCTCGCGCTAGGCCGGCGGCCATTACACCATCTCATTGTCATCAGCCATCTCGTCTCATACTTCGGCTGGCCGTCATGTAACACTATGAATTATTTCAATATTTTTGAATGGTTTGCTTGCTGCTGCTTACTGAAGATCTAGATCTTAACCGAGGGCCTACCACCCGCTCCGTGTCTTCACTCGAACAGATGAAAAAATTTCATCTGTAACTATCAATTTTGGTCGGCTCTTGATCAAATGGATGTCACATCTTGGTAATAGTTTTCTTTGACACTGTGAGTCATAGCAATCCTGCAAGAAACTGAAATATACTGAAACCTGTAATAATTTGTCTTCCCTTTTTCCGCCGAACACATTCAGGTTGGCAGGGCTCAGACGCAACCGCGTCGTAATGAACTACGCTCATTAGGAGCTAAATTATAGAACTTTAAAATAAAAAGAAATGTTATGGCTACATCAGCAGTTTGTTTCGATTAAATCATACGTGGCGACAAGTTATTCGTGAATCGATCAACTCTAAAAGAAACCAGTTTAACTTCGCTTGCAGTCAACCACAGGTGCCTCGATCGTTTTCAGCCTCGTTACAACTAGATTTTATTAAAAACTAATGCAGCATATATAACTCTATCGCCCATAAGAAGCAGGGAATTAAGGTACTTTGTTACAAATGCATGCTTAGTTTGAGCTGTCCTTTGGGCTGTCTAAAATTATTCCGTCGGCATGTATAACTGCAAAAGCACTAATCCGGATATGCAGAGGCTAGAAGGACCGTCTCTTGCTGATATTTGTCTACTCTGTCCCAAGCATAAAAAAAGGGGAAGAAAACGAAAAAAATATATAAGAATGGGAGTAGAGCCCGCGGTGACGCGAGCAGAGGCCGCTTCGCAGGAATATGTGGATATCGATCACAGCTTTTTTTTCATCATGGCACATACTGCACGAGGTTATGCATGTATAGAAAGGGGCTATATACAGATTATTTGCTACGCACTCAGCTATTGGCTTCCCAGCACTAGTTTGATAAAAGGCAACACAACTAAAAGGGCGGCAAAGATAGACAAGGCCTCAAGAGCTGAAACCAGTCCGGTAAAAAGTCTGTTCTGTTATAAACGTCCTAAGATGTAGCCTGTGATGCTACAACTGAGGCTATCGCCACGGTTGAACGCGCCTCGTATTAAACTCCACCGCACTCTTGCTCTGTACATTGCAGAGCGCCGTCTTCGCCAACTTCTATCCGCTCCGTCCCGCGGCACTGCCCGCTCATTGTCGTCTTCTGCGTAGCACAAATCCTTGCTTTCGCAATGAGGGGGATGTAAACAATCTCTGCAGATTTTTCTTGTCAGCTGTAGGCTGGACATCGCCAGGCGTTTCGAATTATTGCTTAGCATAAAATAGTTTCTAACCGTTTGCTATGTTTTGCTGACTTTTGAAAAGATCTTCATGTCAATTTTAACGAAGTCGTTTGGCGGCTTTCTTGATCTCCTGTGTATTTGTTCGATAAATTTCGTTAATCCGACGTTACCTGCAATGCTGAGCAACCTTTATTTCATCCTTTTCTCTATCGAGCACGACAGCTTCTATGCCTGAGTTCCACATTCACATTCTCACAGCTAACCAGCTACTAGAATTCACACCTACCTCAGACAGAAAGAGTAATTTAACTTTACCTAAACCATAGCTTATACATAGCACTTCGTGATTGCAAGGCATACGTGACCGCTTGTTACTTAACCTGGACAAATGGCGTTTGCTTTCGTTTCTTCAAAAGAATCTACTTGGGTCGGTGAAGTGGCTGGCGATATGCACAACACCGTTAATGTGGTGTGTCTCGAAAATCCCGCTTAGACTGGACGCTGTACAAAATGTGTTGTCTCGGTGGTCCTCACCTGTCACCTGATGTGTAAGGTCGCATGCGACGTGCCGCCACACGGGTATGTGTCATGCCTGCGCGAAGTCACGCCTGATTGAATTTGTAGATACTCATTCAATGCTAAAATTCCCAGAAGTAGCTCAAGCTATGCAACAAGTAACTTTTCAAATAATTTTCTCTTTAAATCTGATGTTTTGGAAACATGTAGTTTCGTCCCTCTGAGGCCATGACAACTGGCAGAACATTGAGCCGCTGTCAGTGGATAGATAACAGGCCAGAGAAAGTAAATGCCGGAAGTGATATATATTGGAGTTGGGAGGTGAGCCAAAAAGAAATTGGGCATCGTAGTTGCGCGGTTTGCTTTTTCACTTTTGTCGCAGGCGCGGAGGTGGTCTATTATAGATAGGGGTTGTGGGGGAGCGTCGAGGGAATGGTTCTGTCCGCGTTGCAACCGCAATTTTGTTCTCTTTATTTTCAGAGGCATGTTTTTGAGTTTTGTCGTGCTCTTCAGGTACCACCATTTGACGTCGCTCCGCCAGTAAGAAATTATTTCAGCACCTCACAATGCTTTCTCAACATTCAGTCCATAATAGTATAGGTCAGCATTCCGTAAGCTTTGCGATGTAGGCATTATTTGAACGGGGCGGTTTAAATTTTAAACTCAACCGAGTAATTTTATCCAATGAGTTGTTTTTCATAGCACTGCCATACAAATTAAAGTTTATTGCTGCCATTACTCAAACCATTCCGGAGCCGCCGCGGTATCTTAGTAGTTGTGGTGCTCGGCAGCTTGCCAGAAAAACGAGGCTTCGATCCCGGATGCGTTGGTCGCATTTCGATGGACACGAAATTCTGGAGGCCTGTGTACTGTGCAATATCAGTGCACTTAAAAAATCCCAGATGCTCCAAAATATTCGGAGCTCTCTACTACGACGTCCCTCATAGCCTGAGTCGCTTTGGGACGTTAAACCCCGTAAAGCCAAGCGAGTGTATTCCCCCGCCGCAATAACGAGTGAAGTAAAGTTATGGTCTGATACATATTTCCTTTCGTGGTTACGTTGTGGGAAAACTTTTTTAAGACTGTCGATATTGTGTTCAATGAGGATGGCTAAGTCGGGCTGGTTGCTGGATGTTGATGCAAACGACTTGACAGCGCCAACGGCATGGAAGAGAACAGAGACACCAGCGCATGTGTATGTGTTCTTTTCTATCCCGTCTGTTAGCGCATTTCAGCCGTTACCAGCAACATGTATTTTTGTTTGCCTATATTTGAAATGGTTTGAAAATATTCAGTTCGCAAGCAATAATTTGATACTCGCGCATCCTAAGGTTCTTGCTCAAGAAGAACAAAAGTATCTCGCTTATTTTGTAAGCCTCCTCTCTTAGTTTGCCCAACAGCCATTTTTATTAAAGCAAATTCAGTCCTTGCCTAGCCTCTCAGGCGCCATATGCCCTGTGAAGGGCGGCCGAGACCACGTGGATCGAGTATTACGGGCCTGTCACACTAGGCCAACAGTCGGCCGATTTGGTCTGCCAAAACCATGTCGTCGTGATGTCTAGCTCTATGTCTCACTGCGCCGACTAAAACATTCGGCCCACTGTCGACGTCGGCGCCAGGTCAACTACGAGACGGCAGTTGGCCGATGGTCCGCCAACTCCCATGTCACACTAGCGAGACAACGTGCGAGACCTCCCGCCGACTTGGCCCTTTCTCGTTCTCACTCTTGTTTTGTGATTTCCTGATATGCGAAATTCATGGGCCGGGACGCTTCATTATTAACTCTTTTGAATAAATCCCACCATAGTAAAACAAACTCATTAACAATCGTGATTATGAAGCTAGGTTGAGTGCAGCCCAGTAGTGAGCGGCACTTCTTGCTGGGTCAGAAATGCATGGCTCGAAAAATAAATCCAGTCACTCGCGGGTAAACAGGACGGAAGATTTATATAAACTCTTCCGTAAAATTATAAACAAAAAAAAAACAAATTCCAGCCCACGCCGATTTGAACTAGGAACCTGTGGAATGTGAAACTACTGCTATACCCACGGCGCCATGGAGAACAGAGCAATTCGCTGCCTTCAGAGATGCTGATAAGCACTACCCAGTGTGACACTCGCGACTGAAGTAAAGTAGGCGACCCATGTGCGAAATTTCGGAAGGCGCGCTGCACCGGTCGCTGCTTGAGAATCGCAGCCCCACTGCAAGCAGGGACACACGAAGCAGCAAGCATCGCTGTGCCGTTCGACTTGAGCACTAAAGCTCAAAACGTACGCTTTGCCACCCGCAGTGGTCTGATTACTGCTAGGCTTGGTGTTGAAGTTCGCACTAGAAAAGACAAAATAGCTATATTATCAGAAATGCCGCCTGCTATACACGAGCAGCGACAAAGCATGCTTGCGCTAGTAGCGAGCTTTCGGCAACGGCACCGCCCGCGGTCCCGCCAGGCGACGAACTGCGCTGCTGCCTGGTGCAGCGGACGCCGCTTCGCAAGTAGCCAGCGCTATAATATCTCTTAATATCTCCTTGCTGTTAAAAGTATAATCGCAAAATGTACTAAAATTGTAGTCCATTTCCGCGACATATTTGGCTGCGGAGCTAGCGGACCGCTGCGGGCGACAGGCGAGCCGGACCGCAACGGCGGGCCAGCGGCGGCTTGCGAGGCGATTCTGGCGAGAAATTTTGCTCGTGTCAAGGTTGCTGCTTTTACCAGCAACTCGGTGTTGATCAACGATACTCAGAAATAATACATTTGTCACATTTTTCTGTCTCAGCGTTTATTGCTTACGTCAAAAACAATCAAGCTGATTTTTATTACGGCGGCAGACGGGAACCAGGCCGGCCTGCCGGCGAGCAGGCTCGGTTTAGATACAAGCAAATTTTATCCTATAGCCGCCTGCTGCTGCTGCTGCTGCTGCTGCTTCCTGCGGCTCGCCTGGCGTCGGCTAGATCCGCTGCTGAAGGCGTCGCGGAAATCGAGCATAACTTTATTTTATTAATGGACATGTTGGCAGTAAAGGCGTGACTAGAGAGGTTCCTTTATTAGGGCGCTGGCTAGTTCCAAAGCGCCCTGAGCTGCGGCAGCGATGCGAAACCAGCTAGGCATAGCGACGACCACGGCAGCTGGGAAGCAGCGCAGTTCGTTGCCCTGACGCTCCCGCAGTCGTCGTCGTTGCCGAAAGCGTGGCTGTTGCGCAGGCATGCTAACGTTGCTCGAATATAGCAGGCGGCCTTTCTGATAGCATGACTGTTTTGTCTTTTTTGGTGCGAACGTGAAGTAAACGTAGCACCTTGGCATTGGCCAACGATCCTCAGTAATGATACCTTTTTGGACATTCATCTATCCCAGAGCTTGTTATGAACGTAAAAACATCACTATAGCGGAATCGTGTTCGTGTCTGGTGAATGTTTTTGCTCGGCTACCGATTTCGCGACGACACGGTCGGCAGACTGGTTTTGTCGGCGTCGCGGGCGTAAAATCATCTCACACTACGAAGACATCTGGTCGTCGGACGCGTTGCTGTCGTTGTCGGCCTAGTGTGACAGCTTGGTCTGCCACAGACAAGGTCCGCCGACCGGGTTGACCGATCTTTGGTGTCTTTGTCGGGTCGGCGTCGGCGGCGTGTCGGGCTAGTGTGACAGGGCCCATAGCAGACCAGAACGGCGTCAGAGGCATGTTTGGCAGTCCATGTTCTTGGTTCTCGCTGGCTCCCCTCTCCAGCAGATGGAGGAGGAGGAAAAACCTTCATTGTACTCTGGTGCTTCTTTCTGCGGACAGAAAGAATTTCGAGCCGTGAAGAAAATAAGTTGGGGGGCGCTGAAAGGACTACTTAAACCACGAAGAAAAGTTCTGGGAACCTGGAAGAGCTTCAAGCCATGAAGAAAAGTCACCAAGAGCGCCGCTTTGCTCCTATTGTCGTAAAAAGGACCCAGCTTCCAACACGGGCTCAAGCGCCCGTTGTTAGCTGGCGCCGATGTCTAGTACGAGCAGATATCGGCGCCTCGCCGAGGTTCGGCGGCGTCTCCTCCAGTGGGCATGCGTAGACCGTTTCTGTCGTATGTTAAGAGGGCCGACTTTGGGCGCATGCTCCAAAAAAAAAAACGGCCCTTGGAGCACACTTGCAGAATATCGAGCGTCCTCTACAGTTCGCCAACCGAAAACCATCTCTCCTGATGCTAATCCCTTCAGTCAGCAGAGCAGGAAGCGAAAATGCGGTTTGCAAACGTGGGTTGCTGGTTGGAAACAACCTTTCTGTAAGTCGGCAATTCTACAAGTTGTCCATTCACTTCTAAGAAAATTAATGCTGCACGTCGGGAGTACCCTGTCGATAAAGCTTTGTGTTTGGGTGCCTTAGGCTGCAGTGACGCGAGGCAGATGAGATCATGTGTGTTTGAAAAAGCGTTGTCCGCATTCTCACTGCACGCGCTCACGTTTCCCCGCTGAGAGGTATACGAGCACAGTGACATCACGACTAAAAGAATAAAAGAATAGTGAGGCCATGCGTACTCAAAGCAATATGAAAATAAATTGCAATAAAGAATAAGATATCTGCCGTTTTGACGTGGTAAGCGAGTCTCATAATAAACTGCACATCTCCAACCAAAAATCTCATTTTTAACCGAACGTTTCAAAGCCGACTCGGCTCCTGCATCAAGGGTGACTGAGGGCAGTAGCCAGCGTCTTTAAGTATGGAGGGGAGGAAGGGGTCAAAGGAACGAAAACTGATGCGAAAGGCGTGGGGGAGGGGGAGGATGGGAGGGTGTTTAAGGCTGTTAGTCACGTTGTTGCACTGTGGGGAGGCTGTTAATGGGGACTTTTGTTTAGTTGAAGTCCGTATGCATACACTGGGAGCAGGTTTTCTTTTGTGCGGCTGACGTTGTTCGGGGTGATTTGGATGTGCCAGGATTCCAGAAGGAGCCTTTTTTGGTAATTTGTTTCGGTTCCGAGGATGCTAGTTTCTTCGAAGTTAATTCTGTCGTCTGAGTCCTCGGAATGTTCGGCTACACGATTGCAATCTCTTGCGAAGTTGCAGACGTCGTTTTTAGGTTGCCAAATTATTTCTTTGCGGTTTTTGGTTTCGCCGATGTAGCTTGCGTCGCAGTCGGCGCAAGGAATTTTGTAGAGAATGCCTTGGGCTCCTTCTCTCCGCGGCCGGTCTTTATGAACAGGTAGGCAGTGCGCAACAGTGTTTTTGGGCTTGTGCGCAACCTGGAGACACCCTTTTTTCGGGAATCGGGCGATGATTTCACTGACACCTCCGACATCAGGTAGAGTGACGTATTTTGGTGGTGGCGTTGGTATTTGTGTGTTGATTTCTTGGCGCATGTTGTCGTGTTTTTGAGGTCGAATGGTTTTTTGAATACTGTTTTTTTGGTAGCCTTTTATGATGAGTTCTTTGAATATCGTGAGATGTTCTTTTTTTCTGTCAAGTTTTGTTCTTGTTGTGCAGATGAGACTGAGATGTGCAGTTTATTCTAAGTCTTCAAACAAAACCACACAGGCAAATGTGTCAAAATGTTTAGTTTTTTAACCGAGTCTCCTGATTTTAGTGCTCTCCATAGCGGTGTATTTTTGTGTTTGATATAGTTGCGCTGGAGACTCGATGCACCGTGCTCGACTCCTTTCGTCGCCAAGTGATCTCTGGTGAAATGGACAGTTTGCTCCATTCGAGTCATTTCTTGCCACACAAAGCGAAAACACATGCTTTTTGAAGCTGTCACCAATTACGTGGCTCAGAAGGGTGTCGCCCATTCACAATGGTCGGCTTTATTTTGTACAGTACGCAGGCCATAACAACACAGTGCACTCACGTTGCATGAGAAGGAACGAAGTAAAGGCTCTAAGGAAAAGCCTTTCAGCGTGCCGTCTTTTTCGGTGATTGAGCAGATGAGAACCACGGCCACTCAATGATGCGGTTTCATCGAGCGGCCGCATTGATACCAATCGCTGCCTCCACACGCTAGTAGAACAACAGCGGGCTAACGGGGTCGCATTTTTTAGTGTGGCAACGAGGCTTCAATTTTGGGTTTCGAAGTGGTCTGTTTGTATGTCTGAAATTTACTTGACCTGAAATAAAATAATCGGAAATGTTTTACGGCCGCGAGTGAGTTTCGAACCCGGGGCGCCGAGAACACATCAGTTTGCTGGTTACTGCATTAGACAACTGCAACATCGCCGCAGCCGAAAATTCTGCTTCCTCAAATACCAGTCTTTTGCGCGGTGTTCTGGATATCATCGTCTTCATCAACTGCATCCGCGCGCAACGGAACCGAACACCGAAACAGCACTGAAAACCGATGTGCTAGCACTCCTAATTGCATTTGGCGAAACCACGCTAAATAATTCGACATTTGTTTTTTTGCCACTCTTTACCAGTGCCATGCGCTGTGCTTTTAACAATTCTGGTGGAATTCCTTAGGTTGGTTGGAGGCATTAAATAATGTAACTGATCTTCAGCAGAAACTCAGATGTCCTTTCTGGCAGATTTTTGTCAGCGTCTGGAGAGACCCTTTGCCAGGACTAGCACATAAGCGGTTGTGTTTTTTTTATGACAGCCTGGAGACAAAAGTGCATCCATGACTGTTCCGGGCTGTTTTCATAGAGGCGCCGACTACGACTACGTCATGCTCCACACCGTAGGGGCAGAAACACAGCACATTCAATTAGCAACCACGGACTGCGCTCCACGATCCGAGGAAAAATAAAAGGAGGAAAAAAAGAAAGGCAGGCAAAGCCACAGCAGGAGACCCCTCCCCATTGTCCTTTTCTTCCTGCAGGGCCCTTACCATCAGCAACCGGGTGCCCGTGTACCTTTTGAAAAAGAATTTCGCAATACCTAAGCCCCTGCTCACATTCTTGACCGTTCGCGTTACCGCCTCTCCCACGTCTTCACCGTTTGATGCTGCGAGCCGTTCGTCTTGTTCTGGTAGCATTTGTGGAAGGAACACTGGCAAAAATTTTGCCCGAAGGGTAGAGGGAAATTCAAGGAAATTTTGGTTAAGACGATTCCCATTTCTTGGTTAATTATTTTAAAAAGAAGCGACAACAGCAATGGCATATCGCTTTAAGCATGCGGCTCGAGGACGGTGTGGGATTCATTCCCCAGTGCCGCCGTTTATCCACTGGTTTCAAGTGGGCACAAGTTCTCTCGAAGCCTGGGGCTTGGTTTCTTTCAGCTGAAGTGCTCGGAAAATGGTCTTTCACCTAACCTTGTGTTGAAGAAAACACTTCATCCCATTGCGCTTGGTGCGAGGTTGCCATTGCACTATTTTAACTCATCAAAAGCAAAAGAAAACGCTTCTAAGAAATGGATACCCAACATTCTTCACTCGATGTATCATCCAAAACCGAAAAGGATGCAACGAAAACAACTGTATATGCTTATATGCTAATGACAAGCCGGTGGCAAAATCGCGTATGCAGCTCGTACGTAGAAGGTGTCAGCAAAACCTTGGCCAGTATTCTCTGAAAGGAAGGAATACAAACTAGACACAAGCCGGCCACCATTATCGGACGCCTCCTCTGCCCCTTCAAAGACAGTCATCCTAAAGATAATGCCTAAGGCGTGGTCATGATGCAATATATACCTTTCTTCGAGTGCTTGGTGTCGTAGGCTGTGGAAACAAGTTATGGCACATTTAAAAGTCCCCGGATAGTGTTAATCGTTCCCTGGAAACGGCTCCCTCTTCTTACTCCCGCGGTTTGTGTGCTTATAAACCCCTGCAACTACCCGGAGCCACACCTTGGAGAAGTAGTAGTTTACTAATCGCTTCAGAGGCAACAACAACTGACGAAAATACAAAAAGGAAACTAAAAATGTGACCGGTCCGGCGATTGCTATCTAATCTCTCAAGCATCGGAACTGCAACCGGCGGAAATAAAGGCAAATAGAGAGGATAGCGAGAAGTACATAGAAGAGTGACAGAAAAAAAAGTAATAAAAAACGGGGGTAGGTTTGCACTCCATATGCAAAAAAAATAAATATGTTCGCGCCACTCTTGCGACAGTGCTTATAAGTACTGTTGCACATATTCGCAACACGGTAAATTCCATGCATATTCAGAGCCGCGCGCACGTAGCGTCCTGTCGCTAATCGCTGGTGCGAGCGGCACGTTGCACAAGTGCGCTGGATGGAGCGCCCAGCCGCCGCGCTGGAGATAAGCACTAAGCTTTGAAACGTCGTGTTATCGGACAATAACTTCTGTTCATTTCTCAGCAAATTTAAACCATAATGTTTAACGGGGGTTTGATTCTTGATTGCTGCTCTGGGTAACGGCGTAGTTACTAGCTTGCCGTACTGATGGCTCATTATTCAGAAAAGTTCCCAGCATGCTAATCTATGAAGTCTTCATTAGCGGTTCATAGTTTACGTACACCGTTGACATAATTGCCGAAAAAGCATCAATTACAGCAATGGTAAAGTCCTTATCGACAGTGAACAATCGAATCGTGAGAGGAACTATACCAACTTAGAAAAAAGATGTTGTGAACTACCAGACACTAATTTTTACATTGCACAAATCACCTACTGCCATAAAATGCAACACCAGGTTTGCTGCCTATTATAGTGCAGCACTCAGTGACTTAAACGCGTCCGTGCTGCACTTTCACCACATCGACAAAACTTTCGGAGAGCTGTCTGCTGTTGAGGCTAATAACTGGAGTGTTAAAATGTGGTCATTAATACACGATTTAAAATTTTCAATGCACAGTGCAAGAACCATATATAAGTATCGATGTATGAGCTCTAAGTATGAGCGTCCGGGAATTACGCATTTCACTGCTTGAACGAAAGTACTTGGAAGTCTCATTGCTTTGCACTGGTAATGCGCAAGCAATTTCACTATCACCTATGCCCGTGTCGTGGGCCACTATATGCGCTTAAAAAATGTACCTGTCAAGCAAAAGAGCCTCTTTATAATTTTCTCTATACACTTCACATTAGGCACGCGCTTTCTTGTATGACTTTATGTAGCAGCCCATGGTCGTAGCCTTACACTGATGGGGGAACTTTTGATAAAAGTGCGCATTCGTACGGCGCGGCTCAACCTCCCAGAGGAACCTACCAAAACAGGGGCACTGTAGCAGGGACACTCTAGCAGGGCCACTGTAGCAGGGACGTGCGCCTTGCCAACACACCGAGAGAGGGCGCCACGCGTTTCTTGCCGGTGCGTGGGATTCATAATCAAAAGAAAAACAGCGCTCTTGCTCCAATCAAATGTAAAATACTGTATACTTCTTTAAATATAGGACTTTACGCTACCTGGAACTCCGAGAGCTTGTCTATATATTTTAAATTAGGGCTTTCATGAGCGATAGAGTGAAGTAAAGTGGGGCATTTTTCGAGACCTCGCTATAGTCTCCATGCTATCGTAGCTCATTGCGCATGGTAAACGCAATATGTAAGCTACATTGATGAAACTCTATTAAAAGAAACTTTAAGAAGCATTTAACATATAGGCGATAGAGCTAATCTCTAACTTTTATGCGCGACTAGGTATTAATTTTTATTTTTCATCGCCATTGAGTTACGCGCCGTCGCGCCGCCGGCTGTCGCGAGATGGCGCGACCGGTTTTTCGAGGCGCATGGGCGAGATTCCTGGGGATGGGACGCATTCCTGCTGGCATTAAATCACGAATTCGGGACCGATGGTCTGCTGTTCGCTGTTGGGCTCACAGCAAGAGCTAATTATGCACACATTCCAGTCGTCGTTGGTATCGCACAGAGGGTGTGGCCACTATGCGCTGGAGGCGGAAATAGAGTGGAGTTGGAGCGAGGTCAATAATTGAATCTTTCAGTGTATGGACCCGTGTAATGCTTTCCATGAGGCTCCCTTCGAGGTCTTCAGGTTCCGACACTGAATGTGAGCTTCCGTCGGCGTAACGTATGTGGATTACTGCAGTTGTGAAATCGTGGAACCCGGATATGGTATAGGCAGTGGCGATGGCTCAGTCGTTATGGCGTTCGACCTCTGACCTGGAAGATGCGGGTTCTGTCCCGGCGTTGGGTGTCGAATTTCGATGGAGGCAAAATTCTAGAGGCCCGTGTACTATGGGATGCCAGTGAAAGTTAAAGAACCCCAAGTGGTCTAAATTTCGGCTTCCAGAATTTCTTCGTAGTACTATCTCAAGGTCAGTGACTGTTAGTACAATGAGAGGCCCAGCATTCGGTCTTGTAAATTGCTACATAGAACATGTGCCGACCGCCGGTACTGGTGTTAGTGTGCTCGACACCAGCGACCCAGTAATGGGCCCAGTAATGGGCGTAGATTTCCGTCAAACGTGCCCTCTACCCGTCCAAGTCTTGTTTTGCAATAAGTGAGGATGTCTGTCTTACTCAGGTCACAGTTGCGAAAATTCAGCCTATTTTTAAAGTATATCGAACTGATTTGCTGCTGCAGACTGACATGAAAAGGGCACATGCGGTGCTTGGCAAGTAGCCGCCTCGCAGACGCTATGTTTGCACCAGCACACTGCTCTATTTGTAGAATGATGGCTTCACTCTTATGAACGTAATCAGGCCTGTTTCAAACTCGGTTCAGCATATCCGGTTTAGGCATCGGTGTTTCACTCTCTCCTTTATCCCTTCCATTACGGCGCGGTTCAGGTGTCCAAAGATATATGAGACAGATACTGCGCCATTTCCTTTCCCCCAAAACCAATTATTATTATGCCGCCGCCGAACCTGGAGAAACGAAGTTGTTTAACATTTGCAGAAACGATGTCTCCCCTAGAAGGTAGTGCCCCGGATACTTGGCACGGTAGACTGCGCCCTCAGACGCCTTTTGTTCTCTGTAGTCAGACATGCGACAACCATCAACATTTTATCGCGATAGGTATTAAGCGCCCGTTCCGTGGGTTTCGCGCAGTACAAGTAGCTCTTAAGCGGCGGGTGGTTGCCATCGAGAAATAGTTAGAAGGGTGGTTACCGTTGAAGGCGAACGGTATGCCTAGAGCGTAAAATTGACTAATCGTGGGGTGGTTGCCGTGGGAACAGCCCGCGGAAGGTGATTACCGTGCCAGGAGCAGAAGGAGGAGAGTGTGGCGAAAGTGTAGAAATGCGCCATTTAAAGGTGGTTGCCACGGAAACAACTCGGAGGGTAGCTACTTTTCAAGTAGGAGGAGGAGGGTCACCGTGGAATAAGGAGGATATGGCGAGAGCGTTGGAATTCTTAATCGGAGGTTTCTGGCCGCGGAAACAAGAGGGTGGCTAATGTCAAAGGAGAGGAGGAGGCTCACAATGGAAGAAGAAAGATATGGAGAGCTTGGTAATGCGTAATTGAAGGGTAATGCCACGGGAACCGCCTGTAGGGTTGTTGCCGTGGAAGGAGGAGGGTATGGCGAGAACGTATGAGAATGTCTTCGGGTGGTAAAAAAGGGGGGTATGGTGACAGTGGAGTATTCCGCCACCAACGGGTGGCTGCCACAGGAACCATCCTAGCGGCGGCTACCTTAGAAGAAGTAGGGAATGACAGGAGCGTGAGAATGCGTAACCAGAAGTTGATTACGATGGAAATGCGCCGCCCGAGCAGCGGGACAGCGGAGATGGCGACGCGAGCTTTTAAAGGCGGACTAGCAAGGGGCGCTAGTATAGTAACGAGTATGTGTGCAAAACTAAAAAAGCGAGTACTATACCTAGGCATACATGCATGTCGCTTTCAAACTCTTTACCTCAATATATCGCGAAATGAAAATGCCTCCTCAGATTTCGCTGATTCTCGCGTAACCCTGTAGCAACCGTTCTTTGTTTTTTTTTCTTCGGTAGGTAACCTCCCTCCAATCCGTAACTCCATTCCGAGGCATTTGCTGCCAAAGTTGGAATCGTGCGAGTCCTTCTTTTTGCCGTTGCTGCAAACGACAAAGGACACCCGGCCGTCTTCAGGCCGAAAGGCGCGCAATAGATTCCAACGCAGCGGTGAACCGCCAGGCCGCAGTGCAAAGCGAAGCTGGGAGCTAAACCGCCGCCCCCCCCCCCCCCCCCCCCCTTCTTGGGCTTCAGGTGGCGTCAGCAGTTGTTCGCAAAGCGCAGGGTGGAGCGATGTACTGTTTGCGTCACCCTTATGTAGAACGCTCAAGCGGTGCCTTCTCCGGAATAAAAGAGGACGCCTCGTAATAGCGTTCAATTTTTAAATGCTACGCTAGCACGGAAGTAGAGCGAAGTGAACCTGCAAGCAAGGCGGGTGCAAGCAATTTGCCCATAAGCCAACGAGTGCCTTCTAATTTCACTTTTGAATGTGTGGTGCAGACTGCTCGAGGGCTCTACACAACGGTGATGCAGACTAGGTCAGAGGCGCTTGCAGCCGCTCTGTGGCGTTGAGAAGCTGCCAATCATGGGGACTTCTTTTTTGCATTGTGATGGTTGTAGCGTGCTCCAACTCTGCAGATGCGACAAGCCGCCGAAAATATTTTTTTAGAAATGCGTTTTAAATAGGTTCGGTAATTAATTACTTAAACATTCTACCCTTTCCTCTTTGCCCACCATAGTCCCCTAGCATGGGGTTACGACCAAGATAAAAAAAACGCCAGAACGCAACATAAAAATTAGGATCCTCGAAAAAAAAAAACACCTTGTATAGACCTGCCTCTTCTCAGCTCACGAAACAAAATGTTCAGATGCATGGGCAAGAAATTCGAATTTTATTCAGTGCATCACCGTCTTCAGCGTCTTGTGATAGCGTGCGGTACCACTTCCTTCCCGGCTTCTTGGACTGGGCCGGCAGCAAATCGGTTTGTGCGAGGTGCGAGTTCTGTCTTCATGCCCTGGAAATTGATCATAGTGAAAAAAAAGCTGGCGAAAAATTATTGGGGTTACGTTGCCACTCTCTCGGATTCTATTCTGCTACTTCACTGGGCCAGCCGTTGTCTGCAAGCATTCAGTACATGCCAAGCCTAGGCCTAATGTTTCGCCTTAATTCCCTCTAGCACGATTTCGTGGGCAGCAGTGTGCGTTATCTCAGCGCATGACAGCCAAAATAAGCAGAATATACTCACCCACAGTTCTGGTAGCGCGTAAACAATTCAAAATGTGGATTGTAGATGAAACTCAATATCTTCATTGGTATTAAGGCACGAGTCTTGTGAATGAATGTCCTCTGCAGTACATGTACAATTTGTCCATTATACTGGTGAACGCCATCGTAGGCACAGCTTCATGAACATCATCATCAGCCAGACTACACCCACTGCAGGGCAATGGCCTCTCCCATGTCACTCCAATTAACCATGCCCTTTACTAGTTGCCCCCAATCTATGCCTGCAAACTTCTTAATCTCTTCCGCCCACCTAACCTTCTGCTGCCCGCGGCTACGCTTGCCTTCTCTTGGAATTCACTCAGTTACCCTCAAGGACCAGCGGATATCTTGCCTTCGCATCACATGCCCTGCCCAAGCCCATTTCGTCCTTTAGTTTTCGACTAGGATGTCATTACCACGCGTTTGCTCCCTCACCCACTCTGCCCGCTTCCAGTCTCTTAATGTTACACATATAATTTATTTTCCATGGCTCGCTGCGTGGTCCTTAACTTAAGCTGAACCCTTTTCGTTAGCCTCCACGTTTCTGCCCCGAAGGTGTGTACCGGTAAGATACAGCTCTTGTACACTTTTCTCTTGAGGGATATTAGTCCACTGCCATTCATGATCTCAGAGAACCTGCCATATGTGCTCCACTCTATTCTTATCCTTCTAGTTATTTCACTGTCATGATATGGATCAGCGGCTACTACCCTCCCTAAGTAGGCGTATTCCCTTACCAAGTCCAGCACCTCGCTGCCAATTGTCAACTGCTCTTCCCTTACTAGACTGTTGAACATACTTTGGTTAATTTTTAGGCACAGCGTTCTCCTCTGTTTGTCTAACTCATTTATCATTCTTTGAAGCCCATATCCTTAGGGACTTAGCAAGGCAATGTCATCAGCGAATCGCAAATTACTTATGTATTCTTCATTAACTATTATCTCTAACTGTTCCCAATTCATGCCTCGGAATATCTCCTGTAAACAGGCGGTGAATAGCATTGGCGAGATCGTGTCTCCTTGCCTGACGCTCTTCCTCATTGGAATTTTATTGCTGACTTCATAGAGAACTATGGTAGCTGTCTAGTTCCTATATATATCTTCCAGCAATTTTACATAAGGCTCTTCTACACCCTCATTCAGAACGCCTGTATGACTGCTGAGGTTTCCACGGAGCCGAATGCTTTCTCACATTCAGTGTAGGCTATATATAGGGGATTGTTATATTCTGAGAATTTCTGTATAACCTGATTAAAAGTGAATATTATCTATAGTGCAATCTTCTCTACGAAAGCCTGCCTGATAATTTGGCTGATTAATGTCTAAGGTGGCCATAACTCTATTAACGATTACCTTGGCAAATGCCTTGTAGGCAACGGACATTAAGCTGATCGGTCTGTAGTATTTGAAGTCCTTGGCGTCTTCTTTCTTATGAATTAAGATAATGTTTGCGTCTTCCAAGGTTCTGGTACGGTCGAGGTCGTAAGGCAGTGCGTGTACAATGTAGCTAGTTTTTCTAGCACAATCTCCCCCGTCCTTCAATAGATCTGCTGTTACCTGATCCTCACCAGCTCCTCTTCCCCATTGCATGGCTCCTGAGGCTTTCTTCCTCCTTCGTTTCTGGCGGGATGACGCATTGCTCTGCGCTACTGTCGCCATCATTAACGTTCTGATTGAATTCACTACTGTATAGTTTTGTGTAGAACTCTTCGCTACTTTAACTATCTTATCCATATTGCTAAAGACATTGCCCTCCCTGTCTTTTAACCCATGCATCTGAAATTTGCCTACGCCTAATTTTCTCTTCACCGCTTTTAGGTTGCCTCCGTTCTTTAGACCATGCTTGATTGTCTCCATATTATTATTCCTTATGTCAGCTACCTTGCGCTCTTTATTAACTTCGATAGTTCTGCCAGTTCTATTCTGTCTGCAGCGTTAGACGCGCCCTCATGTATTGGTGTTTCTTAATCAGACATTTCTTCTACTGAGATAGCTTGCTCCTGAGATAGTTTAGAGGCGCAGCTTAACACCATAAAAAGCAGTTTCCTGGTTACTTTCAGAACATGAGCTACCATCAAGTCAGGGAGCCAAACAACTGTGCTTCGCAACTGTTTAGGGAGATAAAGAAAAAAAACTGGAGATAGCCTACACGTGTTACAATGGCGATAAAAAAAAGGTGATTAGCGTGCATTTCAACAGGAGATAAAACCTTTTCGAGCACTTTCCGTAACCGTGCAGCTGTCCCTAGCAGGCATTCAAATAAAGAAAGGGCGCTGACTTATGTGTACGCTTCACATAGATCATTACCTCCGTATTCGACATTCCAGAGCCAAAACCGTATTATTTAAAGAAGCAAAAATTATTTCCCTCTTCTTTGCGGATCGATATGGTTACGTCCTCATCAGTTTAAAAACTGGTACAAAAATTTGCCCTGCCGTTTTCAGGAGGCCGGGGACTGCAGGCTATGGTTATTGGCTTTAGGGGAGGCAGAGTCAGGGTATTCAGCAATATTCACCCATAAAAGGTGCAGTGCCAGAGTTAAGCCGGGCACTGATCCACTGTGACGCAGTTGCCCGCGGAGTTGCGGAAGAAACCGGTGGAGCAGTAGCAACCCCGCCGGCAGTCGAAGGTGCATTCGGGGCCGAGGGTCCTCTTCTCGCAGGTGGTCTCAGCACAGGTGCTGCTCACGCACTCTTTCCACTCCTCGTTGGTACCGCACGGTCTGCGTGACCCCTCTGTGGAAGAGGCGATGTAGATTGGAATCGGTGGGAAGCCAATTACAGAAAATTTGTCAGGATGTTCCCGTGTGGTGCATTCCACGAGGTTTCTGTCCCGATCATCGACGCTCCGACGCTGCATATAAGTTTTCGTTTGATGATTGTACGTGCGCCTTTAACGTATTCAGGGATAATTACCACTGCTTATCGAAGATAGCTTATGGCACACAGTTTCGGAGAATTTCAGAAACCACACGTGTTAGATATTGAGAAATCTAGCACATCGCAACAGTGATACGCACATAACTTTTTTTTAGAAAGGATGACATGTTGTTTTTAACGTGAAGCAGGGCCCATGCACATGCACTCCAATCCCCATCCTCGTCAATAAACGTTGTTGATTCACTCACTCATCAATGCGTGCAGGCGTCAAGGAGTAATTGGCTCTTAGTGACTACTGGTGTGGCTGCATCTAGATGACTCATATAAGGCGTTTTGGAGTGTATTTTATCACAAGGAATGTTTTTATGCTGACGCCAGGAACGTCAAGGCGTGCTGAATCCAAGTGCCAATTAATGGCGAAAAGGTCGAAAGAGTCACTAATATCTTTTACATTCCTAAATCCTCTCAGAAAAGGAACTCACATTGAGCCCGCGTGCAGGGCCTATCTTAAACAACAAACCAGAAAACATAATCGAGTATTCCTTTTTTGACAATCTCTAATGAAGTGCCAGGAACCCAGTAATTTTTAATTTTGTGCTGACTTCACAATAAAAAACGCAGGAGCTGTGCCGTCGGATCTCTGCCATGTAATAATAATAATAATAATTGGTTTTGGGGGAAAGGAAATGACGCAGTATCTGACTCATATATCGTTGGACACCTGAACCGCGCCATAAAGGAAGGGATAAAGGAGGTAGTGAAGGAAGAAATGAATAAAGAGGTGCAGTAGTGGAGGGCTCCGGAATAATTTCGACCACCTGTGGATCTCTAACGTGCACTGACATAGCACAGCACACGGGCGCCTTAGCGTTTTTCCTCCATAAAAACGCAGCCGCCGCGGTCGGGTTAGAGCCCGGGAACTCCGGATCAGTAGTCGAGCACCCTAACCACTGGGCCACCGCGGCGGGTCTTTGCCATGTTCAGTTTCGAAATATCACATGCAGACATAGCTGTTCTTCAATCATACTTTCAAAACCAATATAAGGCTCACGAACCTCACAGGGTGACCCCCGGAGTCCTTCACCTCGAGAGTGCAGAATGTAGACAATTTGGTCACGGTCCAGTTTTCGTATTATTAGCTGGTTCGAATTCCTACTGGTCGTTCTCACTCTTCGAATTACGATCGATTGCTTGGTCAGGAATATATCAACCTGGGTGGTGTTTGCAAGAGTGGTTGGGATTTTAGGATAAAAAATGCTTAATAATGATCGGCGAAACAAAAGGCCAAAAAAGCTTTTATGTTAAGCGACTGGTTCTCAAATCCTACGGCCGAAACGTTTACTGTTGCCCTCGGTGTGGCGTAGGCGTGTGCGGCCGTTACCTCAAAAATATCCACACAAAAAGAAAATACTTGCTTGTATGAAGTGAAGGAACAGTTTTTTCCCGCAGGGAACAGCGCACCTAAAAACGGTTCCTAATTCGCTCACGCCGGCACTTTGGAAATGTTATCTTAATACTCTAAAGCGTTATACCAGAGGTGGTGCCTAGACCGCCATCGTTCTGTTGCGCTGATAGCCCTCATTATTCAGCTCTTCAACGTCATACGAATAAACATCACCAGTAGGATCAGTCAGTATAGCGTTTGCAGCACAAAAAACGGTTTGTAGCGATCTCCAGTAAAGCCTGAACCAGCCGCGATCTTTTTTTGACAGCAAAATTTCCCTGTGGCATCTGATTCCCGCGCTAGCCGGCCACGATTTTTTCCACGTGGAATCCACTCCGCCAGCCTATGAGACACTTTGTTATTTGTTCTCTCGCCAACGTTAATTTCTCAGACATGATCATCTCCTCTTCTTTATTTCAGCTGGGAATTCTTACTGTTCTGTCACCGTTGTTGCTGTATTCCAACCTGATAACATTATCATTAACACGCTAACGCAACAGGATCCCCTCTGTCAACCTAAGTGGGCGTTGGTGAAGAAATAGCATATTGATATCCCTTTCAGATACACACTACTTCATATTGTCGAAAGAAAATTTAAAAGTTGGTGCGCGCATATTTGGAACCACGTTTTGATAAAACAACATCAATGGCTCATTTAAGATCTTAAAAAAAAATGATCGGGGCCCACTTCCACGCTCACGGAATTGCAGCCGTACTATTTCGAGAAAACACATTTATGCCGAGTTAATATGTTCTTTATGAACCTAAACTGTTTCCGCCACGAAAACTACAGGAGTTTGGATGTTTGCGGCATCACTGAATTCGCCAACAGAGTTCTAGAAGGTCAAAATATAAATTTGAAACGTCGGGTCCACAAACGCGGAAGCGTTGTTGAAATTAGATATTAAATGGCCGACATATTTTGGAACTTTCGTCCGTATTTTGTGATGGGACATACCTGATTCACTTTCTGCAGGCGGACAAAGGTCCAGTGTGACGCAGTTGCCTTCGGCGTTCCTGTAGAAGCCCTCGGAACAGTAGCAGCCGTAACGGCAGTCAGCAGTACAGGCGGGCCCGATGGTGCGCTTCCAACACTTGGTCTCAGCACAGCTTCCACTCACACACTGCTTCCATTCCTCGTTGGTGCCGCAGGGCTGAGGATCGGGTGGGAACTTGAACACTGGCCGCTCGGCATCATCTGCACAAGCCGGGCGAACTCATGCGCGTTTCCGCGACTGGGTATGCTCTTTTATGATGTTTTGGAGCCAACGCTCTACTTCTCGCGTACAAACCTTGAAGGTCATTTCACGGAGCAGTTTTGACCTCGAAGTGGCCCCAATTGATAAAAAAAAAACTCAAGAAAATATCTGTATAGCTGGCAATGGAACCCAGGCCTCCGGCATGCGACACAGGGCGCTTCCACCCCGCTCTGACTATTTTTTTCTTTTCAGCATGGTATTTATTACACGTGTTTTGTCACACACTGTTCTGCGATAAAACCGAAAACAGCGAAAAAAATCGTAAATTTTCCTGTTTTATATATATATATATATATATATATATATATATATATATATATATATATATATATATATATATATATATATATGTGTGTGTGTCAGCCACTACATTGAATCTCTTTCCGCCAAGAAGACGGGTGCGACAAATTTCTTGATGCCACAGTACACTGGTTGGATAATCAGGCGGAGGTGGCGGTGATTAAGGAATTTTATTTTTTTAAATTTTTGAGTCTTTGAAAGCACCGTTTTTAGCGAGAATAGAGTGTTTATCGTTTGAACTCGATAATCTATCTGTACGAGCCAACTTCAATTTGGACTTTGTCTCCGTTTCACTAAAACGTGATGTCAAGCTTAACTGAACCACACTTTTCTTAAGTACAAAATTGATTGCATCTCCTAAACAAGAATGGTATATGTCAAGAAATGTGGGATTGAGATGGAGTCGGTGATTATGAGCAATGCATTTACAGTACTACACCCTGTAGAACTGAATGATATGTGCAGCCATTCTGGCCATACTGATGGTGATGATGGTTTTTTGTGGCACAAGGGCACCTGCGGCCAAAGAGCGCCATGGCGCAATGTTTCTCCTTGAACTCAAGGTGGGGACAAAGACCCATTTCCCAGACATTTGACCCTAAAGAAGCCAAACACCAGGAAGGGGAAACTTTGTACCATTTCTATCACCGGTGGGTACCCGACGGCACAGGGGATGGAACCCCGCACCTCCCCCATGCGAGGCGGATGCTGAAACCACTAGGCCACCGCTGTGGTGACCAAACTGTTTACGTCCCTGTCACCTGGCACCCCAAGCGGTTTCACGAACTCAAGATTTGCGCCAAACACTCCTCAGAAGCAGCCAGTTGTGCGCGATGAATTGGAGCCGATGGAAAGACGACATACGAACAGAAAGACATCGAAGAGTGCTTTCCGTGTTCTTGTTTCCTTCGTGCCATATTTCTTCGCAGACATTTACGAACTCGCCCAATATTCGGTTGTGATTAAAGCGAATTATGCGGCAAGGCAGAAAAATTAGTGCTGTCAATGAAAGCTAAGAGACACATTCCTGAATAGGATGTATTTGTGTCAAAACAAGTCTGTGCGGCCTAATGAAGCTTATCGGCGCACTCAGAAAATTATACAGACCAGGCATGGAGATCCTAACAAAAATTTTCAATTTCAATTTGCTCGTAAATATCACAGCTGTAAAAATTCCATCTAAAGGCTCGTTTCTGAGAGTTAGGCATGGCCGGACTAGACGAAGAGTAGAGCGTAAAGCCAATGTACCGCCGTGATTACGCGTCTCTAGAGCACCAGGGAACTGTGCTGGGCAGCAAGAGACCTAAACTCTTGACTCAACTGCCGTTTTGCTGCAGTGCCGTTGCCAGGGTAATTTTTACGTCTATTCGCCTTAGCTCCATCTCAAAAGATTAGAGGGACAGCTACGCTCCGCCTTAAGGTATGATGCGACAGCGTGAACGGTTATTTATTTGCTGCATAATTTCTCAATTCGTACCTCTTTCTAATTAGACACCGTTATTAGCGTAGATCAGCAGGTATATTATACCACGTGATACACCCCAAGGCACAAAAGGGGTCTCCCATTTAACCACAGTCGAATGAACTTTCCTGAATGGCGTAAGGGTAGCACGTCTGACCAGCAATTATAGGTTGATGGGTTTGATTCCCAACCAATTGCCCTAATGTTCATTTCACCGCAGTTATATCATTTACATGGCTTCCATGTTATGACCACATTTTAGTCATGCTATGAGTACGTAATCAGTATTTCAATCAAGTTTAATTGATTTTCGTTCCACAGTTCTAAGTATGACATCAACACATTCTCGACAATTCGAGATTTCCTGCACATGTCAACGCCAACAACTACGGTGGTTTATCTGCTGAACGAGAGCTCAACGCTGTCGCATAAAATTATGCTCCGAGCCTAGTGGCTGCTCTTTCTGTGAACTCTATTAATAACTCTCCCCTGCTATTCCTAGAGCCTATGCCATAGTCGCCTACCGTTTGGTCTCCAGCCTGCATCTGTCCTACCTTCGCATTCAAGTCGCTCATCAGTCCAGTGGATGCCGAGATTTTACATTGTTCATTGCCCATTATTCTACGCCTTCATAAAAGCTCTCAGCGATCTGGTCATCATAGCTGGAAGTAGGTCCGCAGGCCTGCACCACCTTCAGCTTCTACCTCTTATTAATCCCAATTAGGATAGCTGCCACCCTCTCGTTAATACTGCAGAATTCCTCTATATTGTCGTCCATATGCCGATTGATGAAGAATCTCACACCTAGTTCTCCTCTGTCAGATTCTCTCAGATCATGAATGGCGGTTTGCGAATATGGTGGAAGAGAAAAGTATAAATCGAAGCTGTATCTTTCCTGCTCTCACCTATAGGGAAAAAAACGAGGAGGCTAACGAAAAGGGTTCAGCCTAAATTAAGGACAATGCAGCGAGCCATGGAAAGAAAAAAATGCTAGGTGTAACGCTAAGAGACCGCAAGCGGGCAGAGTGGTGAGGAAGCAAACGCGGGTCAATGACATCCTAGTCGAATTTAAGAGGAATAAATTGGCTTGGGCAGCGCATGTAATGCAAAGGAAAGATAACCGCTGGTCCTTAAGGGTAACGGAGTGGATTCCAAGCGAAGGCAAGCGTTGCAGGGGGCGGCCGAGAGTTAGGTTGCTGGATGAGATTAAGAAGTTTACTGGGATATGGCGGTAGAAGCTGGAAAAAGACCGGGTTAATTGGAGAGACATAAGAGAGGCCTTTACCCTGCAGCGGGCGTAATCAGAATGATGATAATGATGAAGTGCTTAAAATGTTAACTTCCCTATTGTGCCCGAGGACAGTGTTCAAGCGCTCGATACAACCGTTCACATAGTTGTACACTTACAGCGTAATGAAGAAAATGAGCGATTTAAAATATTTGTGTTTATTCCGATCATCACAGGCTCTAGCGAAACAAATGAAGGCACTTTTCTCAGGGCTTATAAAGCTCGTATGGTGTTACGACGTCTTTGCGTTTTCGTGAGCCCTTCACTTCGCCGATTTAGAAAAGGGAAAAAAAACCTAAATTTTTTACCCACCCGTCACGGTGGCTCAGTGGCTAGGGAACTCATCTACTAAGCCGGAGAGCCCTGGCTAGAACCCGACCGCGCCGGTCGCGTTTCGATGGAGGTGAAACGCAAGGGGCGCCCGTGTGCTGTGCGATGTCAGTGCACGGTAAAGATACCCAAGTGGTCGAGTTATCCCGGAGACCTCCACTACGACACCTCTTTCCTCAATTCTTCTTTCACACCTCCTTTATCTCTTATCTTACGGCGCGGTTCGGGTGTCCACAGAGATATATCAGACAATTACTGCGTCATTTTCTTTCCTCGAAAAAGCAATTTTCAACGTTACCCATGGGCTCCGCAGAGACGGCTGTTCCCTGCTATCATTCTCCTCTTACAACACAAAAGCTAAACAATATCGCAAATGTAGGACTGATAGACTCGCTATGGTTTCCGGACTCAACTAATGGAACCCACACATATGCAATGAAAATCGACATCTGGCAGAGTCGAATTCGCTCACCTGTGTCGGCGGAACATACCGCAACCGCAACTGCCAGCAGGACAAGAAAGGTCTTCATCTTCGCAGCTTCAAAGCTTTCGTTCCGACACCCCAGGATAAGTGGCGATACGTATTCTGTGGTCTGCCTTTATAAAGCTGACCTTGTACCAGTGCGAGGCCCTGCACGTGTCAAAAGAAAACAATCTTCTTTCATCACAGGATTTGCCTTTTTTCTGCCCCCGCAGTTAACAACGGATGTCCACTGTATCTTTGTAAAAACAGACGCGGAGTATCGAGTTATTTGTTCTTCTTCTGGCCTTTTGCCTACGTGTTCTTGCTCGTGGTGAGCATGTTGTTGATCTGCGGCCATGCACCGCTGAGATACGCGCTTTCCGCCCTCTGCTGCAGCCACATCAATTCTTTTCATTCCTTGCATCCAACGGCCTGAAAAATTTTAACGCCTTCGACAGCCATGGCGACGGAAGCCAATTAGACTAACAGGTCTACGAAGGAAGTCAGTAATGAAAGGCGTTGACCGGCGAGAAGTCTGTAGGATGCTGGAAAGAGAGGGGCCAGATGCTTTTCATTCAGATTATGAGATTGGGCACGTAGAGGAATCGTTCTCGTGGGCACACAAAGGCTCTAACTTCTTTGTTTTTTGATTGTATGAAGGTAATTAGAGCTTTGCCATGCGGCCACTGAACGTATTCTGCGATTTTGGGACCAGTTTATGTCATGCCGAAATAATGTAGCTGCTTCACTCTAAAAGCAATTAAAGCACTGCTCGAAGGCTTCGCTACAAATATGTAACATTATTGCAGAATATATTATGTTGTTTTCTAAAGCCATGAAAAGCAGTAACATAAGAATAAGCAGTAACATAAGCAGATAAGCGACACACTGACTATAGCAAGGAACCTTATCCAGTGAGGCTAGCCTAGCAACGTTTTTCAAGGGACTAAAGGGTATTAATTGAGGTGTCATAGGGCTTAGTGAAGTTAGGAGGACCGATGAGGCGTATACACTGCAGGACTAAGGGGCGGGCACGTACTGTGCTACCGTGTATTAGCGGAAAGACGAGAACTAGGTGTGGTATTCCTCATCAATCAAGATATAGCTAGCATCATAGAAGAGTCCTGTTGTATAAAGGAGAAGTTGGGAGCTATCGTAGTTAGGAATAATAAGAAGTACAAGCTGAAGATGGTGCGGGCCTAGGCGCCTACATCTAGCCATGACGACCAGAGTGTTGAAGGCTTCTGTGGAGACGTGGAATCAGCAAGGAACAAAGTAAAATCACAGTAAACTGCACTCTTAGGTGAATTCAATGCCAACGTGGGCAAGACGCAGGCTAGCGACCAGGGGGTGGGCGACTATGGGATAGGTTCTAGGAATAAGCACGGGTGAGTTATTGGTAGAGTTCAGACAGATAAATCGTTTACGGATCATGAACACCTTCTTCCGCAAACGAGAGAACAGGAAGTGGACCTGCAAGAGCCCCATTGGTGATACTAAAAATCGACTTCATACTATGCGTTCACCCTGGCATCGTTCACGACGTTCAAAGATGCGGTGTAGCGTCCACAGAATGGTAAGGTCTCGGACTGCTTAGAATTGAAGTTGAAACGGAAGAATCTAGTGAAGCGGAAGCCTATTATGGAGTTAGCAGTAAGAGGAAATGTAGAGGATTTCAGGATGTCGATGCAGAACAGATATTCGGTTTTAACTGAGGTAGACGATCTTATTGATCAAAAAATGAAAGATAATCTCACAGCCATCATTATGAAGTACGCAGTAGAAGTAGGCGGTAGGACGCTTCGACAGGATACCGGCAAGCTATCTCGGGAGACTAAAGATCTGATTACGAAACGCCAAAGCATGAGAGAGTGTAGCCCCGCAGGCCGAATAGAACTGGCAGAGCTATCAAGTTTGATAAATAAGCGCAAGGTAGCCCACATAAGGAAGTTTGGTATGGAGAGAATCGAGCATGTTGTAAAGAACGAAGGTAGCCTAAAAGCGGTGAAGAGGAAACTAAAAATAGGTAAGTCCCAGATGTATGGGTTAAGAGACAAACATGGCAACGTGATTAGCAACATGGATAAGATAATGAAAGTTGCTGTAGAGTTATACAAAAATCTATACAGTAGTTAATGCAATTAGAGCGTTAATGAGAGAGACAGTAGCGCACAGCAATGTTATTTCTCGGCAGTAAAGAAAGAAGAAGTCAAGAAAGCCTTAGGGGCAATGTAAAGGGAGAAATCAGCTGGTGAGGATCAGGTAACAGCAGACCTGTTGAAGGATGGAGGGCAGATATTGCTAGAAAAACTAGTCCCCCTCTATACACAATGCCTTATAGCTTCGAGCGTACCAAAAGCTGGGAGGATTGCTACCATAATCTTAATCCACAAGAAAGGTGATGTCAAGGACTTTATAAGAATGTCGGTCCGATCAGATTACCGTCCGTTGCTTATAAGTTATTTAATAAGGTATTTGCTAATAGAATCAGGGCTGCCTGAGACTTCTATCATCCAAATTTTCAGGCAGGGTTCATAAAGGGTACTCGAAATAGATCATATTCGCACTATCAATAAGGTATTAGGTTAGTGCGCAGAGTATAATCAATCCCTATATATAGCTTTCGTAAATTACGAGAAGGAATTTCAGTCAATCGAATTATCGGCAGTCCTGCAGACATTGCGGAGTGAGATCTATAATAGCCTCCGTGTGTAAAAATACTGGAAGATATCTATAGCGGGTGCACATTTCCTTAGTCCTCCATAAGTTCCGCAATAAATTCCAACAAAAAAGGCAGTCAGGGAAGGAGACAAAATCTCGTCGATGGTATTCACCGCCTGTTTACAGGAGATACTTGGAGGTCTGTATTGGTAAGAGTTGAGGATAAGGGATAATTGAGAATACCTTAGTAATCTGCGATCCCCTGATGAAATTGCCTTGCGAAGTGACTAAGGCGTTGAGCGTGATCATTGAGTTAGACAGGCAGAGCAGAACGGTGGGTCTTAAAATTAACATGCAGAAAACGAAACTAAGGTTCAACACTCACGGTAGGGAACAGCGGTTTACAATTGGTAGCGAGGTGCTGCAAGTGATAGGAAAACACGTCTACTTAGGGCCGATAGTGAGCGCAGATCCATTTCAAAAGAGTAAACTAACTAGAAGAAGAAGAAAGCGGTGGAGCCCATTTGGAAGGCTCTCTCAGATCATGAATGACAGTTTACCAATATCTCTCAAGAGAAAAGTATAAAACAGCTGAATCTTACCGGTACCCACCTATGGAGCAGAAACGTGGAAGCTAACGAAAACGGTTCAACTTAAGGACAGCAAAGCGAACTATGGAAGGAAAAATTAAAGGTGTAGAGGCCGGAGAGAGAACAAGACGGACAAAACTTTGTTTGCCACATGTGTCGGGAATTAAGGCAGGCGGGTCCTGTATGCCCCCCCCCCCCTCCCCCGGGGGGGGGCAGCGTCCTGGCTAATGATGATAATGATGAAGGAGGTACGCTCCTTTTGAGTTGAGCGCTGATTTGTGTAGGCACTTTTTCCTCACAAAAATTGTTTTTTTTTGTAAACGATAAAAACATCGTACCTTAAACGACAGAGCGCATGCCTTAAACATGTAGGGGCAGGTTTGATTTCTACATGCAACATTGCATTTTTTGTCGATTCGCGTGCTCATTGCGTGGCATGAGGTTATGATTCCTGCAACGTACAGGAAAATCTTCTCGAACCATGCATGCAACGTGTTCGGTGTTTACGGTAGATGACAAGGTGCTACCAGAGCAAGAGAATACCAGTGCGGTACTATCTCATATGTGTAGATGACACGAGCCGAGTTTGTTCTCCGACTTTACAAGACGATGTCGAAACAACCTGTCCTAGATTGTTTTCTTCATACCCAGTAATTATGGACAAAGCATTCTTGAGCGAGAAACCGTTTATGAACTCAATTTTTTTCATAGAACCGACGATTTCACTTAAACAATCAATGTATCCACAGATCACCCGACGGCGGTCTTGTATTTTTTTCTAGTCACATCTTTGGTGACGTCAAAAGCGTTCATCTTTGGTTTTGTACGGCAGTCTTAACTGTTCCATGCGACCGAAGGAAACACTGTAAAAGAAAGATTCCGCTGCGTATCAAAATAAAAGACCATTACCTTCAATGTTTCCGAAACAGTGTCTTACAATTTTTTCAAATTTCGAAATTTCTGCCCGAGAAACCTTGACATGCGACGTTAGCTTCGCAGACAGATATGTTTACTAGCAGCGCGCGGTCCGTTTTAGGCTATGTGAACCTCCAGGCAATGCTCTAGGCGTTGATTTCATAAATAAAAGTAAAAAATTCGAATGGTGAAAACGTGCTTGCAAGGTGATCTCAATACACTTGGACGTACTCGGTGCTTACTAGACGAAAAGAAAAAAAGTACAATTAAACAAGCACATGGAATTTATTTCGCTTTTTATTGAGTGCATCTCCGTCTTCCGCGCCTCAGAAGTATGTGCAGGAATACATTTCCTCGGCGTCTTTGTCTGGATCAAAATTCTGGCTTATTGCGTGAGGTCTCCGTGATGTCTCGATGGCCTGGATATTGAGGAGTGAAAAATAATAGCGAAAGCAAACAGTTTTGAAAGATGAAATGAGGTCAAGTAGAAGACTTCCCAGCTGAAGAATCGGGAAACATTTAAAGATGGTCTTAGACGGCAGTAAACGTGAAAATATTCATCGGCCTCCCATAATTAAACTTATCTGGCAATATTACTTTTATTTGAAATAACCACCTAGTTACCTGTCACCTTGTGTATTTCAGGTGCGTTTATTTTGTGTGTTGAAGATTCTGCTGGTAGACTTCATTTTTTATTTTTAATTGGTCTTTAGGGAAAGGAAATGGCGCAGTATCTGTCTCATATATCGTTGGACACCTGAACCGCTCCGTAAGGGGAAGGGATAAAGGAGGGAGTGAAAGAAGGAAGGAAGAGAGAGGTGCCGTAGTGGAGGACTCCGGAATAATTTCGACCACATGGGGATCTTTAACGTGCACTGACATCGCACAGCACACGGGCGCCTTAGCGTTTTGCCTCCATAAAAACGCAGCCGCCGCGGTCGGGTTCGAACCCGGGAACTCTGGATCAGTAGTCGAGCGCCCTAACCACTGAGCTACCGCGGCGGGCCGGACTACAATTTACCACTTCTCGAATTCCTTGCATTCCTTGGGTTCTAAGGTGACAACCTTCCTAGCCCTATTACTTGAAAAACCGGTGGCATGTGTTAGGGCGCGTACCCGCAGACCGTACAGAAAATTGGATTTTGAGAAAATAAAACGGCGCAGTGACTGTCTCACCTATCTCGGCGGACTCCCTAACCGCACGGTAAGGGACGGAATGAAGGAGGGAGTGAAAGAAGAAAGGAAGAAAGTTGTGCTGTAGTGGAGGTCTACGGATAATTTCGCCCGCCTGGGGATCTTTAACGTGCACTGACATCGCACAGCACACGGGCGCATTTTGGTACAGAAAGTCCCAGCGATTGCACGAAAAATAGGGGGACGTCATCAAGCGGCCATAGGATGCACACAAGCCGAGAGCCGCAATTTCAAATATTCACATGGTGGCCTAGTGGTTAGGGTGCTTGACTATTGAGACGGAGCACCCCGGTTCGAACCCGACCGTGGCGGCCATGTTTCGATGGCGTTGAAACTCAAAAGGTGCCCATGTGCTGTGCTATATCAGTGCGTGTTAAGGATCCGCAGGTGGTCTAAATAATTCCGGAGCCCTGCACTACGGCACCTCTTTCTTCTATTTTTTCTGTCATCCTTCTTTATCCCTTCATTTACGGCGCGGTTCAGGTGACCGCAGAGATGTGAGTTCGACACTGCGCCATTTCCTTAATAATAATAGTAATAATATTATTAATAATTAGCTTTTGGAGAAAGGAAATGGTGCAGAATCTGTCTCATATATCGGCGGACACCTGAACCCCACCGTAAGGGAAAGAATAATGGAGGGAGTGAAAAAAGAAAAGAAAAAACAGGTGCCGTAGTGGAGTGCTCCGGAATAATTTCGACCACCTGGGGATCTTTAACGTGCACTGACATCGAACAGCACACGGGCGCCTTAGCGTTTTTCCTCCATAAAAACGCAGCCGCCGCGGTCGGGTTGGAACCCGGGAACTCCGGATCAGTAGCCGAGCGTCCTAACCACTGAGCCACCGCGGCGGGTCCATTTCCTTTCCCCAAAAACCGATTCACAGCACGTAAGCAGCCGTAAGTAAACTTGGCTGTTGGGGAAAGGAAATGGCGCAGTATCTGTCTCACATCTCGGCGCACACCTGAACCGCGCCGTAAGGAAGGAATAAGGGAGAGAATGAGAGAGGAAAGGAAGAAAGAGGTGCCGTAGCGGAGGGCTCCGGAAGAAATTTTGACCACCAGGAGATATTTAACGTGCACTGAGATCGCACACCACAAGAGCGCCTTTGTGTTTCGCCTCCATCGAAACGTGGGCGTCGCGGTCGGGTTCGAACCCGGATACTCCGGGTAAGTAGACGAGCGCCCTGTCTACTGAGCCACCGTGGCGGGTGTCGTAAGAACCCTCTGAGTTTTATTTGCTAAGATTCATTTGCATTTGAAGAGCCAAGTACTTTTTGGTTTAACTTGCGTAGAAAGAAGTTACTTATAAGGCTCATAGGCCACTTCGAAGGATAAAGAGTCATAACTCTCTCACCATGACATTTCAGCAGAGACTCAAACCTCGTGTTACATTAAGGGAATGTTCACAATAACGCACGCCGTCATGCTTAAACACGCCTCAATTTTTTCGAACCTGTAATCATTAATAGCGACTAGCCATTCGGTTTCCCCGCTCTGCTGAATCGGCTGTGACCAGCGCTCAGCTGAGGCAGCGACTACAAATCAGTCACTGTGCAGCGGCAATACGGTTCATGTAGGATGCTTGGTGCGCCTAAGGGCCAACTCCCAGTAATTTGTATATGTGCGCTCACTGCGTGGTTAACGTTATTTAGAAACTCAGATGTTCACGTTACGAACAGTGCAACGAGTAGTGACCCACGGATCGACTAGTGAATTACTATACAGTCTAATGCTACTTATGTAGAGGGCCGCCGCGGTGGCTCAGTGGTTATGGCACTCGGCTGCTGACCCGGAAGACACGGGCTCGATCCCGGCCGCGGCGGTGGAATTTCGATGGAGGCTAAATTCTAGAGGCCCGTATACTGTGCGATGTCAGTGCACGTTAAAGAACCCCAGGCGGTCGAAATTTCCGGAGCCCTTCACTACGGCGTCCCTCCATAGCCTGGGTCGCTTTGGGACGTTAAACCCTAATAAACCAAACCAAACTAGCTACTTGTGTAGAGTGTAGACTCTTAACACTCTGGCTAATGATTCTAAGGTTTTTATCGCCTCGCGGTTGGGTGGTGCTCACCGATGGTGGTGCAGCGTGGGCGTTAAGCCGTCAGGCACTGGTCCACAGTGACGCACTTGCCCTCGGAGTTGCGGAAGAAACCGCCAGAGCAGCAGCCCCCTCGCTGGCACTCATCGATACAGGTGGGATCAATGGCTAGCTTCTCGCATGTCGCCTCAGCGCAGCTGCTGAGGCAAAGTTTCCATTCCTCGTTCGTACCGCAAAGGGGCTGTGGCGGCAACTTATAGTAGTAGAGGGGAGAGGGCAAAGTTGTCAAGACGGAATATTGGGCGAGTTTTGGGGAAATATTTTGGGGAAATAGCACAACGGCACATGGAAAAAATAGTGAAGAAAAGACGGAGAGCAACGATGAATTGCACTTGACCTGTCTTCATGAAAGTCCGCGCAACTGCGCAACTGGTCTTCTCCAAGCATATGCTGCTTTCAGTCTTATTTTCGCATCACGAACAGCCGTCATGTTGCTGTGCAGGTGGGCAGTCCTTGTAGCACAACAGACTGCGACGGATTACATGCACGGTACTACACGGTCTGGCGTACGGAAGGAGCGATGCGATTACAACGAAATGTGCGGAAGGCTTCGTGATTCAACCACGTTCACATTTGAAAACTTTTGCTGGCTTACGGTAGTGACACGAATTGCAATGTCTTTTAATAAAAGCGATGAAGGTTTGCGTTGGGTAATTGCAACGACGACCATCTCCTTGCTCTTCACAACGATAAAAATCCAAATATAGCAGAGAAACGTCCATGGTTATCATAGCAGTCCTGTGAAACAGGTGCTTGCGACAGATATTAGGACGTTGTGTTACTTCTTTTGCCAATTAAAGTTTGTTCTATATGTCAGCGCCGAGATTAGACGGAAGTTTGAAATGGTGTCCACGAAGGTCTTAGTCCTTTCTAGGACCATCCGCAGAAGATGGCAGACACGCCAACGACTCTTGGCCAATGAACTTGGCCAGTGTTCGCCTGCTTCTGTTCTTCAAAACTTGAGAAACGGTAAGTTTTAAGCGCGTGGGAATCTCTGATTCCTTCTTGAGATGAAGCCAATCATCTGGGATGGCTTTTTAACGATTTAATTACATGGCCTTTCCAAATTCTGGGGCAAAAGAAAACAACGCTAAGTGACGTAAAGCTTTCAGCTTGCCGTTGCCGTTATTGCCAGGCATAAGAAGATCCGTCGATGTAATACTGTAACTTACAGTCCGAAACAATGCAGCTTTAGACTTGAGAATGCTTATTACCAAATTATTCGCACTGACCATTTATCCAGTTCTCTATGAATAACTTTGCCTTTATAAGTTCAAGGCGGGAACACCGGTTCAGAAAAATAAACTGGCCATGCTCTGCAAGAGCAAGGATTGAACGCGCCAGCAAGCAGCTGCCAACACTAAAGACTGCTTGGATAATGTGTATACATCAACCACCTTTTGTTCGCTCATTCCACCTAGGATGACGTCATAGAAAGTTCCGCCAACATTGTTGCTGCCTTTCCGCACAGACTATGTTCATCTCTATCCATCAAGTGACATGGAACTCGTCATGGCTGCGAGGTTCTGTACTCGCTTCCCACGAGACATTCCTGAGTGTCTCATATCGCCGATTGGGAGAACAGGCAAAATGCGGCAGCGATCAAGCATGGGTCTGCACTGATGATCGTTAACGCCGGTTATCCTGCTCTTGCAGTGCAACTGCAAAGGAAATCGTACGTGCAAAACACCTAGATTTGAGAAGGTGTCTTGACCTGAACCCCTGAAACTTGAGGATAAGCAATGACAGAGGAGATTGTGCGTAGCAACGTTGACTTACCCCTGTCGGTAGCGCATACTGCAACTTTAACCGCCAGAAGGACAAGGAAGACCTTCATCTTCGCAGTTTTACACTTTCGTTCTACAGTCGGATGATAAGTGACGCTAAGTATTCTGTTTTGGGCTTTTATAATGCGAAGCTCGTAGACATACCCGGCCAGCAAAAAAAAAAAATCTTGTTTTTTTTTATCTGTGGTAAACGCCACCTTTTTGCCGCCACAGTTCTGAACGGATATCGACCGTATATGTGTAACAACACTCGCGGAGCATTGCATAAATTATTTTTTATTTTTGCCTTTCATCTACATCTTATTGCTCATGGTATGCGTGTTGATAATATGCGGTCATGCGGCAGTAATAATATTTGGTTTTTTGGGGGAAAGGAAATGGCGCAGTATCTGTCTCATATATCGTTGGACACCTGAACCTCGCCGTAAGGGAAGGGTAAAGGAGGGAGTGAAAGAAGAAAGGAAGAGAGAGGTGCCGTAGTGAAGGGCTCCGGAATAATTTCGACCACCTGGGGATCTTTAACGTGCACTGACATCGCACAGCACACGGGCGCCTTAGCGTTTTTCCTCCATAAAAACGCAGCCGCCGCGGTCGGGTTCGAACCCGGGAACTCCGGATCAGTAGTCGAGCGCCCTAACCACTGAGGCAATGCGGCAGTAAGATATGCGTTTTCAGTGCGCAGCCACAGGTGCATCTTTTCTCTTCACAAATCGCGTCTAACGAACTAAAGAAAGCTACTTTACCAACAGAGGCAGCAAAAGCCTATTAGACAATGGATGGCGTCGACCGTTTCGAAGGCTGTAGGGTGCTGGAAGGGCTTTGTTGGGGTGCTTTCGTTTCGAAATATGAGAATAGGCACATGGCGGGTATGTTCCTTATGGTGAAACAAAACTTAGAACTGTAACAATCAAGGATATCTAAGCTTTGCAACACGGTCAGACCTCATATTTTACATTTTGCGGATATGCTAAAGCCCATTACAGACTTTCTCTGCCAGTTCACTAATACCCAACATTTCCGGACAAAAACATTTTTGAACCGAAAAGAGCTAAGAGCGCTGTTTTTTATATATCGTGAGATTTACTTAGAACAGTCAATATATCCGCAGATCTTCAGTCGGTAGGTTTTTTTTGTCTTAACATTTTTGCTGTCGTCAAAAGCGTTCCCCATTGTTTTTTTTTTGGCAGTATTAACTGCTCGATGCGAGCAATGGAAACACTCTGAAAGAAAGGTTTTGATTCATATCGGAAGAATGGACTAATATCTTCAATAATTTTATTGCAGTACCTTGTAGTTTTCAAATATTCGCAATTTTTTCCAAGAATGTTGGTCATGTAAATAATGCAGTAAGGAGTGAAATTATTCTTGGCAAGAAATATGACCACAGTGGACAGCTTAATGCGCTGTAATATAAAGTCGTGAAGAGTAGTCTTAAGTGTGTGGTCCAAACACAAGTACCCTTAAAGGTTAAACTAGTACCAACGTGATTGAAAAATCCGCTTCCAAATGTTTCTGTCCTAATTTTGGTTGGTAAGCAATGACGAATCTCGATCCCAAAACCTGGATAAAAAAAGACTAAATATATAAAGGGGAGCACGTTTGGTACGCCAGAATACAATTGGTGTTCACTTGCATGGCGAACATTCCAAATCTATGTCGATGCCAACTAACCTTCACCGGGATCGTCGTCATCGTGGGGCCTTACTATTACTGCGGTAATACAAGTTGTTGAATAAAACCACAGCCTCTTGACAAACCCAGCGAAAGGATCGCAGGTGCCAATCGATTGTAGACCGTTACCTTTAATTTGTAGTAGACAAAACCTTGGCTTCTTCACATCGTGGCACATTTCAAATCCGGCGAAAAGAGCTGAGGACTGAAAAGCGCCCATGCACAGTGCATTTTTTAATCATTTGTTCAGCGGGAGAGGGCTTGCATAATGCATGGCTTTCTTAAAACTACGCGTCGACAGTCACACATAGTTTGAAAAGTGTACTCTTCAAGTAACGCTTGTGGAATAAATGATTTGCTAAAGCATACGCAGTGACATTACACATTGTTTGATCAGCATATACTCCAAGTACATTCTTTTTGCGTTTTAAGCATCTGTGCTCATTGCTGGGTTTACTTGTCTCGCCGTCATCATCGCAGCTCCCACCGTCTTCTTTGGCACCAAACCTACCGAGGAGTTCACCGAACGAAAGTGCTAGCCGTCTTTCTGAGTTGCAGGATTATCGGACTTGAATCTTGAAAACCTTGTGAGTGCTCTTCTAAGAGAGGCACCGGGAGCCTTCCTCACAACCTAGTTTCCACCATACACTGTTTTTCCTGGATGGTCAGTGAGGTTCACGGACAAAGTGCATCCGTTTACCAAGTGCACCCAGCGCTTGCACGAGACAGAGGAGAGTGGGGACATGGCTCTGTCCCCACTCTCCTCGGCCTCATGTGAACGCATTTTTGTAGCGAAAGCTACATTGGCCACGAACTCGCAGTTTCGCCATGCTCGCATTGCCACCGTGCTCGCATTCCCAAAGTGGTCGCACCGCATCACGTGACCAGTCACGTGGTTGGTCACGTGATCATACGCGTGACGAAACACGTGAAAACAAGTAGCCAGACAACCAGACTAACCTAGACTTGCAATCAAGGTTAACCAAGGCTAACCATGCTATGCCATAGCTTTCGCTACGTATATCCAGGCATAGCCGAGATAAGCCACTGCCATTTTTTTTTTTCGCCGGAAGATCAGGCATCAACCAATCCTCCTTTTCACCTTGTTAAAGTATACCCGTTGTCAGCAGTGAAGAGTATGGCATTGCATTCACCTTTCTGTGTGTCTCGTTCTTTATCGCTACAGTTACAAATCTTATAAAGGTGAGAGAGACTCCCATTCTAGACTTTTCGAAGCTTGGGGCTTCGGTGGATGTTACAAAAGTACTGCTTTCGGGCTTAGAAGAAATTCCCTTGGGCTCTCTACATTTGACAAAAGCGGTACCTTTGTCTTCGCGTCCCTGGGGAGTAAAGAATTAATCTGACGTGATCGCGTAACTATCAATAACTGCTTTTTTTTACTATACTGGGAGTGGCCGGAGCAGTGCCTAACTAGGAAATACCCCGACCTTGCTAGCCCTATCATTGGCTTATAAGATCAAGCGGCATTAAGTGTGTAAAGGCGTTGAGTCTAATTCGTTGTAACTACTTCCAAAAAACAGTAATCCAACGGTTAACTTTCCTTGTTGCAAGAGCGTTTTCAACCACCGCTTGGTTTAAGCCGAAAGGCTCACAACTGGCTTTACAAGCGCCACACGAAATAAACAATAAAGAAAAAAGCTGACCCGATCGTTTGCTCAATAGCGCCATGCGGAACAAATAATAAAGACAAAAATTAATGTGGGTGATTATTTTCGCTTTGAGCACTTGTTAGCATACCATTTTTTTCAAGTGCAAAGCGTGCGAAAACATCGTGCTTTTCGTTTGCCGCGGTTGAACATTGTGCAGCCTTTACCTCAAGTATTGAGCCAAACAAGGTTTGCTTCATGGTGATGCTTTGCGCCTTCTTATTCTTCGCCGGCGACCGAAATTCCGTAAAGTCGATTGGTTCTCTCGTTCTCATCCTTCGGAAACTTAGTGCTTCCACGGATGCCATTATAGGGTCTGAACATGGTCTAAGAGAAAACCTCTCGGGCTGTTTACTTTTAGTAGCCAGAAGTTTCACAATAGTCGTGCGAGAACATCGGCTGCTGGGTCTGGTGCTGGTTCCGTAACCCTGCCTTCCAGGGACGTCACTGAATATCCGCCTGGTTAAGCCTACGTCTGGAAATATATTATCTCAGTACACTTGAGAGTCTGTCATTGACCGATCACGCGATGTCGTACGGGTTGGTGTTTAGGTAACACTGAAATGCCCTAGCGACACCATCATAGCTGCCTTGTCTGCGACGTTGGCTTCCTTGGTGTGCAACTTCTCACACTGCACTATTGCCTCATTATCTCAGCATCGCTGTCTTTCACGTGCAAATCCTCTCGATATTTTCGCTTTCTCTTTACACCGATAGCCCGCAATCTTTTGCGCTTGCGGCAATGATCTCGAAGTTCCTCTTTCGAGTGCAGCCTCGGTAAAGACCGATTGAGCGATGGCGGATTCACTAGGCACATGACACGCACCTCGATCTACAGCAAGCCACGTGCAGCGAATGTCGTGACATATTGACGTAAAAGTTAAAACGGGCTCTGATTGTCGTGAAAACAGCCCTGCTTCCCTTACACAGCCGGTGCGGTGAAGCCAGCCAATAATAAAAATGAATTCAGCACGGAGCTCTGCTTTGTGGAGATCTGCCGTTTGCTCAGCGCGGGGGATATAGTGTCCACGCTTTTTCCTGGTCATCTTTCTCCTTCTCAAAAACACATACTCGCAAAGGCAAAGCACGAATTTCCCTTCGCGAAGCAAGGTCGCGTAGCGGTAAAAACGGCAGAAAATAGTCGTTGGTCTCTGTCTACAGGAACTAATACATGAACAATACACCGAGCATGAAATGTTCCACAGTACCGGAAGCTAACTTCTACGCACGAGCAAATCCAGGTCGTGCAGGAAGTTCTCTTATCTATAGTGCGTATACGTAAACAAATGGAGCTTCGATGTGAGGCCACGTGCGCAAAGGACAAAAGCTAGAAAAAAGAAAAGCATAAAAAATACCTGCACACAGGAAGCAGATACGAACATTAAAGACCCAGCGAGTCTTGTGCTAGCTCGTAGTATAAAAGTGTGGTGTCAGAAAGAGGCCTTTTCTGTTTGTTCGGGCGCAGCTGTGAAAGCTTCTGTATAAATATGCCAGTAGGCCTCTGATTTTATTGTGAGGCAGAGAAGAACTTCGCAGAATTTCAGCATTTTTCAGGAGACACCGCAATCATAGAGATGCTTGTTTTATTGCTTATACTGATGTTTTTTGTGGCCGCCGGACTTTGGAGGTGAGCATCCTTTGATGTTTTTGTCGGTCCACCCGCGCTCACTATGTCTTCCTAAGTTAAGCGTTAACGCCGGAGACGAACTGGCTTGCTACTTACGCGTAATTTTCTTAGCATTGTGCCAGTCAAAGAAAGGCACATGGTGCATAAAAAGTTATCTCTTCATGCATTCGTACCAGCATAAGACAAAAACAACGAAAGCAAACCTCAAGAACATGCAATCCATAATAAAGGAATGTCTTGCATATAGGAACAGTTTATCTCCCTAAGGCACGTACTTCAAGAAGTATTACCTCAGTTTTTTCTATAAAAATAGCATAAGCCAAAAGAACAATACATTCAGCGGAGAAAACAGCTTGTCTTCAACCTTATTTGATGTTCACAAAACTGCACTGGATGTAAGTCACTCAGGATATGTCCTTTGTGTCCGCAGCCACGAGATCAAACTTTAGTGTGTTATCTGCTGAGAAGAGATGTGGAAAAGGTTGTCGCCTTCAATTTATGCGTGAAATGGCATTGCATGCAGGAAAGTCTCTCTGCGGAATGAGGCGCGATGTGCTTAACTTCGCTTTCAAAATGTTACGTTCATATAACTACACTCATTTATTAGCCTTGTCTTGGTAGTGCGAAACAAGCCGACTCCATTTCGGGCCATGAACCATGTGCGCAATGTGTGCTGGTCACGGCAGTGCCTCCTAAAAAGAAGAGATCACTACATCCTTACTATGACGTCATACACCTTGCCCGGTTGACCGTATCGCGGCTTGCATTTAGAATACAAAGCTCAAGAAACGACAACCGCAGGGCCTTGGCGGCCGTAAACGTTTCAAGGCTTGGCTTGCCATCCCAGGCGTTCAGCATGACCACACGGTCGAAAACGTGGAGCCAGTCTTCGAATTCTTCGTGTGGTTGTCCATGAAAAGTTGCTGGCTCACGAGGCTGGGGAAGCACGACTGACTCAGCCTGTGCACCAGTGCCCATCAGGGGGGACATAGCAGTGCTCTGTGTCAGCACCTCCACCAGATGCCACGCAGTGATCCCGGCAGCCTGGCTAATCGGAACACATACAAAAGGCTTCCAAACGAAAATCTTTATTGGGTTGACTGGCGCCTACAAAGAAATGAGCGATTCAATGGCGGTGTTCCAACAAGCGTAGTGGACGGCCGTCAAACAGAATCCTGGTGCTCTTGGCCGCACTTAATTTGAAGCTGGCAGGGCACCATCGCGAGAAGGTACGAAAAACAGCTGCAACAATCTGAAAGAGAGTGGAAGCAGTTGGGCATGGCTGAGATCATTCGAAAGAGGTCTGGTCGCATCCCGCGCGTCACAACCATATGATAAAGCCGGGTGCCTGCGGCTTCTAGCATGAACGAAAACCACAAAGATTTGTGGCACCATTGCGTGTATGGTTCTATGGTGGTTCAACGCCCCAAGGTGACTCACGCCATGAGGAACACCGTAGTGAAGGGTTCTGGAAATTTCCACCACCTGGGGTTCTTTAAAGTGCACTGACATAGCACAATACACGGGTCTCTAGCATTCTGCCTCCATCGAAATGCGACCGCTGCGGCCGGGATCGTATCCGCGTCTTTCGGGTCAGCAGCCGATCACCGTAACCACTGGGCCACCGCGGTGGTACCATTGCGTGTATGCTGGGAGGGTTTCCTATTTGAATTATTTTTTTTTTGTCAAGGCTTTACACATGGCGCACCAAGACCTTCTCACTGATGAAGAGACTGGGCATTCCGGGTCCTGAACCAAACCTGTTATGGGGCAACATGTACATCATTTGGAAAAAGGTACGCAGTAAATATTGCTAGACACTTAAGAGCGACTTGGTTTACACCACAGGAGCTATGTGTATTCTGTTTACACGTGTGAAGCTACGGCACAAAGATTCGTTCCCTGCAAGCGATGGCCGTAAAAGCAAAACGGAAAACGAGCGTGAAAATATGGGTTCCTTTTATGGCTTCTGCAGATCCGCTGTCATTGACCTTGCTCTTAGCCAGAAGACACTGTGAGCTTTGTAAGTTTAAAAGTGGCTCATACGAAAAATGATTTTGATTGGCTATTACTAATGCATGGCAGTAAGAAGCTTGGTAGGACACAGGTCATTAACTAGTTTTCTGCTGTCTTTCTGACTTTCTGTTGTCGGTATAAATAAAAACTTGCGCCATATGTCAAGCTTAGTGAGAAGGGCACAGTAATGATTGGCACTGTAACATTTACTATGGTGACTGCTTCGTGATTGTAATGAGATGTGCGCCCCAGTTGGGGAGACACAGCGCGTAAATACTTTAAAACCTATTTGATTGTAATTTGAAGTAATATATCTGAGTGTTTTGGATTCCGTTTCTAAGACAGGTTTGTCAGCAAAATTTTCTGTTGAATAGTAACCATTTGTCTGAAACGCGACGACTCCTGCAAACATGGATGGCAAGTCTTTGCAATAGGGATTGTCTGAATTAGCACTCACGGAGCTTCGCTCGCTGTTAAGGTGCAGGAAGGCAGATATCAAGAACTTCTTGGAGGATTTTTTTGTGACGTTTATAACTATTTACGTTATCTCCCCACCGGTTGAATGCCACCATAAGGAAATTTAAATCTCATGAAAAAGTTTTCGGTGCAATCAAATATAATAATAGCAGATTTGTCTTCCCCATTCGCGTCTTGAAAATACCTCCCTATTAATAATATTCACAACTAAGTGAAAGCTTGTGCACTAGAAAGAACATTTCTTATTATCAGTTATGCGAAAGATGGCTGAACGCACACCATGCTCATGCTTTTGGGTACTTGGAACATGAAAGACAATGGCTTTGGAACCGTTTTCGCCTCGGCACGTTGACAAGCAGGTACAAAGAATTGTCTGTGCATACTGAACTCGTGCCGGACAACGCGAACCTCATAATCTGCTGGCTCTATTAAGCGATAAAAAGAGAGTTGTATCCGGAGTTCCAAACAGTACAACGTGCACCTACTGCAGTCCAGTTTCTAATAAACGTCTGAAAGCAGTAGGTGTATGCATAAACAGTTGAGTGGGTACGGAAGAATGAAGGAGAGTTGTGATTCTAGCGTTACAAAACGGAACAGAAGAGAACTTGTCAATTCGTTAAATTGGATGAGCGACAATAAAAAATTGTTTTGGCACTTGCTATAAGATCCAAAAGTTTACAAAAATGCTATTCAAAAGTCTTTATTACTGGACATGTGCTGCATGTTATGCTTTTCAGAATGATGGAAATTAGGTGGCGCAAAACTTAGCCGAAAAGGGCAGCCAAGAAGCTGAAGCTCAATAAATCTGTTTCAGCTGCATTTCATACGCTCGCAAGAATGCAACAACAGAGGGGAAGCATTGCTGGGCTTAGTTGAAATGTTTTTTGCGCAGTTTCATAAAGTGGACTTAAAAGAGTAATATTATACGCTCAAAAGCACTTCAGAAACATACCAAGAAATGACCATTTTTGTGGTATCATCTGCATGAATTTGCTATATTAAACTGTAAATATACGGGGCTATATCCATGCCACACCAGTTACGTAACGCACATGATGAGAAAAATTTTTACATTTCAACATTTTGTTCCGATTTTTGTGCCATTCTATGAAAATCTAAATCATTATCTGGCATTTTCAAGCGCAACGAAGCTTGGACTGAGCAAGGGTTAAAAAAGCATAATTATTCAACTTCTATTCACAGGGACTGGCCCCAGTATGTCACGACTGGCTGCAGAAGTATGGTGACATGGTTGGGTAATACACTACGATTTTTTGTTCCTTGTCCTTGTCCTGACTTTTGCGATTGCACAGCTTGAAAGAAAGAATAAGCCAGAGTGCACAATAAAGCAGCGCTTGACTGTGAAGAACACATCAGTCGCTCAGTAAGAACGCACTCTGCTGCAGCTTGTAATTCATGTTCTCAAAGGGAAAAACTAACATACAGAAACATTATTACGCTGCATGGCCGCTGCATGAGATGCCACGAGGATTTTTCCGGTCGATCATGTCAATACGGGCTTGTAAGTGTTACTTTTTCTTGTTAGCGGAAGTCACGCGTGGCCTGCGGTCTGGGCACAGCGAGCGTGGGTTTAATATCAGCCTCAATGCCGGCGCTGTGATTAACGGGTTGTGATCTTAAAACCTGGAACTAAGATCGTGAATTTCGGTCGGCAGTAAATATTGACTGTTCTGAAATATGTAAACCAGCGCGAATGAAGGTTCCTAAAGGCGAAAACATGCAGGGGCAGGAAAGCGCGCTCCTTCCTGTCCCTCTTTCCTGCCCCTTCTTCTTCTCACATTCGCGCACCTTCATTCGCGCTGCTTTACTTATGTAAAAATGAATCAACTATCCGAGCAAAAAGTTCTACTTAACTGAGGACTGCTTGGAGAGTATCGTCCGAATAGTCATTGAATGGAGCGTGGAAGTTGAAAACTGCCTTGCGTGCGATGCACTTTTGAGGCCGAGAAGGATTTTAGTCCACACTTCAAAACAAAGTCTTCTGGGCGGGTAGTCAGTAAAGGCAACATTGAAATATTCGTAGGTTGCGTAAACATAAGCGATATGCATTAGCTCGGCACAGGTCAGTAGCGGCTTCACATTCATGAGTACACACAAAACAACACCAGATGGAGGCAGGCAGAGTATTACCTGTTTTTGAGGATGGATGCCAACGCATTGCAACAAAAGAAAATTGTGTGCTTACTGCCTTGGCGTATATATTTATTCAGTTTGCATAAATGATAATAACAAGCGATCTTAACGGGGTCGTAAATGAAGCACAACAAATCGACTAGAATATAAAAGTATAAAAAAAATTCGAAGAAATTCAATTCTCTGCATAAAAAAGCGAAAACTAGCAAAAACGTAACATATAAAGTGAAGAAAATACAATATTAGTTTGAGCGAAAATCTCGTGAACCATTTGCATACAGCAGGTTTAAACTAAACCAAAACTAAGAGTAGGTAAGCCTAGCACAAGCACAAGAGTGGAGGGACATGCTGTGTCAAATATGGCTGTAATATTGGTCATTCGTAAGTTGTTCCCAGTCACTCACCAGGAAGGAAAACTAGTAGTTAAATAATTACGCTTACGGAAGGCGAACACACTAAAATTGTGGCGCTGCCTTGTAACCTGCCTGTGGAAAACGAGGTATTTTAATCCACCGCTTGGAGACGTAATTCCATCATGTTGAAATTTAAGTTCAGGCCTGCGATTTACATCGTGAGATTCCGTTATCAGGGGACTCGAAAACTGCGCCGTGCTATGTGCTAACGGCGCATTGCGGTCGCCATATAAAGAGTAATTGTTTTTTGTGCTGAGGCGACTCTCTACGCTCGCCTGAATGCCTATGTATGACCACCTGCCAACAGTGTCTCTTCCTATCCTTAAATTGACCTTTCAGTTAAAGTAAATGAGGATGCGGATGATGATGACGGCCTTTGTGCTTTGAGCTACCTTTTTGGAAGGCATGGATTCGTTTGTAACTGTGGGCATATGAATGAAGCATTAAGAAAAAATATCAAAAACGGTTGTATTATAGAAAGCAAGTTCTAAACTTGTTTTTCAGCGTAGATATGAACTTAGGTGAATGTTATCTACATGAGAAATAGGGGAAGTGGCATCAGCAAGGAGTTTGTTTTATTTGATTGCTTTGGAGATGTCACTCTTGCGTTCTGCGCGTAAAATAGACCGTGTCACTTAAAGAAGGACGTATAACACATAGGCGAAAAAAGCGCGATTTGTATTTACTACAAGTTAACCCCATATTTCGCGGTGCATCAGGTACTATACCGACTCTAAGGGGGCCAATAGCTTCTGCTAACACTCGCAAAAAAAATGATCGAATTTTCACGTAAATTGCATCATACACATTACGCGATGTAATTGTGTCAGCAAATTCATAGTGCCATGAGATGGAAATGCTACGGGCTTCATTTGAGGTCACTAGTTCCAAAGACAACACTTTCGGTTAAACAGCCCAACTGGGGCCATGTGGCAAATGATATAATTAAAAAAAGGATTAAAAAACAATATTTCAACTGACACACTGCAAATTTGTGAGGTCATGCTGTGGTTTCGAACTTTGCGGCTGATTTACACCGTCGCCTTAAATATGTATGCGCAGTTCTATCAGTCTTGAATGATAAAAAATGTGAAGTACTTTTCTAAGTTTAACTATGCGATACTCACGTGTTTTCAAACAAAAATACCGAAGTTTTATATTTTAACGTGGTGGAAAGTTACAATGCTATAAAAGTCTGGATATTCGCAGCATTTGTTCGACGTTTTCCTTGTGCGTTACCGCATTAATATGGATGGTTATGGTTCAAAGCAAAGATTTTTTTTGTCTAAGGTGCCAGACACAAGGCACTGTTCACAAGATGAACACGCATCGAAAAGAGGTTGCAGCTTGACCTATTTTGCCTTATGTGCGCCGCCATGTTTAGCAAGCTCTTTCACACATGTGTTGAGGTAACTCTCCTCTGAACGTTTTATGACTCCTGTCAGGTCGCAAGCGACATAACAATCTATATTCCCGACCGCAGCTGCGCATTTGTGCGGGATATTTTTACTCTCTGGTTTCGAAACATGCCCTTTCTACTGACTGGAGATTTGTATTCCTGTGCTCGAGCTTCAGTGGTTAAAGCCCTGTTTATGCTAAAGTTGGCTTGAAAATAAATTATTTTTGAAATGCGGCTCGGAAATGTCATTTTCGGGGACAACTTTAGGTGCTCGAATATTGCGCATGCGCGGGTATCGTAGGCTGCCCTAGAATCGCGCTGCCGCTTTCAAAATCGGTTTTGTTTTATGTATGCGGCTTATAATAAGCCTACTTCTGCTCTCGTAGACACGTTCTTCATTCAGTAGCAGGACAGATATCCATCTTTCCGCCCGAACGCTTTGCTCTCCTTATTATCTCTATACTATCTCTTATTATCCCTATAACCTATCTCTCCTTTATCACTAAAAACAGGACAACCTCACAAGAGTAAACTTTACTTTAACGCCGTTTACTTTAACGCAATAATAATGTTTTGTCGGAGTTACATACACTCTGAGTTCTATTGTCTCAAAAAGTAACTGCCACTGCCACTTTTTTTTTTCTTGGAAGGGAACAATGCAGGAATTTTCTACCTCGGAGATGTTTCCGAAGCTTGCGGTTTTACACTAGGATACTATCTCTTATTATCCCTATAACCTATCTCTCCTTTATCACTAAAAACAGGACAACCTAACCAGAGTAAACTTTACTTTACTTTAACGCCGTTTACTTTAACGCAATAATAATGTTTTGCCGGAGTTACAGACACTCTGAGTTCTATTGTCGCGAAACTAACTGCCACTGCCACTTTTTTACCTCAGAAGGGAACAATTGGAATGAAATTTTCTACTCGGAGATGTTTCCGATGCTCGCGGTTTTTCGCTAGGATTGGAGGGTTATCCTTACTATAATCTTAATGACTTGTTATGCTTTCTAATTGCTCCTTTCACTTTTTTCGTACTATTCGCGATTTCTGGTTTGTTTTCTGCGATCTGCGGACAGTCCAGCTTGAGCTGTATTATTGACGTTCAATGCCGTGTGATAGTAAGTAATGTAACATATAAGCAGAGAGGAATATTAATAGGGGGACGAGTAAGGAGTTAACTGAACTGCTGAACAAGACAAGCTGAAGACATGCTAGGAATACAATCCAGGGCAATCGAAAGTGCTGAAAGCACTTAGTCATCATTCTACTCTAGAACAAAACTTTGGCACCTTGTAGTCCTGTGCTTCGCACCAAGAGTACAGTGAATGGCCCTAAAGGGCTCGGAGGGAGAGAATCCGAACAGACGGGGCGCTTGATCTTAATATCAACACTAATAGGCATGACGTCGACTGGGGAATATGCGCAACAGCACAGAACTGCACAAGCATAGATCTGGAATGCAAAACTTGATGCACTGAGCAATTAGAATTCGTCTGACTGACCACTCAATTCTCTAGCGGTAAGCTCGAGCTCGACGATGTGGTGAACTTTAATTACTCTACAAAGTGCCGAATTGCTTATTTGCTGCTTATGTCCCGAAGAATGCGTCTTAGCTGTAGTTTGCCCGAAAGCTAGAGAATAGGAAGTGAAGAAAGATAATCACACATTTACATGCCAAACACACCGCGGTGATGTATATTAAACGGTTTTTAGCTAGAGGAATACCTTTTTCGAGGGAGCTCATCTATTCCATATATGGAACAAAAAAAAAGAATCGCGACTATATTCAGGGCTTTGGGCAGAGATGTGGAAGTTACGAGCAGTAACCACCAGCCGAGGTTTATTAGAAAAGAACACGGTGCAGCCAAAGTGTGCGCCTGCGCCTAGCGCACCGTTTGGAAAGAAATTACAAGATGATCGCACGTGCCAGAAGGGAAATAAGCTGGCATATAACGTTCCAGCTGAGCAGAAGCAAAGGAGTCTTTGGACGCTGCAATAATTTTTGCCGTTTTCATGTGCGCACCCAAGCTCTGTAGGGGCAATGTTCCTAAACATATATTCCTTTTTTTTGTCCAGGATACACTGCATGTATTTTTGAATGAACAAAAAGGGAAGAAGATTACTTTGCACAGCGTTTTAAAACACCTGGAGCAAAAGAAAACAAACGCATTCCTTTTTTTAAGCTCACAGCGTGACCATTACGCCCGCTCACTTTGTGCAGATTTCTACCTTAGTGTGTTCCAGTTGGGTGAATACTCTCCTAGTGCACTTGCATAATGCGGGTTACTGGCAGCTTTATCATCTAGTTCAGCAGCTAACCCTATATAATGCAGCTGGACACTTCAAGCTTAATAAATGCGCTGAATATTTTATACGGTTCAATATTTTAACATCACGTTGACGGTGCAGGTATTTCAATGGTGTCATGCCAGGCTTGGTCGTGCGGGATGCCGATCTCATTCAGAGAGTCTTCGTCAGCGATTTCAAATCATTCTCTGGCCGTCAGGTGAGTCACACGGTGCCACAAAGTGCGCAATGCGGTAGAGAAGATCACTGCAGAAACCTACTGCTGGATTAATATTTTTATTAAACTCAGAATCACTCAGCGTATATGAATTATTTTATAACCGCACCTATTGCGAATGAACACTTAGGTAAGGGGAGATAAGTGTTCCGTACTACACTGTTTCATTGAACAGTGCATACGGAACTGTATTTTCTAAGTATTTGCTTTTACGTTCAATCTTCGTCTCGGTTGTCATTGGCATCTTCAAGATAATGTTTTATATTCACTAGGCAATATCTTTCTTGGAATCTCGTATCGAAGGCGAGTTGAGCAAGAAAATTCATGGGGAAATGTATAACTGACAAATGCTGGTCCTTCCTAAATTGTTTCTCTTGCGCCTGTTTCTTAGTTTTAAGCCTTCGTAGGGAATAACTACGCAGAAAAGACAGCAGTGAGATAGCGACTGTGTGTATTGTTCAATCAATCAATCAATCAATCAATCAATTATTAATTAATTAATTAATAATTAATCAATTAATCCATCAGTCAATCAGACAATCAATCAATCAAGCTGTCAGTGAAAACGACCATGCCATACACCGTATGTATTGAGCCGAGCATTTTTAACAGGTACCCCCTACACCAAAAGTAATCGAGCAATAGGGTTTCTTTCTCACTTCTGTTGCGGATATCTTACGATGGTCCAAAGGAAGAAAAGGTCCCGAAAGGTTGAGGATAACGGTTCTCCCTACCTTACACAGATTTACAGCTTTACGGCTGTCATAAGTGTCCTGCTTCAAGGCTGAGAAGCAAAAGCCATTGATTGGTTACTTTTGGCTAAGAGTATATCATAAAAATTTATGTCGTTGGAAATACTGCTATTCTGATATAGATGAAGTCAGTGGTGTTTGTGATTAAGGAAGAACATGGAATGCTAAATTAATCAAGTGACCATTTCAGACAGTAGATAGGTTTACAGTAGGCAGACAAAGTGACACCCATATTTCGATGTGGCTCGGGTTGCAGAGCACAGAACAAGACACGAAGTGGCAGTGGGTTCGAATTGCAAGAGCAGCTTGAGGTTGAATTGTTTGCTACTTTAATGTAAGGTTGTCTCCCGTTTAAAATGACTTCTCAGTTTACTTTCTGCTCTCATCAAGGCCAACCTTTAAAGTTTTATTACCAGTCCCCAGTTGTTTCCTTGGTGTCACATACTGTTCGCTTCTTCCGTATATGTGACCTGCCGAGCCCTTTATTTCTGTAATCTTGTGAGCATGTAAACTTATATTAGCAACACGTTTCTCTCCTTCTCGAAGATCATGGCTGTGGCTTCAAAAAACTTGCCTTTCAACAAGCTCCGTCTGACGAGACTGTGCGGAGAAGAGTGGCACCGCCTCCGAAGCATCTTGTCTCCAGCATTCAAGAAAAGCAACATCAAGCAGGTACTAACTGCCAAAAGAAGCGTCAAAATGTTCGACCGAGGTCTGCCTGATTGGCATTCTCTTCTCACATAGATTAAACAAAGTACTAGTTGTTTTTGTGCCCCTATCGGCTGAACTGCACAGAAGAACAAATCAGTGTTGTGGTATATTGAATGCGAGGTTGTGACTTGTTTCTGACGGTTTCATAAGGAAAAACAGCACTAAGGTGCGCTGCCTCTCGTTTATTTTCGTTAAATTTGATTCTACGTGATGCGGAATAAAAAGAATGAAGTAAGTGTCCCAAAAAATATTTCACGCAAGAGCCGCTATTGGAAGATAATACTCCAGTTTAGTGGTCGACGTAAAGACATTAAGGGAACAGACTTAATAAAAAGGCGGATGATTTCATAGATAAATAAAGCTGTTCGAAGCAATAAAAGAGTGAACCCAACTAAGTAGGCATGCGTCGCCAACAATGGCTGTTTCCACGAGTGCACTACAGTGACGTCATTCGCAATTTTATTTCAATGAACAGGATTACGTTCCAAAATATCAAGGGTAAACTTTTTTAGCTATGAATACGGTACTTTTATCGTCAGGGAAACGAAAACAAGAATAACGGTGAAGCCCCCCCCCCCCCCCCCCCAAGATACTCCACAGCGTCACCAGGGTGATAAGTTTCAAACGAATTCGCGGGTAAAGATACTACCCTTTCAAAAATGGTCCATAGACATTATATAGACCTGTTGTTGGGTCTATTGCCTTGTTATAGATGTTTCTTTATGTCTATTTATAGTCTATAGACTATCCATTGATAAAAGTCTACTAAAAGTGTATAGCCATAAACCTATAGATGCTCTATGACTGTCTATAGCATTTGTATTGCCTGTAGACTGTTCTCTAGGATTTGTCTATAGTCTATAGACTTTATAGACAGTCTATAGATTGTCTAATGAAATCTTTGTATGAGTGTACCGATGAAATTCTTCGCAATCACACTGTTTCTTGCTGCCGAAGAGCTCCAACGCAGAGACAAAAGGCTAAGCTATGAAAGTTCTAACGAACAACATGATGGAGAGGCCACGAGCGACTTTTTTATGAACGATAGTAAATTCACAAGCTTCACAAACTATTGGCAACAATAAAGATATGCATATATGATTAAAAAATATATGCTCTTCTTGAGTGATACGTTAAGAGGCGGTTAGTGAGTGATGATTAGACACGGTCACTTGGAGGTCAGTGGAACAGGCCTTTGTCCGGAAGCGTACGTAGGTGGGCTCATAGTGATGAAGAAATGATAGGTAGGGTGCTGTGCAGCTAGAGCTATGCGAACTTCTTTAGGTACCCTTTTGTAATTGGTGAGAATCCCGCCTTGATAGGGAACGAAAGACACCGCAAGTGGCGTGTTACGCTTAGCCTCGCTACTGCAACGACTCCTTCCCCCCCGCGGTCCAGTGGCGCCGCGAGGGACACTATACAATGTGCGCACGCGATTAATCCATCTCGACGGAAAGTTTTCAGAGGATCGCATGACTCCCCTCTACATCGCCGGATATCGAATGCATAAGGCTACCGTCAGCTAACGTTCTCTAGGAAAGAAAGCATCTTTGCGGCGACCGCTGTGCCTTCGAATCTCAAGTGGTTGGGGTCTTCCCCGCAACGTGAATGTATTAATCTGAACAAGTCGCAATATCATACTTTTAGTTCCCAGGCGAAAAGGCGGTGCGCGTGTGCTTGATTATATATGCGGGTGCACTGATTATATTTGAAACACTAATACAGTGTACTGGAGATAACCGAACACGGTGTGCTGTAGACAAGAGTTGATTTGCTGATTTTAAACCCCGAAATATCACAGGCCTCAGCGGAAGGCTCAGTAATTTTCGACCAGGTAGAGTTTAGCAGCGTTGCGCTGCTGTATTAGTATATCGGTGCTCTCCATCTCAGTGAGTCCCCGGGGCAGGTGTCGCGCACGTAAAATACAATAATAAAGCGCCTCTTTATACACAAAGGAAAGGAATAGCGAATATTATATTTTTGCACGTAACTAGTCGGAATAGTCAAATTTTGTCGACCCACGGCGACGAGAGTGACCGCGCTTTCTAAATTCTAAAAACTGATATGGCTATTAGTAAAGACAGGCTAGAAACGTGTAATTGCAACCAGGCATTCAACTGAAATAGTCAGAAAGTTAATTATAAACAATTAGTTAACCGGACAGCTAGATAACTTTATTTACCTGCTTTCTGATATCCGCCGGCCCTATAGTGTTATTCTGCCGGAGAAGCCGTCTTCATAAATTACATAAGTTACATAGCCTATATTTTAAAATTTAGCCATCAGCTTCCCTGGATCACCTGTTACATGTAATGCTACCACATACCTCCCTTCATTTCCTTTACTCTTATCCTCCCTCTCTGAGTACAAAGGCCTCATGTGGACTCATCAGAATACCTTATTTGTACTCATCAGAAAGCCAACGGGGTCACCGAAGCAAGCGCTGCGGGTCGCTAGTGCTGGCCACAAACAAGTATTTTTTCCTACTCCTCCAATATTAGTTTTTTCTTTGCCTTCACAGGCCGTGCCCATGATGAGCGAATGCACAAGGCAGTGCTTGGACATTGTCGACGAACTTGTAAGGCGACAAGGCCCCAGCGTCGCACTTTTCAAGCCCTTCGTGGACCTGGCCGCGGACATCTCTCTGCGGTTCTGCGCCGGAATCGACTTGGATGTGCAACGCGGTGACGAGACGGCTCTGGCTCTCGTCCACTTTGCGCGAAAGAACATCGGACAGTTCAACGGGCTCTTCCTATTCTTGTTCAGTGAGTCTGCCTGTTCGAGCAGTTTAACAGTAGTCACTATAGTCGTGACGTCATAAACATCGAAAGCCGTCTAGGTACGAGGCTGAATTATAAAGGAATTGGTGTTATTCTTAATGTTAATTATGTATCTCCCTCATAACAAGCAATTCTGGACAAAGGTATTTTTGATCGCGAAACCATTTATCAACGCAGTTTTTTCATATAACGTAAGGTTTCACAATAACCATCAATATAAGCGCAGATCATCCCACAGCAGTGTTGTATTTGTTTTTTCTATTCACGTTTTTTGCTATCGTCAAAAGCTTTCCCCATTGGTTTTTATGGCAGCCTCAACTGTTCCATGCGATCCCTGGACACTTTTTAAAAGAACGATTTTGCTACATCTCAGAATGATGAACCATAACCTCGATATTTCCATAAAAGTGTCACAATTTTCAGTTTTCAAAACTTTTGCCCGAGAAAGCTGGACATGCTCAAGTGCAACAGCACTAACGAATTGTATTTGACGATCAAACCAATAGGAGTGGATCTATCTTCTAGAGGTTAAACGATTGCTTCTGTTAAAATTATGGACCACCTCAGGGCAAAAACTATAAACCGGCACTCCTAGCTTCCGCAGCATGAAGCACTCATGCTTAGTCTAAAGTGAGGTCATCCCGTTGTTTGTGTTTTTTTCGAATCGGTAAAAATACAGCCATAGACTGGATTTGCATAGAAAGCCAAACTTCATTGACGCCATGCCACGTATGACTCATGCAGCATAGTTCATGACGCGGCTAAATTGTTCTTCTGAAATCATAAAAATCTGAAGGCTGTTCTTTTACTCCCGTCCCCTAATGGAGGCCAAGATTCTGTGATCGTGGTTTCATGCGCCGTCAGCCTCGAATGTCATTTAGGCACTGTTCAATTAGTTATCACCCAAATACTTCAACGTCCCGCTCTAGACAGACTGTGGGCAGTTTGCTTTTTCGAAACCAGAACACAAAATATGAACGAATTTCATCCACACAACTACCTCCACTTAACTTTCAATCTTTCTCATTCCTACGCAAGGTAGCTGGCTGCTCGCTGTTTTGTCTTATCTCCCCGCTTTCTTTGTCTGTCTCTGCTTGCTCGTCGAAACAATGAAGAAATTGTTTTATATCTGATGACCCAAATATGGTTTGAAACATCTGCGACTTTCCTAGCTTTGATATGTTTAAATTATTCGGGCAGTTGGAATCCAAGTGATATAGCCAGTACTGTCAATGGTAGCCATTTCAACCAACGCCGAAGTGTTGACAAAAAAAAGCCAAAAACAAGGGATGTAATTCGTTCGCATTATGACGGCGAGCTCAAAGCTACCGTTAACTTCTTTTATTAAACCAAACCTCGGCTACATTCAGCTGGTGGTCCCAATGGCCCTTCCAGAACATTTGTTCAGACCTCCTGGAAGAACTAAACGACGGCCCAGAAAATGAGGAAATCTCATTGAAAGTCTCCTGGAACGGCGTATATTCTTAGCTGTGGACGGCGAAAATGAATTCCTCTGGTGATTATTTGCCGGTTTCAGTCAACATGTTCTTGATGTTTTAATATGGTACGCTGTCGGTGGTAAACGATTGCAACCGCTACCGTTAACAATGCTTCATTTTCTCTTGCGCCAACAGACATCTTTCCGAACGTTCCGTGGCTCCACAGCCTGGTTCTTTTTGTGCGAAAGCTTTTTGTTCGCCTTCCATCCGACGAATTCGTCGAGAAAATGCGTCCTTTCATCGAACACCGTCGGGAGCGTCCCAGAGTGAGTTGTCACTTTAACTTGCTGTTGTGCCCCCCCCCCCCCCCCCCCCTCTCGTTGGCCACCGCGCCCTCCTGCTGTTCTGGGAAACCACTCCACTCCGTCCTGTGGACGCCCCACCGTCCCCTCCGTCCTTCGGGGGGCCAGTTCGGCTCACGCCTTCCGCCTTCCTTCGTCCGTATTAAATAAACAGTGCAAAAGCACCGCGTGTCTTTCGGTGCATTAACAACTACCGTACACGAAAGTTGTGCACGAGCTCGAAGCGAAAGTAACTGCTATTGAACAAGGAATAACGATAACGCTACTATAGCTTATATTAGGTGATATCTGGATGTAGTCGTAATTAATATGTTTCCTTGTTTGCAGCTGATGTTAGAAAGCTGCTCGGAAGCTAATTTGTCAGTCGTATCAACTAGTCCCCACATAGCATTATTATACTGAAAATATGGTAAATTCAGGATTGTCTGGAACTGAAAGATCACCTGGCATGCGTAAGCGGAACGTGTGACTATTCTTGGAGTCTGCGGGTGGAAAGTAGTCCGTAATTCTTCAGTGTACAGTGCGCGCCAAAATTTTGCAGGCCACATGTGCTTTTCGGCTCCACATTGCGATCCTCGTGACACCTGTTAAGCCGCCAAGGATTTCAGTGTTGAGAATGATACGTCTCTAACCCCCTAGAAAAGTTTTGAGTTTGGGGGCGAGGTGTCGTAAACGGCCCACTAGACGGCTCAAAAGCAGATCCCGTGGCCAGAAAACTTTGGACCGATACTGCACTTATGTTTTGTGTGTACTGCATAGGGCCGGTGGATAAAACTTCTTAGTGTAAGTTATTCATCAAATACGCCTCTCTTGGTTGTTTGCTACGTTCTACTCCTCAGTATTTCTTTGCAAAGATGTTTTCGAAACGGTAATGATCTATTGGTGAAAATAGCTTGCCCTAAGCAATATATGGAGACAATGTACACCCCTACGCAAAAGTAGAGAGACCCCGCGACTGGCGGTGACTGCGATTTTCAGTCTTTAGGCGTGCTTGGCCGCAGTGTGCGGGCAGACAAGCTGACAAATTTGGTCAGGCACCCTATGGATGCCTTGAAAACAGGCACCGCATGGTGAGAAACTGCTAACGCGCAGTCCTGTCAGTTCGCTTGACAGTTCGCGCGATAAGAGCAACGTAGTCAAGAAAAAAGCCGCTAATTATGATAACTGTTTTTGCAGGCGAGTCACTTTGACGTCCTTCAGCTGCTCTTAAACTCGGAAAAGAAGACGCCGCGGGAAAGCTGCCAGGAAAGTTTTGTTACAGGTATCGGCCTCGCATGCTCGTCTTATTGAATCGCTCTACTGAATCTGTAAGAAAATTACGGTGTAATGTTTCTTAAGCTTTGGTAGCCCACTTGCATTGCATGCTTTCTGGCTGATTATATTTTATTGCGTGCATATACCTGAGGCTCAGGATCATTGTGGGCTATGGAACAACCTATGTTCTGCGCTCTACTTAGTTTACGCACACCGCAGAAAATATATACGGACTATAGAATTAATGGTGTGGAAGTGAGACGCCTAAAAAAGGGTGATAGCCGCAGCGGTGGCTCAGTGGTTATGGCGCTCGGCTGCTGTCCCGAAAGACGCGTGTTCGATCCCGGCAGCGGCGGTCGAATTTCGATGGAGGCGAAATTTTATAGGCCCGTGTACTGTGCGTTGTCAGTGCCCGTTAAGGAACCCCAGGTGGTCGAAATTTCCGCAGCCTTCCACTACTGCGTCCCTCAAAGCCTGAGTCGCTTTGGCACGTTAAAACTTCACAACCTCACAATTCAAATCAAATAAATAAGGGTGAATATTTATTGCCTTATGGCTCACGTTTTCAGAAGACTTTAGTTGGGCTACTTGTACATGAAACGTGGGTAGCTTCCCTGGGCATGTACTGAACTGATTTGAAGGGAAGATTGTGCATTCCAAAATAAATTTAAATTGGAGGTAACTATGTGAGCAGCATTTTGATTTCGACATCAAAATATTATGCAAGTTTTGCCGACCTGCACAATTTTATCTTATCGCCATTTCTCATTTTGAGCACACCAAGGTCACTAACAAAAAATACGCCGTTGTGAAAGTTTGTACACTCCGCTTGTAGTACTTGAAGTTAGGTAAATTTGGTTTTGTTGCAGTTGAAGTTACGAAATAGGCTTTCGCGAAACTATCATAGCCGGTTTACTTATGCATTAATTTAAGACGCCTGTTCTACCCTCTTTAAACGCTATGGAGATGTAGCTGAATTTTTAGGTATGTTGTCATTGCGGAAGTGTGCTGCCGCAGAGCTTGGATTTCATACTATGAGACTATGTTACTTGTAAACTTCGCAACTGAAGCTAAACTTAAATTCCAAGTTGAAATTGTGATTTCTGCTCACTCAAATTTCATTCTTTCCTCTTGAAAAAGGTGCGACAGGCTTTATTCGCATCAAGAAACCGTAGGAATGATGGGACTACTTTGCATTTCCTACGCACATCAATTTGGAAACGAAATTTCGCTGCAGATGAAACTGCAACCTAAAATGTTTTGTACTACATATCCATCACATGGTTTTTTTATGGGGGTTTAACGTCCCAAAGCGACTTAGGCTGCGACAGACGTCGTAGTGAAAGGCTCCGCAAATTTACACCACCTGGGGTTCATTAACGTGCACTGACATCGTACAGTACTCGGGCCACTAGAATTTCGCCTTCATCGAAATTCGACTGCCGCAGCTGGGATCATTGGATCCGAGCAATACTTATTTATTGGATACGCTTACTGATGTTAGCGCTTAGAAAATGATTCTAATCGCTATAAGGCTGGTACTGAATTGAACATATAAGGTTTTATTCTCTGTTTTCAGATGTGCGGGACAAGGGCCATTTATCTATGAGAACTGAGACAAATATATGCCTTCTGCTAACAGCTAGGTAATATCTGAAACTCCGAAACTAAGCAATTTATTAATTTTTAGCCTTTAAATTAAGCAAGAAATAATATCTGCAAGCAAAAGCAAAAGTGCAATGTCTGTTGCGCATAAAACGTGGTTTAGCTAGTTTTTTAGTGCTAGCAAGCGGCGTTTTGGTTCATGCGGGCGCAAACAAATCACGGGGAGCAGTTTGCTGTTAAATGACCGCTTGTCTTTTCACCACCTACGGTGGTGAAATGTTGTTACTAAAAAGCGTTAGGCCATCAGATGGCAAGACGACGTGTTTTTAGCAGAACAGAATGTGCACAAAAAGAGTGCTTGCGCTAACCACACCCCTAGCACGTGAATCAATCTGTCTATTTGAAGGGCCCAGCAACTGACAAGTTTTAAATTATGACGGCAGTGAAGGAAAGTGGCCTCCTGAGAGCCCAATAAAGTTAAGCATGCTTTGGCCGGAAAAATCTTACTTTTTGTCACAGTTATTAAACCTGCAGCAGTATAAAAGCACTCGCCGAACTTCTGCTGTGCCAAATGGGAGCAATGCCCGTCCGTGAGAGTGGTGCAGTCTATTTGCATAGCCCTTGATGTATAAGGAAAAAAAAATATTGTAATACTACAGCGACTGTTTACATTGTGTTCCGAATCGTTTTACCTTTCGCTGTATCCCTTCAGCCAATCATTAAGGGTAATAAGCAATGAAATTGAATGTTCCTTGGAAAAACTTCTTCATGTTATCTCTCTTTAGGTGTACGATTTTGTTCCTTAAATGATCGACAAGAACATAGTGAAAGTGGCTATAAAACGTGTGTTTTACAAAGACTAGAGCCCAATGAGCGCTCATACCACGTACAAGTCCTTAAAAGCTAGGCCATGATTTACGAACTTTTGGATAATAATAATAATTGTTTTTTGGGGGAAGGAAATGGCGCAGTATTTGTCTCATATATCGCTGGACACCTGAACCGCGCCGTAAGGGTAGGGATGAAGCAGGGACTGAGAAAAGAAAGAAAGAAAGAAAGAAAGAAAGGAAGAAAAAAAGAAAGAAAGAAAGAAAGAAAGAAAGAAAGAAAGAAAGAAAGAAAGAAAGAAAGAAAGAAAGAAAGAAAGAAAGAAAGAAAGAAAGAAAGAAAGAAAGAAAGAAAGAGGTGCCGTAGAGGAAGGCTCCGTAATAATTTCTACCACCTGGAGATCTTTAATTTCCACTGACATCGTACAGCACACGGGCGCCTTAGCGTTCTCCCTCCATAATATGGAAAAATTCCATATTATAGAAAAATTACTGATGGAAAATTATTTATGGATGGAATTTTATTTAGCTTGTACACGGAGACTCGCATTTATTGTTGTGTATCATTCGGTGTCAACCGCACTGACCAGTATTTATTTAGATTGGTTTCCGCCTCAGTGGTTACGTCGTTAAGGCCCTTCAACGGCTGAATTTAAGGTCGTGAAGGCACAGCGCCAAAGATGTTTGAGATAATTGCAGGTGGGCGAACTTTAAAGAACACTAGGCTGTTGAAACTATTCACCTGCCGTGCAATACAATGTTACCCGGGCCCTTGAAAATTTAACTATTAAAATTAGAGTAATAGTTTAAACGTCTCGAAGTTATTAAAAAAATTCGTCAGTTTATTAACACATAAAAAGGCACCTTAATCTCATCAGAAGAAACCGCAATCAAGAGATGAACGCTTACGCATATCTAAGAAGATGGTGTGAATCGAGAAAGCGTACCAACACTGTCATTTCTTTTTTCTCAGCATCGACGTTGTCGCAGTCAGCTTGACGATGACGTCATACCTGCTTGCAAAACATCAGACTGTGCAGGACGTCGTTAGGAAAGAGGTAGCATCGATAGTAAAGAGCAAGGTGAGAACTTGAGGCGTCCCCTCTTTGCGACGACGGGACTAAAATACACTTTATTGTCGTACTCCTTATCTGTTGGTCTTACGCAGAAACACCCAACATTTGAGGAAGTGTCATCGCTTACCTACTTGAACCAAGTTATACTCGAGTCGCACCGATTGTATCCGCCTCTGCCGGGGTAAGTGCCCTATCTCCCCCGCGCACATACTTGGACCAACGCGACAGATTTTCCAACGGGGCATTCGTCTTGTCTATAAAGCGGCCGTTCCCAAACTTTGCGCGTATTCCTTCGTGTATTTGCGTGGATTTAATACCGGTTCTACTCTATATTCCGCATCTAAAAATTAAATTGAATATTAGACCCATATATTAAGCGAAGGGTACTTTGTCAGTATACTCATCAAAGATGAGCGATTTATGAGAGAATTCCTGTTGATCTGGATTGCAGTTAAAGAATAAATGCATCAGGGGACCCATTGGCGACGCAGTTTCTTCGAGTTTATTAAAACACTTACAAACGGGACTGAACTTTGCTGTGATTTACCACCTTTTCTAACGAGCCGTTTAACAGGAAGAATGACATCTGGTGGTTCTGAAAAATTTTCCAGTTCATGATGGTGAAATAGGAATAATTTTACAAGACATACAGATAATTCTGCACAGGAATTCATAGAAACCATTCGAACGCTTTCATCTCGTTTTGTAGTCTGAATTAATTAATGATCTATACACCCGGCTTGTTATCAACTGGACAGAGACTAGAAAGCACTAGTATTAGTCTCGGTAAGAGCGGACAGCCTCTCCTAAAATACGACACCCCTTTATTTTCTTTTAGGTCAGTGCGACGAGTTTCCCTAGAAGACTACTCCGAAGGAGGCGTCAGAATACCTAAAGGTACTGACGTCTTTGTCCCGGCACTAGACATTCATTATGACCCGAATATCTGGCCGGAACCTGAAAAATTTGACCCCGACCGGTAAGTAATACTCTTGCTGTTTTCTTGAAGTTTTTGCAGAGTTCATCAAATAGCCATGAATAATAAGAAGGAAACAAAGCGTTGCTGCTGATTTAAAGGTTCTGCACAAACGGTGATTAGTTCGTAGTTCCTCGCCCCCTTTAACAACGATGGTAGCAAGTAATGCCCCGCGACTTAAATTTTCCTAGAGCTCAGAGGACTATTTCGAAAGTGACTATGTTGAATATTAAGAGAATAAATCAATAGCCCAAATTTAAATCATAGCTATGCGTTCATGTTCTCAGTGAATTCACAGACTAAGCTGCGCATGATAAGGGGAGCTGCGACTAAGTATGAAATTCATTGTGCTTAAGTTTTTCTAGACTTCTGAACATTTCACCGATTTCTTATTTCGACAGGTGAATAAATTATTTATATCACTGGTATTGTACCAGTAAACGAATGAAGTGTGCCTCTTCGGGCATAACTAGGTACTAACTGTAAGCATAGCATATTGAAGAGTTGTTTTTACTCAATAGACAACTTCAGTGCATAAAACTGATAAGAGGCAGTAGTCCTTCCCTTTATTTGTCTACGTGCTGCCATCAAGGAACCATGAGGCGGAGGTTGGCGTGAAACCGGAACTATACAAGTGGATAGTCCTACCTCCAAGAAATTTTCACGCCATTTAAGAAAATATCCACTCCACAAGCTTACAATATTTTTTTCTCCCAGTTTCAGTCCAGAGAATGCTTCCTCCATCAAGCCCACTTCGTACCTCGCTTTCGGATTGGGACCGCGCATGTGCATAGCGACTGCACTGGCACAGACCGAAATCGCACTTATCGTCGCGATGCTTGTTTCGCAATATAAGCTAGAGCTGCCTGCGGAAGAAAGCCCCAACGTAAGTATTTTGGATAGAGAACAAAAGAATACTCAGTACCTGATTTGTGAACAAAAATAGTACTTAGATCGAAAGATATAAAAAGCGATTCTATGACCGAAAAGCCGCATAATATTTTTGAATTTTCTAGCATGAGTGGGGTCTGTAGCAAAAAATATATACTGCGATGATCTAAATGTAGTGCCAACATTGCGACAGGATTCTCGGCTGGCGTAACTGGACTCTTTCGATGCTGTAGAAATCTGCGCAGACGTTATAACATGAAATGTCTGATTGCTCCGTTCACAAGTTCTGAGATAAATCTGTTTGCAGCCTCCAGTGCACTATGTGCATCTCTCTTCAAACTGAGAACTCCTAACCTATGAAAAGCATTGAAGTGCCTCCAGTGCTAATGGTTTTTTTCAGCACCAAGGGGCAGGGACAACAATGTCAGCCTGACAGAGACGTTAACACACGCGTCGAGGTTTCGACGTCCCTGCTAAACACTATACTCCTTTTGCTCAGTTTTGTATTGGTGTATATAGCTATCTAGTTCGATGGCTTTGTCGCGTGGAACAAAGTGTATTGGTCCAAAAGGAAGCTGTGTCAGTGGAAGCTGGCCAGAAGATATCAGTGCTTTAGTAGAGTGAAAAAAACATGTAAGCGCTAACTGTCAATATCATGGTACAGCGCCAGATTATACCAACAGGTATGTTCGCATGATGCACAGAAACGCATCCCGCGAACTTTAATGATTGGGAAGCGGCGTAATTTATATTGTTCGCTTGTCCTTCCTTTTATCTTCAGTAGACGAGCTGAGCATCGTTAAAGATTAAGCGTCGCCCACACTTGCTCACGCTTGGTCTGTGCTAGTACTCAGTTCTCTGTGCGTATACCATGTTTGCTTCCTTCGGTATTGTGCGGCCAGACGTCCGAACATCCCCAAGGCGCGATACTTAAACGACGCGGAACGTTACTAAAGGGGGGTACATGTGTATTATTGCCTGATTCTATCCTCATTTTTCTTTCGAGTCCGCATTTTTTCTGTCCGCTCCTTTGTCCACGATAAGGCGAACGCCAGACCTGTATATACTTTCGTGCTAGGAATAACTTTTTTTCCTTTAACCACATTCATTTTGCTATCAATGCTGCTCCTGTTTCTATGAAAGGCTTAAGGTACCCAATGTGTATTCTGTATTTTTTTTCTTTTTTTTTTAGAGCCAGGAGGTGTACACAGCAACAGCGCTCTTGGGACAACCGAGACCAGGACTGCGGATAAAGTTGACGAGACTCTGAACACTTGGCATAGAAAAAAAAGTCGCGATTAAACTGAAATTTCCCTTTCTTTACATTTCATGTTGGCAATGAATATGAACTGACTGCGCAGCACTGATTCACTGAGACCTCATCAGAGATCTTTTTATATGGAATGCTTGTTTACGTTCTCTGAGACTTCCACCCACCTGTCTCACACACATGAGGAACTTTTTCTTGTGGTTTGCATGATTTCGCAACAAATGAGATTTGTAGAAGAAAACCATGCGTTTCTTTTCACCATGAACAAGAACGTGGTATTTACAGATGCTTTCATTATCCGTTTGGCTCCTCCTTAGTCGGCATCCCAGTAGCTTAGTTTAGGATGTGGACAAGAGCAACGACGCCAAAACGGAACACAAGAGCCAGAGCAGAATGATGCCGTTGTGTCCTCACTGTTCAACCACTTATTGAGTCTTCTTCCTCTCGCCCTGTAGCATTTCCGGCTCTTGACCAAGAAGAGTAGCTGGTGTTTTTTTTGTTATCCAACGGCAGTCACTTTTGGCACAATGGCTAAAGCGAATAACAGTTCCGAGATAATGCCATGTCTTCTTGCGCCGAAACATTCGCTCCTCTAGTCTTGGCTTCAAGAACAGGAAGAACACGGGGAATACAGGACAGTGGCGTAGAGAGAAGACAGGATATTCTCTGCCCCCAGAGAGCAACAGTTAGCGGCGAGCAAAGCAGGAACAGCGTATGCCATCGTGATAACGGTGGGGCCACTCCCCTGCGCTGATGCCTTGAGCGAAGCGCATTTAAAGGCCATGGAAGGAAGAAAGTTTTAGAGCGAAAGCTCTACTCTTCGCCCTACAACTCTCAAGGTCAAGTTTTGTACGCATTTGATCTTCAACTGGAGGAGCGAAGGTGTGGAAATTGACGTCATACCACGTGAGTCGCTGTGGAGAGGCGCCGCAGCTACGCTCGCTCGGAGCCTCGCCGCTGCTTTGCCACTTGACTAGAGAGGGGTATAACAGCTGCTTCGCTGGCGCTAGGCCGCTCAGTCTCGCCTTGGATGAGGCGCGCGCCGGACAGATTCGGGCGCCAAACGATGCGCAACCATGCTTAACAGAGCTTTCGCTCGTATCACCAAGTTTAACAAGCGCTATATCTCTGCTAGTTGTTTCACTCAATCATCCTTCGCCCTCATTCTGTCTTCTCTCTCTCGCCCTGTTCTTGGTTATCGCTGCTGCCCTTATTCTTGAAAAGTAAACCACCAAAAAGCCTTCTAATGCGGACTCTTACCAACGACGTTTCAGGCCTATAGCCACGATTGCATAAATGCGGTTCGTGCGGAACGGGAATTTGTTTTTCTCCCGAGCGTGGCTGAGTATTTATTTAGAAAAGCAACCTCTTGGTGTATGCCCAGCAGTAACTGCGAGCCTCCAGCGAGTGACTGTGAGGGAGTCAATAAATTCTACTTTTATCCATGACACGGCTCACAGGGGAGCGTCAGTGCTGTCGTCAAACATGAGTAACATACATGTCAAAGTGCAGAGCACGTAGACAGTGCGGACCACAGAGGTCTGCATGCAAAGGAAGTGTCACATTTTTATCTAAGCGATGGAAGATCCTCAGGCATTTGTGAACTCACTACACATAAGATAACACAAATAGGACATCTCTTCGAGGGTGCCTTTCGCTACTACTGATCTTTATAGGAGCTGTCTTCCATGTAGCAGCAGTCTTCGTAGATGTCACGGTGGTGACTGAAAGCGGCACTTGCGATGCGGCGTCTGGAATGCCTAAGAGTGAATGCGACTTTTATTTCAGCTTTCGTTCATGGTCTTCGATCCAGTGCTTCGTTTGTTATTAAAAAAGCAACTGCAACACACTTGGAAATATCCTCGTAATAGATAGAGGATTATTGGAAGCCGAGTATAAATTCATGTTATTTAACAAAAGGGAAGTGCGAAAGAGACACCAGACAAAGGATGGACATGAGTTACGACTTCTAACTTTTGTTTTAATGCAAAAGATTCATACGTGCAACTTGATGTCCTCATAACGTGTCAAAAAGTGATGAGAAAGATGATTAAAATAAAGCGAAATAACACACAAACAACCTGTATTCGCTGCTGCCGCTGTCTATGGCTTACAGTGAAGAAAACATCAGATAAAGTTTCATAAATATTCTCTTTAAGCCCATTGCCAAACCAAGTCGCAGGAAATGGACTGCCTCGAACCGCAAAAAGACTTTTTACCTGATGATCCGGTGGTCATGTTTTGCAATCAGTTCACAACGCTTAGATGGTCAAGTTGTTCGCTAGAAAGGTTTTGCGAGCTCTCCTGGAATATGACTTACAGCGAAGAAAACATCAGATAAAGTTTCATAAATCTTCTCTTTAAGCCCATTGCCAAACCAAGTCGCAGGAAATGGACTGCCTCGAACCGGAAAAAGACTTTTTACGTGATGATCCGGGGGTCATGTTTTGCAATCAGTTCACAACGCTTAGATGGTCAAGTTGTTCGCTAGAAAGGTTTTGCGAACTATCCTGGAATATTAAGGCAAGAAATAGGGCTCTAATAAAGGTGTCATTGATTCATAAGAAGCTCTTATTCGTGAACGCCTACAAATTTGATTATTCATATTAAGTTTACCTAAATTCATTATATATTGGTTGTAGTCCGAAGCACTGAAAAAACACGGATGGATGGGAAGACGACAGACATCTGTCCGTTTTTTTTTTCATACTTGCAGTATAACTTTTATGATGCCTAAGAAACCACCAGAACAAGGTAACATTCTTTCGGTGTTGGCTCTAAGGCCAGTGTTACTATTTGGGAGTAAATGAGAACATGCATGGCAGAAGAATTCACTTGTGCCATGGTATGTTTTGGTAGTTATGTTTTGCCTGAACAAAATTAATACAAAAGCTTTAATGAAAAAGATGCCCATTGTAAGAAAGTCATGGCGCAAATTCCTGCTACAGCGCTGTCTGAAACCCAGGAATGAAAGCGACGTTAGCAGTGAGACCATGAATTAAAGAAATGTTCCCTTCAGCCACAGTGAATACGATGCGTTCTTGTCATCGTCGTATTGAGGTTTATCACTTCAGAGCTTCTCCAGTTTCACCCAGACTCCATGCTTGGGGAAACCCAACAGGGATGAGGATGCGTAAACAGGCGGTTCCTGCACAGAAATAGAAAAGACCAGAGTGGTATTTCTTGCGCCACTTGCAGGTGGCTGTGTCGTGAATGAATACGATCCGATGAGTTTATTGCGTTTGTAGTAAAATGTCTTCAACAGTATTCTACAAGATCATCTTATTAGTCAAGAACGGAAGCAAGAAAACTCGTAAACGAGCAAATTCTGCCAGTCGGCGGGCGAAATTTGAAGCGCTAGGTCAACGCTAGCTCCCGTGCCTTTAATCTTTCAGCTTTAATCTTGTGGTATGATCAACAGCAAGAGAATAGTGGGCGGCAGGATGGAGGTGGATGGGTAGTAATTGATCTGCTGGTAGTGAATTCCAACCGACCATGGAGCTTCTTGGAGGTGTTATTTTTTAAGGGTATATTAAAAAACTGACCAGTTTGCAATGCTCACCATATCTGTCGTGGTATTTCTCAATGCTAATGACAACTTTTGACTCTGTGATTTTTAAACTACGCGGTTACTGTTTTGTTTTGCTCATTTCAATATGGAGCAGTCTGAGTGGAGCTTCTGGAGGATGTTGGTGTGAGGTGAGTAGAGGCTCGCATGTGGAAGATGCGTTCTTCCCGGCCTTGAGGCGCACACACCCGAGGACACTTCCGCTGGGTGGGGGCCTCACACATACACACATACACGCACGAAACGCACACCAAAATACATGTCACTTTCACCGAACGAGGTCTTCACTGCTGACAAAGTAAAAAAAAAAAACATGTTTTATATGCACTCTGAGCATACATCAGTGAATGGCAGTCACACTTCATGGCAAGGCATGGGTTTCGAATTCAGGTTAGATGCGGTAGCTGGAAAGTTCTTCAGCCTTTTCTTGGCTGATGTCGCATAACGCGCAAGCTTCTGACGCTGGAGGTACGCACTGCAGGCTTTTAAATGACCACAAAGAAAGCGAGTTCTCTGAACAGGTCGCTGAAATCCAACCAGCAACGCCGGAACAGTGAATCCTTGGCGAGTACGACATTTGTAGATGGCGGTGGAAGTCGCCTTCACCGCTTTTGTCATGGTTTATACACCTCCCAATGCACTTCTTTCTTGGCTTTCTTGCTCTTCCTTGTTCGAAACAGGCCGGTTAGGTGCTTGTAAGTTGTATTGGCACCGAAGAGTCATAACTGTTCTTTTGGATGCGTACGGACCAACAGCCTTTGTAGTTGTGGGAGATGGCTCGTTACCCGATGACGTGTCATGCGTTCTTAGCAGGGACCACAGTACAGTTAGGAACCTTCGGAGCCAGCTCATCAGCTGCCAGGGCTTAAGCCCTGGCTCACATGGAGCGTTTTTTGCATGCGAAAAGGCGCCACGTAAAAAACTCACTCTACCATGCCGCCAAACTTGCACCACCACTACGATGGCGCAACTTCGGCAGCATGTAAGAGTGAGTTTCTTACGTGGCGCGTTTTCGCACGCCCAAAAAAAAACGCTCCATGCAGGCCATAGCGAGAACATCAAGTAAGGTGCCTATTGGATCGAGCAGAAGCCCTTAGAAGGACGATGAAGACGAATGGCATCAAGGGTGCCAAAGACCATAGCAGAGGTCTCGTTTCCTTCTTCAAGAAAATAAATGTGAGACTGTTACAGGCAGATGGTAACGGAGGATTCATTATCACGCAAGAAGGCGATTTTAAAGAAAAAGCTGTTCTGGTGATTGCAAAGATTTTTGCTCGTTTGAAATAGAACGCAGCAAGAATCAAAACCAGAGCAGCTGCGTTGTGTGATAATATTGAATGGTGTGCGCTTGCCAAATCGATCATGGAATGTAGAAAAAACGACGCATCTGTATTTTCAACTGCAAAAGCTCACAGCGACAAGTGTTGTTTAGAAAGCCTCCTAATGAGAAGAGCTACAGGGATTGTCTAGTGAGCCAATATCTGCAAAAACATGTAAGTGCACTGCAGGTTAAAGAGCAGTTTTGTAGAATATACTTCGGTACGGTTGTTCGTTTCTTAGCACACCGTAAACAAAAAGGAGTAAAAAAGGGGAGTAAGTTGTCCTCTAGCGCAATCACTTTTATAAAAGGGAGTAGTCTAGAGGACAGCTTACTCCTTTTTTGCTCCCATACAGGCGTATTCTGGTTTAAATTGTAGACGATGCTCCTATTGGGTGCGCCTTCTCAGTAGAAGTGGAGGATTCGCTTTATTGAGTTCCTCACGGAGAGCTGATTGTAGCCATAAGGAAATATATTGAAAGGATTGGCAAAATAGGTTTTCAAACATCAGCCTGAATGCCAGCAAACAGCTTCAATTCTTTGATTAAATTTTGTTGTAGGCTAGCTTCTTTTTTTTTACTGTTGAGTTTTATTGCAATGCCCGAGCATTAGCACTTTCTTCTTCGTCGTACCTACCTAATGTTCTATATGTTTATCTGCTATTGACCACACCCGGAATCAAGAATTGACAACACCGAGGGAAATAGAGGCTTTTAGATATCTATACATTGTTTTCATTGTTTTATGGAAGGAAAAATCCTTGGCGCGCACGGATTCAGTTACGAGTTCTTACGTTTACGCCACGGGCTTGGTTTCACGCCTGAACCAGCGATAATGGTTAGTTGCAGTTTATAGATATTAACGTCAATTTAGGCCACGATCATATCTGCTAGCATTAAGCCCCACGATAACAGAAAGAGTTGCTTTCCTATCATTCGGCGCATTGAACGGCAGTGATGAGAGAGTTACAGCCACCTCATGCCTGCAGTGGCCTCTCTATAAGTCGCGTCGCTATATCATGAAGTCTATTTTTCACATTTAGGTTTGAAGGGTCCATTCAGCCGGCTTTCCTTGCGCGGAGATCTCGGCTTCGGGTTAGAACGCTCTTAAGAAAATTAAAAGAAAAAAAACGAGAAAAGAGTTATGAGCGGACAATTCGAACTACGAAGTTCATGGTAGTACCGCATATGCACAAAGTCGCCAACAACATATAAAAACAAATCAGAGGACGCTTAAGCTTCGCCTTTAAGAGTGGAACGCTACAGCGTGTTGCAGCGCTGCCAGGGAGTCCAATGAACGCCATTACGTTGAGCGTTGGAGAAATCGCTCGGAGTCTATAGGAGGCCTCTGAAAACAACACAGTCGCTGCTCCACACTAGCACTCGTAGACTGCAGCGGTTCCATCGCGCCTGTTCAGAAACGAACGACACTACTCCAACGCAGAAAGGTCGCATACGCGCGCGCCATCTGCCGTGACAGCGCCGTGCATGGCGGAGTTTCAGTGGGTGCCACACGATGGCACTGACTGCATGCCAAGCACGATTGAAATTTACCGGAAAGGCATGGTACCTGCTAAATTCCAACATCTGCAATTTACATGCTCATAATTGCTCATCTACGCCTCACTACATATTCCGAAGGTACGTTTTTAAGAAACCCGTGCATTCACTGGACGCGCCTTTGTTCATGTTCAAACGTCGAGACGTCGTGGCGAAGTGAAGCGTCCCTGCCTCATTCGCCAAAGACCCTGGTTCGATTCTGGCCTATACCCCGATATTTTATTCTGTGAATGTGCGTGCATTTTTATGCAGCCCCGGAATATTTGCGACGCGCGGTGCGCAGAACTACAACTACTACACGCCGACGGCTTTTCGACCAAACGAGCTGTATATGCTGTCGCGTAAAAACGCCGCTAGCAGATCTGGCATCCCTGTAGCTTTTCCATCACCACGACAGCCCATCGGGCTACGCCCCAGCATAAATGGCAAAGGAGGTCGACTATGTAGAAGTGGAAGGAAACATGCCAAAACATTTCTACAATAAGCCACGGCTCTCGCCTACCAAATTCTGCTGAAGTGTGGACTCGTCTACATAGGCTAGACGGCCCGGTGTTAATGATCGAGGAAAGCAGCATGCGCTATCGGTGAAAAGTGTAGAAGGAGCGAAGTTGGTCGCTCTCTGCATTGCATGCAAAAATTGCAAGTCTCGACTTAATACCATCCAGATTTTAGGCAGAAGCAGGACCACAGAAGCACAAGAGCTGTTGGAGGTTTACCGCATCAAGACAACCGATGATGAATATCAGTTTTTTTTTATGTACCTATGGGAAAAAGATACTTATGTATCACTTCTTATGTGCGAAGACACTTCTTGCGATCCCACTTTTTCGCGCTTTATTTTTAACGCTGCTTATTCAATACATAACCTGTTCATTGAAGGCGATAACAAAATTTCGTGGTAACTATAGTACCGCCTTTAAGGGTATGACGCGGGAGATTTAATGGCTCCCGGCAGTTTATTTTCTTGCCCAAGCCGACACGGTCGCTGCTATAATATTATATGAAATACCACATGACAGGCAGACATATAAAGCCTCACTTTAACGAAGCCATGCCAAAGTCCCTGCGTGGCCTATGGTTAGCCTGTCTGACTGGCATCTTAAGAGGGGGGGGGGGGGGGGGGTTCGGTTCCTGAGTAGTTACCCCAGATTTGTTTCGGTGTTGTTCATATCCTGAACCAGATGAATACTTTTATTCACATTTTAATCATTTTCAAAATCCGACCCTTCAAGTGTGACGCAGCCAAAAATGGGCCTACGGTTCACGCCTATTGATGGACTTGAGTACGGACGCTGGCATTGGCCAGGCTGAGCTCCGGGAGATAACAATGACACATCATAATCTTTCATTCTCTAATACGCTCGCCTACTAGCTAGCTGCTCGTGTTACCTTGTAGCAGGGTGTAAGATGATTCGAACAATGCAGCGCCAAAACAAAGAAAAAGCGAACTGACCTCCATTCGTTTTTATTGTACAAGCGCCTATGTTGGAAAAATGTGAATTTGTCAATCCTTCGCATTTTCCAAGGTTTCACTTTTGAATGTAAGCGCTTTTCTTTAGTGTAGATGGTTTCTGACTATATGCTCATGTCTTGCTTGTATTTGACTGAACTGATGCCTTGTGCAATTTTCAGTAATTGTTCATTAAAAGTCCCTTTTCCTACGCGTGGTTCTGTGATTATCATTTCAGCCTTTGTCCCTAGAAGAATGTTTGATTTACTCCTCATGTAATGTCTCACTTGTGAGGTCATTGAAGTATATAAATAAGTAAGTAAATAAATAACTATAAGGTTTGTTGTTCAATGTTCTGCACCTATATTTTCTTTCCCCTGCCGAAAAAAAGGAGAAAATCTGGCCCCACATTGACCCCAAATCTGGTGTTCTCGTTTGGTCATAAGGACAGATTTTTCTGTAGTATTTAGCATTTTCTGTATTACTCTAATATTTTTTTGTATTGCTTCAGTATTTTTCTGCACTAGATTCTTGTAGTTTTTTTGCCACGTGAAAGGGAAGCACAATAATACAAAAAATTCTGAATTCACTACAAAAATTTTTGTTGTTACCGGTTGCAACAAGCTCATTGCTAAAAACAACAAAATATCTGTTGCAACGATGGAAAATTGTTTTTTTTTTTTGTCGAAAACGAAAGGCTTCGTTACACAGGCCTAAACGTGGCTTGCCCCTCTCAGATCTCGCACCTGGCAGCAGCAGTTGGAGGCTGGTGGGTGCACTTACCTTCTCGTACCTTCCGCTGGGCAGTATCCTGTAGCGCATCACTAACATCGCGAGGGTGAGAGTGAGTTCCATTTGCGACAAGGCGGACGCGATGCACCTGCGAGGCCCGAACCCGAACGGAAAATACGACATGGGCCGCATGCGGTCCTTGTTGGCCTTGCTGAACCTGCGGCCGGAGGAAATGAAGAGAAAAATAAAATGACGGTCATGCTTCGTGGCGCACCGGGGAACAGAGGCATGGCGGCAGTTCTTAGACTGTGCACCTTTGATGGCCGTTTCATTGGAGTAGTTGCTGCCGTAGCGAGGAGCCAAAAAAATATGTCCAGCATTCTTGCACAGAAATTGTGCATATTGGAGTATATGTAAGATACTGTTATGAAAAATATTGAAGCCAATACTCGTTTCTCTTGATGCGTAACAAAATCTTCCTTTTAATGTTTTTTCATCGTTCGCATCAAGCTATTAATACTTCTATACAAAATCAATGGGGGATGCTTTTGACCACAGCAAGAACGTTAATAGCAAAAAAAAGCAAGTCTGCCGACGGGAGGTCTGCGGATATATTGATTGTTATAACTAAATCCTACATTATATAGAAAAAATTGCTTTAATAAACTCTTTCCCATTGAAACATACTTTTCTCCAGAGTTTCTGGGTATGCAGAGGCGCCGACTAGGGTTATTAGTAACCACCAAGCCAGTCTGAACACGATTAGCTATTTGTTCCAGCGATCTAGACCTCAGACGTTTCGCCTATTTTGGGTGAATATAAAGTTTTATTAGAGCACTTTATATCTCTAAATCTATTTGTCCATCGCTTAGATCCAACGACCTTCCCTTCCGAGCTATCATGAACCCGTGATGTTCCTCTTGAAGAGCAGGGGAACGCGGAACTTTCCAGCTGAGATGATGCCGTCAAAGCCACTCCTTTCTTTAAAGAGTCTATAGACTGTCCTCAGACTTCTGTTTATAAAGTCTATCGACTCTCTATAGATGAACGCTAGAGAACAGCCTATAGGCAATACAAATCCTCTTGGTGGTCTAGAGACAATCTATAATTTATGGCCATACACTTTTAGTAAATTTTTGTCTGTAGACTGTCTACAGACTGAATAGACAAAAAGAAATACCAATTGGAAGGCAATAGAGTCTATAAGAATTCTATAGACTGTCTATAGACCATTTTTGTAAGAGACGGATGAATCATCTTCGTTCTGAGAAAGTCCCCTAAACGAGCTGGCTCAAGAGGTATTGCGAAAAAGTTGTAACGTAAATAGAAATAGTTGATACCAGTTTCTGTAATTGCAGGGGCCGAATACAACAATTTTCGTTGGAATTTCTTTTTCGGATTTAAAGGTTATGGCCCCAGTCAACGGCAAAAGCATGCCTTTTGCTAGAGGTACCAAAAAGGGACGAGAAAGACAACATCAAAATATAAGTGGAATTTAGTAGTTATTTTGTCAAGGCACAAAAAAGCAAGGCCCCTTATTAACCGCACAGTAAAGGTACACTTATGAACCGCCACATGGCTTCCACAGCTCAATAAATAAATCAACGACACACCGAAGCCGGAACCTAGCAATTCACCTTCTTAGAGGCTGCGGCACTAATTTGAATGACGGAACGTTGCGACGCGAAGCAGTTACCTTTCGGGGTCAAACTTTGTCGGCTCCGGCCAGAGCTCGGGATCGTAGTGGAGCACCAGGGTCGGAACAGAGACGTTCATTCCTTTCAGGATACGTACTCCATTGTGTTCGTAGTCTTCGTCGCATATCCTTCGTATCGAGCTGAAAGGGCAAGCAGTCCCGTTAACAGGTCGCCGGACGTAACGAAAGGTGCATCGAAATGACACTGAGGACACATTCATCTCACTTGTGTTCTAGTAGAAATCGATTTGAAGGCTTCCGACACATAAGTGGATATTTTCCGGACTCCGCAATAGTTTCGATAACTTCGGGTTCTTTGACGTATACTGACATCACACTGCACCAGTGCATTTTTTATTTAATTTCACCAGCAATCAGGCACGGCCACCTAATGCGGATTTGATGTCACGTCTTCGTGCTCAGCACCCAAACATCGTGATTGAGTTTTCTTAAATATAACCGGGTCTTTTGCTGCCGAACAAGCATTCAAATAGCCCCAGAAAGCCAAGGAGTACATTTTTACTGCGCACAAAACTTTTATGAAGTGGTTCTTTCCGTGTCCTTAATTGTACACTCAGGAAGGCAAAATCATGCTTCTAATATGAAAGATGGGTTGCGCATATGGGACGTTCGCTAGCAACAGCCTCAGTTAAACGATCGTGCTTGTCCCGTGTTGTACGCTCTTGAGAACTTCCCATATGCGCAGCCAATCCTTGTATCGTTATGACCCAATTTGCCCAACAACGCATCCTGCTGAAGATCAAGTTGGCATTATGAAGTCACTAGAGGGAGGTGATTTACACAGGCGGGCTTGAAGTTGTTGTCCATGTCCTTTTACCAGCCGAAAAGGATCACTTAAAAATATTGCGTGTTTATTGACCTGTTTTGTTGAAAGAAGCCCATTATTTCGCACTCTTTAAAATAGTTTAGCGAGATCAAGACGTGAGATCGAAAGTTGTAGAAGAGACAGAGCACGAAAATTCTGTGAGGCGTTGGAATTTAGACAGAGGGGAAGATTGGTTTCTTTTGTTTGCAGTAAATAATAGCAGGAAGTCACCCTGGGAGGGAAGGATATAGCCTCAGGGATTCGGAGAGTACTTGACCGAGGTAGGTGAGCTCCATGATGTTTTCGTACGTCAATTCACCCTGCATAAAAAGAAGGTAATGATTAGAGAAGGTGAGGTTTGATGTTGCGGCCTGTTCAGTCATTGTCGCAGGTAGCAAGAAATACGCCTTTTTGCCCAAACCGCAAGCAACTTGTCTGCGTCCCAGTTTGTAATGAGTTAGCATTACAAATTCTTGTTTGGGATTGTACTAAAATAGTTTACGAGATTTCCTCGTTGTAATAAAGAAGCTTGAAAGGTTGCGGAATATTTTTGTAGATTTAAACAAATGGTTATTTTGCAGCACAGTGAGCATTTGTGCAGTTCATTTGTGATTTGAGATAGAAGCCCCAAAAAATAAAAAAAAGATCCGCATACAGGTGCTGTTTTGCTTTACCAGCAGAAATAAGCACGTCACACGCCGAGAAGCGACGAACGGCTATAGTTGATTCTTTAACACAAAATCTCGTGAGGAGAGAACAAAGAGCACGTTGCCATGCGACCTTATTTCCGAAAGAAATAAAGCAATGCTTTTCTGCGTGTTCGGAGCTCATTCTCAGAGCCATCGTTACCAGATGCCCAAGAAAAAAAAATTCCGCAACATTTAGCGGTGCCTTTGCTTGTTTCTACGAGTGCCTGTGACGAAATGAATAACTGTGAGCTAAATATTTTGAACGCTTGTATTGCTTGGTACCAACAGAAACACTCGAAGAATCGTGACTGGCCTAAGATCTGCGCGTCTGCGAACTATGGAAAGGTCTTGGCGAACCCAGAAAACCTTCCTGGGCCCTTCGCACTGTCTTGGTGAATACTGACGGCTAGATATAGCTGGTAGAGAAGCGCACTCGTCTCCATGCCATTGTTTGGAGCACAGGCAGTCCTTGGCAACATTTTTTAGCGACTCTTTGCCCCGGCGTTCTTTTAGCCTCCTCCCTTCGGTTAAGCTGCTACAGCTAAGCAAGCGTTGCCGCTGGCTGGCTGACGTACTAATGAAGGGCTGAGTACTGCTCAAGAATTTATAAAGATTCAATAACAGAATGACTTGTTTAAATTATTGTCCCTGATTTACATCTTCATTAGCTAGCAAGAGAAGGCGAGAGTTTTCGATTTCTTTATGCTAAGATATATGACAACGACAGAAGAGCCGTCATGAAACTGACCGCTGTAAAAGAGATAAAAAAAACGGTAATCGGTGGTGAAAAAGAACTCACATCTTTCTTGAGTACAGCCTGGATCTCGGCTCGAACTTTTTCCTGGATCTCCGGATGCTCAGCGAGTAAATAGGAAGTGAAGGCTAGAGGTGAAGCTACGGCGTCGATGCTACAATTGCGAAATGAAGAATGCCTCCTTAGGAAGAGACAACATGACCGGGAACATGCTAATCGTCATAATTAAAGTGAGTTGGGCTAGTTGGTGTTTTTGAAATAGCTCCCGCACAGTAGCAAGAATGCAAAAGACAAGCCACCGCGATTGTGACAGCACAGAGAATTGAGTAATGTATAAAAGACTTTTGCATGTCCATTGATCTTCCCTGCTAGTTACGATGGCGGAATCTTATGGCCCTATGCTCGTTCTACATTTCTCTCCCAGTAGTCTCAAATGCCATCACCCCCCCCCCCCCCCCTAACAAAAAAAGCAAAGACGCAACTGTATAAGAAAGTTTTCCGTTAGCTTTAATATGAACACGGTAGATAGAAGCGGAGAGTCTGTTCTTCGACGACTGTCGAGAGCCTTTGTTGCTGTCGCCGCCACCGAGTTGCTCATTTCATTGTGGGCATAAGTCAGCCCAAGAATGCGTTTCTTTTGCGCAGCATTTCGTTTCCTTCCTGACAGCCAAACTGCCGTTAACGGCAAGTGACAAAATTCTTTATTAACACTTGCCTGACGCTCAGAACTGTGTTTCGCTTGCTTTAATCTCCACAACTACAGCTTAAACATGCCACTAAAGTATAAAAATGCGATACGCTGGCATATCGCATTTTGATAAGTTAGTGGCATGTTTGCAAAAATTGGTGCTCATTACAAGACGCCTTAAACGAAAGATGTTGAAGATGGTAAGCATGACTGTGACAGGGGAGAAGTGGATGCTTAAGGTGTGCAGGAAAGCGACACATCATCAGCAGGGAGCGCTGTGCTCTTATTGGCTGATTATGTCAAAAGCGCTGCGCTCTCATTGGATGAGACGTGAGATGCACTGATTGCATTAATGTGAAATTAAGCTGCAAGCCACTGGAAAATTACAAATCAAAGAAGATTTTCAAGAAAAATAATACTTGAGGTCCCCTAAAACCATGGATCACGTTTGCAGCACCTTAAAGTTAAGTCAGAAAGCCTCGTTAACTTTTGGCAAATATTAGTGCTCAGGCCAAAGAACAGATAAAAGCGGGCATTTCTGGCCAAATTTATTTCTGAGAAGAGTGTGCTTTTTTCGCAAAACGGTAGTGACTATCTATTAACTAGAAAAGTTGTAGTAAATGGAAAAACTCCCAATGATGGACATTATTTGAAACACACCTTGTTCAATTGTCTGTGGCGTCCCAATAAGGCGAACTTGAATTATCTGCTAACAAAACCAAAACAAAAAATTTTCTTACCTAGCAATTACAAAGATGCAGGTGTTGGATGCTGTTCTCAGAGCAAGCGGGTGCGACGTGAGGGAGCTGGATAGCTGTCGGCCTGGCGAGCAAAAGTAATAGCTTGTGAAATGGGCATCGTGAATGCTTCCGAACTGATAGACTATGGGTGAATGAACTACTAAGTGTTGATACATTCGCGCATCACTATTGTCTATTTATTAAAGTATGTAGCAGGTGATGTGCAGCAATTTTTTCCACTTCTATGAAAAGTTGAGCTTGGCTGTAGGTGCCGAAACATGTTGATCTCATAGCGCAGAGAACCCTATCCCATATTTGTGCGACTTAGGATGTGTATCGAATTTATATGAGAAAGTTTGAAATGAGGTGAACAGAATTTACTTGTGACTCTGATATCTCATTCGTGCGGTTTTGCACTAACTTTCTAGATATCTGCGCGTAGCAGCCTCCTCAAAACATCGCGCAAATTCGGATTTCTGCATTCCAGAGTTGTTTGCGTTCCCGATGAATAAATATGCGGTTTTTTTAACTGCGTACTGCTTCGAGAGTCTGTTTGCATCAGTACGGTAATAAGTACACATGCAAAGCATTATGCAGGCTAAATTCATTTAATTCACTAATGCCGTCATGAAACAAAGATGTCGCTTGTAAAAACATTACAAATCAGCCGGCCTTTTTTGTTATGCAAAATGCATTCAGATTTGCGGAAATCCACCCGTAACGTGAAGTACGGGACTGGACACGCATGGCTGCTTGGCGATCCTACGCCCTCATTTTTAATCTGCTCACAAAGAGTGGCTATAATGAGTGGAATGAACGCGCACTTACTCGATTTTTTATTTAAGGAATGCGACAGTCGACGGTGGTTCGGACGTGTTCTCATTCCTAGGTGTGTTAGAACTCACTGTTGCCAAATCTCGCTTCCAACTTGCTATCTCCTCTCTTTATTCTGCTTACTGGCCTATGGGAGAGGCTTTTGCCGGTGCCGCCCCACTTGCGTGATGAGTGTGAGCCCTTGATCTAAAATACTGTTAATGCGAAAGCATTACATTGTTATGTCGCGCCAGCAAAAGGTGTCCGCAAATATTGTCCGTACGATTATGTCGTTGTGTGGAGACAAAAGCGCAAAGGTTGTGGTTGTGGGAGGTAGTGCGGGAGTAGATCTTGAAATTAGAAATGTTTGGTTGGTAACCTGCAATTAGTCAACTAATTAAATTATTTAAAATAAATTTGTATTTGAAGCAGGTTTTGTGTGACTGATTCGATGAAAAAAACAATGTAAATGCGTGAGAAGGCTTACATAATTTAAATAAAGAAAAAAGACAAAACAAAAATAAAGAAATAAAATTCAGGAAAGAAAGCAAATGAGTAAAGAAAAAAATGAAAATGAACCAACAAAGTTTCACCAAAAAAATTTTAAAAAATCAAAAATAAAGAGAGAAATCCAGGAAAGGAAAAGGCTTTGGCATTCCCGCTCTTAAGCGGACTTAAGTGCAATCCTGTAATTTCTTGCCCTTCAGCTAAAGGAATACGCAGCAGCTACAAGTCGTATTAGCTTTTTTTTTTTGAAGCGGTGCTTTACAATCTGGCTAGAAGTTGTTACTCTTGCTGGCATTAGCTGCGCTCTGTTTATTATTATAAAAGGAAAAATGTGGTCTCAGAGTGAACGGGAGATGACTTACAAAAGAAAAGAGCTATAGTAATACTTGCCTTCATTTTTTCCATTCCCGCTGGCTTCGTCTCGTTCTGAGTTCAGCAGTAGCTGAAGCACGTCCTCCTTTTGGGGCTATTGAAAGGAGTGGGGTGGAAAATTTAAACGCAGTGTGCTTTGGTGCGGTACAGTTATGTCTAGGCCGGAAAAGAGTGTGTCATGGCTGTACTTCTGGAAAGGAGCCTTCTTTTATTTTACAGTTCGAAATAATGTGCAAACTACTCTGCGAGCCATTGTTGAATATGCTCTTAGCATTTGGTATTGTTCTCGTTGTCGGCTTTTACGCCTAAGAAATCACTAAGAAGATTGCGCCTTCACTATTAGACATACCTGCGTTGTACAGCCAAAATCAGAGGGCATGACTCAGCTACAAAATAAAAATTGACAGATGATTTCGAAAGTCGGTAATGCGAGATTTGAGCGCACCTCTTCGCGCGCCAGCTGCCACCTCTGGTAGGTGCCGTGTTACCCTGCTAGCCACTCTCCCGAGTCCACCCGTGGCAGCCACCTTACAGTTGTCCATTCCTCCGCTCCCCAGCAGCGCAGCTAACCGGGACAATTTTAACGCGACAGCGTTAAGGAGCTCGTGTCGCAAAAAAGCCGGTGTCGTCGGCGTCGGCGTCATTGTCCGTACGCGAAAAATGGCGCATCTCGGCGGACACCTGAACCGCGCCGTAAGGGAAGGGATATTAACGCGACAGCGTTAAGGATTGTTTGATAGATGGATTTATTGATGGATTGATGGACTGATCGATGGATGGTTTGATGGATTGATTGATTGATTGATTGATGGATTGGTGGATTGATTGATAGATTGATTGATTGAACTGCCTATCGATTTATTTTTCTTTTTAACACGACAGCGTTAAGGATTGATTGATTGATTGATTGATTGATTGATCGATCTATTTTTCCTTCAATAACGGCGCGATCCGGGTGTTCAGCGAGAAATGTGAGACAGGCGTCATTTCCTTTCCTTAAAAGCAATTGTTCATTTCATTTTCCTTCCCTTACGGCCCGGTTCGGGTGTTCCCCGAGATATGTGAGACAGGCGTCCTTTCCTTAAATTGTCCAACGAGCCATGCGTCGCGCCGAACGGGCGATGGCGTTCCGTGCACTCTACGGCAACGCTGCGACACGCTGTCGCGTCTCACTCTTAAATACGAAGCTTAAGCGTCCTCCAATTTTTTAGAAATGTATTGGCAAAAGCCGGTCCTACAAAGGGCCAAGGTGAAACCTTCTATTTCCAATATTGGGCTGAGCACTTGTGCTGATTGGCGCGATTGTCAGGTGGCGTGACACATTGATTACGCCAACTCTGACGACGACGGCTAGAAAGCGGAATACAGGAACGGGCGCCTAAGAGCAGCGCTCTAAAAAGCTCTAGTTCTGACAGAATGCAGCCAAGGGCCCGACTAACTTGCCGCTTTAAAATACGAATAAAAAGGTTCTCCCAGCTTCAATTCTGTCGATGAGAATGCAAGACAGCTTTATTACGCTTGTGGGGACACTAGTCAAGCTGGAATGCGGTGATTGAAAACACTTTTACTCACGTCTGGATTTTCTCTGCGGTGATTAATGATAGGTGTCATCCTTTCTATCATCTCATCGGATGGAAGCTGCGTGAAGAGCGACCGCACGCCGAGGAGAGTCTTGTGCAGTAGTGGACTGTCCGGAAGAAGGTCTGGAAAGACAGATCGGGAAGTGTGAGCGTTGATTTATACCTGCTGGTTAATACCTATGTGTTGAAGGGTGGTACCTGATCGAAGAGGATCACTCGATAATATAAGGTAAAACATTATTCCTGAGCTAAGAGAAGCTTTGTTTTCGTACCCAGCTGTTCTCAACAAAAGAATTTATGAGCCGGAAACATTTTCTGAACGCAGTTTTTTTCATATGATGTAATATTTCAATATAACTATGAATATATCCACAGATCACCCGACGGTAGTCTTGAATTTTTTTCTATTGACGTTTTCGCTATCATCAAAAGTTTCCCCATTGTTTTTATATGGCAGACTTAACTGTTCAATGCGACCGATGGAAACATTTTAAAGAAAAATTTTCCAACATATATCAGGAGAATTAACCACTACCTTCAATATTTCTATGTCGGTCAATACCTTACAACTTCCTAAATTTCAAAACTTTTGTCCCAGACTGTTGGACATGTGACTGAAATGGCTTTCTATGCCATCTTGAAAAAGAAATTCTGCTAGAAGCACAGTAAGTTGTGGTTGTCCTGTTGCTTCTGTGTTGTTTTGAACTTGGCACCAGGGTGCTAGAAAGGTTTGAAGTTTATAGGGTCGAAATAATAAGGTAAAACTGGATACCGGAACGAAGAATATGTTTAATGTCAAAATAAACAAAATTGGTGGCCTCTTTGTCGGAAATAACCGATGAGGTTAATCAAGAGGTGTACGTAACTCAGGCTCATTATCGATGGCCGGCGTTGTTAAGTGGGATGCTTCATGTTTCGAGCGTAATTTTTATACTGACCGCAAGCCGTATAACATAATAAAGGTGAAGATATTATGTGCACCTTGCTTTGACTTGTTTTTTATCCTATTATTTGCCACATTCCTTACCTTCGGCTGGAGTAGGCTGTTTTTCGGAGGCAAATCATATCAGCTTCGTGGCACGACGTATTAGTTGGAAACTTACGCCTTCACCGGCTGACCGGTTGCGCATAGACGGTGCTGCCCAAGCAGATGAGCTGTAAGGAATATATAGGGACATATCCCCCTCAAATGGGGAGTCTCAACTGTGTCCCCAAATTTTTGTTTTCTTTTACAAGCTGCGGATAAGATAATTATGTCCCAAAATATGCATAGCGTACCCTTTCATGCGTTTTGAATTTCTGTCCGTGGGTTGAAACCGTCCAATATGCAACAAAATATTTACTCCTAAAGCACGCAGAATAAGTATAGCCACCTTTTCGATCAAATGGATGCTCATGTGTCATAACTAGACGGCCCTAGCGCTCATCCACCGGCAACCTTGACAGCGCAGAAGTAGCAGCATAAAGTTCTGAGGGAGTTTCAATGACTCATCAGTCAGAGAACTTCTCCTTCGCGCTGTAAAACCTCTCGGTAGGCTCGTCTAAGGGTATCCAGAAGACTACAGGGAATGTGAGCGTGGTTGTCAGTAAGCGATATCGTGACGGATCGGCGCGTAGTTTTGTTTCGGTGCATTTTGTGCGTTCGACTGGTTTCCTATTCAAGGTTACCTATTCAATATTAGTTAACCAGCCTGCTAGCTAGCACACCTTAGCTCTATTTTTATGCAATACCGAACTGGCAACGCTATGTAGAAAACCGGGTTTAACTGAAAAACCTATTTTTAAATATAGTTGGAACACCTTGTATGCAATCCAGACGGGGAAAAAAAAACACTTGATGTGATAACAATTGTACCGCAACATTTACGAATGCCCCACAATACGACGCCTACTCAGTCGAGAGGCAGCTGAATTCTGAGCGGCAAAAAATATCTCCATGCCCACGCCATATGTTCGCATGATATAACCGAATGCACCAAGCTCTCATTTAAGCTCGTGATTTCGGCATGTTTTTTTTTCTTGCTTTAGTTGTATGTGGCTGTGTAGTTGTATGCGGATAACTTTTTGTGGGAAATTCAGTTGGTGTCACGAAATCGGCGTCGCACTGGCGCAGTCGTCCCGATCTGTCGCAATAAAAGGTCTACGAGTCCACATGGCGCCGAAAGAGAATCCTGTCTAAAGGACCTTGAGTGGCAGTGGGTGAATATTAAAATTTTTCGCACAGTCAGTGCATCGGCAAAGAGTGCAATATTAAAATTATACTTGATGATGAACGTTTCGAATAGTTTTAGAATAATTGGCACGAAAGTCGAGTGAGGCATCCGTAATGTTTCTCGACGGCTGTTTGGAAAAGAGCGCCCATTCCGACTCGTCCTATAGCATGCTGCAGCGACCAGCCTGCCCGGGAAGGAGGGTTCAACGCCGGCATGCTGTCCATCGCTGTGACGGTGTTCATAAAGCTGGCACATATGACCCTCAGGATTGGTAGACGCGACACGTTCCAGCCAGGTTTATCAAACTCAACCTTCATGCTGGACACAAGTCTATCTTTCTTGGATATCAATTTTAATTTTGTGAGGCAACTGTGGAACATTCAGATACTTTTATACGAACATATTCATGAGAATTCTCTAGCCTAACCTTCCGGTGGATAGTGAAGCCTTGCTTTTAAAGTATGTCCTGCCCTATAGCACCGAGAGTTAAGACTGCCATAGAAAACCAATGGGCTGGTTTTTTTACAGTAATTCAGGAAACTGTGAAATATTGTAAAATGCTATCATGAACTTATTGATTTGAATCGTGTCATCTTCTGGTCCGCCGCAAAATCTTGCTTTTAAAGATTTTCCCGTGCCCCCATCGATTAGTTAAGACTGCCGTCGATAACAAATAGGGTGCATCTTTGATAACAAATAGCAGGAAACTACAAGCGTCCAGAGGGGCGATCCGCGGTTATATTGATTATTATAGACCAATCTAATTATAAGCGAAAATATTTAGTTGATGAACAACTCCTGTTGTAAAAATTCGCTTGTGTAGAATTTCTGGATATGTTGGAGGCCACGGCTCAAAGTCGCGTCTCCCTCATGAAATGAGGTGCAGCGCTACAGCCTAATAGCAGAAAAAGAGGAGCACTCGCCAAAAAAGAAGCCTGCTCGCTGCCGTCACCAGTAGCAAAAGTTAATTTTCCTATGCGCATGACATGACAGTCATATGTTAAATACACCGAAATCGTATTGCGTAACCTGTAGCGGAGGTCACTGTAGTGTCTTTCATCAGCTACAGCTTTAATTCCATGGCTTATAGCCCCGTCACTAGTCGCTTCGGTGTATCGCACGAATGTTCTCTGTGTATGAGTATACAAATAGCGAATAATCATCACTCACGTATTCGATTCACATTCGAATCGGTTCCTCTATTGTTCGATTCATATTCGATTATCTTTCTGACTACGCTATTTGTATTCATTCGATAGTAAAACTGCCCTATAAGTATCAGATTCTGTTTAAAAAAGTACTATTCGCGCCCCTAAACTTGAGTACTTAGTCGCGCATGTACTGGTTCGTTCAAACTGGATTTAGCCAGCCGTTGTTGTGGAGAGTAGGATAAAAATTTGGGCAAGTCGACACCTTTTCATTGTAAACGAAACGTGGCGAACGACCAGATTTTGCTCCTGGTCGGGAAGGTTATTTTGTGGTAACCCCACAACGATATTTCATTAAAAGCCTCGTTCACAATTAAGAAAAGTTAACGTGAATCGTGCTAACGTGAATCGTCAAGATGGGAATGATTAGGCAATTTTTATGCTGAGCAACAGTGATGTTGTGCCGTGGGTGTCATGGTAATGAATGCGAAGGATGATTAGTTAGATTTGTACTAATTCGTCAAGTTCTATAAAGATGACATTCCGCTCGGGGTCATTATTTCGGAAGCTGGCACTTGGCAGTAGATGGTATCGAGTTACATGCATAATCATATTCTAACCCCGTGTTTGAAGATCATTTTGTGCTGGCCAACCCATGTGCACTGGTTCATTAAAAAACAGCGCCCCTCTCTGACCTTCCTTCTCTTTTACCTAGCGCAGCACTATTTAGTTTGAAATCATTGTGGTAATGACGTGGCATGGCAGTAGATGCATGTACGGCTATAGTGGCGGCTGCAACAGGAAGGGGGCGGGTTCTTAACCACAGATGTCATTATGATTTCTACGGTGAGAGCAAAGGTCATATATCCGTATTGTTTTTTTGTGCATATCAAAACTTAACGACGTTATTCCGTTACCATGATTTCTCGTCTCTGTACTGTAAACAGGCCAGTACGTCCCTGACCGTTAATGTCGGCAATGTGGTATTTCTTGTACTCAGTTGAAATTAGATAAGAGTGCTGCGTCTACGCCTTTATTCTTGCTGTACAGTTGCGCTATCCTGTTTCTGCAATGAGACGGTTAACGGCTGCCAGCTAGTTTTTTTTTTTTTATCGTAGCTTGTGGCGTGGCATTGACATCGTATGTTTTATGCTGCTTTTTCATAGACCTACACTGGCTGTAGGCTGCTTGCAGCGTTTATGCTGCGCAGGCCAGCTAAATCCGGCCGATCTAACCCTGCTGGTTCATTACTCGCTGCTGTGAATTTCATTTCAGCAGCCTCAGGTATTCTACTTGTCCTTCGTGCGTACAGTTCTCTTTGACGCTACCCTTTAAACTACATATATTCAGTTGCGATCTTTGCCTTTTAATTTTTTTCTCACGCGTAATTGGTCTTACCATTTCGCTATCAATCAACGGGCTATTAACGTAGTAGTAAAATCGTAAACATAATATTAGCAAAATAAATTCATTCAGCGGTGAAAGACCTCAAAGTGCTACAGATACTAACTGTTTACTTCGTTGCTTTCTTATTTCAAACAATGCCTTAGACATTAATACTCTTGGATCACTCCGTGATATTCGCTTACGACCGCTAAAAACTTTCCAGTTGAATTTCTTCATTGCGCTGTTTTGGTTTCTGCTCCTTCAACCGAACGATAGCTGTGAAGTGTATGTGGTCTGTGGGCCACGTGAGGCAAGTAAAAAAAAAAAAGAGAAGTATAACTGCTGATACGTCATTGGTTTTCATTCGAGCTCTTGAAGCAAGCTGCTTTCTCTGGTTTAGTTATTTAAAACTACGTATTACTGCTTATATAGTTTATATTCTACCGTTTACCGACCAATTTCGGCCGCCATTTCGGCGATTTCGACTCATTTCGGAGATTATTCCGAAGTGCTTCATGCGTAATGCATGTTAACTGGTTCACCACTACTACCACACACTTACTGAGCAAGAAGAGCACGGCGCCACCGAACTGGCCCACGCTTTGCCGCGCCGACTCGGACAGGGCAACCGCAGCCGCGTTGTTGCGCTGGACATCCGTGCGGGCTCCGGCGAAGAACTGCAGCCCGAAGTCGGCCGCCATGTTGCAGAAGGGCCCGAACACCTCTATGCAACCGTCCGAGCTGTCCAGCTTGGAGTCGAAAACTCGGAAGCACTCCTCGGCACATTCTCGCACTAAGGGGAAGGCCTGGAACAAGGATTCCTACTGTGATGCGACGTTTTGCCTGAGGGACGCCGATGATTTAGCAGTGACGTTAGCCGTCTATGTCTCTTGTCCTCACAGAGTGTTTTTTTTTTTGTCGTAAAGTTTGCCAGAGAGCACAGAACATTAAGACAGGGGTTTTCGAGAAATCTATAAAGTAAGCATGCCATCCAGTTTGATGTAAAGACACAGACTACTAATATAGGCGTTGTCCGTCATTCACAAGCCGAATTGAGAGTCATTTTTCGCAGCAACCCCGTCTCCCGTGTAATTGGTAGCGCTTCCAAGCTGGTAAAATGTTACAGGAATGGTTGCAAGCTCCGATTCACACACCTTAGGTATAGAACACTAGTTTTTCTAGTGCACAAATTGCTAAGCTGAAATGCGGTGCTCATTTCGGCAATACATATTTTCGGATTCTATCTGCGGAATGGCGTTCCAGACGAGCAGACGCACATGCAAACCACACTGAATGCAAAGCTTTGGAAATAGATTGCACGATTTTTATATTTAAAGAAAGGTCTCATGCTCCGTGTACTCGCTCGTCACTTATGCCCATATCGGAGCATATGTGCTGAGTAGTACGCTGCACAAAAAGAAATACTTTGAGTTACGAATGCAAGAGACTTACTTAAAGTACCGCATCTTGCTACTATTAATGTAGTAGAGGAACTTGGGTGGGATCACGGCAAAGAAATTCCGTTTGTGCCCATGTTGTCGTGTTCAAGAATGCGAGCCATCTCCCAGGTGAGCGTGGAGACATCTTTTAAAAAAGAACGGCTACCAACTCTACGTAAACTGCATGTTCGGGAGTCTGCTACACCCTAATAGTACGCAGAATACAAAAAAGAACGAATCATAACCTAGCTATGCGCTGGAACAGGACGAAAGAGCTAACAATGGCGCGAACACTTGTACCCGGTTTGCCACAGTACCAAGACAATGTTCTAGCCTGCTTGGCACCCTAAGAACAGGCCGAAGACAGTCCGCGCAATCTCTGGGTGCAAGAGCAATCCTGCCGGCAGCGTCGAGATTCCCGGTTCAGTACTATGCACTTTAGACTCCCGGTTTCTCCCCGAAATTGTTGGCAACACACATCGCTTTGGACTAATTAAGCATAGCGTTTCTTTTCTGGAGTGAACCGGGTGATTCAACGAATATGTTTTGCAGTTTTTTTAATACGCTTTTTGAGCAAGAAGAGCGTTTTTTCGGCATAGCATTGTCAGCGTTGTAGTACGTTAGAGTGCAGCTAAGACGTGCTAAATAGCACGCTGGTTAAGAAATAATAAACACGGAACTTTTGAGATATTACTTTAAGTCCCGCTAATTAGAGAGAGCCGTGCAGGCAATTGTAAGTTATATATAGGTAATATTTATATCAGTTTTAAGAATTCCGAAAACGCAGTCCTTCCCGCCACTGTAACCCAACAAATTTTGCCTACATAAGGCCAAAATAAATGCACTTTTCAAAAAATCTTGCAGGAAAAAAAAGCCCTCCCTTTACATAGCTCGTCAGTATAGCCATAGCACTGAGGGTAACAGCGTTTTCAAAATTATAAAAACTGACACGAATATTATACTTACGGTGGGCTACGCTCCTCCCAATAAATGAGGAAATTTAATGTAACAGTGAAAACCATAGTCAATATTAGATAACCAGCTTACTTGCTTGGCCGGATTTCGATGCACTGTGTACCGCTGACAATGCTGTGTCGAAAAGTGCACTTTCTGGCTTGAAAAGCTTGTTTTTAAAAATTCCCCCCCTTAGGTGAAACACCCTTAATTTTTACCGCCTATGTTCTAACTCGGTATTGTCCTAGGAGTCAGATCGAGCTACACTGTGAAGTGATGTCCTTTCACAGTACAGTTCGTACAGCTTTTCTACAGCCGGATATAAGTTCCAGACATTTATTTTTGTCTCTGGGCAGCAACTTGGCATTGCACTTACCTTTTTTATATTGCTTGTCTTGAAGGCGGGGAGAACAATGTTTTTCAGGTGGCGCCAATCATCGCCGGACAGTCTGGTGAGCCGGACTTCGTTCACGGGAAGGTTCTTGGACACGACGGTCATGATCTATAATCACCAGCAATTGTGAAGGAAAACAGCGTCACAAGGCTTTTTCACGGTGTACCATAGAGATCACACCGGTACCTATTTTTTATCTTTACTTTAAACGTCGTGAATCGCTTTTCACTTCTTGTCATTTCAGGTCCACTTCCACTGGTATGAACTGGTTGACAACCACCCACTGAATGGCCTTCGTAGCGTTCACCATGCTACACAACCAGTCGACCCCCCTCCCCACTACAGCCAGAAAACTCATTAGGTGGTGTTCAAGCTTATGCTGGCGCGACCACAATGTAGTGAGCTTGTCTCGCAGGTCTTGTGCGCCCCAGTGTCCTTGATGCATACCGTACAGGTATCGACATGTTCCTTTGTTATAGGGACGCGTCTATCCTTGATGCTGGCAGCGCTGGTAGCTATCAGCTACGAGATAACTCGACTCCGCTGCTCCGATTTCTACGTATATATCCTCAGTACAGACCACGCTCGAGGGTTTCGGGCGCTAAGTCGCGTCACCAGCACTCAGGACACAGCCGATGAGGTGTTACTCGAAGATACGAAATTTCCTCTCTGCATTGTGTGGCTCCTCTGTACAAATGTCATTATTAGTGGTGATGTCTATGAATGATACGCACGCTAATTGTTAAACTATCCGTAAAGCGATGGGGGGGGGGGGGGGCTCGATTTTTGGCGCTGTATTTCCCCCAGTTGTGTTTAACATTACCGGGGCCCTGGACTGTAATGAGGAGGTCATGATGCGAAAAATACGAATAGGCTCTTGCGGGGACTCTTGCTCTCAGGATGTCCCAGGCCCCTCACGCGCTTGATCCTGTCCCCTCTGATTTTCCCCTTCTTCTCTGCTCCAGATAAAAAGGCGCCGCTAAATGATCGTTTAGGTACTTGGTTTGGGCTTGAGAAAGCGCGCTTTTTCCGCTGCGAGCCTCAGCTCCAACACAGAGTGTAGACCAGACTTCAACATGCATACACGTGGACCTGAACATGTGGACCTCGCGGAAATTCCTCAGTAAAGAAGAAACAAACACCTAAAACGCATTTACTTCTTTTTTTATTTTGGAGTAGGAAATTTTCAACAATACCGCAAATAATATATCGTTAGAATTTTTACATATATTCAATTTTTTACCTTCTTTGCCATTCGTACAAGACTGTCCTTCGCATCAGAGGCGACCTGCGGTGAGAACTTTCATGCGTTGCCACTTTACATTATCGTATTGTCGACTGTACACACCCGCCTAGTTCGGCATGTGTAGTGTTGTAACCACAACTGCTGCGTTTCCTTATCCCCTCTTAAACGACGAAAACAATCGGCTTGAGCTGGCTAAGTTTGCCAAAAGTAGGTTCTCATTGTTTCAGTCATGTCGCTACAGATTGCAAAAATTTAGCAGCGCTCTGATTACTGCTCGTGTAAAGAGTGTGCACTTGTGCGCTCTGTTCTTTTTGAATGGCACTTTCTCTCGTCTCAAATGATGAAGTTGTGCTTTCTTGATGCAACAGCAAGGAAGCGTGATCGACACTTTGTGTAATGTTTTATCGCTGCCATTTGGTACTTTGGTGATCAGTCAAGACAATCCTTTAGTGCAGTGTTATATTCTCATTGATGCAGCTAGAATAGATTCAGAATTTAGGAGATCGGGCTTCACCTGTCGTCCGGTGAAGTACTGAAAGTCGTTGATGAAGATCCGCTTCATCAATTCGAGGTCTCGAAGCACAATGCCAGGCATTATGCCGTTGTAGTAACTGAAAAAAAAACATGGCATGAACACGGCTTTTAAACCTCTTATACAAAGTGAAGGGAGCCAGGCGCTTGAGGCTAGACTGAAAATTGTACACAGCTTACAACAATAAGGTGAACCAGTCGATATGACATTAGAAAGAACAAAAAGAGGGTATGCTACACTCTTTCCCTGACCGCTAACTACAACGTGGATCAGAAAATCAAAACTTGCGGACCTTAAAATATACCGAATATATCATTTCACTTAAATAAGCATAAAAAGAATAAAATGAAATTGTATGGTTAAGGGCGGCTCAGGAGGTCATGCGTGTGTTCGCTGTTGTTTTGTCGGTATCCTGAAAGTGAAAAAAAAGTGTTTGCTTTGCTTACATATACAACGAATCAAACACTATAAAAAGAAACTGCTGACGAATTTCAATCAAATGCACATCGCAAATTAACTATGGAAAACTTATGTTTGGCGGGCGGGCCTACATAATCTGAAGGGGCCGGTGTTTTAACAAGCAGACCAGCCAACAATACCGATCCCTTCGCACCGGTTCTGGCAGTCATCTGCTTGAGCTGCGCAAAAGCTGCGAAAGCCGCAACCGCAAACCTGATTTCGCAGGGGTCTAGTTCCTTACTAAAACTCTGATCAGGACATGAGATAAGTGAATCAAGCATTCCGCTTTCACAACAAGAGGTCGACTTGTTGGCTAGCCGCATTCAGACTTTTAACCAGCTCCGATCTGAGCATGTGACGGTGCGCTCGTTATTTTATCGATGCCTCGGAGCCTGTTTACTTTGTGCGTGTTGTTTTGCTTGCCCTGTTGCTGTACATTATAAGCTTCTCTGCTTTCATGCAGTAAAATCATTTGTAAGTCTAATTTTTTCTGTGTGTCTGTCCTTATAATCAAGGTTTTGGTGAACGTTCATCTGGTCAGGCATGATCAAATGAATCATGAGCAGTGGCCACGTCTGAAGAAGTCTAGACATTTTGGAACTGCATACGAGTTCCTTGTTCACTGAATTGGACAAGGAATCCTCGTCACTTATCTAGCCAGCATGGGACGCAACGAACGTGAGTAAAATGCCGGCACAGTCCATTCTGTCAAGTCCACCGTAGCTCTCCTTGTCTATCCTCGTATCTCGCTTTGGACCCGTCTACCACACAGAGTTTAATTAATCCACAACATTGAATTACAAAACAGCATAAAAGTGCATAGTGTTAAAACTGCAAGTGTCAGTTTATGTCCTCTCTATTAAAAGAATGGAGCGGGTAATCGAAGGGCGATATTTATTTATTTGTACACAGTGGAACCCGGATGAGGATACTACAGGGGTGGAGCGCAAGGAAGGAGAAGGGCACAAACGAGAAGATGTAGAAACATTCAGAAGATGTGTTCATTTTCAACCTTCTTTAGCATTGCTAGGTTCGGTTCGATTTTGAGCAATCAAAGTTATTTAACGCGGTTCGAAGGCTTAGTACGAGGCAGATTTGATTGCCGCACACGTGGCGTTCCGGTTATATCAATCTTGTACTGGAGCTGCAACTCCAATTACATGTGCTCGACGCCGTTTTTGCCTTACCTCTACTGCGAATATCCCCTGAATCATCTTTCGAATAGCGACACTGCCTGTAAACCTTGAATAAAGAGAGGAGCATGGCGGAAGTACGCGTACTCAAATACAGGAAACAGCTGAAGTGGCGCATTTTGTTCAACTTGCTGTTGTTCTGAAACTTGATGCCTTTATTTTTGGCAGAGCTGAGGAACAGGGAGCATCGGTTGGTCTGTACGCCATTTGTCAAAAGGTTTACCGCCTACGAGGGTTTGTTTCCGGGAAACGCCATGTAGCCGGTTAAGCATCTCCAGTGTTTCATATTTTATGACGGTAAAAAGGTCACCGGTTATCACCGCTGGGAAGGTTGCGACTTCTACGGATGCCACTGAAGTTGCACTGTGCAGCCTATAAGCAAAGCCCTCAGTGTTTTTAACTTTTGACACCGGCTGTATATAGACCCTTAAAAGGTCACAGTGGCGCTGCAAACACGTCCTCGCCGCTCTCAGCTCATTCACATTGCCTTCAACATCCTCACTTTCGTTGGGTTTAGGCCATGTTTTAAGCACCACGATATCCTTTCAGGCCAACATGGTGCGGTTGGGCAGCTTGCAAAAGATGCAATGAAACCTAACCTGCTTAGTGAAAGTTCGAACTCTCTTCACTGACTGAGTCTATGCTGAAGCAACGGGCTAGCCTCACCCTCTCCAGCATTTAGAGAGGACAACATCAGCTGAGCAGCTTTACAAACCAAACACTCGCCTTAATTAGTGAATCAACTTGCAGGTTCACGCGGACTGCATAAACACAGAGGAAAAAGTCTCAGGAGGCTATACGTTTCTATACGTTCCTATGAGTTTCATTAGCTAAGGACCACCTGGGAACCATTCTAAGCAGCAATTGATTGCGGATGTTTGAGTTCAGGGCGTAAAGCAATGCCTAGGCCCCAGCCAGTTATAACAAAAAACAGACATTACGGAGTACGCTGACAAATTAACGATGGACCGGTCCCCGTGGGCTTTAGTGACCACTTTTATAGAAGGCACATAGAGAAAGTGCAAATATATGTGAATCTTCGTCTTCCCGGAGAAAATCAAAAGTTTCACATTTGTTTTTGTAGTCTACTCATCATTTGACAGTGTCCTCGCAGTGCAGTATGGAGAGCGGATGCGTTCAAGACGCTATCGAGTTCTCCTTCTTAGGAAGGTGCGTTACCTGATCGTCTATAACGGTCACTGCATTTTTTATAATTTTATAAAAGCGTTTCACAAAACCTTTCTCAGGCGTTCATTATTTGTGGTAGGGCGACCAAGTGGAGTCAAACTCTGATCACCAGTGTAGTCTGGACGTTAAAATGAAAACTGGTTATAAGGACTTGAAAGACGAAATCACTGTTTCACTTCTCGTTAGGCACCTCCACCGCGCCCTGGGGAAGAGATGAAAGTGGGGGTGAAAGGAAAGAAAAAGAGGGAAAGCAGTGCGGTAGTCGACGGCCTAGGAAAGTTTCGACTGCCCGCCTGGGGGTCTTCGACCTGCGCTGAGAACCCTCATCTCACAGGCGCCTTATTCGTTACGCCTTCATCTAAATTCGCTGCTGCGGTCGGGTTCGACCCCGGGTATTCTTGCACTGTAGCCGAGCGTCCTAACCACTGAGCAGCCGTGGCGGGTACACTTGTCCCTCTGGTTTTTCCGTAACAGGGTTCTAAGTATTGTGAGGACAAGGAAAGGCTATGGAAATTATTTACATCGTGGTAAATTGCAAACGATATCGAGAATCCTATAGAGAAGAGTTCCTCTATAGTGCTCCTTATGCTATAGAGTTCCTTGGAAGCGAGATCAATCGGCGAGGGCTAAAATAGCTGCTGATATTTTTTAGGTCGACCTTCATGTTAAAGAAGGTGATGCTGTGAGTGCAACGCGCAGCGTCTTCGAGCAACTTACCCAACAACGTCACCGTACTGCTTCAGCCAGTCGCTTGAAGCTTGAGCCATTCCCTGCAATGCAAGAAATTTAAGATGCGCCCCTTGGCTGCATTGTAGGTTCTCTTAACTCTCTGGACAGAGCCGCTCCAGTAGTTTTTGATGTTCACATATCTCAAGAAAACTGTTTATTGTGGGTTCTTCTCTCCGTCGTGATCATTTTTGCCAGGTTTTGCGGCCGCTCGGTTTCTTCGTTTCTGCTTAAATCAATTATAAAATTCATTACTTTTCTGTTGTTGCGATTTCTAACCACAACACTATTTTTTACCGTCACAAACAGTAACGGAAGTTAATAGCTAGTGCCCGCTCACTGAACAAGAATTTGCATCGTATCTGGTAATTTCTGACATTTCTAGCGACATTTATTGAACGCTGGCATCGCTCTCGGCCGTCACTTAAATCGCTTAACGGGCGAAACAGGGTCACACATATTTTCTAGGAGCGTTTGTGCCGTGCTCCGTACAGGCAGCAGATTTGAACTGGGTTTGCTGTTGTTTATTGTTTTATTAAAACCACTGTGCATTGGGTTTTGCCAAATGGTTTGTTAGACATAGAGAGTATACTCGTAGGAACCCCAAGAAACACTCAAAGAAACCCTCTCGAGCTGCCCTTGAGAGGTATTTCCTCTTCAATAAATTGTTTCCTTTCGCTGCACCTGATCATTCTTGAGAAGCAAACTACATAAAAACGGCAACAGTGCCAAGATGCCCCTTGCTAGACTTGCTCCTGTGCTTTCAGCACACGTAACTTACGACTTTATTGAGGAAGCAAGAGGTGATCAACTGCCTTGAGAGAGCCGCAGGATTAGGTGCTTTTTGTGAGCACTTTACAACTGCAGCAACCAAGGAGTAATTCGCTCCTGCCTGTTGCGACGAGTAAGTTAAGGAGCTGCTTTTACTGAGTGGTAATGATTGTGTTGTGTTTTTTATATTATAGCAAGATGCGCTTTGGGGGACGAAGAAATAAGAACTGTGCATTCGTAACAGATGGTGCCACATTCGCATCAAGAGAAAACTGCAAGGAGCAAATAATTTGCGCAGTTCAACCGCAACATGATTAACTTTTGAAACTTCCATCTAGAGGGGCGACCACATTTCTTCATTTGAACATAAGCAAAGAAATTTAAATGTGCGCATGAATAAAGGTTGAGCAAGATTCTGTGTGTGTTCTAGAAAGCTATGCGCGTTAGCCCAGAGCCACTGCACCTGTCACTATCTTGAGGGGACGTATTCATCTCTATGCAGCGCGAAACGCAGGACCAGAGGAAGAAACACGAGACGACACGAACGCTATATCGTGTTTCTTCTTCTTGTCCTGTGTTTCGCGCTGCTTAAAGATGAATATATTCCAACTCGCCCAGTTTTCTGTTCTCTTCAGGGGAAGTACCGTTTGACTAAAGATGAATGTTTTAAGTTTGCCGTCGGGAGTTTCTTGTGCAAGCTAGTGTTGGTGGATGTGTTTGAATATATATTGTGACTGCACCTTGTACTTCAAACACTGATGTGCACTAGCTCAAGAGCCCTGTGATGAAAAATAGGGTACGTGGAATAAAAAAAAAATTACGTGGAGGAACGTTAGTATAATGCAGTGCGCTAAAAGATGTTTGCAAAATTTGTTGCTCAACTTTCGGAATTCATTGTTATTTTCATTATATAATAGCTTGTTTTACCTTTTTCCAGATTTCTTGTAGGTTGCCGTAAATGAGGCTTGGCTCTGGGCCCGGTATGCCGAGTTCCTTGAACTGCGAGAAAGTCTTCTTTCGCCATCTGTACAAGCTAAACAAAACGTACCTTCTTTTAGAGCGTTAAAATGCATGAGATTTATTGAGTTGCCGTGCATGCAACATGGCTTTGAAGCCTTGAAACAATTTTCTTTGCTAACGACTTTGGGTGTGTTTAACACAGCGCTGTAACACAGAGCCCAGCCGGAGGCGCATGCAATATTTTGGCCGTCGAATATTGCTTTTTCCCACCAACTTCCTAAACTTATTGGCCTTAGTTTTTGCGCTCCATCGAACCTACCCGTTGCGTACGTCAGCCAACTCGGGTAGGCTATAAGCACTTATGCAATACCTCTTTCAACAAAACACACCTCTAATCATTCAGAACGCGATGTTACGCTTACCGCGATCCAAGCGGCTACGCTTGCCGTCTTTAGTGGAACAACAACTACAGCCCTGCCTGGGAAATGTAGGTTGCCTGCACTGTAGGGATGCTTCGCACGCAGCAAAATTCCACAAAATATTCTGTCGCTCCTTCCGTGTTGCCCAGTCCTGACGTTGCTTAGTACTGAAAGCCTTGACACTGTAGGAGCTACGGTTGGGGGCTGTGGAATCAATCGGGATAAATTTTCGTTAAAAAATACGACCCTGCATTTCTCAAAACAACTTTCCACAATTTGTGTTTTCGGTTGACTAAGGAATTCTTATGTTGCGTCAAAGTGCACTTCATCCGTGAACTGGGTTGCGTGCGTAGGTATACATTTTAAGGTCTTCTGCGTAGCAGTCCCATACTCACATGAATCTACAAAACCGCATGGAAGAGTGACAAAGGTGAGCATTTCCATTTTTCTTTATTTTAGGCGCGCCTGGACGAGGAAGATTGCGCTTCAACTAGCATTTAAAGCACGAGTAGCTCGTGCAAAATCACACTTTCATCCTTTATTTAAGCTCGCGCTTGGGGCACCCTCAGCCTGGGAACATCTGAGATCGGTTTCATGCTTCCCGCCCGATTACTACAGGCTTACAACGAGGAAGCTGACTTGAGAATCTCAGAGAGCTCTCATTTCCTCGAATATATTCTCAAAGACGGCTTTGCAGAGGGTTGATGATTGTTCGTTCCACATAAAATTTTCCAGCAAAATTAAACCCAAATGTTTACAGAGTCATTTTTCATGACCAGGCTCGGCGAGTAAGCAAGGGCCCTACAATGTTCCGACAACGCTCCGGAAAAAACACACGTAGGTGTGTCTTCTCTCTCTACTGTTGATTTTTGATGCCTTTCGAAAAAAAGGAAGAAACCAACTCGCCAAAGCAGTACTGCCTCGATGGAAAGAAACGCGAACAACCCGCCGCCAACACGGTCCGCTGTTTCAATTTCTTTTCACCGCGCTTTTACTTCGGTGATAGCAAAAAGACCCTAGACTCGTACATGATACATTCTAGGACGACTCTAACGTCTTTTTAGTACCACCCAGGAAAAACCGCGATGAAAAGAAATTTAAACAGCGGACCGTGTTGACGCCGAGTTGTTCGCGTTTCTTTCCATCGAGGTAGTACGTTTTAAGCGATAAAGAGTCAGGCTGGGAACAAATCAAAGAATTATTACAATCAGTTTAGGATAGCAGGACTAGCGTGGCAGGATAAGTGCAAATAGAAAACACCGAGGGTTAATCTTATTAAAGCCTCTTAGCTGCAGACCTCAGGACAACCGCAGACACTACAACAAATTACGAACTTGGTTGCTGCCGTTATTATCTACGCATCAAATGACACGTCATCATATTGGATGTGCAAGTGAATTCGCGGATGCTAGTGCGTTGACAAAGACGCAACACAGTATAGGTAGCCAAGGGACCGACGCTAGCTCATTGGTGAAAAGTTTCGTCTCTCATAGCCTGAGTCGCTTTGGGACGTTAAACCCTCATAAACCAAACCATTGGTGAAAAGTTTAACTAGGAATGAGAAATACCTGCGCCGTGTTTTTATTCACAATATCTTTTCATCTATGGGCGTAAAATTTTGAAATCCTGTATGTAGCAAACCCGCCGCGGGGGCTCAGTGATTATGGCGCTCGGCTACTGAGCCTGGGTACCCGGGTTCGAACCCGACCGCGGCGGCCGCGTTTCGATGGAGGCGAAGCGCCAAAGGCGTCAGTGTGCTGTGCGATGTCGGTGCACGTTAAAGATCCCCAGGTGGTCGAAATTATTGCGGAGCCCTCCACTACGGCACCTCTTTCTTCCTTCCTTCTCTCAGTCTTCTCTCAGTCTCGCCTTTATTCCTTTCCTTATTGCGCGGCTCGGGTGTCCACCGAGATACTTGAGACAGATAATGCGCCATTTCCTTTCCCCCAAAACCAATTAAAAAGTTCAAAATGAAAAAAAATTAAAACAGGGCCTCAATAGTGCACTATATAGAAAGCCTTGGCATGCTTTTCGTACACGATTCTGGCGGCCAAGGAAATGTTTCATGTAAGCGAACTGGGCGTAAGCACTACGGCATGTTTACTTGCAGTATTGCAGTTATACACAGGCCACAGATAGCTTGGTGATACGAAGAAACGCAATACACGCAAACACGAAAGCTGGAGCAGAGCAAAATCTCGTTAGCGAACGAGATAAAACCAAGTCATACTATTTCGCAATTGCCCATTCACGAACACGCTGAAATCTTGTTCATACTGAACAGCCTGAGAGTGAAAGACACTAATTATAACATAATTCTATAGTTGCGAAGCTTCCCCTAGAGAAGTGGCATAATGTGCAGTTTGTGGGTTCTTTTCAGAATTTGAAGAGCGCAGCAAAATTAAAAGGATACGCTGAACACATTTAAATAAATTCTCTAAAGTTCTCAGCCGCCGGTTCAACCGCCTACTGCGTCATGCGATTACTAGGAAAAACTATTACTGTTACCACTACTACTATAACGCGAAGCCGATGAATGGGTGCTTAACAGCTGTCACTGTAAAAAAAATGGCGGTGGTTTACCTCTGGTTAAACCTGGAATGACACGATAGCTACAGCTGGCCGAGTGTAAGTGGGTCACGTGACGAAGCACGTGATCAGCCACGGCGCCGCGCCGCCGGCAGCTGCTCCGCACCGCCTGACAGCGTTGCGGCGCAGCCACAGGATGGCGGCGCCGCCACGCTGAAGGCTCGAAATGCTACCGTAATGTAGCTATCACTACAAAACCGATTTTACAAAGAGCTATTTAATGCCCGTTCCCTCGGTTTAGCGTCGTCGTCGTAGTTGCAGTACTAGTCGCAGCAGTCGTAATACGAACAGTACAAGTAGCAGCAGTAATAGTAATAGTAGTAGTGGTGGCAGTAGTAGGAGCAGTTGTGTTCGGCGTAAACGTTGGGGAGGGGGTATTCATGGGGAATTAAGAATATGAGGGTTACAGAGTAAGAATAAAGTTATTTGGGCGAGCGGCGGAATGAGCAATGAGAGAGTGGTTGCCACGGCAACCATCCACTGCCAGTTACTCAGGAATGAGGTGGAATAGGGTTACTGCGGACGTAGGAAGTACAGTGAGAGCAGATAAATCAAGTGCTGCAGGGTATGTGCCAAGAGCGAGTCCCGGATTAGTTGTCGTAGAAAAAAGATAGAGAGTATATCTTGAATGCACTCGATTGCAAGAATGCGACTTCTTCCTTGAATAATTTTTCCTGAAGATGACGTGCGGAAGACAAATGTGTCATCGTTACGGGAGTTTTCAAGAAATTTTTTAGCAGCACCACAATATTTGCTAGTCTAGTTGACAGTCTAGAGAAGCTGCAGAAAGACGTGGAACAAAATGAAAGGTGGGGTTATCTACAGTCTGTGCATAGAGACCTTGGAGAAATGACAGATTGACAGAAATACCGTCCTGACATCACAAGGGGGATATAATCTATCCAATAGAAAAAACGAAGCTAGCATAGAAGTAGACCTTAGAAGGACTGGATCAGGATAACCACACGAAAGGCAAAGGCATTAGTATAAAGCAATCCAAGTCATCATGAATCATCATCATGAGAGTCGCCTTTCCAATGACAGCAGCTACTAGAGAGAAATGGCAGTTGTAGTTTGGGTCGTCAAGAAGTTGCAGTTGAGTATTTCTAAGTCTTCTTGAATACCATGGACACGCGAGCGCGAGAGAAGCTCTGTTTCTTCTAGAGCTCTTAGAATACTCATCTCCTGACAACAATTTGGACACGTTAGCAAAAGGCCTAGAGCACAAATTAAGTTTGGTCTCTTCTGAGGCACACTCATCAAGCAGGATAGGACAACCGTAGTCACAGAACCGGGCAGCGCACCTGGAAATCCTAGTCTCTATATACTGGTCCGAACAGCCAGAAGCTTTCGCACTGCTCTGTCTTCGGAAATTCATATGGACAAGCAAAAATTGCAGGGGACTTCTAAGCGCTCCCTTAAGCGTATGATGAAATAGCTTAATGGGTTCTTACCCATATATGCAGAAAGTCATCCTCTGCTTCACACTCATAGACCACTGGGAGTCCTTATACTCCTCCTGGAGCAGTGGTGCAGCGGTTAAGCGATGCGCCACTGCCCTGCGATGGCAGGTGCTCCCAGCGGTGGGCCTTTTGCATCCCGGGTTGCTCTTCCGAAGCCACCAATCGTCAATTTACCTGCCACCTGTCGCGGTGGGCAGTTTGCTCAGTATCCGATTTTCAGGTTGTGAAGACGCTCCAAGATCACGTGACCTCGGTCGCCCACCTGGCTCCCAGGTTGCTGTCTGGGGACCGCCTGCCGGAGCGATGCCTGTGATCCTTCGCTTACAGCGCCGTCGCCCGCAACGCCGCCACCGGATTTTCTGGTGGCCGGAGCACTTAACGCTTTCGCGTTAAAACCGACGTACGACGCCTCCACGCCCTCAGTATCCGACACGAGGCGCGCGTGTTGACCGACGCATACGTAGACTGAGAAAGCGTTCGCCAGTAAAAAAAAAAAAATTTGGAGGTTAACTATTGCATGAACTTTATTACCACGTTGTTTGAAATTTCACAGACCCAAGGGAAACTACGCACTGTTTTCCATATTTTCGCTTCATTCACGCATATCAGGAAGAAATAATAGATAACTAAAGCAGTGTCCTTCAAGCGGCTTCGAAAGAACCTCTGCCTTGTCAGAAGTCCTAGCTAGCCACGCCTCTGTGATCTCCAGCAAGTAAAGGCTGACTGGCTTAAGTTTTTTTCTGGCACACAACTAATTCGGTGAACCCACGGCCATTTGTCTGCGGAAATCGAAGATATCGGAGTACATTTGACATCATTCTAAGGGCGGCACTTTAAAATCGCAGTCGGCGCGCACTCACTGAACACTAAGTCAAAAAGTCAGGGCTAGTAAAGCAATTGACCCGCGTAGCGCCTGAAGCAATAAAATCAAAAAGCAGAACAAAAAAAAAGCAGAAACATATTAAAGGCCGATGACCGCTCACAATTTCCTGAACCTGTAAAACTTGGCTGCATCCTGTTTTCTCGATCTATATCTCTGGTTTTGGTACGACATTTCTCTGGAATCTCGTCCAAGTAATGGCTTTATTGTTTTGGGCGTCAAGGGGAAGGAAACGTACGCATTCCTCTCCTGTTCTTTATAAAAGAATAACTGTGCAGTAGGCAATTGCATGGAGTGCGAGACGAGAAATCTATAGAGATCTTAGAGATCTCTATAGAGATCTATAGAGTTCTATAGAGATCGGCTGTAAAATTAACTCTGCTTCTAAGCTTAAGACTTCACTTAAGTGTGTTGTGAAAACAAGGAGTGAAAAACAGTTGAAAAACAGGCAAGCATCAAATGGGTTTATTCTTTTCCAGTTCAATGCAATTGGTGGTGGGCACTAAGGCGCTCGTATCACAAGGGTCTATTGTCCACTAATTGTCTCTCTTAGAACCTCTGCAAACACAGTTTAAACTCGTCATTACTACGCTTTTGAAAACGCGAGGTAACTTGAGTATACTTCTCGGCTGCGCATTGAGATGTGTAACAGAAATATAAATACACGTAAGCTGGAAATATTTGAAACAACCAAAGCAATAACATTCTGACATGATTTGCTCGACGTCCAAGAGTCATTGCGGTTACGGTGAGATAAGGTGTTGAAAGCCACTTACAGAGAAAGGTTTACGTCTGACATTAATAGCTATATTGAAATGACACTGCAGAGGATCAAATAAACTCGGAAACCAAAAATTACCGACATGAAAGGGTTGTTGTGGGACAAAATACCTGTAAATAATCACGATGAACGCCGCCCAGCACGCTGCTCCTAACATTGCCGCTGTGTGAACCGCAGGGACGTGTTTGCCTGATATTATTGACTGCAGCCGCAGCTTTCGGAGCTGCTCTTGGTTGCCTCCCTCTCCTGCTCTCCCCTAGCGACACAGCTACCCAGAACTGTACTGCGTACGTCCGGTTCAACTAAGGGCGTGGGACAGCTACAACAACAAGCGGAATGTAGCCAGATCCTCCCATGCAGCTGTGCGCAGCCCCCGCTTTTTCTGGGAGAGAAACTGGCAATGTGCACTTCCTGCCCGCTTGTGTGCATTAGTCTGCGTACCTGTGTGCAAGGGTCCTGGCTTTGAGATCTTAGAATACACAAGCAGTGCTCCTTCAAAGAAATGGTTTTCTTTTCACTGCCAAATCTTGTTTTTCCTGCCCATATACCAGCGAATAATTAGTGCTTTGATAGCAGCGAGATGTATGCTCGCCGGTCTACATTAGCCAATATATTCCCTACTTGAGCAAATTGTTGCCATTTAATGGAACGCCAGTTGTCACTCTTCAATTTCCTGTCATACGCTACAGCATTAGCCACATGAATGCAAATAATTAGTGCTTTTATAGCAGCGAGATGTATGCCCGCAGGTTTACATTAGCCAAAATATTCCCTACTTGAGCAAATTGTTGCCATTTAAGTGGAACGCCAGTTGTCACTCTTCATCTTCCTTTCATACTGTACAGCATTAGCCTCATGAATACTTCTAGTTTATTTTAGAGATTGTGTTTAAGAATTTCACACGACAGCCTGTAATATTTCACTACACCATACAGAGGACGCCTAATAACGGTATTGCAATCTAGCAACCGCGGTGGCTCAGTGGTTAGGGCGCTCGACTACTGATCCGGAGTTCCCGGGTTCGAACCCGACCGCGGCGGCTGCGTTTTTATGGAGGAAAAATGCTAAGGCGCCCGTGTGCTGTGCGATGTCAGTGCACGTTAAAGATCCCCAGGTGGTCGAAATTATTCCGGAGCCCTCCACTACGGCACCTCTTTCTTCCTCTGTTCTTTCACTCCCTTCCTTATCCCTTCCCTTACGGCGCGGTTCAGGTGTCCAACGATATATGAGACAAATACTGCGCCATTTCCTTTCCCCCAAAACCAATTATTATTATTATTATTAATCTAGCAATACTCTTTGGCGGGTTAGTTGGTGCATGGAAAGAAACTAGAACGCATATTGAGATAAAAAATCAGCACGTACAAAACTTCAATGTTTATATGTGCGGCGTATTTTTCATGTTTACCGTCGCTTTGTTTCATTTTGACGAGTTTTTTCAACTTTCCCGTGTGTTAAATATGGTGTACAGTGTTTAGACATCCAACAACAACAAGCTTAAAACCATGAATTGCTGAACATTTTAGTTAGCATCGCCGTGGGTTTAGCGGCAATATTAGTAATAATTCTACACTTTCTATAAAAATAAAATGACCCTTGATGTTTTGAAAGACATTTTGAGCTCACTGCCGCTGCGGTATTTTGCTTTCAACCTCGCACCGTTTCCTGCCCTTGTGTCTGACTGTCGTGTTCCGGTAGTGAGGACCTATATTCTCCAGCACAGATTACCGCTCCTTCCGGTCGTGTAAGGCCACAAGAACTCCTGCGGAGCCATAAGTTGGCTAAGCTGTTTTGCACCAAGCTTCATCACCCCCGCGTCCTGCATCATTTTCTCCTTCGCATTGGGTGGCCCGTAATATTCGCAACAAACAGCCGCGACTCACTTCTTGAAGTTAATATCATCTCCATCTGTTTGTTATGCTTGAGAAAGCCTGGAAACGAGACAAATCTGGTGCAGAAAGCTAGGAAAAAGCAACAAATGTTTTTGAGAACCGATATTGTTACATAGCGTTTTCATCGCTCTACCCAGACAAAAAGCCCTGGAAAACCCACATGATGTGACGAGGTCGCGCTCTCACAAGCTCGAATATTCCAATGCCCAATAGAGTGAAACGAGGAATGAGTACCGTACGTTGCAAATGGAACACTACGATGAAGGCTCCGGGAAATGAGGCGGTTAAGTGAGGTGTTCTTTAAGTTATCTGCTTGACAAAAAAATCGAAAACGCCTGAGAAGATGCAGGATAATGGTAAAATCGGAAGCAGTGCTACAAATGCCGGAATGCTGCAATGCTGCAATGCTGCAACTCATGGCCACTGAAATCCGCTATGCTGGGAGCGTGGACGGGCGCACCTTAGTGATACGTACAAGCGCTGTTATCCGAGGCAGTAATTTTTCCAAGCACCCCTCTACATTACCCAGCTGCCGCTTCTCATTTTTTATCAGTCTTTGTGGTAATGAACTCTTCTCGGGTGAACTGCGTGAACATGGCCATAGGAGCAATACATTGTCCCCATATTTTGTATTTTCTCCGGTGTTACATAGCGCTGCGCAGTTAGCATCTCCTAATTTTCTGTGTGCCTCCATAATTGGGTGCACCTGTGTATTCCACTCTTGAATGGGGAGCACCTGACACTACATCTCCTTTCTCTCTTTCTTTCTCTAAGAATGAACGTTCGTACGTCCTTGCGTTTGGAGTTCTTTCAATTGGAGTCAGTTGCAATCCTCTTTCAGTGCCGCTTACACCTGGTTTGAACGAAGGACTCCTTCTGAAAGCCACGCTGGCGGTTCGCACCGTCAGTAGCACGGCAGTAATGTAAGATAAAGTGCGAAGTCCAGCGCCACATAATTATCGCACGCAGATGAAGCAGATACTAAAGGACTTCTGCTGTGGCTCCTAGGCCTGCGGTGTCGGACCGCTGCAGAATCACCGAAAAAGGGAAGAAGAGAGCCTGGACACGGGTCGCCAGATGAGAAAAAAGCAACTCTATTTACAGTCATTGACATTATATTTAGCATTCTAACCAGATGGTCGCAGACCGACTAGACAATGGGCCTCCCTTCCCATGAGTCTGAGGCACACTGCTCGAGCAAAACGTTCTGACCACCCCGTCCTCCTTGCAGACAGGCCTTCGCCTTCACGGACTCTCAGTACGACTCACAGCATGCGTCGGGATCCAAGTTTCAGATCATCAAGTAAACGATTCTTGGAAGGTCCTCTTTGAACCGCGTGGCCATTGGTGTCCACACGTCGCTAGCTCAACACATCCCAGAATGGCAGGAGTAGAACGCACATGGTGCTCACCCGGTCGCCGAGGACGTCTTTTTTCCTGCAGTTCCGAAGTCCCGTGGCCGGCGGATGCTTCCAAAATGGCCACAAAAACGCGTGACTTCACTATGGATACATCTGCCGCTTTATTTATGACGGCAATAGGAGGTTTGGCGCGTGGTGTGAGCGCAAGGGGAGAGGCACAATTAGAATGCGGCCGTACAGGAACAAAGGGGCATGGATCAAATTTCCTCGCGAACAGCGGTGCGACACCATCAAGGCAGCAGCCCTGCACAAGATTAGCGAGCAAGTCATCATAAACGCTGATGTGCAGAAGCTCGACATCTAGACGACGGACAGAAGAGAAGACTCATAAGACATCAGCCAAATCTAATAAAGAGGATAGCATATATTACGAAATGAAAGACATTTGGCTTTGCGATATCGGCGCTGTATTTTCTGGAAGTTGTAATGCATTGAAAACAAAACTGGACATTTTTCTCCTGCTCAAGCAGTGGCATGACTTGGCTGGAGCGCCCCCGTCATTGCTGGTATACACTCGGCTGGGGGGGGGGGGGGGGGGGGCAGGGAACTTTCCTGTCAGTCGGAGAGTGGTAACTTCGTAGTTATGCTGTGCGGAAGTTTTAGGCTTCTGACGCCGTCGACGACGAAGAATCCTGAGCGACCTTCCCCATGCCTCTCACCTTCCAATAGCTCGATCAACGTAACCTAGCGAATAGGCAAGCACAATGATGAATACCGGGTTTGCAATGCGCCTAACCAAAAATTTCAATGTGCTGCGCCAGCCTCACAGCATCGTAATCCTAATGTCCGCATATTGTTAGCACGTGTCACCGGATGCTGCGTCACAAGTCCAAAGCGGCTGTACTCCGAACTAAGTTGGAAACATCCCGTATAGCACTCGAATGATTTATTTCTGACTCGACCTTCCGGTATGAGGCTCAATAATTCACGAGCCGTTTGCTCGCTCAGGTGCAAAACTCGTGTTTCGTCTGTTCTACCAGTATTTCATTTGATTGTCTGCTTCCTGTTTTGTTTAGTTTACCATCCGGCCCATGTTTCCGCTTCACAACAACCGCGCGTTTGAAGGCTTGCCTTGCAAAGACCACACGTTCATACTATGCCAATTTCCTGGTACCCTGCTTGAATATCCACCTTGACATGAGTTTCTTTTGACTAGATTACTGAGAGTCTGTGCGGAAAAGTTTAAAGACTGCATTGAATATGTGTATCTCTTTATAGGCTGGAAACAAATTTAGCTTTAGACTTTAGGCTCTCCTGTGATTTCACACGATTCCCCTTTTGTGTTTAACAAACTTCTCGACTATTTACCAGGACACATGTAGAACAGACGCACACAACGTTGAACAGTTTAGATAGCTGTTGTATATTTGGTTTTGGTTTTCGTTTCAGTTTCATAGATAGATGGTGTTACTTCTCTTCGTGGATGTGTACGTTATGACTGGCTTATTAAGAGTCATGTGAATGAAAGATTTAAATATCGGTGTTCCCGTCAATTACGGGGCCTTTCACCTAAAACGTTGCGAACTTGTATAGGAGGAGCCGGTGGTGCAGGCATTCTAGGTCGTGAAGGCGCTCGCTTTTTATTTCTAGCCTTGGGAAAAACTTTCTAGCCTTAGTTCTTCAACGCCAGCATCCGCCGTGGTGACTCACTTGTAAGGGCACTTGGCTACTGGAATGGAGGATTTGGGTTTGATCCCGGCCATGGAGGCAGCATTTCGATGGAAGTGACCCACAAAATGCGTCCATGCGGTTTGCGATGTAAGCGCACGTTTAAGAATACCACATGGTGCCAATTAATTCGCAGCCCTCCACTATGGCATTCCTCATAGATCATGAGTCACTTTGAGAACGTTAAACCACACAATTTACAACTTTCAACGCAAGTATGTGCAGCTTCGGAAGCATAAAACAAAACGAAGGTAAAAGTCACGATGTGCGTCTTTATGTTTTTACATCCTTAGTGACCGTGAACCTGGTAAAAAAAGAGTTATAAGAGGTATCATACGTTCGTCGAAAGTTTTGTGTAACTTGGCGAGAAACCATGTTTTCTGTGGGTGGCTTGAAATAAAAGCCAAGGAAGGAAACTATTAAAAATGAAACGAAACTGGGGCACCAGCTGACAAAGCAAGGGGTGTGCCAAAGGGCGGATAGATATACTGAGGGAGGAAAAGACTAGATGAAACATTTCTGAAATACATATGGTGACATGCGTGGGCACATTTCTGACGTCAAGGAACAGCCGTCGGAACAATTGACAGGGAGCAGCGTCCTATATACGACCGTATATGCCTGTTATAGTCGGCAATGATGTTCTGCCTCAGGAAAAGCTGTGATGTGGGCAGGTCTATTCATAGTGTAGTTTACGGGAAAGAAACCGTACAAGAAAAAATTCCAATATCCCAAGAGAAAACAAAAGGCCCAGCAATTTTCGCACTCTCGGTGGACGCTCGAATCCCACAGTGAAAAAGAGATGCAGAAAGGAGTAGAAGACGGAGGAGGCATAAATGCTCTGTAATGGAGGGCTAAGCGTTGTTTAGGGCGCTGACAGAGTTGTTGCAACTTAATCTTTGCTGTCACAGGATTTGCGTTTTTGTAGTCATAGCGAGCACACTGTGATAGGCTCTACGAACGCACGGCTGTGATACAAGCCATGTTTTTAAGTAATTACCCTAGGTCTTCATGTCTTTTTACCGCCACATTTCTGTCTCTATTACCTCGCGATGCCGCCTGAGTTCACGCTCCGCATAACAGCGCGCTCCTGTCGCCGCACAGCACCTCCCACTAGACGTGATTACTTCGGAAGACTTCACATTACTTGGCCTGTCAATAGCACGCGCTTCACATATATAAAGTGCTGCAGCAAAAAACGCCGAACAGTTCCACGTGACAGGCCGAATATGTATAGGCTGCAAAGATAACATCGCATCGCTTACTCGACGGGCTCTTACAATGAAATTTGGAAGCAATCGACTCCTTACGAAGCAACCAGACACTTCGACTAACCCGCATAGAAACCGATCAAGCCCCCCTGCGGCATCTACACACGGCCACCACCATATGCTCACCTGCCTAAACTTTCAAATCATCATACTTGAGGTCCAAGGCCAACTGCGACGCAAAGCTCTACCTAGAAATATGAGCCCTAAGCTACACAGGGGGCAGATGCCAGGCTCGAGCTGAATATTGTATCAAACATTTCACGGGCAGAATCGACATCCTCTAGGTAGACGCGGATCAACCCACCCTACCAGGCCATTATACTGTTGTCGCCGCTTACGAGGATGGCACTATCGGGGTCGCAGCCACATTCCACCTCAACAACCCTACGGAAGCTGAGGGGGCGGCCATCTCCTTGGCGCTCATACACGCTGCACAAGATCCCGGCGTGACTGAAATCTGCAGCGACTTCCAAGCTGCGTACTGTCACAAGCAGCAAAGAATTATCACACCAACCGCCCGATGCATTCTTCCATCAGGACACACGCTTGACCAAGAGATAACCCTCATGTGGGTTCCTGGGCATGCCTCGATCCCTGGTAATCAGCGCGTTCATGTGCTGGCTCGATAAAGTCCCCTCTGGTCCGTGGAAGCGCGGACAATGCGGTACCATTTTGGCGGCAACTTCAGACAAACGGCTACATCTCAGCTTGCCTATACTTACTTCATCGCTACCACTGCACCTTGACCCTCCCACTTTGCTCAACATGTCGGCGGCCAAGGCCACCCTCATGCACTACCTATGGGAATGCCCCCAACCCATGGCAATTCTCCCCCCTCCCAATACCCAACCCATCCACCTCCTCATGGGAGGCCTTTCTGCGAGCTGCTCAATGAGCTGACCAAACATGGCTAGTGAAGCGCAGGCCCGTGGACTTTTGGACAAGCAGGAGCCCACTCTTGAGGACCTTTTGTTCTTTTATAAAGTTTCTAAAATTGTTCCTCCTCCTCCTCTCTCTTCTTGCGTTCTGGGTTTCTTTTGAAAGGGAGATGTACGTGTAGATAACTGCAATATGCATCGACAAGCAGCCCACTAATGGATACTCTATCAGATAGGCGCTGGTAAGGGAAAGTACGGTAGAAGTAGCAAAAGAGGGGGATGGGCTGCAGCGTCTTAATTACTGCTGCTTCTGCACCTCCACTCCACTGCAAAGAGTGTATCTCATATTGTCCGCAGAAAAACGCTGGTATCGTTATTACGTGCAAAAACAATGGAGGATGGTCGGGAACGTCAGTTGTTTCTTATTATATGAAAGAATGTGGCCTTCCGTACGCCGTGGCGACTGAAAGCTGGTCTGATTGGTGAATCATATTTTAAGAAAAAAAAGTGGCGCTTCAAGCACGAGCTGAGAAAGTGTAAGAGACAGGACGCTCGCTTCATGCTTGAGAGCAAATCATCGTAGCGTGTACACTGGTTGTGACCAAGAAGTGCAGAGAAAGCGCAGCTCTGCTGCCTAATCTAGAGTGGCGATCGAGGCCTTCTCGAAAAAGTTTGTGCCGGCCACCGGAATGCCGATGGTGCGACCATAGCTGTAAAAGCTTCGCTATAGTTACGCGGACGGCTTGGTGAGAAAATCATAACACTTCTCCATCCATCCGCCCTCTTATTGGAACGGAAGACGGTCTGGCTGTTCTGGCTGCGGACGTGCTTGACCATTCTCCCCATAATCATCTTTTTCGTACAGTGATGATTACTGACATCACAAAGTCATATGACCACGTCCTTCACTCTGCAATTCTTGGCACCCTTCAAGATCTCGGTCTCCTGCATCGGTTGTCTCCTCTCAATTCACTCATTTTTAACAAACAGAACCTTCAGTGTACGTGTCCATGGGAAGCCTTTTGCTAACTTTACCTCCAACCGCAGTGTACCCCAGGACTCCGTCTTTTCCGGCCCCCACATTATTTACCGTAGCTTTTATTCGCCTTGTCCGAGCCCAAGAGAAAATGCGTTCTGTGCGCGTCCTTGCGTATGCCGACGACATAACCTTGTGTTCCTGTCATCCAGGTGCGTCTGTGCAACTGTCAGCGCTCCAGCAAGAGCAGGATACCTTAACATCACGACTCCCCTCTTTGGGTCTGGCCCTGTCGAATAGTAAATCATGCTTCATTCGCATTGGAAAGAGATGTGGCTTACGGAAAGCAGCCCCTTTTACCTTCACGGTAGATAATTCTCAAATTCCTCAAGTAAAAGTGTGCGTGTTCTAGGTATTCTACTTTATACACCTGGGACAGGGATTCCGTGTCTAAACGCGACACATAAATCGGCTCCCGCTACTCTCGGTCTGATTCGACGCATAGCTATGCCCGCTTGCGGGGTGCGTTCTGATACTATACAGCCCGTAAGCTTGTGCGCTCCATCCTCCAGCCGCGGATAGTGTACAAGGCCCAATTTGATCGCCTCACCAGTCGACAGTGGGACTCCCTTTAAGCAATCAATCAGGAGGCTAAGCGCGCCATAACTTATCTCCCTCGTATTACACCCATACCCATTCTGCAAGAGTACGTTAAACTTAATACATTAATTTAATCATCGACAAGCATGAGGCAAACAGAGCACGCAAGATGTCGCTTCAGCTTCATCGTTTACAGACTCTTCCTCCATGGTAATACTGTCAACTCACAAACAATCGCTCCTCTGCTTCACCACCGATATTAGCCGCGCATTTACCTCCAGGGTGCATAATATAGATGGATGCATCACACACAGCACTCCAGAGAGTTACCACAGTTTACAGTCTCTCCCATCCTCATCTTAACTCCCGCGCTGCATATAGTGCGGATGCTTGCACCGCCCTTGCCTTGGAGCTTCAAGCGATACAAAATGCTATTGCTTCCCTTCCACTTGTGCCAACTTTCGATACTGTTCATATTTACACTGACTCCCTTGCCGCTCTTTAGCAGGTTAGGGCTGTCCCGCGCACATTCAAAATTATTGAATCCATTCACCAACTCTGCAAAAATACCCCTGTCCTGTGCGTATAAGGATTCGCGGCCATCCGCATAATATTCATGTGAATACAATAACACACCTTGACACATCAGACATCCCGCCACCTTCCCCTCTTTTCCCAGTACCGTTCCTGTCCCATACAAGCTTTGCGTCAGTGAGCACGCGCTCTAATTCCTCCGTGTTAGCACCCTCCCCCCCGTAGTCTCACTAGAGAGGAGCAGGTATCTGTGCGCCGGATTCGGGCAGGAGCGGCTCTGACTCCCTCTGCGCGTCATCGGTGGCGTGAGAAACGTTTAGAAGTGACTGACACGTATCCCGATTGTGGCGCTGCGCCTTAACTGTGTGACGCAAACCACTTGTTGTGGACTTGCCCGGTTATAGTCCCCGTGAGACGGCGCCCCATAAGGAAGGTATTCCTGCGTTGGGACGTTGAAAACGACTATCGCAAGTGGATTCTTGATAATCGCTTTATCGCGAACTTTTGCCACTCATCAAGCAAAGCTTGTTCACACTCTTTCTAACTTTCAGTCCCTTTCTCATTGTGCCTAATGGCAAACATCTCGAATAATAATAAAAAAGATAACCACTTGCCATGCTACGCACCATCAGAGACATCTGCTGGGAGCGTAGGTTGCCAAAAAAGCGCGTGGTTTAAGCAAATGGGTTCGATACCATCATTTCTTCCGGGACACCCCAAGCAGACAATCGATGATCCCGACACCTAGCAGAGTACAGCAGCAAGCGTTCAGTACCGCGCACTGGCTAGAAAAGAGTCATCAGTAAGATGAGCGGTAGTTCTCTAACAGGAGTCATAGGCACAACTGCTATAAGACGGTGCCAACCCTAACTCCACGATGGGAAAGGGTAATTCTGAAATATCATTAATAACCTGTGCCCCGTAAAAAAAGTGTGCCTCCAGGATGTTACACTGCAGCCTTTTACTTTAAATTATGGAGCGCAAAAAATATAGTTACTAGTCATTGTGTTTTAATGCAAAATATATCTCAGGCTCTGAACTTCTTCTGCGGTATGTAAAAACAAGAAGTTTTGACTGCTGAGAGGCAATTGCAACGAAAGAAGGTTCAAACCTAATTTTTGTGCACAACCACTAATCCGATGGGTACAAAACAGGAGCATAATTGTCCGTTGTCTCTTCGCCTAACGAGACAATGTCTCTTCCCGTAGCACTGCCCACTCTTCGTCGTCTTTTACTTGAACCCAATCTGGTGGTTCTAACCTAAGCAAAATGGTCTCTTGCGTGTCCGCAGCTGACTTAGCGTGAGCGCTCCGTCCCGCGGCACTGGTCGATCACTGTAGTCTTCTACGTAGCAAAAAAAAGTCGTTAAACAGCTCTGTAGTTTATCGGCTATGCTTGAAACAAAAAACGAGTTTGAAGCCTTGTTTCACGCTACTGGTACTGACCATGGTGCGCTAAATTTTGTAATGACCGGCTTTCTTCGTCAATTTTTAAATTTCGATATGAGGAGCCGCATTTCATGGTTGCGAAATAAAGTGATGCTCTCTATTCATATTATTGCGGAACCTTAAAGAGGAAACATTATCCAACACAACGCCACTAAATTGCACCTTTAAACCAGGTCTTAGATTGGCTAACACCCTTAGCAATCCTACCTATCCGAAGAGAGGAGTTTGCATTATACTCTACATTTTTATCACTAACTTGTATAAGAAATCTACAGTAGAAAGAGAGCTCGAAAATTCAGACGAACACATGGTCTCTTCTCGAAAAGTTGTATAACGGACTGAGGCACCCGCTCAGCTTGTTCACTTTTTTGCTAGTGAAATTCTGTGGAACGGACTACGCCTTTTTGCATATCTATTAGCCCATTTATTTTCTTCTTATCCGCTTACCTTTGGCTGTTTTTGTCACGCGGTGACCGAGAAAAGAAAATAAACCACTCTGCAATCGGGATGCCTAGCCTCAATGGCGTAACTTAGGCACTCTAGTTCTGACACCAGTGCCAGAGTTGATGAGTCATGTGGCATCATGGAAAAGGCAAATAGGCAGGTTCAATCGTACGTCATAATGGCCACGTTGTTCAACTTTTACGGCTTTCTTCGTGGCATGCTAGCGATTTAAAACGGTGGATGTTCACAGGCGAAAACCTTGACACAACTCGAACCTGAGCTTCAGGCCCGAGTGTTGTCGCTGTTGTTATAGTTGTTTGCCTCACAATATGGCGCATACATACAAGGGAGACTGGCCATAACCAGGTGGTGATCACTTGTATTGCAAATCGCATGCGGCAAACATAGAATGACCTGAAAAATTTGGCGACTTAATGGCTTGGCCCTTCCTGTTTCTTTCTCATCATCATTGTCTGTTTGTTAAATATGCTTTCAATGGGAGCGTCGAGCCAATGTTCCCCACAGACAATGCTCCGTCACGCGCCACCTATGAAGCAGAGAAGAAGATGACCACCGGCAGACCCACAGATCGGATCTCACAACGCAGCCTCTACCTTACCTCCAAGGAGGCCTTCACCGAATACGTACCACCTAGTTCGCCTCCAGGGCCCGTCGTCTCCCAAACCGCAACGGTCTCCAGCCCAGTCCTTCAAGTACAACAGCCACTACACCGAGATCTGTACGTCACCGCGAACGCCGCCGCCCTTCCTCCAGCCATCCAGCGTTCCCGATCCCTCTCCCGGCCTGCTGCCTTTCAGTCCTCAGCGAGAGCTGCTGCCAAGACAGTCGATGCCAGCGCTGGACTATGGACTGGGGCAGCCGCAGGTGCCGAAAAAGGCGAGCCCGTCTTGTGGTTCCTGGTAACAATGACCTATCTGATCGGCTCGATTGTGGCCCTCGGATTAGCCGTCGCGTACATCGTGATGTCCATCGATAGGGGACACATTGTGACAAGCGACCACAGCGACGGCGATTTCACATTGCTGACTACGAACGCTTCGCTGACGGCCCTGGCCTCAGTGGAACCTACCGCCCTCGCCCGTCGAGCTGTGGCATCGGCAAGCTGCGATACCAGGACCCTGCCGACGCATGCTGAAGAAATGTCCAGCCCAACCGAGGGCGTGGACGTTTGAATAGTGCTGAACTCTGCTTGACGCAAACAGCACCTTGAAGTTTCTTTTTTCCCACACTCTCGATCCTTAATGCGTGCTTTTTAATTGTAGTGTCAAATACCAGCAAATATCACGTCATTCTCAGGTCTTCCCCTGCCTGCTGCGCTCGTCCCTTTAATTTCATATTCTTCAGTAGTGTACACCGTCCTTCCAATACACAGCAATGGTTTTGGTTTGCTAGACTTTACGAATGCAAATAAATATTTTCATATATCTCAGGGAGCCATATCGATAAGTTGTCGCAGTGGCCCCCTCAACTGCATTTTTTCTGATGGAGCACGTGTCCCCCTGTGATACTCCTTTTGAGATGCAGCGTCGTCTTCGCTATGAAAATAAATCAAAGATTAAAGCTGCAGATTCTTTTGATAGTGCTTCGTATACCTAGGTTAAAGTATCCTATTGTTCAAAGTGTTCCTAAGAAAATAATGAGTACAGGACGACGCCCAGTCACGCAGCTCAAGCAGGTCTTCATGGGTGCGTTTCAGCAGGGCGCTCCGAGATGGCCTTGCTGTTCTCGTTGCAGTGAAAAGGCGCCGCCGAGCTGAAGATAGCAAGACATTCGTTATGTTTCAATGCGGTGGATATAAATATTGAAATCGCCATTCTAGGTACAATAATCCATGCTGAGGGAACTGAAATAAGAGCACAATATCCGTGAAATATTAGGTCTGAGAATTTTTTCAAGCTCCAACTAGAGACCTCCTTTTGTGTACAAAGCTTGGGTCACTGAGAAAACAGAATAAAACTGCCGGTGCACTTAAGTCTAGTTACGCAGTACTGCTGTTTCCGTTGGTGCGTTTGTTGTTCGTGCGTTTGTGTAACTTAGTTCGCGTTATCCACCAAACCGAACACCATTCGGAGCTCCGCTGGTTGACGCACATATACTGTATATGCTTAACTGGTCGCTCTCTGCTTAACATTCAAGATGACGGCGAGTCCTCATGCCACTAAACGCGCAGTGGCGCAGCGGTTAACCGGGGCGCCACTGCGTAGGGATTGTACCGGAGGGATTGTGCGAGCCATGTAATGCTCTTCGCGAGTATCTTCTACTGCAGCTCCCGAGTTCATGTGCCCGAGTTACTACCCGAGGTTATCAACCTCCGCCCATTGACTGCAGCTTGCGAGGCTCTCCTCCGAAATTACCCTACACAAGTTACTAATGTGTAACCGTGTTACCGACTAGCTCAAGTATGCTCGGGTAAGTGTCCACACTTTCTGCTAACACTTTCTGTTAGCACTTCCTGGTAATGCCATGCATGAGCCAAGTGATGTCTACGCATCAAAAAACTGTAATAAGGCCACGGTGCACCAGTTTGGGGCAAACTGGTAGTACCCACATGGCTTGCGGGTGAATATGACTATACTTCCGCAGCGGCATGAAGTTACTTTGTCTCCAGTGCTGCGCGCCGCCTGAGATCTCTGTGCATCTTGTAAAATGTGTCTGGTGCGCGCCATTCAGAGCTACTCTAGAACTGAATGGCACGAAATGAATTCTGGAGGCCTCTAAGCAGTAATAGGCGCTTAAAAAGCTATCTTTTTGCTTTCTTCCGTGGTGAAAAAGAGACGATTGCACAGATTTATGTGCGTCGGTATTCTATAACAAGATATTCTACATGCAATTCTATTCGGGAGTTGACGTTGGTCTCTTTGCGTGAGCAGTGAGACTCGCTATCATGAGATCACCGGCTTGTTCTGGCGTACTGCACAGCACTCGCAGCCCCGTGTGCAATTCTTACACGGTCAAACACACGCAAATGTCGTTGCGAACCTGGTTACATGTGGTTGTAACGGTAAGACACTTGAAGTGACCACTTCTCGATGCCCATGAGGAACGTGTGAGCCTAGAAGTACTTCGGTAGAACCCCGTAAGCCTAAATATGTTATTTTAGGTATCTTTTCTTTAATGTCAGTAGTATGATCCTGCGAGTTTTATACTTGTTCAACTAAAGCAAGACTACTCCTTTTTAGGGGGAACAGAAAGAAGAAAACGAGCTTACCGTAATTCTCGAGAATAGGCGGGTAGGTTTCACTGATTAGGAGAGGAAGAAGCCGAAGAAATGGGTGAGCAGTATTTAGGACACTGTGTCTCGATTACTTGAATTACCGCACCTAGGATGCCTCCAAGTGTCGTAGGAGGTTTCTCCTAGAAACGATTCTGTTTCGATGGACACGAAGGGAGTATTATTTTCTGGTACTAGACAGGGCATTCTTGAAGCTGGAGCTGAATTCGATGGTTACCGCCTGCAATTTTCCTTGCGCTGGTAGCGCAAGGAAAGCTGCCAGCAAAACTCTTTGCGATGACTATTAGTATTGCCTTCAAATATGCAGCCTCTTCGCGAAAGACCCGAAAGGCGTTCCAGTAACAGGACAGATTTCCTTGTGGGCTGCTGGGCTGCTCAGAGAGTCATTTGGGTAATGAATGTCTAATGGAGGTCACGTGTGGGGGTCATGCTCATGAGGAATAGGTATAATGGGGTCGCATACTATTGGCTTGCCATATGAGCTATGTGAATCAGTTGAATGCGTCTTCTTACCGGTCATTTATGTTATGACGACAATGGTTCACATGACCTTTCACTGTAATGACATAGCGTCATGTTGAAAACGACGTCAATATCTCGACGGTGAGCCGGCAGGAGGCTCAGACTATAGCAGCTGATGTAAAATATAATTACCGAGGACTGTCATAACAATCCGCCGAATATCCCATACAAAAACGTCCTATGGGCGTCTGTGGAAAAAGCTGTGTCCATCTAGGGCCTTTTATGAACGTCTATACGCACCAAAAGAAATGCTTATTGCCAGGCATTAAAAAATCTATGCTTCTAAAGCTGTAGCTTTGGAACCATACAACTGTTTTTAGCTCTCTATAGAAAAATATATCCGCCTTAATCTACGGCTATAGATGGACATAGGAAAGGTTTATAGCTATTTGGGCCAAATACCTATAGCCGGCCATAGAACATTTTTGTGTGTGATACAAGCGCTGGCGTTTGTAAGCAAAAGTTATTTCAGATGCATACTGGGTGCGAACCCAGGACATCGAGCTCTGTAACAAAACTGCGAAACCACTCTGCCACTGCGGCGAGTAGCCTTCCGGTTCCTGTGTCCATTACAGGTTGATAACACTCTTTGCAGTTTGCTATTCGCTACAATCTTTTAGTCAGGTAATGCGAAAAGGGACGTTTGAACAACATCGTGGAGCTTAAGTGGAGGGCTGCATAGTGACACTTTTTTTTTTGTGCCTTGAGAATACTCATTGGCGCATTAAAATTCTCAAGTACGACACAATGTCAAAAGTGTTAATTACTGGACGCGCTTTGGTCATGATAGCGTTAAACGCTCAACGGTCAATTCTTTCTTTTATTCTCTGGAAGCCAGGCATGCAGCCATGCATTTAGTTTTTTTTTTTACATGAATATCTCGAGCACGTATATTTTATCTGATATTTCTCTTTTTCAGCATTTTTCAGCGAGATTTACCAAGCCTCCCTCCGTAGGTATATATTACTTACTAAAAAGAAGTAGTATAATACTTAATAAATATAGTGTCGGCCCCACAACGGAATCTCCCATTTTATCGCTTAAGAAAAGCGATTTTGCTATAAGTGGAAATAAATTATATGCTGCTTCAGTACACACTTCGACAATCGACGGGCGTGATGGTAATAAGTGGACGCGATTGACTGTGTCATCGACAGTTTATGTTTTAAGCTTACGTAGCCAGGAAACAGTAGATATCGGTAATAAAAAGGGGCATTCAAGAATTTTTCAAGAAGGCATGTAATCAGAATAGCACCATTTTTTTTTATTCTCGACACATTTGACAGAATTTGCGACCGTTTGCTTGGTCGGGCCTTTTCTTGAATTGCTCGCTTTCTTTGAATTGCTCACTTTTTTGAATTGCTCAATTTCCTTGAATTTTCTTGCGAGATATATGCTCACTACTGCATAATTATTGAGAGGCACAAGGGTTTGTATAGAAACGATGGCAGGTCATTCTCAGTGATTAAGGTGCCACGGTGGTAGATAACCACTTTTTGAGCGCCACTTTGCCGTTATTTATAGAAAGTTGTAGGTTAATCTGCAAAATGACGTATGGAATAAGTGGGTACTCCTTGCCATAATATATTCACGGACATAGACTGATGATCTAAATTGCAGCTCTGGCTAGATATCATTTTCACGTGAGTAGCAATTACTTAGTATGCAATGTCTGCAGGATATGCAGAAGTGAATGTGTAATTGACTAGGAAAATAATAGAGCCGGCAATCAACTTTTCAAAGAAATCCACGAAGTGCATTTGTTTCGGTGAAATTCTTGAATCCCAAGACATTTAAGAGGCGTTTCTCATTTTTGCGTCGACGTCAAATTAGTTGCATCGTTTTCCTGGTTTCTCTACGAGCCCATCTGGTGGGCAATTTTTTTGCACATTTGCGCTCAACTCTTCTTGCGATATAGTTTCGTGTAACACTTTAAACGTGTAAGGATCTTTTGACTAAGCAAATTATAATATTTAAGATGTGAACTAATGCTGCAGACGTTGAAGACTAGCCTACAGGAATCGAGAATTTCGCTGTTGCTTTGAGGAATGTGCCGTTAACTGTAACCAATAAGTCAGTTTTTTTTTTCTTTTTGCCGGCAGGTCCCATCCGTGCGGGAGAGCCATTGCCAGGTAATTATTACTGAACGTATCATTCAGCCGAAAACTTTATTCCAACATCATGCGCCGGATATTGACTGCCATCGCCAAAAACTCCCGAAAGCGGGCTCTATTTAATGCCTGCCGCGTTTAAACAAGAAGACTTACCTCAGTGCCACCGCTGTGGCCTAGTATAAAAAGCGTTGTTCACTGAGTTAGGTTTTTATCAAAGAGATATGTTTTCTCACCTTTTCTTCTGGAGCACCAAGATCCTGTTTTAAGTGGCAGTCACAATTTCTGGTCGTGGTGGCAGATGTATTGGGCTCAGGTTTATGAATGAAATGGGCCTCGTTCCTTAAACACTTTGATCAATTCATGCTCAATTTACACTTTCTTGTTTTGCTTTTCGTCATTAGCCGAGGTGAGGCAAAGGGAAACCCAACGAGCGATAGCGAGGCTTGGTGTTTCTTGACCCAGTGGGGTAGGGCGAATGCAGGGCGCTGTTTGTCTTGAGCGAACAACTGGGAGCAATGAAGAAAAAGCATCGTACTGTGCCAGCAATGTGCTGTGACTTTCTTAGTCCCGTCTGTTGGGAAGTAGCTTTGTGCATCTCAAACCAACTCGCCAAAAAAAGCTTAGTTCAAACACAATTGTAATACTTTCCGTCCCTTTTGGATCTCGCATTTTTCTGATTCGTTTGGGGCTGCCATAGCGCTGACCTGACTGGAGAGGAGATGCGCCACTGCGGTGCTTGTGCTTCACTTCATGTAGGTACCAAAATGATAATCTCGAAGCACTTATCAGAGTAAACTGTTATCAGAGTGTCCTTCAGTTTTCTCATCCCCGCATTTCCCTTCTTCCACAGATGAGTCAAACTTCTTCAACTACCCCGAGCCGACGCCACAGCCTCAACCGTACTTTCCTTACTTCGCACCTCCGGACAGCGCCTACTCCTATGCTCCACCTGAGCAACTACTCCCTCCTCCTCTGCCGTTTCCTCCTCCCCTGCCTCCTCTCGCTCCGCTTGGCTACTATTCTTCCGAAATGGATGGCCCCATCAGCATTCAAGGTGCGCCAAACTCAACTTTCACTTTCTAGCACTGAGCCACTGATTCCTCGCTTGAAACGTCCACATTATTTTAGCACCATGAAGTCAATGTTGACAGCTGTCTAGAAGATGCCCATTTAAGGGTTGCATTCTCTTTCCGGTGATGCGGTACAGGTTTCCTCTTCACTCGTAATGCAATGTGCCTAAGCGGTGCCCGCTGTGGCGAAGCATTCAAGTGTGATTAAGCGAAAATCACGCTTAGGTCGCGGTCCTACTGCAGATCATTTAGAAGCGTACCTAAAGAGTCTTAGTTTTTAGACGACATTTGCATCTATTGCGGTAAGTTTGTTCATCAACTACAGTGAGATCGTGGCGTCACCTGACAAACTTGTTCGCTTTGTTTTCTCTAAGGGCCGACGAACAGAGAAGTGCGCGGTGTAGCAAAGCTACTGGAATTTTTGACAGCACTATCGTCTTTCTGTACAATGATGGGAAATATATTTTATATGGGTTTTAATACACCGGCCGAGATATTTCTCGGTGAATAAATGCAAGTCCTATCCCACCATTGTGTTAAAACGGTACCGACTCTGCCACTCTTATGTCGCAGCCAGCTCCAGCGGTTGGGTACCAGATGCATAAATTTGTGACCAAACTTTTCCTCAGATGTCTCTGTATAGTGAAAAGCTATTACAAAACCTGCGCAACATCACATGTACCAGGTTAAACATTTCTGCCTGAAATACTGCCTTTTGTTTCATCTTCGGTTTTTTTCGCTGAAATATTAGTTTGAGAAAACCTGCGCCTTGCTTCACTGGCCAGGCGGCTCGCTAAAGGGCTCCGTAGAAGGAAAGTTATCGCAAACCTGACCAATCCGGTGACATTCCCTTCACCCTTGTCGACAAATAAGCAAAAAGAAATGTTTGCCCTTCCCTGAAGCTCTTTTTTGCCTCGAGATTTGTCGTATTGTCTTTGTGCTTGAAATATGCATTTACTGTCATTTATCTTTTTTCAGCCCCTCCGAACACACAGAATGAGTGAGTATCAAAGCAGAATTGAATTACAAAGAGTGAGTGCCTTGGCAGGACGTGCTGCGCGCAGTTTGCAACCTCAGTAGAAGCATGCGTAGTAGACTTGTGCTCTTTAGGCACACATCTCCGTGAACACTTTGAAGAGCCTTGGACGTGGCAGCAAATTACCGCTTTGACTTAGAGCCTCAGCGATTGCCGTCATGGGTCGCTGAAGACCTTTGCCTAATTTGTTTTTTTCTGTCTTGAAGCGAGTCGAGTTAGTTTTCGTTTCTCAAAGATTGAAAATGTAGGAATTGCCACAAAATTACAGTTTCTTGTCACCACCACATCAAACATACACTTCTGTGGCACATGTAGTTGATACCAGAAGCTTATACATTTAAGCAGTATTGTCCTAGAAAACGCTTAAGATACGGCCTCAGTTTTTAGAGAGAAATGCAAGGTCATGGCCCGGGTTTGTGTAGAAAAATTCAAGTATTGGAAATGCATGCGAGCAGCAAGGAGCGTCGTAGTCATAAGCAGCCCTGTCACACCAAATGCAGAGTTAGGCCTCTCCCATTTGTCTGCAGTTGGCACTAATAAAAATTAGACCGAGCAGTACACAGTGCTTTTTTTCTGAAATAAACATCGGTTTAAGGTGATGCTCTATCACTTCAGTAAAAGAATTTGTGCTCCTCGGCGCTCACCCAGCGTACACAAGACCATATTATAATCGTTAGAGCACCCGTGTATGTTAGCTTTGAGTCGTGAAGGATGCGGGCAGAAACATTAAAGTTCTACACAAAGAAGTGAATGTCACTTTAGGGAAATGTTCGATGGAACCGAAAAATTCTAAGGACCATTAGGATGCCCCCTTGTGCGATATTTTAGCGAAGCTCTGGCGTTGTCTCAGATTCTGTATGACCATTGTTTTTCTTTTCTGTGTCGGCGGCATATCTGGCGACGACATTAACTCGATAGTAGTCTTGCATGAAGAAGACGACGATGTCCAATGCACACCGCGAGTGTGCGTTATGGAGTCGTTTAAGTTGAGGCAGTGGCGCGCCACACTTTGTCTAATGCCAACAAGCAACCACGAATGACTGCAGCCTATTTGTTGTAGCTCTATACCGGCATAGTAATCCGTTCACATCGGATCGTCTGCTTACAAGAAATTAAGAAGTGGTAGGGTAGTAGCGTTGTTGAACCCTGTACACGTGCGAAAGCAGGGGACAACTAAGCTCCGCCTTAAGTTCTTTATTGGGTTAATGCCCATGTATTTAGAATTCCTAATTCTCTACTTGACAATCATATATCGCAGCGACTCCTCATGACATTACTAGGACAGTGGAACATTGGTAAAGCCATGCACTACTGCACTGGCAAGTGGCTGTTTCTCTCACAGCCATTGGTGGGGAATGTGCGATCCATGTAGCTCTTCCCGAGCAACCTCTCGCGACCAATCATTAATTTAACTGCCACATATCACCTGCCTCCTGTTGGCTACAGCTGGGGCGACGCGCCTCCCGAAAATACCCGAACTCCCTCCCATTGTCTGCACCTTGGGCGACGCTGCTCCGAACTAACCCGAACTTACCCGAGTAACTCTGTGAGCTCAGCTTAGTTCGGAGCTCAATACAAGACAAGAATCTTGTTTGGGGTTTTGTACGTCCGGAATAGCACTTCCGCACTGAAATCACGTCCTGTGTGAACGGCTAAAGTGTCCCTGGCATTGGCTGTCACAACTGGACACTCTACTTCATACCGGGCAGACCTCTTTTACATTCATGCAGAGCTCGATTTTTCTTCTCTGCTGCCCGAGCTATAAAAGCCCTGATGTGACAGTGCGTGCGTTTTAGACGTGATCAACGTTCCTGCCAACACCCTAGGCAATTTTTCAGTACGCTAGGTTGTTATTTACGCATGACTGCTTTTACATTTTTTGCTGTTCTGATATAAAAAAGGCAATACCTATTCTGGTTACTCTTCGCCCTTATTAAAGTTACCTTCATTCGCACTTCAGACTTAGCGCAGTAAAACTTCGATGCAACTAAGATCATGTCGAGTGGCTGGGCAGAAAGCCATGGAGCCAGTTCGATAAACCAGGCTTTCAAAGGCAGTTTAAGGAATCATGGAGACTGTTGTGAAAACATATAACATACTTACTCTAGCTTGAGGTTTTATTACCAAGAACGCTGCTCGTATCTACAAGAACACAAGCGCCAAATGTAATCACGCATAAAACAGCACTGTCGCTGCCACTCCTTACTGCGCAATCTAGATGTTACCTTTCATCCTATAGAGTGATTCCCCTGCAGTCTGTGGCACTTCCGGTCCAGAGTCTCAGCCTTGAAAGTCCACTGAATGCTGTCATTTCTCCTTTACATTGCGGTCACATCTCCCTTCCTGGCTTTTTTCGACTACAACGGTGGCAAAACAAACAGATCTCGAGTGATATCTTTCATCACTGAACCGACGCAGAGCAGTGCCAGCCGATGTCAGAATCCTCCTACTTTTCAGTCATTCCCATTTTCCCTCCACTTATAAAATGCCATTGACCTCTAATGTGCATTGGGTTTCCTTCTTTAATTTTAGAACACCGCCGGATACAAATATGCAGCCCGTGTACATGGTCGCCCTCATCGCTCTCTTAGCACTGGTCCTCCTCGTCACTGCCGCCTTGTTTGTGTGGGTAGTCGGAAGTGAGTACCCAGCCAGCGTAAAAAAAAAGACCTTTTTCTCACCATATGGAAACAACTGCTGATACTACCACCTTGACCGTACACGTCAAAGAATACGTTTCAGATACAAGGCTAATGGAGTTTCACAAAAAAAAGAGGAGGTTGGAAAACGAACGCAACACGTGTATTCCCTCACGACCAAATGATAACATATGCCAACATGAAAATCTTATCAAAGATGCGGCTAGACGTCACGGAAAATAATGACGATAAGAACGAGAGGAAAAAGCAAGAAAATTAGCTATCACCCTAAAACGTAGGATATCCGTTTTCGGTGCAGGGACACGGACCGGCTGCTGGCACATTCTTCGCATTGGTGCAAGTGTACTGGTAGTCATAGCATTCAAGTGATTTGTTGTTGGCGTGTCACGTTCCATGTCATTATTTGCTCATTAATGGCTATGCCGATCTGGCTAATGTAGCGTAGCCCCCATGACGGCGAGCCAAGAAGCAGCGTTGCCCCTTAGGATGTGCTCTCAACCCCGTCCAATTGACTTCCAGCGTAGTGTACAGCATCTACTTGTCGTGTAGGCTCCGCTACATTAGCCAAACGGGCAGTTGCACAAGTTAGCTATTGCGGGTGTGCAAGAAAAGGCTGGAATATTGCATGCCAGCAAGCAAGCCGTTCACTGCTGCGATGTGGGGCATATTTTCACCCCGTTATTCAATCGTTACAGAGTTCTAGAATGATACGGTGAATACAACGTGCGAGAGATATGAGAAGTACACATTCGTCATAAAGGAGAAGGATGCATCCAACATTCTCCATGCACTGAAGTGAGCTATACCATATCCTTGGGCGAGACTTAAATTCCTGGCGTTTTGTCTCGAAATTAACCATTTCTTTTTATGCCACGCCGCATCCTTCGTAACATGCTCGTGTTGGCATATGGGGTCATTTGGTTGTTTTTGTGCGTATGTGCTGCACTCTTCATTTATTGTCCGCTTTTTTTCGCGCCATTCCTACCAACGAAACTATGTGCCAGGCCGCCTAAATAGCCAATCTTCGCATGGATCTTGCGCTTCCAACAATAAAAGCAGAAAACAAAGTCAATTGTCATTTCTAATTTGGCTTTATTCCAACATAAATATTGCTTGTTATTCGTTCATTCGCTTCGCTTGCCCTGCGGACCTGTAGTAATGTCGATATGCACTCGATGAGCGATTTACTTAATACGGCACAGTGCCACTGTGCTCACGCAGTAATAATTTTCCTTCTCAACGACACAGTGTGCGCTCTTACGGCCGATTCATTTCAACCTAGGAAGTTTTCAGGTTTAAAGCATGACACAAAAAAACTAGTCTGGGCCTGATAGATGTAGTTCGAAGGATTTCATGTCATTGGCGAGGCGCTTACAATTGAAAGTGCACGCTAGTAGGAGTGCCTGTGAAATAGTGGTGCACGCGCTGAGAACATCGGAGCCCGTCACTTTGATACCATTGTACGAGCGATTCGCTGAGGAATATGATGGCAGCATTCTATGCAGTGTCTGCATTATAAAGGGACGCTTCTTATTTTGAAGTCTAAATTATGAAGTACTCTCGATTGTAATAAGGAAGTAATTCATTGAAATGCTGTTTACGAACGTTTTAAAATGTCCATTTCATACCTAGAAGGGTTTAGTTTAACTTGCGCATGCAAAGTGCTGTGTCTGATAGAAAGATTTTTGTGTGGCCCTATACGCTTTAATAAATGTATTCCTTACGATCTAAAATTGGTGTATTACAAGAGGGATCATTTCTCAAAAATAAAATAAAAGAAAGTGTGAGAACGTCAAAAATTTGAAAGAAACAAAAAGACTATTTTTGGGTCATTTCAATGCTTTCGCTTACGCTGGTTGCAGGAAGGATGCATATTACTGGACGTACGCCTGCTGATGAAGGCCTGCAGTGACGCTTTTGAGGAGGGCCGATTGGTTCGAGGCCGGAAGACGATATTCGCCACAACGTGTGTCCACAGCAAGAACGGCCGGCCTTCGAAACAGCAGAACGACTTGGACGCATTTACTTGAGGACGAACACATATTCATGTCTTAGCGCACGCTAATGCTGTGGTTATTTTCCGCCTATTTATGACTGCTTCGTCTCGCCACATATCATCCCTTATCTATGTCTCCAAATAATTCCAGCCTGCCTAAGCGAAGACCCTATTTCTTATTCTTATTTTAAACGTTTTTGTTTTGCTTGTATTACGTGTTTTGTGCTACAGCAAATACTCATTGCTTAAGAGCCTAACTAAAATTTGTTTTGTGCTTCATTGTGCTTTGCAAAAACGAGGAATTTTCGAGTGGAATACATTCCGCTGAGTGCAGACAGCAAGAGAGCAAATTTTGACCAAGATTTAATTCTAAGAATTAAAGCTGAAAGTTTCTCATCTCAAAATAATTAGCATAAACGAATTTCCAACGGTTTACGTGACTTCCACTAATAATCTAGAATTAGCTGTAACTGCGATCATCAATCATCATCCCCCTGACTACACCCACTGCAGGGCAAAGACCTCTCTCATGTTTCTCCAATTAACCCTGTCCCTTGCAAGCTACGCCCACCCTATCCTAGAAAACTTCTTGATCTCATCCGCACACGTAACCTTCTGCCGCCCCCTGTTACACTTGGTTTCTCTTGGAATTGTCTCGGTTACCCTTAAGGACCAGCGGTTATCTTGCCTGCGCAGTTCAATGTCCTGCCTAAGCTCATTTCTTCCTCTTGATTTCGAGTAGGATGTCATTAACCTGCATTTGTTCCATCACCCAGTTTGCCTGCTTCCGGTCTCTTAACGTTACACCCATCATGTTTCTTGCCATGGCTCTCTGCGTTGTCCTCCACTTGAGCTGAACCCTTTTTCATTAGCTGAACGAGTAACAATATACATGAAGAGGAGGAATGGACAGCCATTTCGTGTAATGAATATGTAGAAGGTTGCTACGGATCCTGAGTGATAACCTCACTTATCTGGTTTGCATTGTCTCGATATAATCATTAGGTGAAGTATTGCAAAAGCTTCCTAAGCGTTATCGATGAGACTAGGCCAAAATTCACAGCCAAATGCTGTCAACCTAGCCCACCGGAGGCACTTCGACATGTGTTTGAATAAGAGAAAGCATTCCTCTTTGAGCTTGATGCATCGTCTTCGGATGCCAGGAGTATGAGGGAACGGCTGACTTCAAAGCATAATAAAATCTATTCACACCTCCATCTCGAATTCAAGGCAGGCGTAGGGCACTAAAAGAGCATACCAGATACATTTTGTTCCGGCATGTTGTACTGCCCTTTCTCAGTAGGTACTTGCATGATGTTTAATGGGGGACCACTAATTGACGCGTAATTATGCTCTCTCAACGGTACATTGCCCCAACTTCTGGCTCCGCCTCCCTACTCGTCAATAAGCTTTTATATGCCTTTATTTCGGCGGAAAAGTAACTGTCTAGTCTAAAATATAACATGGTTTCAGGGGGCACGATACATTTTTTGCGGGCAGAAAAATTTCTCCTAGTAAAGCATTCCAACTAATGTATCACGCGTTCTAAAATGCAGCGATAAGAGGTTGCATCCTATAGCCAGCGGAATGAGCGCTGTTATTTGCGCTCTTACCACTTCCCACAGCATCTCATTCGTGTTAAGACGGCACCGCTCAGTCGAAAGTTGTGAGACTGTACCTTTGAAAGAACTGCATCATGCCTAGGAAAGAACAATTAGGAGGCCCCGACGTCACAATGTATTCAGCCAGAAGTGAGGGCTATAGGATGTCACTCGGCCGCGTTTCAGCCCTAAATCGTATGCAGCCTGAATGGCAAGGATGAGCCGACGGTCTTGATTTGCACTGGGCCGTCGGCAGCTGACAGAGGCAATGATAAAGCGAAACTTCTACGTTAATCAGGAGCAAAGGCTTCTCAATGCCCAGCTAATGAGCGTTTTGTGTGCTAGCATGGCACCCAAACGTGCCAAACGGGAATATCGAAGCTGGGGCGCCAACGTTAGTCGGCTGAAGCAGTTGCAGGCTTCTGAAAAAACCGTTTACGTAAAGACCGCCATGCTCAATAGAATAAACGATGTTCATTGAGTACCAATGGTCACAGAAAGACTTCCAAACTTTGTGGGACCCTGGAAACAGAGCAATTATTAAGACTGCGAACAGCAAATGTTCCTGTCTACAAGCTTGCCACCCCGATATGTATTTTCCGCTACTTTAATTGCCATTGGTCGCTTTTGTTAAGAAACAGGCAGGATTATAAAATTTCATCGCTTTTTCTCCTCTTTCTCTCTTTGTGACCAGAAAAGTCACAGTGAAAGGAGCACCAAACAGCAGCCCTTTCTCCATTTTGTGCATCTGTTACAAGTCCCTTCACACATAGCGTTACCACAGGCTACGCAATCACCAGTGCGCGGCCCTTAAGACCTCTTTCATTAGACAAGTCCAGAGACTGTCTATGGCACGTATAAGTATAGGCAAATGTCTTTTTAGGCCAATATTCGGAGATCAGTGGGCTTTCTTGCCACCTGTGCGGCAATTAGACACTCAACGCTGAACCACCAAAACCTGGCTGCTCTGCTCAGAGATGGAGCCACCAATCTCAACCTGCGCGAAGCCGCGGCGGTTAGCATTGTTTCGAAGTGGGCTTGCTTTGACATGATCAAAGCACTTGTGCCAACATTCTCTCTGGGGTCAAGATCAACGCGTTAACATTCGGCAACGATACAAGGCGGCACCGACAGTGGCGGGGTTTACACAGCAGAGGGTTGTCCAAGCTCCGGTTGCTCTATGAAGAAGAGGAAAATGGGAGAAACAAAATTTAAGAGAAAAATGGGAGAAACAAAATTTCCTCTGGAAAGTACGTACGCTAGGAGAAATGGGAAAGTTAAAAGAAAGAGAATAATATGGTTATTTAATTATTGTCGACACTATGAGTGTACGTGTCGCCCTGGTTGTAGCAATACCAGCGCTAATATGTGCAAAAGGACAGGGGAACCGTGTACGTTGGCGTTGTTATAATAAAGATTCAGTGATTGCATTTCATTTTTCAGTTGCTTTGCTTTTTATTAATTTTGTCATCGATATTATTTAGTTTCTCTCCCTCGTGGCATATCGCTACCTTTGCAGCTGAGTCGTTTCTAAGTCGCCCGATTCTTGCGCCTTCACGTGCATGCGTCCTTTCCAGTTGAAGACGAAGAAGAAAAGGAACCTCTAAGCCAGCACGTCATATGAAGGACAATGGGTAAGCGTCATTCTAAAGGCCCCATATAACGACAGCAGTTATAGCTGCGGCTGCCTACAGTCGCCTCGGCAATCGCTCGACTGAAGTGCATTTTCTGGCTAGTTACGTTGTCATGCCGGGATTTTATAGGTATTGCTGGTTGATCTAGTTTTGGCGGGTTTAACGTCCCAAGGCGACTCAGGCTATGAGGGACACCCTTGTGGAGGGCTCCGGATGATTTCGACTACCTGGGATTCTTTAACTTGCACTGATACCGCACAGTACTCGGGCCTCTAGGAATTCGCCTCCATCGAATTGCGACAGTCGTGGCGAGGACTGAACCCGCGTCTTTTGAGTCGGCAGCCGAGTGGTGCCATAATCATTGAGCCACCGCGTCGGCTCTTTACGGTAAGAGCAACCTGAGTCGCACAAGCCCCACCCATGGCAGCACCTGCCATCGCTGGGCTATGGCGCGTCGCTTAACCGCTGCAGCATGGCGCCAGGAGTGCTATGAGGAGAGGACCTCATGGGATTTATGATTGTAAAGTAAATAATGACCAATTCCGCATATATGGCATTCGCTCATTATCTCTATCCGAGCGACTTCCATCCCTGAACGATGGATCGAAACATCGGAACCGCAATGCTGGCGCACCTAATTCGCCCTTGGCGTAACTACGCAAATCGACTGCCAGTTTTTTTTTTTTTTTGCGAGATGCCGTGATCCATTTTACCCTTACTTTGTTGGCGTCAAGAATGAAATATTTTCCTTACGGATCGCTGAATGCTGTGTTTTGGCTAAAGTAGCGTTTGAGGCTGGGTACTGCATTGTGCCTGTAAAAACATGCCGCTATGTAATTAGGTACAGTATAGAATGTTGTTTTCATTTGGGCTGACAATGGCCTCGCAGCTCAGTGCAGAGCAATTTAATTGCACAGTGTCACAGCACAAGGAGCACACGGCAGGCCAAATGCATGTGTGCAACGGCAAGGTCCAAGATAATACATGAAGCCGAAGCTTCGTAATTAAAAGGTGCAGCGAAAACAAAGCGCATTGCGGCCATAAATCTAACGATGCACTACCCGGCTACTTGACGGCTAGTTATAAAATCCGACCTATCTTCATTTGTTGGCATTGAAGACTACAACAAATATAATCAACTTTGAAGCAGCCGAGATAAGGGATAGGTGTTTAATGGTAATTAAGCTAGAGCATCAGAAAAAATTCAAAATTTTGTTTGCAGCTCCGGTGCCTCCAATTGAAATACATTTTCGGTCAAAGTGTTGTGCACTCTCTTTTCACTGACGCTGAATTTTAATTGGAATTTGGATATTTTCTTCAATAAATATTTCAATTATCAAGATATTAAATATTTTCTTCTGCTACGTAGGACGTTCGTATACGCATGACATATTGGGAGCTTTTGAAGGTTAATGCATATTTTTTTTCTCAATCGGTGTCCTGTACTGACATGAAGAGCATCAGCAGTTTTCACCTAGAAGGAGAAGTTATGTTTATACTTATATCGTTGTAAGATTGCAACCTGCGCAATATGGGCAGTTTACATAACAGTTAACATAACCTTCTGATCTGATAACAGATAACATAAAGTTCTGATAACAGCAGACTTTTCGTTCTCTTGTTACGTTCCAGTAGCAGAACTGAGTGAGCTCTACCATGCATCACTACGTAAGTAATTACCTTTCTTTTCACATCCGCTTGTACAGTTCCACGCTCTGGGATGCGTTAAAACCTGAACATAAAATCATCGGTAACTAAAATGAGACAAACATTATCCACGGCCAATTGTATCCGTACCTTTGAGCTGGGTGAAAAAGTGTGCCTTGAATTAAGTCTTAGCTCCGTTTAATCGACATGGAATTCAGCAGCTTTGGTGCTGGCAGCCCTCCTATCAGAATCAGTTGATGAGCTGCGTTCTTGTTGGAGCCACACGCTACGCTCATCGGCTTGGTTGCTGTGCTTATTTTGAGACCGCCAAAGCACGAGAATTAAAATGAGCTCCAGGTGCAAAGCACTATATTCGTATTCGTTTCTCAGTTGTTCTGCATACATCACATGCTGCCCGCAAACGTCGAGCATTTTCCTGGTGGACATCCGCTTCCACGTCAAGCATTGACAGCCCTCGCGCCTTCCATATTAATATAGGAGATAAGGCACAAGAATGAGGCTTATTTAAGAGTGGGGAAGAAATGAGAAACCATGATGGGGAAGCAAAGCGAGTGATTGGAACGACGAAGGACCTCAGAGAGCGGATGATGTGTTTATTCAATGAAGAGCGAGCGACCATATGGGACTGTGTGCGCTCACCGGTTGTACACGCTCGCCGACAAATCGGAACAGTGTTAAAATACTTGTCTCGCGTGCGTTGATTTCCGTCCATGCGTATTTGTGTGACTTTCCTTCCCTTAGGCTCCGTTTCAGAAAGTGCGTTTTGCGTTGAATTCGTGTCAAATAATCACAGGCTAAACAGGAATAAGCACGATAATCAGTATCGAGAGTTGGAACTTCAGTATCGAGAGTTGGAACTTCGGTGCTCGAATGCTAATCACTTGCATCTGACACATTGCAACATTTCTCAAAGATTGCAGAAGTGCGGCACAGATTAACAGTTTGCTCGATAATGTTTTCCTTCTTTTCATTCAGGCGCCATTTCCCCTGATAAGCCCCTACCAGGTAACACTGCCTCGTACTTGTTATAATGTGTTATTTTGCATGACATTTTCCTCCAGTGCTATGCTATATTCGCTAGCACTGTTGCTCTCCGACATGCGCTTACCAAAAAAGAGGCGAATCAGTTTTTCTTGTCCAGACATTCAATAGGATGGTTTTGTTCACTTCCTCCCTTGATGTACCACAACTTGAACACTGAAAGGCCTTGCAGAAGCAGTGAAAGAACTGTAGACGTCTTTCTTAAGAGTACCTGGTTTTTCTTTTTAGAAACACATGGTACTAAAATTTCGAGACAGGTGTCATGGAGTTCATTGTTGTTCGAGTAAAATAGCAATATTAGATTTGTTTCATTTATATTAAACAAATAAATGACCCCTAAAGGTAGCTTAGAGCCGCCTTGCAACAACTCAGCCTCCTGTAGATTTCCAATACTAATTACATACGGGACTTGCATTATACTGCAGGAGGGCTTCCCCTAGAGATATCGATTAATAACAGACATCTGTACAACTCTAAATTATTAACACCCTCTCTTAATGCAGGACAGCGCTACTGTAGTAGAAAATATTATTACAGCCTAACCGAAGGTGCCAAATTTACCTGACCGTAGTTTACGGCCGATCTCTCAGCCGGGTAGGACGATGCAAACAGATACATGTTCACCGCAATGTAATAAATCGTTCTCTTCCCAAAAAACTGATTCAAGTCGTCGTCCATCGTAGTACTGATAAGGAGTCTAGGAAGTCAACCGCATAGCAGTCAAGAGGGAGTGTTAAGGCGATAGCCTACATTAAAGAGAGGCAATATCGTTGCTTTCCTTATCTCACGGCGGCTACATGTTCTCCCGGCCTGTGCTCGGCTGGTAGGGAAGTGGGACGACGATTGCGAACGAGATAGGGAAGGGGTGCCAGATGTGAATGTTCACTGTATTCTATCCCTACAGGTTTAGGCAAAGTCGGAAGTTCAGTGCTAATGATCTTGCATGCGCTTCAATCATTGGCAATACTCGCGAGAAAAAAAATACCATGAAAATGCGAAACGAATTCGGGAACGGGAAGGTGCTAAGCCTAGACTATGCATAGTTTCTCGGACTCCAATTCTGGTTCCGAGTGATGAAAAGTTTTTTCCCCAGGTCTTCTATAAGCCATAAGGAACGCGTTAAGCCGCGAAGGGTTCCAAGAAGGACCTTTAATACGTAACTGGTTTTGTTGAGCGCCTAACAGAGTAAATGTTCTTAGTAGTTGGGGGTGGTTCGTGATGTTGTATGCTTAGAAATAAGAAAGAGGAAAATCCTTATCCTACTTACACAGATAAGCACATGACGCACACGGCCGCGGAAATAAAATTATTCAACCGCTTTGAATAAAATTAGTCTCTGCGTATTCAAGCTATAAAATATAATTTTAATTGGCAGCCAAATACTTTTCCGCTTCGAAAACTGCTGCTCCCATTCTCTGGTGGCTTAGCGCTGGCGGCCTGAGACTAGTGCAAAACTGTGTACTTAGGAAAAAAAAAACAATTATAACTCTTCACTTAGGATCTCTATTGGGTTAAAATGGAGTTCTTCTGAACATGGGGATGCCACCGTAATAAGCCTATTGTTTGTTACTAACCGCACGAATAACAAACAGAAAAACATTTTGTCTTCATCAAGAGAGCAAATACACGACAAGATGGGGCTCAATTACTGCCGTTGAGACGCAGTAATTGCGTGCACAATCACGGCTACGATGCCAAGCGATAATCTTCTGGAAATATGTCGTCATTCTTACGACGCTACACCTGGAAAGATCAACTCTCCAGTTTCTGGGGCATGCACGATAGTGCAGCCCGCCATGCTCATTGGTCAATATACTATGGCGTCACACAAGGACATCCCTGGAAGGCGCCATGGAAACGTGTCACTCTAGCTGGAATGAACGCAGTGATATCACAAGGGAGGCATAGTGACGTCAGGAGTACGCTTCCAGAGGTGAAGGCGAATATTAACGATTAAATCATAGTACATTCACCACCGCAGCGAGCTGTCGCTGAATCTGGCGTTACGCAGTGGTAACTATCCGGTAAATTTTTAGCGCGAAAACGCTACTACACGGGGTCAAACCAATCCAAGAGTCTTGTGCCATCCTTTTTCCGTGAGGGCACAGAATTAAAATAAATATTGCCGTCATTCGGTTTGAAACTCCCTGCAGCGCGAACAGATTAGCTTCTCTGGCCACTGCATGAGAGCATTATGCTATACCGCTGACGATCACGCCTCGTGCGTAACTGCAACACACCCACGGGCTGCGCATTGCATTTCGCCTTCATCAACTTTTATCTGCGGCGCGAGCAGACCAGATCAGCTTTACCTCGATCAGTGCTTAACCCGAGGCTAACACCCAATGTGCACTGAAACTCCCTTAGATGTCCCATTGACGTCCTGGACGTCCACGAGACGTCTAGGGGAGTTTAAGTGTTCGGTGTTCATTGGGCATCGTCGCCAGACATGCCGACGATCCAGCAAAGCAAAACCATCAGCCAACCCGACTAAACAGATGCTTTCACAGGTCTACTCGGTTTAACTACTTTAAAGCCTACTACTTTTTTCCTTCATATCCCTGCGTGCAACAGACGAGAGCGGGTTCTGGGACGCGCCGTCCACTCCGCGGAGCTACTTGCCCCACCGCATCCTGTACACGGATCGGGCAAGGCCACTGCGGCCGTCTGACTTTCCTGGCACTAGCAGCGGTGGTAAGGCGAGGCCTTGAGGTCACCCTGAGACGCTTGAATATCTCTTCAGCTGATAAGATAAGGGATTATGCACAACTCTATTTCTGTAATCATCAGCGAGAGGCTGTGTTTATGGCCCAATATTTATTGCGATCAGCAGATGCTTATATGACAACCTAACAGCTCGAGGCAACGCTGTTTACTAACAAAACTAATGGCACGCATTTATTTAGTTTTCATATAAATAAAAAAACTGCTCTCAGAAATGCTTCCCACGAGCCTGATTTCTACATCTCAAGAGTCAAATACAATGTATGCTCCAAATGATGCATTGAAAGCTCAAGATGTTGCAACCGCCAAAAACTGCAGTATTGAGGTCTTAACGCGTTCTTTGGCGCCTGTTCTGAGCGCCTGAGTTTCAGCTACAATACGAAAGGACACTTATTGAGCCAACGTTTTCCGCATTGAAGTCACCTAGGACTACGGATAAAGAAATGGCAGGAAACTGTGTAAAAGGGAGAGGGAGGACATAGTGAGGGGAATAGGAGCGCACGACAGGGATATTCAAGGTCGAGAAGCACGGGTCCAGGAACTGCCGTAGTTTCTTTCCCGCAGAAAACTGGCCCCAACCAAAGATAGAGTGCGTGCTAACACACGTGACTGACGGCAGACAATGAAATGCGGCAGTACCCAGCCTCCTCCGACAATCGGTGGTATCATAGCAAACCCTTTTCCTGAAATGCATTGCCCAGACCACCAGAAGTCGCATTGGTGGGAAACTGCGTGTGAACTGGTTTACTGGTATTTTGCGCAGTATGGGTCCCTGTAAATGACCCAGCAGTTTTAGACGGGTGCCGCTTGGTCACCTGTCAGCTAAATGCTCAGTGTATAACAGCGTATTCCATCATACCCATGCCGCCATGTTGTTGTCACTGACTACTTAGCAAAGTCATGCTCTCTTGTTCTGTACTCTGAAGGCGGGATACTTCTTAGCAGACTCCCATCACTTGCTTAATAAACAGTGGCTGCAACTCTAAAGGCATTTGATCCCTGTCTTCTCGAAAGGCATTTGGTGCAGTAAGAGCGATTGGAAATGGCTCAGCGGTCATGTCACGACTGCTGCTAGTCCTCCGTCAACTAAGTGCTCAGGGTCGTGCAATGACGGATATGTGTTGAGAATGGAGCAGTGTTGGGCGTTTGCTTCCAGTGCACGTCGCGTTTGATGTCCTCAAGAAGTCTTGGACGGGATGGTAGCAGAGGGAGGGGGGGGGGCACAGCCACAATACAACAGTCATGTTAATATCACTGAAAACAAACGTAGCTGCTGAAGTTTAGCGGAATTTTTCCGATACTGGCTAACAAACAACGAACCTTAGTGAAAGTTTGTCTGGTCAACTCGTTTTCTGGGAACTATTCATTGAATATCTCTTCATCTTAACGTAACTTTCCTTCGCTTTGCTGCATATTTGGTTTCAGCGCTCCACACACATATGACCCGGGTTGAAGACCGAATTTTCTCCCCCTGCTATAGGCACGTTATTGTTGGAACGCAACAATTCAGGACGCGTCAGAATAAATTGCGGTCCTTTGAGTTTATTTCGGTGTATTTATGCAGTAAAATGAAGCAACTAATATCTTTTTCTGCAGATTCTAACTCGTCGCAGAGAGAGAGCTCGTCTGAAGACACATCGACTGACACCAGCAGTAGCTCGAGCTCTGAGTGAGTACTGCTACAGGCAGGCCGTGTAAAACGGTGGTGTCTATAGCGAATCACCACCGCTACTTCATTCGCTCTGTTTTTCTGTGCGTGTTTTCGACAGTCGTGTGCCAGTTAACGATAAACTCCTGTCAGCCCTCCAAAGTTTGTGAAAACAGGAATGTCTGGTACGACAAGAACAGGTTTATATTTTTTAACGCAGGCCACCATAACGCTAATGCACTTGGCACGTTTAAATATTTAATTATAAAAAGCGCAATACTGACGTCACCAACAACCAGGGGAAAAAACAGTCGCTTCATACTGGTTTCACATTTATGGTACTACCGAATCAGGAGACAGCTGCCGAGTCCACAGGAATAGTGGTCGACTGCTTTGCTAACCATAGGTGCTTAATTTTTTTTTTGCAGATAAAGAACGTAGTTCTACTGTGCGCTGTCATAGCTCATATCGTATGTTACCGACAGTGAAGTAACAGCCAATAGTAGGCTATTTAGCGCTAAGGGCTCCAGCGCAGTTATACACAAAATGAAGAGTTCATTTTTTTCAGAGCAGTCATCGTTAACGAATTTGCGTGCTGCAGCTGTCGGAAGTGGAGAAAACTCAAGGCAAGTGAGGAGGTGGGCAGCATGGAGCAAATCGCTACTGAACGCTGACGGGGAGGTTTATGTTTATTGAGAAACCTGATAAGAAATGACATTGTCGATCGATAGTTGGGAGCCACGTTTGTTCTGGCGCACCCAAAGAAAGCAGATGGGTACAGTCGCGAGTAAACAAGACTAGCGCTAGTTACATGCCACCAGGGAGGCAGATAGCAAAGCTCGGGGGGTGAGGTTAGGAACACGCCGATAAAACTACCAGCTGTGTTCGCAGAGCACGGCGCCGTGACAGCCGCACGGTGCGATTTTCGCCGCTCGGGTGACGTAATTGCGCTAATCTTCTGGCGTTTCGGGTCTCAGCGTTATGCGTTATAACGCAAATCGTAACCCGGTGGTTGCCATGTTAACCGAAGTGGTTACATAATGGAATAAAACCATAGCCGGGCGCAGCGTGACGCCCGAGAACCACAACTCGAAATTAAACTGCGTCGATCCCTATATATATTCCTGTCCAGGAGGCGTTGAAGTCGGGCCACTTAGCCGTGACACTTGTGTAAAATTTGTGGCCAAACATCTGTCGCATAGTGTTCAAGGTGGTGCCATTCCATTTCGCGTTTCTTGCAGCGTGCCCTTACTAGTAAAATTAGATTCTAGCTCACGGCAGGGATTCGGACCAGTGACCTTTGTTAGCTGTTTTAATGCCCGATATTCGATCGCTTCCTCAGCGTCGGCTGATTTTTAAACTCGCGGCTGTACAGCTCTGCAACTACCACGCTCGCTTCCCCAGTTCCCATTGGCTGCAATTGCTTCGCACTGCCATCATCGCTGACACCGTGCATTCGGTGAAGCGTTTGATTGCAGTAGGCACGATGGAAAATGGCCATCAGTTGTTACAGTCCACGTTTCGCGCAGCTTTTCGCCATAGCGGGGAAGGTACAAAGTCTGGTGTTCCAACTTCTCTGAACGCTGCAGGACTCCTTCTCCTCTGAACCCGTGCATCTGGGTCACCATACTGATGCTCGCCTCGCTCTGCTGCGTCCTCTCGTTCTTGCGTGTGACGGTCGTAAGCGGTAAGTTGGCAATGCCTCCAGAGTCGTTGGTCATAACGGTGGCGGCAGTCCCCATGTACAGTCCTTGTCAATAATATACAGCCCAAGGGGTTTCCTTCCATGCCGTGTAGCCGGGTTCTTCAGCACATTCGACAATCCTCATCCCGGTAGGGTTCACGACTTAAGTAAAACACGTTCTTGGGCAAGTTGGTCCATAGCTTGAGTAGATGAAGCGCACAAAAACACATCAGATAGGAAAAGAAAGACACGAGACAGGCGCTTGTCGTGTCTTTCTGTCTCGTGTCTTTCTTTTTTTTTACTGTGTTCTGTGTTTTTGTGCGCTTCATCTACTCAAGCTTTGACGACTTAAGTTCCTCCTGCGTTCGTGAGATTAGGGTCCCTCAGTATGCGGGACCGCGCTGCAGGGCTCAGAAGCAGAAACGTTGGGCTGTATACCTTTTACAAATGCTGCACGTCGACTATGCGGTCCACTTGCCAGCAGATATTATATTCTGTAACTGATTTGCAGCGGTCTGGCTTCGGAATCAATATGCAATGAAAGAGGACAGATAGTCAGAAATAAAAAAAATTACGGGGGGGGGGGGGGGGGGGGGGGCACTTAAGAGTATTTTGTGCTTTCAAAGAGAAAGCCTTATGTTTTAATTTTTTTTCTTCTTCCTTTCCAATGACACACCCACTCACTATTATACAGTCGTAAGGCAGCGCATACGCTAGGCTCACCTTTATTCGACCAGAAGCAACGTCATTTAATGACCTATGGGCGGCACGCTCGCCTGAAGATCCTTGGTTTAATTCCCCGCCCTTTCGGAAGAAATTGCTTCTTTTGCTGATGACATCATTTAGGAATTTTTGCACCACTTTTCTTGGACGCCGACAGCGACGCAGGGTTTCGTTTGTAATTGGTCATATCAGGCTTTCGCCGTAAAATATATCTAACATGCTACAAACCAAGCCCAAGTAGACATCGATGACATGTCACTGAAAGAGTGTATAGGCTAGCGCAGTTAGTGGTCTGGTGCTGCACGTCGCAGCACTCATGTCGCACGGGCTGCAGAGCTTGGCTCGTGATGGTAGACTTGAGCGTCGTAGGAGACGCGGGCCTTGCAGGGTGGATACAAGGCCGTGCTGTACAAGGAGTTTGGTCACGTGCTTGATGTGCCATTTCTTGTAGCATTACTCTACAGCTTTCCCGAGTTAGGGTTTCTTTTCCCCGTGCCGGTATTGGCCAAACAATTGGAAAATCATATTGTTGACAAAGCATTGATGCACTGCGGAGAAACCAATTCTTGGCCTTGGTTTAGCACTGTGCTCCTTCTGACAGTCCACTGGTGCGCGTTCCTGTGCTTTGCGGCATTTAGTTTTATAGTTTTATCGTAGAGCACGTGTTCACTAAAAACGACGTTTTATAAGAACACGCTTTTCTATGGCGCATATGTGTGCCAATTGTTAAAGAGAAAATTCACGTAATTTGTGGCGCTTACAATCGATGTCGCCACACATTCACAGGGCGAGTATTTTATTCGTTATTTATTGAGATTGGTCTTGGTGCAGCTGACACATTAGTAGCGATATGTGGCATTCATTGTAGCAGTAGTTTGGCTTGAATACTGCAATTTCGGGCGCCGTAAGCAAGCTGACCGAGCCTGCACTTGCTCTAACCGCTGCTATATGTCGGCCTCCTGCATGTAGAGTTGAGTCTTTCCTTTGTAACCTGGATGCTTGGGAAAGCAATACGGCGGACTATAGCTGTAGGCGCATCTCTGGGAACTTACGCAGTAACGCAAACTTTCTTGCGCTGAGCAGCATTGAACGTTGAACAGAGTAAGATCTCCGCTTCCTCTAGCATTCGCTTTACAGCACCGCCTTGTCCAGCGGTGAGCGGGGACAATCTTAACCACCTCTTTGTGGGCCCTGGTTGCAACAAACTGGCCATGAATAGCGCATTTAAGGAGGAGGAGCCTAAGAGCCAAGGTGCTAGTTCGTGTGAGCACTTTCAGAAGACAAGTAAACTTGGACACACAAAACCACCTTTCTCTTCCTATATCGGTGTTTGCTTGCTCCGTTTCCACAGCTCGTAACCAGAACCAACTTTCCAGCTCGTCACTGGCTAAGCTTTACAACTATAGCTGGGAACGGGTACTACGGTGGCGACATGTAGCAGCAGGCGTGGAGTGTGGAGAGCGCGGTGTTTCTTCCTCCCTGCGGATCCGTGGATTTAAAAGATGCCGAATGATAAAGAATTGTCGAACCACTGGACCGGAACGAACTGTGCGCCATCTGATACGAGTATTATCAGCTCGTAAAGTTATACTCATTTTGGTGAAATATAAACAGCATTTTTATATAAGCATTTGCGGAAATACAGGAAACAGAAGTCCGAAATGGCGTTATTAGCTTGCCATAAATTACGTCCAACTTCTTATTCTTTCAACCGCGCACATTCTTTGCCTAAATACAGCCCTACAGGCAACATTACTAATCGAATCAAATAATGAGCCCATCTACGTACCGGAGACAATTCCGTGTTTTTAATGCTGTTGGAGTTGACAGAATTTTTTTACCCCGATCAAAAAAATTCTCTCGTTGGCCTGATTGATTGTGCTAGGCCATCGAGGCTGCAACCGGTGAAGACAAGACTGCAGTTTCTAGATCTCCAGAGATGTTTGGTTGTGATTGGAATGAACTGTATATTGGCCCGCTGCAGGTCGCTATCGCTGTCACCGTTGCTGGTAAGAGTCTTCTGAGAAAAGGCCGACACAACTACACCGTTTATTCGTCCCTTTGTTTAACAAACTGCGTATAATTGATTCTTTTGAAAAGGCATAAGTTTTGAAAACGTTAAAATAAGACGTTTGCAGAACGCAGGACAAAGGGGCCGACGGCGACGCCCGACGAGGCGGCTCTCTTCGTCGACCCCGTACACTTCATGGGGAGACAAGAGCCGGACGTGGACACTGCCGGATGTGACGACACCACGAGCGAAGCGCCGTCGACGGTGTGGCCGCAAGTGGATGTCGTAGGTCTGGCCGACAACGCCGACCGGGGAAATGAGCCGCCAGCCTGACAGCCGGCCACGCTTATATATTAGTTGCGATCCTTGCATCTAGAGCAATAAATACGTAGTTATTTACGTGGACATACGGAAGTCCTGCTTGGGAACATGCTCATCAAAACAGCGCATATAATACATATTAAAAGACACAGCAAAGGGTTAGGGTTTTGGGTGGGTACAACGTCCCAAAGCGACTCAGGCTATGAGGGGACGCCGCAGTGAAGGGATCCGGAAATTTCAACCACCTGGGGTTCTTTAACGTGCACCGATATGGCACAGCACACGGGCCACCGGAAATTCTCACCACTGTGGTTCTTTAACGTGCACTGACATCGCACAGCACAGTAAACATTCCTTACTGGACTTGTTAATTCAAACTTTTCTAAGCCTGTGGCGCATTGTTACCACTTTGTTATCGAAGGACCTGATGACACCGATAGCTTCTGTTTACCTCTTTTGCTGAATTAGATGAAATGTCATCATTTCTAAACGTGGTATATGCAAATAGCCTACACAGTTGGGGACAGTTTTTGTATTAAGTACTGACCCGATTTAAAGAAAACAAAGAAAAAGTTGCTTTGCACCGCTATTTAGTTGCACATGGTGGTGATGGAGTCCTTTTATCACGCTAGCACTGAGCCCACATGCACGGAAAGAGGCAGCCCGTCACTCTGATCCTCCAGTTTGACACCTGCCATGGGGGGCTGGTTCTGCAGATGTCACATGTCAAGTGACCAAGATGAGATGAGCCACCTGCTTTTCCGCTCACAATGACGTCGACGAAGACAGATTTTCTGCAGACGGGAGCCGCGGTTAGTATAGATCCACAGATCGACTGTAATAAGCATTGTGTCATGTCTCTAATGTGCTTCAGTCATACCAAGCAAACACACAGAATTACACTAGATATACCGCTTAAATTACGCAGATAATATGAAGAAAAAAGCGCAGAAGAAACAAAATGCAAAACCAAACAAAACGACGCAAAACATTGCAACGAAAACGACGGAAAGCATAGCCTTCGGCTATGGATCTGCAGAGCTCTGTGCATTGGATATGCACTCGGAATTACAATAAGTAAATAATAAATAAATCATAATCTGCTAAGCGTAATAAAGGCCACTTTGTGGTGGCCCACTTAGTTTCCAACTTTCCTTACTATGCAAAGTCGAACATCATTTTTTTTTTGTGTAAAAACCACCAGTTTGAATTTAGGGGCGGGAAATTTATTATGCACTTTTCTCAGCAACAAATGTTTGTTTCTGGGCTGGACAAACAGCGTTCCCAGAAAGAGCCATGAATTAAATATATTTCTAAGAAAATTGGATGGACTTGCCCTCGGAGTTACTAAGACGTTCATTAATGGCGGGATTGCTTCTCTTTAGTGAAATTTCGTCCCTGTTATTTCGTAACAAAAATGCTCTTGTTAAGATTGGGGCGCCGGAAGTGGAGTGATCTACAGTTGACCATGATTAGACCCAGAACGTGAAACTATCTTCTATGGTGGGCACGTTCCGCCGAGAAGAGGAAGAAAAATGGCCGGCAGGCGTGCGGAGCTCATTTCTCAAGGCAGCGTCTACGTCACTTCTCCGGAGAACCAGCCTGGGCGCTGGAAGGCTGCTTCACATGTCGGAAATGTCGTCTCAAGAAGCGCCATCACAGCAAAACACAGCCCCGGCCACGATGACCAGCGACTGCTGTCCAAAGAGGTCTCCAAGGCCGCGGTTTCCACCCACGCTCCTTCAGCCACCCACCGTGCGCGCACCGTATCACGAAACACCACCGATCAATTCATCATAGTGCCAGGACCAGGAGTTGGTCACGTGATTGGGAACCGCCGCGGGCGGGAGACCGAAGTGCTCCCGACTTGTGGCTTCTGTGCGTGCAGACCTGCGTGGCCAGTGTGGTGCTGACGCTCATTGTATCCCTGATGTACGTCATTAATGTCGATGGATGCTGGGGACTACTCGCTACTTATGACGATGCTGACACTGATTTGCCCTCGAATGCCACTAAGCAGCCCAAAGGCCCCGTGAAACTCACCCCCTTTAATGACAATGACGAGATATCACCGAGCCACAAGACTAACGTCTTACCCACACCAACGTATGAGGGAGACACGATCAGCACAGCTGAGGGCCCCCGTCTCGTGAATTCCGCTCAAGTGGTCTTTAAACAAAGCGACGCCTTGAGGGTGTTTGCAGTGTTTTAAAGTTGTTTTTGCACGCTTAAGCAGATTCCCCCCTTCATTCGCTGCCGTGAAAACGTCCGCTCAAAACTGATTTGAAAAGTTTTTGGTGGTCATCATTTGTTAACGACATTTCTTCTTGATTTTTTACACGTTTATACTTTCTGGATGACTTTTCTTTCTCTCTGCCTACTCCTTTAATATCCTTATCAAGGCTGCAGTATGTATTTATATATATATGAAATAAATAAAAGTATCAAAGATCCACGCCTAACAGAACAATTCTTATGTCCCGACGCCCTAGTACTCTCGTTAAACTGATTCGGACTTAATTCCTGGGACTGCAATAGAGGCCATCTTTGTTGCATGTTGGCGGCGTTTAAAACACTGCAGTTGTTTTATTTATTTATTACTTCTATTAAGTTTTATTATTTTCGCAGCCCAGAGTGCATTTTCAATAAAAACGAATGTGCTGCTTAGGAAATATACATAGCCCACTTTTCGGTCGACGCCAAGGGTTTCATGAATTGCCTGTGCATCTCAGTGGCACTGTGGCCCCGCCAGTCTTACAGCAGAGCAGTCATTTTTCGGTCACTTGGCCACGAACAGTTTGTGGCTTATGGAGTATGGCGGTATAACGTCCCAAAGCGATTTCAGGCTATGGGGGACGCCGTAGTGAAGAGCTCCGGAAATTTGGACCACCTTGGATTCTTTAACGCGCACTGACGTCGCACAGCACACGAGCCTTTAGAATTTTGGCTCCATCGAAATTTTGACCGCCACGGCCGGGATTCGAACCCGTGTCTTTCGGTAATTAGCCGCGCGCCCCATAATCACTGAGCCACCGCGGCGTCTGACCATGAACGAAACCTTAAAGACTAGACAAGGATACTGCTATCTGGAATACGGATATCTTTCCAGCACATCCCATTTTAGAGCATAGCTATTAGGCGCCCGTTCCAGGCTTCCTCGTCGTGGTCGTCAGCGTTGTCGGCGTGGTCGTACGGCGTAACTAGTTGTCCAAGTAGCAAAGTCGAAATGCCACATGCCAAGGTGGCTGCCAGAGGAAGGTCCAGGAGGCGTAAGTGCAAGGTAAGACGCCCCTTGCTAGCTCTGAAGAGCTACGAATTATCACTGCTGCACTTGTCTCATGACATAACATTGAGTAGTAGAGTTTTAGAGCGAAGCGCGCACACGCGTAGCTACAGCGAGCTGAGAATGTGTTCTTGGGGGCCGTTCCTTGCTTCCATGCCGCAGTTGTCGGCGTAGTCGTCGGCGTAGTCGTCTGCGAAACCGGTTGTCCAAGCACAGAGCTAAACGCCACATTGAAGGTGGATGCTGCGTGAAATCTTGGAGGTTGGGTTAGCTATCAGCATAACACGCCACGTGCCAGCCATGAAGAACGGCGCTCAAATTTCGTATTAGCGGCTACCGGAATCATTTTTCAATTTTTTTAAAGGTGAAACGAAGAGAGTGTTTCAAAGGGCAATTTGGGTGCAGGACCTGAGTTGATGATAATGATGATGTCCTCAGGCTTAATGGCACATACCCACGGCAGGGGATTTGCCGGGGTGGATTGCAGATACAAACGCAGTCATGAGAAAGGAGAAGAAGTAATTAGACAATTTTTTGGACCCGAAGAAGAGAATTGGAATACCGGAAGCCGCGGTCGAGCGAAGGGGATCACCAAATAAGTTCTGCGGAGAAAAGTGAACCGTTGTACTTAGAAAGAGCGCGATGAAACGCGGACAAAATGAAGAAACCGACACACACGAGCGCTGTTTCTTCGGGCTTTCCGCGTTTCATCGCGCTGTTTCTAAGTACAGTGCATTACCAACTAGCCCGGAACCTTGCTCATCTGAGAAGCGAACCGTCGCCAAAAGAGGAAAAAGTGATCGATTTACTCGATTTTTGCCACAAGACTCACAAAGGTTGGTCAGCGATAACCCTGATCGACATAAGTAGAGATTTAGTCGCGGTATTCTGCAGCGCAGGAGGATCACGGACACCTCACATTGCCTTGTAGTGCACATCCGCACACCCCAAGGAAATTCCAGGTGTTGAAAATCCGCTCCAGCAAGGAGAGGCTCATGCCTCAAGTAGTGCATGGTGGCGCTGGAATCGTTGGAAGCGTGAGTTGCAATTAAGCCTGTCCCGCGTTCAGCCATTTTTTTTTTCGGCGAAAACGCGCCGCGGGTCAAGCTCACGTGGGCATGCCGCCATATCTGTACTATCATGGACGCTTCTCGCTCCCAATTCTTGATTCCGTGATATTCTTGTTGATCGCCGGCCGCTCACGTGTCTATTACACGTGGCACAATTTCGCGTGCGAAACATGCTGTATGCGCGCTAGGCATTTAACGTACCGACACCAAGACAGATTTCTCGCAGGTTCAGACCCGTGCACCCAATAAACGTAAGGAGTACGCCATAAAAAATACTTCTCAAACAGCCTATTGTTCTTTTTTCCTTTTTCTTCGGGATTAATGTCGCGCAAAAGGAGCATTCTTGTGCGTATATTACACGGGTAAATACGGTATGCAACAACGAGCGGAAACAAAGTGACTGCACAAAAACAGCTGGGCCATTAGCCGTGTATAAGCCTCAAGCACTGCGGTTGTAGCGCCACCTGCCAGCCGCGACGCTAAACGCTCTCGGGGCTGCGATGCCCGCTCGCCTCACTTTTACTACAGGTTTTCTGAGTTGCATCATCCTCGGAGGGAGTCGCGGAGATTGCCCGGAAAGTCAGCCTTCGGGCGAGCTCTTGAGTTCCCTCTTTACTTCCTGAAGGGCTTAGTGCGCAGGCGCCCCAATCAAGGGGATCGGCTTCTCAATTTTACCGTTCGACAGTATTTTACAGTATTTTCTCAATTTTACCGCTCGCTGACGAAACTCTGCCTAAATCGAAGTTGCATATCGCTTCCTTAGAGTCGCTGATGACCACCTTTATGTCTTTTTATGTAAGCTCGAGAGCGAAAGCAGCCACACTGAGTAGGTTCCTGCAGAGCTTAAACGACGGCAAATGTGGGGCCTGTGAAGAACGGGCGACCATAGCCCATATGATGTGGGCTCTCGTCCAATGCACCGCTTTACAGGACAGTAAGGAGTCATGGGGGGCTTTGATACGCAGCCAGGACACGGAAGAGCAGAAAACCACCATGAGACAAGCCTTCGAAGCCGCCAGGTTTCAAGGGATCTCGGCCTTCTCATAAGGACGGGAGGGCAAGTCCGCCCTCTTGACACTTGATTTCAACTCAGTAAAATTTTTCTCTGCTGTGCTATGCTATACAGCTGGACGGACGGACGGACGGACGGACGGACGGACGGACGGACGGACGGACGGATGGATGGATGGATGGATGGATGGATGGATGGATGGATGGATGGATGGATGGATGGATGGATGGATGGATGGACGGACGGACGGACGGACGGATGGATGGATGGATGGATGGATGGATGGATGGATGGATGGATGGATGGATGGATGGATGGATGGATGGATGGATGGATTGGTGGGTGGGTGAGAGGGTGGGTGGGCGGTTGCATAGATGGATGGATGGATGGATGGATGGATGGATGGATGGATGGATGGATGGATGGATGGATGGATGGATGGATGGATGGATGGATGGATGGATGGATGGATGGATGGATGGATGGATGGATGGATGGATGGATGGATGGATGGATGGATGGATGGATACGGCTGAACCCTTTAAATCGGGCGGTGGCTCAAGCCACCTAGCCATGACTTATGAAATTTTACTCTGGTCTTGATTTTAGCCACCAATCAGATAACCTTCGCTTGGTTGCTTCTACCCGCTGGTTTTCACGAAATCGATGCCACGCTGCGGCAGCGCAGAGAACTTATCTTAGGAAGATCGGCAGCGCGCGGTAGCATTTGTGTGCTCCTTTGAGAAGGCTTCGTCGGCTTCTTCGGCGCATTCAGACGTTGTTGTCATAGTTCTCGTATAAAAATATTTGTACTTTCTACGGCATATACGCTGCACACTACCCCCCCCCCCCCCCCACCGCGACCCCGTCTAACAAGAACTTGCTTGTGATTCACGACGTGTGCAGCTGCGTATCAAGAACTTTCGAATGTCGTCCCCGGAGCACCATGGCAAAAAGAAAGCTCGGCAGCGCTGCTTAACCTTAGTACAAAACCACTACATCAGGGGCTCTAACGAGCTCAACGAGTTTGTGGGAAGCTTGATCTTGATGTTTACCTTGGGCAAGCCATCAATAAAAAAACTAAATAAATATTACCACGACTGAAATACGAACTGGCTGCGGCACGAAAATATAATATTCGCGGGCACTATGCTATGACCGCTTTTTTAATTTAGCTATGCTTTCACCGCATTCAATTCCGCCTTGTGTTAAACTGCACGACACTCTCGCGCTGTGCAGTGCACATCGTCGTCTTAATCAACTAATGTTACTATCGAACTAATATCGTCGCCAGACATGCCGACAACCGAGAAAAGCAAAACCATGAGGCAACCAGGTTAAACCCATGCTTTCGCCAATTGATCTTGGCTTCGGCAGAGTGGTTGCGGGAGTGAGCAGTCGCAACGTTCACTGTTGAAGCCGCTTCGTTACCCGGGTCGTGAGGGTTTTGGCTAGAGCAGTAACTCCGAATCAGGTTGGGGCCTTCGGTGAAGGCACCTTTGCAGAGATGCGCTTGGAAGGGTCAGGCAGCAGATGAGGCCATGACGTTTTTCGTCTTCGCTTTGCCTTCTTCTGAACAGGGCGAGATAAGTACGCGATGCATTCTCGCCTGTACCTGCTCATGCGAAGGCGCGCTGAAGATTTAACGCTTTTTTTTCCCCTGAGCTTCTTTGGCCCTATCATTAGACATGAGGAAAGCAAATATTTAAAAGAACAAAATTAAAAAAATGCCCCCTTAAAAACCTGGCAACCTTCTTTGGGAGAACGAAATGAGAAGAGCAAGCTGTAGAATGGTGATAACGGTATAACTAGGCTCTTCCTTATCGCAGGTGCGCAGTCAATCAATATCTTTACTGACCATGAACTTCTCCGTAACGCTATTGGACAGCTTTGTACGCTACCAGGGGCGACAGCGTTGCGGCTCTAGTGGTCACGTGGCGGCAAGACGGGAAGGCGCGAGCCATTGGGAGTGGTTAGACGCGCTGTCATCGCGGTAAATTTTAACTCAATTTCTAAAGTTCATTCTGTTAGTGCATGGTACTGTGAAGACAGATGCCGAAGATTTGCTATGTGCCCCGCTGCCATATCAGCTGCAGGAGAGCGGGCGAAAACGTTTCTGCACCTAACACAGCACACGGGCTTCTTAGCGTTTTGCCTCCTTAAAAACGCAGGAACCCGACTGTGGCGGCTGCGTTTTTATAGAGGGAAAACGCTAAGACGCCCGTGTGCTGTGCGATGTCAGTGCACGTTGAAGATCCCCAGGTGGTCGAAATTATTCCGGAGTCCTCCACTACGGAACCCCTCTCTTCCTTTCTTTTTTCCCTCCCTCCTTTATCCCTTCTCTTACGGCGCTGAAGGTTCAGGTGTCCAACGATATATGAGACAGATACTGCGCCATTTCCTTTCCCCCAAAACCAATTATTATTATTATTATTACCGTGTAAAGTCACCGCGAAACCCAGGGTGTTCTGCAATGGGCTACGCCAATGCAGGAAACCGGGGAAGTTTCTTTCGAGTCTGAGAACATCTTCGTCTAAAAGAAGCATTAAGAGGTCAGTGACATAATATTTCGTGTATGCTATCGGCCTTCTTATTCTCTAAACCCGCTTTTAATGACCTTCATGACAAACTTAACATAATAAATACCAGATATCTATCGGGTTCTCTGCTTTTATTGGGTGATTTTAACTTCCCCAGTATTTCTTTGGACACCCAACCTCCCAGCCTATTTCTATTTTCATCTGATGCCAGCGATTTTTTTGGTTTAGGTTCCTTTTTTTACTTACCCAGTTGGTCACTAACGCTAACAGAATCTCTCTCAACACAGCCGACACTTCATATTTTATCCTAACCAATCGAGCCGACTTTGCTTCCGCCATCACCTATTTAACTAACGTAAGTGATCACCCTCGCTCATTTTCAGCATTCACACTGCCTGTCTAAACATGCAAGAAAAAAGAAAAAGCCATAATTAATTAAATTAGAGCAGACTTCGATGCTATTAACAATAGGTTATCAGTATTTACTGAAAAGTTCTTTACAAAATTTCACGATTGCTCCGTGCAAACTAACGGTGATCTGTTCACGGCCAAAGTTCCCAAACTCAGAAATACATTCCCAGACGCACCATCACTTCTAATCCTCAAGCCCTGTTGTGCACTGTCCACATAAGACGCCTATATAACAGAAAAAAGCCGATATCGTTCAGCTAGGCTATCACCATGTAGCATACATTTGGACGCATACAAGGGCGCCGCTGATGCCCACCTAACTGCGCTTAAACAAGCAAAATATATGTTTCTTTCCAACACTTTACCATACATGCTAAGTACCAACATTAAAAAAGAATTTTGGCGTGTCATGAACCTGCATACCGATAAATATATTAACGGACGTATCCGGGGATCTTATTCCGGCTCATTTATGCGCATCAGCACTAAACGAAACCTTTGCCAGAACTTCTCGCTGCGCTTCGGCGCCTCTCCGTTGGCTATGGGAAGCTAGCAGTGTGACAAAGAAAGGCGCCTATCAACTGCCGCCTGCAGACTACTCCTTTTACCGACTTTGGCTAGCCAAGTACTTCTTTTCAGTTGACATCAGAAGCGATTACTGGCAAATATAAGTGGCTAAAAGGGACTATAAAAAACCAAATTCTTCACATTGAACTAGCACCACGCATTCCCTTCTGGCTCTGTTGCACTCCTGCCACCTTCCAGGGAATGATTCGCAATTTTCTCACACATCTGAAACAGCAGACATGTCCTGTTTACCTTGAAGCCATCATTTCTTTCGCCAACGCTCAGAGAACATCTCCACCGCCTCCGAACTGTCTTCAAAGTGGTTCGGTTGCCAATCTCTACCTCAAAGCACAAAAGTACCACTTTGATTTCACTTCAGTTTCTGCACGTTGTGAGTGCTGACGGCATCCGAGCTGACCCTGAGAAACTTGCTGTCTTGCCTTTCCAGCCCATACCAGCAAAAAAGCTGTGTGAAGGTTTCTAGGTCTCTGCTCCTAATACCGTCGCCTCATCAAAAACTTCACTCAGCTCGCCAGGCATCTGACGTTCCTCACCCTAGTTGACGCACCATTTCCCTGGGTCAGCGAAGAGCAGTCGAGTTTCGACGAGTTACGATTCCGGCTTGAATCATCTCCGACACTCGCATATTTCGACGATGACGCCTACACAGAGGTACACACGGACGGAAATAATGTTGGCCTTAGCCTGTTCTAGATCAGCGCCAACACGGTGTCGACAAAGTAATCGCCTACTCCAGCCGCACCCTTTCACGCGCTGAATCGAACAAGTCTACAACAAAAAAAAATTGGAGAGGAGACTTAAACCCCGGCTTGAGGGTATGACGCTATAGCGCAGTTTGTGAGGCTTTCGATTCTGAGAAAAGTGACACCTTCGAACGCATTTTTAATCATTTCAATTCTTTCAATTAATGAATTAATCAATTACATTCTCTAAATTTTCTTAATAAGCGTCATCAAGCATTGGCTTTCATTTTGAGCAATTTGACACCTTCAAGCCCCCTTTTTTCGATTTTTTTCTTCATTTCTTTCATTCATTAATTAATTAATTACATTGATTTCATTAACTCGTCATCGTCTATCACGCAGCAATCATTTACCAATCAAGAGAACCACAAGTTTCTATGATGTATTTTTTCACGCAGGCCATATTATTTCCGAGAAGCGGTGCCGACTACTACTACGCCAACAGCTCTTCGACCTAACGAGGTGTGGACGTTATCGCGTAAAGTGTTTGGTGGTAGTATTTGCCGTAGCCAAGTTCCGCCCATACCTGTATGGCATATCACTTCATCTCGTCACCAGTCGTCACTCGTCGTGTTGGCTGAAAATTTTAAAGAACCCTTTCGACCGCTTAGCAAGTTGGACCGTTATGCCTGCAAGAATTTCATTTCGCCTTTACTTAAAGTCCGTAAGCACACCGTCGCTGACAGCCTGTCACGCGTTCCCGTCGAGCCACCTCCGCAAGACACCACAGACAACGATATCTTCCTCGGGTCAGTCATCGAAGTCTAACATTGTTTCAAGACTTAGTGTGACGCCGAGCTGCAGCTGCTCATCAACCGTCTCGAAGGTGACCCCTGCAATACATTGGTACCTTGTTCATGGTCTATCATCATTCTGTCTCCTGGGGGGGTCTGCATGCTTTATAAAAAGAATTCAGCCTTCCGTGCGAACACTTACCGTGTCATTGTAGGCTCCGCTAAAGTCTTCCAGAATGTCAATCCAGCCACTCGAAATGCAATTTGACACTGTAGGCATGAGCCTTCTGTTACCCTTCCCTCTGTCGTCGAATGGCCACGAGTGGACGTAGCCGCCACTACCACATGACCCGCCACGTCTATACGAAGGACCCCTGCGCGAGGTACTGCCGCCGTAGTCAGTCCCTGCTTTATGCACAACACTGTGCTTGGACACGGTGCCCCGTCGGCCAACATTACTGACCAGGGCAAGGGTTCACACCTCAGCTCCAACAGGATCCATGTTAACTTTTAGCCATACAGACCAATAAACAACAATAGCTTATGACCCCGAACAAATGACCTAGCGGAACGGCTAAACAAAACCTTGGGGGACATGGTTTCGATGCACGTCGACGTTGAGCACAGAACGTGCGACGAGATCTTGTCGTATACGTCACCTTCGGTTATAAAACTGCAGCGCAGGAAACAACCCAGTATATCCCGGTCCCAATCGTCTACGGTGTGGAGGTCCGTATGATGTTGGATGCGATGAGCCCATGAAGGCATGAGCTGGGCCCACTAGACGCAGGCCATTTTGTGAAAAAACATACTGGACATGCCCATCAGCTAGCCCGCTGGCACGTTAAAAAGCTGAAATCCGCCAATGCCATATACTACATAACCTTCAGCACGAGGAAGTGTGGGTATGGATCCCCGTGCGCCGTAAAGGGTTCTGTGAAGAGCTCCGCCGTCTGTATTTCGGTCCTCAAAAAGTCCTACACCGCAGCGGCAGCGTCAAATACGAAGTTTTTGCTTATGGAACTGCTGCATCGGCTGTCGGCGTCAGCGTCCTTAATTGTTCTTGTAACACCGCGCGACCTCCACGCTTAGCCGAAACGGCAACGAAGCGGCCGTTGGCGCCTGAGGAGCGTTCGGGTTAGACCTGGCTCAGTGATTAAATCAGACCTCATTATCGCACTCACCCGAACGTCTGACTGGACGGTTTGTTGGGTCATGACAGTATCATCCGTATCGCTCAGGGTGTCGTCTCATCGCAGCGCGAGATGAAGCAAAACGCGCTGCTCCCGCTCTAAATAAAGCACTGACGGACTTTTCACTGGCTGCCCTGGCCTTTAATCGAAGACCCCAAGGTGCGTTTGTCGAAGTAGGAAATGATAAGTAGACCGTTCACGCTCCAACAGTGCTGAAGGTTTTGTCGGGCGCCGTCACTTCATCACGACACAGCGCAAAATTGTGCCCACCTGTGGCTCGAGCGTCCCCAACAGAGCTGATATATACAACGGGTACAATACGTAGCAGGGCAGCAGCACCAGCTGTGCGCTTGGTAACGTGCTCGCTTCTTTCAGAAATAGTGTTACGTCCTTGACACACGAGTTGTATGCGTTTGACCTTTGGTTTCCCTAATTCCTCTTAACAGTGCAGGGTAGCCAACCGGAACCTCTTTCTGGTTAACATCTATGCCTTTCCCTCCTCCTCTTTATTTATCTATCTACGGTGTACAGGTGAGTACAGAGATTCAGGCGCGGTGAGCAAAACGGGACGCTCTATACAGCGCCCAGGTACTGCACACAGGGATAGCAGAACTCTACAGCTTTGACAACAATTTTTCCGCTGTAAAATGAGGAGCTATTGCAAAAGATTATTATGCGAGAAAACAACCTGGCAAGATAGCAAGCCTATAGCTTTCAATTCCGCGCCGCGGTGAGAGAGCGACGAGTGTAGTGTATACTTCGTTCCGTAACTTTTCACCGTTCTATAACACGCTGCGAGGTGTAAACAAAAATTATTGACTGGCGCTAGGTGTATACTATCTTGTCTGATTTAAAGCTTGCTGATGTTATAACAATAATAATAATAATAATAATAATAATAATAATAATAATAATAATAATAATAATAATAATAATAATAATAATAATAATAATAATAATAATAGTCATGTTTATTTTCGCCACTGAATACAGAGGAGCGAAAATAGGTGGCTGGAAAAAAAGCCGCTCTATCGGCAGCTTGACAGCGCTCCAGCCACCTTTACATCAGGAGCATTGGCGAAGCATACAGTGCACATCTGAAACACCATTGTTATTTTTTGCTTCTTTTTCAAAGGCCTATCTTGCAGTACAACTGCACTTGTAAAACGAAACGGAAAACGAAAATAAAGGATTCATTTTTATACACGTGCACAACACAGGGATGATGAAATAACACTGAAAGGCAAACAGAAGAGGAAAACGGACATGAAAAACAACATCAACATGGTTCACCCGACAAAGAGTTTGGCGATGTGTCTACGCGGGATTGAAATGACATCCACGCTCTGGAAGTCGAAATCATTTAAAATGGGTGGTTATGAATGTCTAATTGTTTCGGTGCCGTAGCCAGTACGCGAAAAGGGAACAAACCATGGTGGCTGGTACCGAAAAGTGTAGGTTTTTGAATTTTTGGTAAGGTGTGCTAAATTTAAAACTGTTTGCGATCTTCCTTGCACTGCTTTTCTGTAGGCACATAGGAGTTTGAGTGTGTAAATATTATTTGCTGTCATAACCTTGTGTTTTCGGAAAAGTGGTTGTGTATGTTCAAGCCTGGATTTGTTTTCTATTGCACGGATTGCTCTCTTCTGAGGTAATAAAAGTTTGGTAATGTTAGTTCCGCATTTGTTTGCCCACACTAAGACGCAATAGTATATTTGTGAATTAAATAGAACGCTGTATAAAAGTTTCTTAATGTTACTGGGAAGTATTTGGCGACATCGGTTCAACATACCTACCACCCTGCATAGTTTTCCGATACCTGTGAGCTCTGCGAACAAATATTTGCAAGCTGATCGCTAACATTAAAAAATAGGCTTTTTGAGTCATGATGACGGCTTCTGCGGCAGAATAATGTCAGCGCTGGTGGACGTCGAAAAACAGTCGAATAAAGTCGACTAGTTAGCCTGTTAACTAATTTCTTAAATATAACTTTTTAACTATTACAGTTGCATAGCTAGTAGCAGTTAGAGCATTGTAGCCGATCGTTATTAACGGCCGTATCAGGCTTTAGAATTTCGAAAGCGCGACTACCCTCACCGCTATGGTTCAAACAATTTTAGCTATATCGTGACCAAAATAGATGCGCTTCTGAAATGCATGCAGGCAAAGCAACCCCTCCAGTGGTTGTAACTAGTCGAAACAGACATTTGTCGAGCCCCAGCACCAAGGGCAATCGCGTTATCGAAATTATAAAACTGATATGGCTATTACTAAGGGCCGGCTACAAGTCTCTAATTGCAACCAGGTGTTTAACTGTAATAATTAAAAAGTTAATTATCAGATATTAGTTAACCGGCTACGTATTTAACTTTGTTCTTCTATTTTCTGATGCCCGCCGGCACTGGTATTATTCTACCGCAGAAGGCATAATCATAAACAAAAAAGGACTATTTATAAAAATTATTGATCAGGTTCCCCGAAACACCTGGTATGGTAAACTTCAAATATTCGGCTTCGATCGCTCGTGGAATGCTGCGGTATGTTTGATCAACTGATGGAGGAATATAAAGCTTATCGATAAACTTTGGGGTTCACCCGACGGCTCACCATGTCTCGCGGAAATAATATCTTCTAAGAAGCACTTTTCAGCAGTGAAAAGCGTGCTTAGTAATGAACGCTCCACTTGGCAACCGCACTTATGTATGTCAGATGGCTATGTACTGGTTTGGTGCGCAATTTACTCCCATATAGTCAATCTTTACAGACATTTTCAATCACAACTTTTTGTCCGCAGGTTATCTCCTGCTCCCTTTGACCGAAGTCCGTAAATCCTGCAAGTTTTCCCCTTCGAATATTAGTAGAATTTTGCGGAGGCAGAAAAACCGCGGTACAACGTTTTTTTACCGTCTTAGGACGCTGCCACTATAGACGGAATTTTGGTTCTCGCGGTGATGACACTTTTATCTCTTGCAGGATTCTCATTAACGCTCTTTTTTTTAATGAAGCCGGAACAAATATCTTCAGCTGCCACTGAGAGGTGCACCGAGAGCTGCAATAGAATATTTTTTGCTACATATGCGGCTCAACTGTATTCAAACAACAGAAGCATAGAGAACAGTCAAAAATGGGTACAGGCGTCCACTATAGAGACACAGACAAGCTATATAATTCAGAAAGAGAGAATTCAGCCGGCTTTTAAGTCAGCTGACATGCTACACTGAAAAGGAAGGGATTCACTGTCAAGGGCGCCAGGAGGCACCACTGAAAGATTAAGATGTCAACCTTATACCTTCGACACAGTCTTTATGTGTTTCTTTCTATACTGTATTTAATACGACTTCATGTGGTGTTATTTATTTTTTAACTCAATTTCTGAAAAAAAAAATAAACGGAGGCAAGCGCTTCAATAGCTCGAATGCAAATGAAATTAATTAATCCGGCACAAATCCATCACACTAACAAAAAGATTGTCATTTAATGTACAAATTGCTGCACAGGGATTTAACCAATCAGCCGAAGAAGTGATCAGTGCCTCACGCCATCGGTAATTTATTTATTTGACCACTCTTTCAATCGATTAATCTTTTGCTTTATTGCTTTATTCATCAGAGAAATGAGCTTTTAAGCTCATTTCTCTGATGAATAAAGCAAACAAGCAGACCCTGCTGCACTACATTTGCGCACTATTTCCAGTCGACAAAGCAAAGGTATATAAACAGCGCAGTTCATGCCGTACGCAATTATAACACCGCCTAGTTCACTGCAAACACTTCAATTGCGGAAGAATTTCGCTCTATATACAAGCCTCTCCTTTTCACTCGCTCAACACGTCACGGTGAGTGCATAGGGTGCTCAACTGCTGAGCCTGAGGATGCGGGTTCGATTCCGGCCGCGCCGCCTAATGCCGATCGATGTGAAATGCATGGTGGCCGTATATTGTGCGATTTCAGTGGAAGTTAAGTAACTTCAGGCGGCCGAAATTAATGCACAGCCCTCCACTACGATGTCCCTCATATTCCGTGTGTCGCTTTTGGTTGTCAGGCCATTTATACCATGCAACATACCATTTTCCATCCCTCACTATCGCCTTAAGCTTTTAATGCAAAAAAAATCATTCATTTCCTGATAGCTCATGCTTATCAAATTGGAAGAGATGCTTCCACGAATACGCCACGGTGCTTTAGTCGTTGCGGCGCTCTAACGGTGACTCCAAGGTAGCGAGTTCGAATGGCGGCCGCGGTGACAGGATTGAAGATTAAAAGAAAACTCAAAGTCGTTGAAATTATTCCCAAGTCTGCAAAAACGGTGTGTCTATCATACCGTGTTCAGGAGTTTGGGGCAAAATTGTTGGAAATTCAAAAATTGTATGACACTGTTTCGAAAGACTGAAGTTATTGGTCCATTCTTCTGGTATCTAGCAAAATCTGTCTTTTAAACTGTTTCCATCGAGTGCATCGAACAATTAAGACTGCCACAGAAAACCAATAGGGAATGCTTTTGACGACAGCAAAAACTTTAACAGAAAAAAAATACACGACTGCCGCCAGTGTGATCTGCGAATATATTGATTCTTGTAGTGGAATCTTCTATTACATAAAAAAAAATTGAAACAATGGCTTTCAGGGGATCTGCGGATGTATTGTTTCCTGCCGTGAAACCTTCCATTATATGAAAAAATTGCTTTCATAAACAGTTTCGCGCTCAAAAATGCTTTTGTCCAGACTGCTGCGTGATTTCGTCATCTCCTAAAACTATTTTCTTACTTTACGCCACTCTGCATGTTTACTGCACCTTGTTTTCACCGCACATTTTAATGTTTAATTTTATTTACTACTACTTTGTTTGTCATATATTATTTTGTATTCTCTGGATTACCTTACGTTAATGTCACATCAAATTTGCTATTATTGTTATTTTCGTGCTCCTTTATGTTCGCATGCTTTTGCATGACCGCTTTACACCACTGTCTTTTCGCCCCTTTATGTAATGTCCCAGACGGGATCTTTAAGGGTACAATAAATGGTGATGATGATGATGAGGAATTGCTGTGTATGAGCCACACATACTGTGCTGTCACCATCTAACTGTGCCTTTAGCCCCTGCGCGCAAGTTGCCAGCGCCAACACGCTGGAAGTCAGTGTAGGAAGGTGTGAAGCACAACTTGAGTCGGCAAGCACCCGTCTGCAGTTCAATAAACCGAAGCGAAATGCCAATAAATCATCGGCGCACCACGATTTCAAGTTTGGTCAGGAGAACCCAGTCATACGCTGAGAGATCTCCCAAAGGGCGCGAGCGTCTTCTGGCTTCCCGGGTGCCTTGACGGGCTTGCAGTCGACGAACATCTGGCCGCTGACACCTTCCACGCCCTCCGAGACAGACAGGTGCACTGACGTCTGCGCTTCGTCCTCAACACTCTGTCCGAGGAGGAAAGAATAGTTAGCTCAACTCTCACAAACTTCCACATGTCATGAATGGCATGAAAACGTTCTAGTTGTCATGCATTTGTCATTAGGTGTCGCGCTTTCAGACTTAGCTAATCCTTTTCTTGCAGAAAAATAGAGGGTTTCACCAAAGACGTCCTGCAATTTTTAAAATATGCTTTTTCGAATTTTAGGAGTGCTTCTTCGCCAAAGCGTTGTCAGCAGTGCAGCGCACTAGAATATAGCTAAAGGGTACTAACTTGTAGGATAGTTAACTGATACTGAGTAGTAAACATTATAACTATTATTATTATTTTCTTCATTTACTGAAATGCGAGTAGCGTACCGTAAGCAGTATGCATCAGTGTTAGCAAATTTTGAAAATGCGGCTACCTTCGGCTCTGTGACTAACAAATTGTGCCTACATCGCGCCAAAACACATGCGCTTTCGGAAATCCTGTAGGCAAAGCAGCCCTTTAAGTACACGTAACTCGTAGAAGTAGCGAAAATTTGTTTGGCCACAGGGCCGAGGGTAAGTCCGTTCTTCAAAATCTAAAAACAGGTACGGATATTACTTACAGAGGGCTACACGTTTCTCAGTAAATAAGGATACTGACAGTAATAGCTACAAAGCTGACTATTAAATAATAGTTAACCAGCCTTGTAGTTAGCATGTCTTGGATCTGTTCTGATACGCTGCACTGCTGACAATTCTTTGACGGAAAAAGTTTTTTTAACCTAAAAAGTCTATTTTTAAAAACTGGAACATTTGTGAAGTGAAAAAAAGTTAATATACTGATTGCAAAGCGAAAGCAGCGACCGCTGTTCGAAACATACCCCCGTACACATTTTTGCTAAGCGGGGCTGCCGCGATAATGGTAACGCCCCACTTTGCTTACCAAATACGAACCCGAGAACATCATTACTTCTCAGGTGAAGTGATTCTAACCGGCACCGCAACGGGCATAACTTCTACTAAACTGAGTCTCACTGAAAGTGTTGCTACAGCGCTTTTGATCTAAGGGTGTCTAGAAATACAATATTATTCTTTCGAAAGATAATGCACTGGAGTTGAATAAGCGAGTCATTAATTTCTTTTTTCGTAAGACGTCTTGACAATACCATAAGGAACCTAAGAGGATTAATAATGCCGCCATTCGAGCTATAACCTCACCTCTATCCCCCCTCCGCCAGTTTAAATAAGTGCACCTGGATAAAGTTGGTGCCTGTATTCAGCCAACTATAATTTGTCGTCTTTGTTACGAAAGTTCCCAGCATTGGTGCATAAACAGAAATCTCCAAGGGTGCTGCAGCGTACAAGCGAATTTAAAGCAATTCATAAGCTAGAATGTTCAGCGTTGTATCCAACATGTGTGACCCGCAGTCACAACGCAGTGGTGTCCTGTCAGAGCACTTGTCTTTTTTTTTTTTCGCTGGAAATTTTTGCGTCGATATTGTGCCTAGACTGAAAGTGAAATGTTCTCCTCTTTAGGGAGAATTTTGGGAATTCGAAGAACTATGCAGAAAATTATTTCGACAACACCTATTTTCGACTAAAGATAGGGATAACCGTCGGAACAAGCCGCAAAGCAGGTCACAGAAGGCCACAGGTGTCATTGGCGGGCCTATTCGACACATCAACCCGAACTTTACTTTCTTATAACACCCATGGTTAAGTTGTCAACGTGTCTGACGAATCAAGCAATCCGGGAAGAGAATACGATGCTCATGTAGGCTGAGCTGTAAGTTCGAGAGCGATATGGGCGCTCATGCTATTAAACTAAGTGGTTGTTTTATTTTCTGTAATTGTTAAATACACTGCGACTGAATAAACCCTGGATGCATAACTTTTTATTCTGACACGTGGCCTTAGCTGGTGATAGCGGCCAAATTTTATCACGGGTCGAACCTGCTTGAAGCACGGGATGGAACACAAAGAAAGGAAACAGGAACATGCGCGATCAATACTACCTGGCAACTTAGTCCACTTTGATCTTCACGAATCCCGACAAACGACAGGCAGAAATTAAAACTAGTACAAAACAACGCGTAAAAAATAAAAGGAAACAGGAACATGCGCGATCAGTGCTACCTGTCAACTTAGTCCACTTTGATCCTCATGAATCCCGACAAACCGCCGGCAGAAATGAAAATTAGTACAAAATAATGCGTAAAAAAAATAAAGCAATTTCCAATCTGCTACAAGGGAAATCATACGAAAGAAGTGAATTTGGGCCTAAGTTTGATATTTTTTTTATTACTAGCAAAAAAACCACCGACACAACAGACATGTAGAAAATCTCACTTCGTTGAAATTTCACTTTGATGCTGACCTTTTCGAAGATGTGTATGATGAAGTTTATCAACCTTGTGTAGAGATCATCATACCGATCCGCAAAACGTGATTTGACGATTCCTGGATGGCAGCAGTTTACCGTTACTCCTGCAGCAGAAAAAGAGGGAAATGAACAAAACGACATCAGTGTTTCTTTACTGTACAGTCGAAGCAAGTCATCTCTCAGAAGAAAAGCTTGGCCTCGGCTAGTTGGTTTATCCTTAACTTAAAGGCAGAGCAAACAAAACATGGACGAAAACACTTTTGCGTGTTTCTCCATATCCTTATTCGCGACCTTTACGTTAAAAATCGGCTAAGCTGCTTTCCACTTATGATGGCGGATAGCAAGTTCAGGGACACATTTATGCGTCCTGGTAGATTTGTATATAATTACATTGTGCGTTGGCAATGCGAAGCTCTTAGAAGCTGTTGATGCCTTTACATGATTTGATGTTATTTTCGGTCGGGCGACGTCACGCCTCCCCGTCGCGTGGTGTGTGACGTTATTGACGTGCTGCCTCCTCGAACATTCAGCGATTTTTATGAGAACGACTCTGCTGATTTCTTCTTATTCAAAAATGAGGCTTATGTTCTTATATTTGCTTACTGGGACAAAACGTTGCGCTTGTCATCTTGTAAGGGCTAAACTGTTCCGAAAAGTCCCCCTTTTTGCGAATACCATTGGGTAATAGAACTCTACATACATCTGTCGTTGAATACCGGACGTTTCTACGTTATAAATGTAAGTGGTGGCACTCATGGCGTAGCTTCTCTTAAGAGGACAGCGCCGCTGGCGGCCAATCGATGAAATAAATATATTGTATAGCTTATAGCAATAGAAGTGTTCCTTTCCAAATAATGTAAGACATTCGGCTAGTTTTGTGCAGGTGTATACGCGACATCTTTAAAAACCAAGATTTAGTTCAACATGGAACCTTAAGACAACGGACAAGTGGATTTTGGTCCAATGTTCATTTATATATTTAATCATGCTCCACCTAAGGAGTAGCAGATATCTAATAAAGGAGTAATTACTAATTAGCATAGAAACGCAAAGCCACAGGTCCACAAAGGAACGCTGTATAGCTTCCACAAAACTTCGTAGTTGAAGAAAAATTTGTCCTGGTCCAGGGTTCGATTCGGGAACACCGCCTCACCGGCAGTTGCTCTACGTACTGATGTAAATGGAACAGATAGCAAATTTTACTGCAATAGCAAAAAGATTTACAACTACGAAGTTTCTGCGTAAGCTACATTGCTTTCCTTTCTAGAAAGAAGGGAAAACCTGAGTGGATGCTAACAATTGAATTGTAAGGATTACAATCTTTTCTTTTGGGACGGAAAGCCTACTGTACAAGGTTCCAGTTTTCACGACTGCTTCGCTAAAAACACCGAAGACGACTTTCACGTGCAATGGCTTGATTAGTGAGTAAATTTTACGCATTCTTAAGGGTGAGAAGCGTGGCAAGGGAATGCGTTAGCGATTTCACATCTGAAGAAGCGAGAAATAAAAAAAAATTGACGGTGGTTTAGCTCCGGTTAAACCTGGAGTTACTGTTACGATATAGCTACAGCTGGCCGAGTGCAACTTGATCACGTGACCAATCACGTGACGAACCACGTGATCAGCCACGGCGCCGCGCCGTCGGCAGCTGGTCCGCACCACGTGACCAACCACGTGACAGCGTGGCGGCGCCGCCACTCTGAAGGCTCGAAATGCTACCGTAATGTAGCTATCGCTACGAAATAAACGGGGCTACAAAAGTCAGCTAGCAATTGAAGTTTTGTATAGCGCATCGGCTATTAGCGTTCGTTCGTGCAATACCTTTAGGACACACAGACGTGCGCTCTGTCGGCCAGTGTCAGTGTGGTGTTTTGGACAAATCAGGAACTCTGGCGCCATCTAGCAACGACTCAGAGCTCTTAAATTCAGTAATGTGTGATTTGCCAGACGTCGGTTTGTTTAATGATTAAAGATAACAATGCAGGAAAACTGCTCGCAGTGACCTTGTCGTCATAAACACGGCAGGCCGTTGTACACAATGAAAACTTGCTGCTGACAAGCCGGCTAGTCGGTGGTCAAGTGATATTGTTAGAGAGTTGGCCGGGTGTACGTGACTCGCCGATTTACGCATGTCAGTCTTTCCGAGAATAATTTATTCGAAAAAACGGGGGATCCCAAAGGTGCTTCGGCTCAGTTCACAGCAGCAGGCACTATGAAGATTTCTATGTAAGGGATGGGCTTATTTCAACTTCCAGAAACTGCAGAGCGAACTACGGCAGCGTGTGTCATGACAGTGTTGACGAATTTTCTCAACTTATCAGCTCGGGGCGCTTGCGTTATCAGCACAAAAAACCTTACAGTCCGTACCGTAAAATAAACAGATGTGGCCACTGATTGCTTCAAATTTCACGGCGGTCTGGACAGAAGCGGCTAGAGCGGACATTAGCTTAGGGCGTTACAGGGAAGAACTTAAGTAATTTTCAAAAATAGGATTTTTGAGATAAAAAAAAATGGCTTTTGCGGCATGGTATTGGCAAGTTTGGGGGGCACCAGAAAACCCGGTGAATAATTTTGACTTGTAAAGTGGTGAAGTAATTTTCAAAAATTAACTTTTTAACTGTTAGAGTTAGGCGCCTGGTTGAAGTTAGAGATTTTTATCCGGTCGTTAGTAACCTTCATATCAGTTTCTAGAATTTCGGAAACGCGATTACCTTCTCCGCTGTGGCTCGACAAATTTTGGCTACATGCCCTTTCGAAAGCATGCTGGCAAAGCAACCCCTCCAGTGCACTTAACTAATCGAAATAGCCCATTTTTGTCGAGCCACAGCGGCAATAATATTAATAATAATTGTTTGTTTGGGAAAGAAATGGCGCAGTATCTGTCTCATATATCTTTGGACACCTGAACCGCGCCGTAAGGGAAGGGATAAAGGAGGGAGTGAAAGAAGAAAGGAAGAATAGGTGCCGTAGTGGAGGGCTCCGGAATAATTTCGACCACCTGAGGATCTTTAACGTGCACTGACATCGCACAGCACACGGGCGCCTTAGCGTTTTTCCTCCATAAAAACGCAGTCGCCGCGGTCGGGTTCGAACCCGGGAACTCCGGATCAGTAGTCGAGCGCCCTAACCATTGAGCCACCGCGGCGGGGCCACAGCGGCAAGGGTAAACTTGTTTTCGAGATTATACAAACTGGTATCGCGGCTACTAACGACCGGCTACAGATCTCTAATTGCAACCACGCGCCTAACTCTAAGAGTTTAAAAATTAATTATTAAAAATTAGTCATCGAGCTTACTAGTTAGGATGATTCACTGGTTTTCTGTTGTGCGCCAACGCTGGCAGTGCCATGGCACAAAAGCGGTATTTTTACCTCAGAAATGCTGTTTTTAAAAATTACTTAAAATAGTCCCTTTAACACCCCGTATAATTTTTGGTTGCTCGTTCTTTCGATGTGCGTGCCATTTCCATACTTCATCTACAATTTTGCAACCAATATATTTTTAAAACCAACATGTAAAATAGCCGGCTTTAAATGATCCTGCGCGAGTGAGTCAATGACTCTTAACCGAGAGAAAAGCGAAATATATAGGGAAAACAGAGCACGGATGTTCGCATATTTTACCCTATTTGTCGACTCTCGTCACGGAGACGAAATCAGTGACGAACACAACAAAATCGTTATAAGAAGTTCACGCTGTTTACGCACGAACAATATTTTCGCGCAAAATATGCATATCACACATAAGACGCATGCTGTTATTACTTAAACACATATCTGGCTCACAGTGCACTGACAGCAATTCTTAGGGAAATCTATAGAGTTGATAAGTAGGATGAACAAAATATATAGCGTCTATACACTGCGATCAAAGGAAATAAATGCAGGGAGCGAGTGGTATTAGTTAAGAATAAGAGTTCTTCGCACAAGTAAAGGGAACAACCTCGAACATTGACTTCTCAGCACATAGCGATAAATGTTCTTAAAATAAAGTTGCGGCCGCATGAGCTGTAAATAAGAACATCAAGCGCAGTCTACGAAAAACGCGCCACATATTTTACCGCATGATGAGTTTATAATGCTCCACTTTAAAAGACTACTCAAGACTGGGGAAGATATTCAGTTAATGAGTTTCAAGGAAGAACCGAAGGGCATTACTGATAATTTTATTTTATTTTTTAACCCTTTACTGCCCACTGTCACAAATTCACGATATACCGTTCTACGCCGTGTATTCATTTCTACACGAGCCCTGGTTACAAATTTTTATCTCAGTGTCATATCAGCAGCCAGCGCTTACCGGTCAAGATGTTTAGAGTGACCCCGAGCAAGTTGTATTCAGGTTAAGAGAGTGCAAATATGGGATTTTAACAGAGCGTATAAAATTTCCTCGTTTCCCATTTTCTTTCAAATGTTGTGGGAAAAATAGCAATGCATTCGGCGGATAAAAAGTATTTAACTGCCTCTGGCCCTTCAAGTTGGTTCGAGTCCTTCGATTTTATCTTGTAGGGAACTTTGACTAGCTGCAAAAAATGGACAACACAGTTATTTCTGCTAATTAGCGACATATTAATTTCTCGACTTTAAGCAGTAGCAAAAATATTTAATACGGGCAATTGAACGTAGGTATATTCGCAATCATATTGTGTAAATGAGGATTTTTATACATTATTTAGGAATTCTGGTATTTTGGGGTTAAGGCTTCACATCCGAGTATACTCTTTTAATGCTGAGAATTTTTATTTTTTTTCGCGAGTTTATATCTCAAACGTGTCGATAAGAATAGCAAGAAAAACACCACTGCCGACATTAGAACCTCTGTACTTTCAAGGGGCAATACATGTTGCAGTCATCAGATAGCCTTGCTCTACAAACGTGCCGCGCTATATCTGCCCCCCCCCCCCCCGCCCCCCTCATATACTTTTCGAAGCAGTCTCACGCCGTTCGAATTTCCCTGATAGAACCAGTGTCAGGAAGTCTGAATAACAAACACGCGCGGCGTCACCTTCTCCCTACGCCAGAGGAAGGCACCGTTTTTCTTTTCTCTTTCATTCACTCTTTTTGCCCCCACGCGCATTAATCTCGCTATCTCTTAATCTCCCTTCTATATTTATTCTCATTTCATGTGGCTTTTTTATTACCGCGGCTTGCGAGTTGTTGGAACGAAGCACTCTGAAACGCTAAACGAACAAAACATCTTACGACGTAATTATATGCGAAATGCGGCGACTCTGCAGAGGCAGAAGAGAAGAGGGAATGAAGGAGAGGAGAGCACATTACCTCGCTTTCCCTCGCCCTTAAGAGCGCTGTTGTTTGGACCTTGAATAGTAGCTTAGTGACCTTCAATCATCGCTAGGCTTAGCTGATGTGGCTGCATCTTGCAATGCGAACGCGTCATCCTTAGCGGAACATGCCGCGTTTTTCTAAGCCGGCGCGGCTTTCTTCCGTGTAAGGCTTACGTCTCCATCTGAGCACAACACGTAAGCTTCAAGGTACTCCGACAGACCTTTATGCTGAGCCGTTGGACTAACGTGATTCTTAGCACACCGTGCATAACCTTGCTGTTTTTTTTCGTTTTACTTTTCTTGATGACAGCGTGGCGAAAGTACTGTTTTCGTATTCTCGTTGTCAAGCTTCATCATCATTTCCTGTGACTATTACAGCCTTTCATTACGCCTTTCTACAAATCAGACGGCGGGGAAAAGGTTAAAAAATTGCGGGACGACCAGATATGTTAAGTAACGTAGGTTTCCGGTGTTGTTGGTTCTACATATCAGATTTTCAACGTTTCTCTGCAAGAATACACAAAGGGAAGACGGCGGTTACATGCGCTTGTGCTCATAGTACTCTCTTCTCGCGTTCAATCTTGCAGCGCCTTGTTTAAAATTTAGCGTGAAGAGACAGCATACCCTGCAACATACGTCACTGAACATTTCTCACCGGCCAGTAATTTTTTAATTCATCATCACTTTTTGATTTTTAGAAAGCCGTCATGCTGTTTTCTTATTTCACGTGCTTAACTTAACACCGGTTTCTGACGGCTGTTGAAAGCCATAAAAACATTGTATTATGGCTCTGGCACCAAGAGTCGTGCTGAAAGAGGGGGGGGGGGGGGGGGGGGACAAGAACTGCTTTCGACTCTGCTATTTCTTTTGCGACTATCACAGAATAGCTGCTTAAAATTCTCAGCATTGTATTGAGCGGGTTGGTTAAATTTTTACTCAGCCAATTCGTTGGATGACTTCCGAGCGCTATAGCTATATTGAATCAAGCTGGCGATCATAAAAGATTGAAAAGAATAAATATAATGAACAATCGTTACAAAGTCGGACAAAACGGTTCATATTAGATCAGCGTGCTTACAAAAACTTGTCAGTATGGAGTAGATTTGAAATGAGAAAGTAGTTATTTGTCATTAGGACACTGTTACGTGTCTAGACCTTTATACCAAAACTTCTTTCAGTTGGTGTAAACAATATAGACTAACACCGTTTTAGCTTAGAGTTGTTGGTGAATTTAGCCTTGAAATGCGTTTGCTATACGTCCTGTTTAGCTTAGTTGGTATAGGGACTGCCCCAAAAAGGCAGTGGCAAGGGAACCAATCTCCTGACCAGGACAATTTTTCTTTAACTAAAATGTTTCTGCACATATATCCGCTGTGGCCGTATGTCTTTTGTTTGAGGGAATGCTAAAAATTAATTACTTATTTAATCTGAAATGAAACACTGTGTGGGAGATAGTACACAGTGAACTGCATGCGTTATAAACAATGAACTTACCACTTCCAGCAATCCGGCGTGCTAGCTCCATCGTGAACAGCATACAGAAGAGCTTTGCGCTGGCGTACACCTGATTCCGGCTGTACCGCTTGAAGCTGATGTCGTCATCCAATGCTCTGATCCAGTGCGCTAAGGAGCCTACGTTGATGACACGGCTTGGCGCACTCTTCTTCAGAAGCCCTAGGAATGTGTGCGAGCAATTGGGAATGCAATACCTATCCTGCGAATCGTGTCTGAAATATTCACGACGCTGAGTGATGACCCGCTACGTAGGCGGCAAGAGAGTTGCTTCCGCTAGCTGTACCTTGCCTCAGTGTGTGATCCACAGAAACCAAATACCCTTCTTGTATGCTGATATAGTGCCTGATAAGTGGTTTCCGAAAGTGTAAGGAAGTTCTTGGCATTCTTTTTCAATTTATGCAATGAATTTTCTTTCCGTCAAAGAGTGATTTGGTTTTTAAAGCGCTTTCTTACGTGACGAGATTTCCAAGTCCTATTCTTTGCTGTACTTACAAGAAACAATGACGATGCCTAACCTGCCCTTAGTAGTAGATGCGATAGGGTTAGAGATACCTTCCGCTCAAGTACTCCTCCTCTTCCGTAGATTCATATATCGTGGGCAGTCCTCCTAGCACCATTGACACAGCAGCGGTTAAGAGATGTGCCACTGCCCAAGCAGGAGGCTGTTTCAAACACAGCTACCGGTGGGTCTCTTGAGACCCAGGTTACTCTTCCATAGCTCCTGTAATGTTCATTTTTGTTCATCTATTTTTGGGGCCCTCTCTATCACTCGACCGATGATCTCACCCACAGTATCATTTTGTGGAAGCGGCAAATGCATTGATTTTATTTGTATTAATTTTATTGCCACCTGTCATGGTGTGTAGGCTGTTACCTGCCAACGGCGGCAGGTGGGCCATTTGTTTTTTCGTGACACGCACGGAGGGACGGACATCGGCTTTTCTCCAGTACAGGACCCCTTATGCTCTCGTACTCATATGTATAGGCCCACATTAAAGTGGACAGAAAATGTTAACTTCGATGGTTGCGGTTTTTCTGTGGAAAAAGCCAGGCCTGATGCAAGTGCCCGGACAAGCACGTTAAGAACTTCCGAAGAGCGCACTGCGCATGCGTCGACAATAAGCTCAGCGTCGTCAGAAAGCGCCGGCATGTAATTATGCCCGTTCGCGTGATGTCTATACTTTTAGGCAGGCTTGGAAAGAGCGGAGAAGGCTGGTTAAGTTGAATGCATGAAATGGTGCACAATTTTTTCCCGTTCTCGAGACAAGCTAAGCTTGTTAAATTTGTGGGGTTGACTTGGGGAGATAAGTACGTTCTCCCCACTCAATCGCGGCTGACACGGTTGAACGCCGCCCGGACCCCACCCCGTGATCGCGTACGCTACCGAGCGCTCGCCGACCATGGCGGGCCTTGCTCTGGGGAACAAAGGAAAGACACACTGGCTGACACAAACAGGCATTTATTGCTGCAGCAACAATAACGCCAGCTAGCAATAAGGTACGCTAATGAATCGAGGTCGTCCGACTCACCAGCAAAGTTCCGAGCGAATGTTCGCCCGCGCTAGGGCAAGGGATATATACTCCGAAGGCCGGACGGGACGAGTACGGGAGCCTGTCTCCCCGTCGCTTCCTCGCCCCGCCGGCGAAGAGCGGAGCCGCGGGCGACACGTCCGCCCGCGCCGAAGATCCCAGCCCCAAGCCCCCCTGCCCCCTCTCCCGCGCGTGGGCTTTGGCAGTCTCCGCGCAGCGATGCTGGCGTCCTCCCCTGCCAGTTAAGGTAACTCACAAGGGAATGCGCTCAGCCTCGAGGTGAGACCGCCGCTGCACGGGGCCTCGCGGGAAAGCAAACTCAGGGGGCTGTAGGGCAGGTCCCCACATCCCCCCAACCTTAAATAGACCCACGCGCCTGAAGGTACATGCTGTGGAGGAGTCTCCTGGTCTTCATGTCCTTGAGGCACGTCTTGCAGCGGAGGTCACGCCGACAGCGTCCACGCAGACTTCCGCGGTATTCCGAAGGCGGCATGAAGGTCTCCGCTGGGACGACTCGTATGGCCCGCGGACTACCGTGTCCGCAGGCCCGCGAATCGAAGGCCGATGGGAAAACTGCAGGCCAGGATCCTGCAGTGGTCGCCAGGGCAGCAGCAGCCGGAGGTGACTGCTGACTGGTCTCGCCACAGCTGCCCCGGATGGATGCGGCGAACAGAATACAGGCCGCTCCGTTGCAGCAGGTGGCAGCGAGACGATGTGCACCGGTCAGCAAGCCTGGGTGGCTCCACCGGATGTGCAAATTGCCGAAACGCTCTCGGCGTGCCTTTAACGTAGGTCACGGGAGGGGAAACGGCATCCGCAGGGGCCTCGTGGCACAATGCCTAACTCGCTAGCAAAACGTGACGGCGGCTGTGCAAACGCAAAGTTCGAGTCAACAAAGCCCTTTCTTGAGTTGAACGAGACTGCTCAGTTCGTGCGAGGTTACAAAAAAAAACGGGCGGGCAGCAAAGTACGCCCCCTCTCAACGACACGGTCCGGTGGCCGTGTCTCTTTTAACGTGGTGCAGGCAGCTCCGAAGGGCCTCAGGCCTAACTACCACTCCGACAACGACCGTGACCACAACAAAGACCCGAAAGGGGTTATGTGCGCGCGGCCGCGAGGAGACGTCAGCTTTGTGGGGTGGTCCTACCCCGCTCACTGCACAAAGCAGCTTCTGAGCGGTCGGCGCCCACCGTATCGGACGGTGTCGGAGTGCCCGGTGCCGAGCTGCAATACCAGCGAGCTCGTAGCGGCACCCGTGGCCCCAGGCCACCCTGCTCCCGGAGCCGCGACTCCCAGAGTCGAAAAAGAGACAGTAGAGAAAATATATACAGAAACTCGGACCACCCACGCGGCTTCCGTACTCACTCGCTTCGGGCTCGGCGACTCCGCGGGCGCTAGGCCTCGCGCTCCCTCGATGCGGACCAAGTGATTCTTGCGAAGAATCTCCAGGGGAAAAAATGTGCTGAGCATGTCGAAAAGTTCAAACATGCTGCAGCGATATACACCTCGCACTCAAGAAAGCATGCCGCAGGTCCTAGCGATCAAAATTCACTCTAGGCCTAGCACTTGTCAAGTCCGGACAATGAGCGTTCCTCGAACCGAACCGACAGTCGTCCAATGTTCCAAGAGCAGGCCCCACGTTGGGCGCCAGATGTGGGGTTGACTTGGAGAGTTAAGTACGTTCTCCCCACTCAATCGCGGCTGACACGGTTCAACGCCGCCCGGACAATAATAATAATAATAATTGGTTTTGGGGGAAAGGAAATGGCGCAGTATCTGTCTCATATATCGTTGCACACCTGAACCGCGCCGTAAGGGAAGGGATAAAGGAGGGAGTGAAAGAAGAAAGGACCCCACCCCGTGATCGCGTACGCTACCGAGCGCTCGCCGACCACGGCGGGCCTTGCTCTGGGGGAACAAAGGAACGACACACTGGCTGACACAAACAGGCATTTATTGCTACAGCAACAATAACGCCAGCTAGCGATAAGGTATGCTAATGAATCGAGGTCGTCCGACTCACCAGCAAAGTTCCGAGCGAATGTTCGCCCGCGCTAGGGCAAGGGATATATACTCCGAAGGCCGGACGGGACGAGTACGGGAGCCTGTCTCCCCGTCGCTTCCTCGCCCCGCCGGCGAAGAGCGGAGCCGCGGGTGACACGTCCGCCCGCGCCGACGATCCCAGCCCCAAGCCCCCCTGCCCCCTCTCCTGCTCGCGGGCTTTGGCAGTCTCCGCGCAGCGATGCTGGCGCCCTCCCCTGCCAGTTAAGGTAACTCACAAGGGAATGCGCTCAGCCTCGAGGTGAGACGGCCGCTGCACGGTGCCTCGCGGGAAAGCAAACTCAGGGGGCTGCAGGGCAGGTCTCCAGAAATTTGATATGTTTTTGAACTCACCGAGCAGAAGGTTCGTCAGTAGAAAGTGACCCAAATAGTTTGACTGAAACGTCTCCTCAAATCCATCTTCAGTCTCTGTTATTTGCGGAGGAGCTGAGAAAAAATAGTTTTAATTTATCGTGGTAGCCTCGCCTATTATATACAGCAAGCCAGTAGCTGATATTTCTAACATTCTTAATATTGAAGAATACTAAGAACCAATTATTTCTTGTCTAGTCCCCATGAATATTTATTACGCACTTTATCAAAGTTTTTTATAATGTGGAGAAGCCTCTCCCGTTTTATTTATTTATTTATTTGTCAATACTGCCAACCCCTGTTTCTGGTATTTTTACAGGAGTGGGTTCTGGTGGCAGGCAAACTGTCGGCCAGCCATAAACACTATTTTCCAGTATGAAAAAAGTACAGTGAAGATTATGGGGACAATAATAATAGGCATTGGAAAAAGCAGAAACAAAGATAACCCATAAGTAATCATCACCTTTTCCTTACATAATCACGAGAAGTACAAGTAAATGTATGGAATATACAAATACATGGAAATACAAATGCATGGAAAAGCAAATACACGTAAAACAGCAAAAATGTTAGAAAAAAATAAAAATTACAGTTTCTTTCCTGACAACACACTTTTGCCAGCTAGCGCCAAAAATTTCTCAGTACTTCGTTGTATAATCACTGATTCATCAAGGCAGTTCCACTCGCGCACAGCTCGCGGAAAAAAGAACATAAAGGTATTATTGGCACAGAAATATTCTTGTATGGTAAGTTACTTTTTGTGACGCGTTTCTCTGGAAGTGTTCAGAGTAATGTATTTAGCAGAATCAACTTTAAGTTTGTTGTGTAAAATCGTGTACAGAAACTTCAGCCGGTGAAGCGTCGCACGACAAGCTAGCGTGTCAATACAAGCTAGCGTGATAGCACATTACAGATAATAGGCGCCGTTCAATTCCATAGTATCGCCGCCTGGCGCGTTGCTCCTTCTTGAAAATGATCTATAAGCTGTCTATAGACTTCTTATAGACTTTATTAGCTTCCGCTTGATCTTGCCTTTTCTCAATTCTTATTCTCTACACTGGCTATAGAAAAAATGCACAAAAAGATTATGGGCATAAACCCATAGACTCTGTATAAACTGTATGTAGGACTTGGGTTGCCTATAGACAAATAAAAATTATTTGTCCATAAAAGTCTATGGACTTTACAGACAAAACTGTATGGGCATTTATAAACTCTAAAAAATTTTTCGTAAGCGTTGTAACCATCCCATGATGGAAACCTTGCAGTGTATTCCTTTCGCTGGAGCATGTGCCTAGGTCGACGTTCCTCAACGTCTACTAAACTTTCAAGGCCGTAGTCCTGGGTCCGTTACTTCACTACATTAAAGAGGGCGCCGGCTGCCCAGCACGTAATCTAAAAACACGAAATAAGTAGAAAGGGAATAAGGTGTCTCCTAGACCACTCCTTGTACAAGGCAGGTATTCTGTACAAGTCCTGGTATAGATTTCAACCACTTTTATAGGGAATAGTCATGGTTCGCAACGGAAACAAATGATGCGAACTTCTAGCAGCTACGAAGATTTTAACGGAGGTTTCAACCTCACCTGTTTGCTAACCTCAGGAAATCCGGTTCCGCGTTGAAAATTATCTACCCATTGCCAATTGCATCAAGTTACTATGCTTTGCAGTAGGAATATACCTCTGTTTCGAAGAGTAAGTCAGCCGCCGTGGTGGCTGAGTGGTTATGACGCTCGGCTGCTGGCCCGAAAGACGAGGGTTCGATCCTGGCCGCGGTGGTCGAATTCTAGAGGCCCGTGTACTGTGCGATGTCAGTGCGCGTTAAAGAACCCCAGGTGCTCCAAATTTCCGGAGCCCTTCAGTACGGCGTCCCTCATAGCCTGAGTCGTTTTGGGACGTTAAACCCCTATGGATCATGAGCCAAGAGTAAGTATTTAGTATATTTAGTGATCAGAATCTACCTCGGAGCCTGCAACAGCATACCTTGCCCCTAGAAGGGAGGGCTCTATAGTACAGCATTCCCGGTTTTCACTTCCATATTGGTGTATTCGTGTTTAGAGCGCGGGGGCAAGAATGAAAAGTGCGCGCGAATTCGTGAACTCAAGATCGCCATGTAGCTCTGACGCGGATGAATTTGTGAATGTGGCTTTGGCGGTAGCTCGATTCTTGTCTCACTCACCTGCCACTGTCAACCCTGTCATATGCATATCACGTGACCAGTGGGAGCACTTCGGCCTTCAATTGGAGTCGATATTGCGTGCACGTGTCTCCACCTCGTGACGACATTGAACGAATAATACGGCCCTAAATGTTTAGTCGCTATCTTTGCTGTTTCTCTATTCCTTCTTTCACTGCATCTTTCATTCCTCCCGTCACACACTGGTTCGGGTGTCCATCGAGAGTAAGGCAATTGATGCGCCCTTTCCTTTCCTGGAAACCAGGTTCAATGCGAATTCATTCCATGGCTCATTGACACGAAAACTCTGCGTCGTCCTAAATGTTGCGATGTTTTCCACATTATTTATTTCTACATAGTGTATATTACCCGCTACCCCTATCCTTTCTCACTGTCACTCCCCTTTTTCTTTCCCTCTGCCTCTCCTTTTATTCCCGCTAGTCGCAGCTCAGGTGCTTAGTGTTTCGAAAGCTCGCAACATTATTCCTTCCATTGTTACTTTATTAACAAATAGCCGATAACAACAACACAACGGAGCCTGCGGTTGGTCGAAAAGGTGCGACGTTAACTATTAATAGTGAGAACTGGTACTTACAACTGCACCAATTAAGAAAAGTAGAATTAGGGTAAAATTAGAATAGAATTTCAACAGAATTGTAATACAATCGGAATAGAATTATAATGCGATTTGAAATAGAATTGGAATGTTTTAGCATCATTCATATCAAAGATTCTTAAGTACAGCCCTTTAATATTTCTTATCTTATTTTGCAAGGAACATAAGCCGTCTCGCACACTGAAGGTACGACTTGCTCGAACAATCTCGTCACACGACTTCACTCAACCAACGGAAACCAATATCCTCGATCGGCTCACTTAATAGTTGGTTATGGTGATCTTCGAAGAGCCCCTTAATGTTCAATGTAGTACAGGATTCCACCTTTAAAGCCAAGCATCAATAGCGTTGTAAGAACATATTGTGGAACTCGTGCCTTAATTCTATTTGGTATACTGTTCGGGAAAGACCGAGAAACTATCGCTTCTTGGAAAGGTCCCTCACATGACTGATTACTTTCCAAGAGGAAGTATACATTCTTTTTCTAAAAAGCTTTTTATTTTTAGGCAAAGGGTTCGTCTGCATCTGCAGTTGTGTGCTGAACGCATTACGTTAACGCTTCATTAAGATATGTATACTTAGTAGCATAATTATGAAAACCCCTGAGAGATGCTTTATACGAGGTTTGTATTAAGGTCGGCACTGCTACGGCAAGTTGGAGAATGAGCTTTTAAAATTTATTTCAGAAATTTCTGCATACCACCTCTGAACAATGAAAAGTGATTCCGGGATAAATACCAGCGAAATAACGTGGCTTGTAGCACCAGGTTAAGCTTGCGCTGCAAGCGAGCCTATCCTGATCAGGCATTCCCTGGATGAGGGCGGTCTCTTATGAATAAGCTGTACAGTGTCAGCGACGCAAAGTCATATGCAATGCACTGCAGTTGTTACTTCCGGAGGGCAATATCTCACCTATTTCCTTATTTCGTTTTTCGCTTGTTTTGAGGTGATATAGCATTTCTACTATCTATCCTGCCATTGCATATACTTTGGTTCATGCTGCTTTATTTTACTGCGATTCTTCCTTGTGTCCACGATACATGCCGCCCATGGGTTTTAATTTTTTTCATAACACAACATTTTGCGCCCACCTTAATGCCCTTGCTATGAATTTCCACCGAAGGCACATTATGGATCTTTTTTTTCCTAACTCACATGTGATTATTAATTCCATTTTCGCTTGAGTATATTTTCTTCTGTCCCCCAGCATTTTACTGGATTTGTTTAACCCTCTGATAATTATGGTGTGCTAGGCGATTTTCACCTTTTTTCATTCCTTTTAAGTTTTTGCCTTTCAAAGAACGACCCCAAAATGAGGAAAATTTGCAGGCGACACTTAAGCTCCACCTGAAGGGTGTCATGCGATTGCGTTAATGGGTTAATACCGATATACGCGGAATTGGTCATTCTCTACTCAGCATTCATAAATCCCTGGGAGTCTTCATCCAAATCCTGGCGCATTGGTGCACCGGTTAAGCAGTGCGCCACTACCCCGCGATGGCAGGAGCAGCCACCGATGGAACTTGCGCGACCCAGGGTGCTCTTCCCGAACAACATCTCGCGACCAATCATTGGGCTAACTGCCGCACCTGCTATGGCAGTCAGTTTTCTCAAATTGCAGTGGGCAGGGTGGTGGGAAGGTGATGTGGCCACAAGGTCACGTGACCTAGGTGTCCCGTCTAGGACACCTAGGTAGCTTCTCCAGAGATTTTTAGCTCACAACGCTGACGACGCTGACGCCGGATTTTCTGCACAACGGGAGCCATAACGCTATCGCGTTAGACTGATAGAGATCCTGCATCGAGTTTGTTCCGATCCTTCATTCGAAAATGGCAAATCTAGAGGAACGTTTTATAGGCATCGGGATGCTTGAATTACTGATGCAGCTGCAAGGTTAACAATCAGCTCACGTGCTCACCCATGCCGCCGGCGTTGTTGATGAGCACGTCCAGGCGCTGTTCGCGGTCCACTATCTTCTGTGCGAATTGCTTGATCGACTTGAAAGAGCACAGGTCGAGCGGCATGCAGCCAGGCCGCAGACCGGTCTCCCACGCAATTTCATCGGCCGCCAGATGAGCGTTGTCAAGGTCCCTGCACGCCATGATGACGCGGGCGTTGCGACGGCATAACTCTTTGGCCGTCTCTTTGCCGATTCCTGCGAATAACCGCAGCGTGAGTTGGTGGGGTACTAGCGGCTTGCAGAAGTGGCGTCATTACAGAACCATGATAGCTTCGCGTTCGTCATATTCAGTATAAATCAAGAGTGCCACGCAAGGCATCTAAAGAAAAGGTAAATAACAGAACAATGGAAACAACAATGGATAGAAAAAGTTAGATGTAGCGTTAAGGGACCGGAAGCGGGCAGAGTGGGTGAGGGAACAATTTATTAATGACATCACAGTCGAAATCAAGAGGAAGAAATGGGCTTGGGCAGGGCATGTAATGCGAAGGCAAGATAACCGCTGGTCCTTAAGCGGAAGGGAGTGGATTCCTAGAGAAGGCAAGCGTAGCAGGGGGCGGCAGAACGTTAGGTGGGCGGATGAGATTAAGAGGTCTGCAGGGATAGGGTGGGCGCTGCTGGCAAAGGACCGGGTTATTTGGAGAGACATGGGAGAGTGCTTTGCCCTGCAGTGGGTATAGTCGGGTTGATGATGATGATGAAGACTAGCATTGAGAATGTAGGGGATTTCACTGACTTTCTCACCGGCTAGTCAGCGGTTCCTGAGATTCGTTTCTACATTTCTGGCGTGCAGCCTCTCAATTTCACGTTCGCCCCGTAAGAATGGTAATTCAATTTTTCAGGAAATTCCCCCTCCACCTAGTCGGCCTCACTAACAATTGCAATATATTTTCAAATACTGCAGGCAATGATTCACGTAAAATGCTTAAAGATAACAGTGAGGCAATTTCGAATAAAGGAAACAAAAGCGTTACCTGTGTTAGCTCCCGTGATGACAACCGTTTTCCCGGACATGTCTGGTGTTGATTTGCACCTGCCTACGGTTAGCACGCTGAACAACTTCACAAGCACCACGAGCACAACCAGTGTCAGCACCAGGCACTCCAGAAATGACGCTGGCCACATGATATCTCGTTGGCATGTTCCTGGAAACTGTTCCTTCAGAGCCGTCACAGCTCAGTCAGGGGTAGGAGTTTGCTCAGTCAATCACTGAGCATTTCAGCGATGCTTAATGGAGGCGCCTCGTTTTTATGCGTCATTGTGAAAGGCTGTGAAGGAAAGGAGAAAATATTAAATGTGAAAAATAAACGTAACAGAGCAATAACGATCGAAAAAAACGCAGAGGCAGGCAAGGTGCAGGCAGGGTTATCAAAGTGGTCTGACTTCAAGTCTCACTGGGCAAAGACAGTCATTTGCATATCGCCCTGCATACGCGGTGTGCGAATGACCGGCTCAGAGAACGCGCTATATTTTGAAATGGGGTAGGAGCACTAACCATGGCACTCTATTGTAGGCAATGGGGATTCCGTTCGTTCTGCCTTCGATAACAGCTTGTTTTGTTCAAAATATCTAACATATATTTTGCGCGAGAAGTATTGGAGTCTAATACGCCAGAACGTGCTCATCTTGTGCTGACCAGACTTCCAGTGAACTCAGGAGAGAAGAGGCGCAGCACCGTCAATATGGTCTTCCCTTGCCGTCAGCACTACCCTTACATTACTTTATAAAGTTTGTCCTCGCCTGTCGCTTTCCGAAGCTCTCAATAATCTACATATGTATCCTTAGAATTTACGCTGTAATAAGGGAGTAATTGCTCACTGGCGTTCACCCAAACGCAGCCATATGGCTACAGAGGGAAGCTATGCAGCTTTCTCAGAAACTCCGCAGTTAAAGAAAAATTCGTCCTGGTCCGGGATTCGGACCTGGGACCACCGCTTCACCGGAGCAGTCGCTCTGCCAACAGAGCTAACCGGGACTTCAAACTTATAGTAGGGCGAGAGCGAATGGATCAATAACTCGAAGTGAGAACAGTTTTGATCAAATGTTTAGTTGAAATCTACTTATTATACATCTACTCCACTTTGGGGTTTCCCCTAAACATTTGCCCTATATTTCACGTTGTGTGCATTAGCCAAGCAAAGGTTCTCCTAATAGAACAAGTTGAGAGAGCTTATATGGTCATGCATAGCCCAACAGCCTTCAGAGCCTTCCATGCTCATTTTTTTTGCAGTGGTTGTTTTTATTATAACATCAGGCCTACTCTTGGTATGCAAATAAGTATTACTCATATGTGAGAACGTTCGTCTCGAGGCCTTACATTTTCTTCAGTTCTTCATTCCGCAAGACAAAAATAAATAAATACGGTAGCGAAAGAGCGTTAACACGACTCCGAAACTAAAGAGCTCCCTCCTGTCCTGCACAAATGGAGTCCACGGAAGAAAAAAAACGCATGATACAAGGCACAAAATGTACTCCGAATTTCAGGATACCAATATAATTTAGTAACGTTCAAAGCTAGACCCATGTCTTACTGCATACATACAGCGGGGACGTATTCCAATGGCTGATAATCTGTCGGACAATAGACACTCCATATTAAGCCTCACATATTTCGATGCACGCGTGATAATACAAAGGAATAAGTGTTGATATATACATGCCACCCAACGATAGTTTAGGAGCATTACAAAATATTAAATGCCCCTATGTAGCCATGCAAAATACGTGTTGCATATCTTTGCAACGCATGGACTGGCCAAGGATTCAAGACTTGAAGTTTGCCACGGATTAGGACAGCGTGTGCAGAGTGTAAACAGAAGTCTGCCAAAACTTGCACTGCGGTTACAAGAGAGCGGCTTATGGTGATATGAATTCGAAATGTCGCACTTCAGCCGATGTGGAACAACAATGAGCATTCATTAATAGTCTCGACTCAGGAGCCCTGGGTGGCCTGAAAGAAACTGACTAGAAGTCATGACTTGAGCCATGCCTTACCCACATCTTGCAGTCCGAAACGAACGAAGGACATCTCATTTTCCTGGCGCGCCGCACGTACGCGACTTCTTCAAACCTTGCCGTGTTTGGTGAACAATTTACAGCAAAATACTTCTTCAGTGTTCCAGTCCCCACACCGAGAGGCTGGGCCTAGAGAATGTCGTGTGGCCGCAGTAAATGCATCAGACAAGCGAGGAAATTTTCTCCAAGAGAAAATAAGGTACTAGAAGGATTTGAAAAGCAAACAGCGACACGCGAGCGGTGAGTACGAACATCGAAACAATCAGGGCATTGCTTGGTCAACATCATGAATTATTAGGTAAAAATAGAAGATCTTCTTCTCTGGCTTTTTACTCGAAACGTTTCTTATTCAATCGCGGCGTATTCCCTACAAAAATGTCTATAGACAGTCTATAGACTTGGTATGTTTTTTTTAAGAATCTGCAATTGGCAGATTTCGGATTCTAACATGGCCCAGAAAAAAGTTTAACGTGGGAATTCTATTAGTTTTTCTGTTTGAATTTAAGATCTTCCTATGTTTCGAATCCATAGTGCTTGTCCGGCGAAACGCCAATGAAACCTTAACAGGGCGCGCTGCAATGAAATTTCATTTGCCGCAGGGACAGAACACAACGCTCGCGGATGCAGCCTTTGGTTTCTTACTGAACTTTGATTACTTGCCCTTTGAACGTGCCTCTTAGGTGCTCTGTCTGAGGGCCAGTAGACTCGCCACTAGACCATGTGGGCGAGCTCTACCAATAGAACGCTTGCAGTTGCGTTATGCCGCAGGACGCACGGGTTCCAAAGTTTCACATTTCTGAAGGCAATGTTTCCAGCTCTCGGCAAAACAGCAAGAGGTAGGTCGAGCTGCTCATGGAATACGCTTGCAACAGCAAACAACTTTGAAGTTTTGTTCTGGCCTCTAGATTGCAAACGTCCAAATACAACCTTTGTCCGTAAAGTTCCGTGACTGAGTCCATTAAAAAACATTGCGTTTAACATTGAAATAATTTTTGCAGCACCCCTTCGAAGTAGTCTTCCTTGCAGTCTATACACAGCTTCCAACGCTTCTTGAGGTCTTGGAAACAGTTGGAAAGCGTTTCTTTTGGCAGGGCTGTCAGCTCATTTGTCGAGGCGTCCTGAATGGCCTCCATGCTCCCCATACAGCGACCTTTTAGGGCTCTGTTCACACGAGGCACCAGGAAAAAATCGCATGGGGAGAGGTCAGGCGAGTATGGCGGATGGGGAAGTACAGTAATGCTGTGCTTGGCGTGAAATTGTGTCACCCTGAGAGAAGTGTGCAGCCGTGCGTTATCGTAAAGAAGGCTCTATTGTCCAGATGCCCAGAAGTCAGGGCGACGGCGTTGCAGCGCATCACGCAAGTGTTTGAGCACGCGGAAATAAAACTCCTGATTCACTGTCTTCCCTAGTGGGACGAATTCCTGGTGTATCACACCTCTTGCATCGAAAAAAACTATCAGCATCGTCTTTGTTTTGGTCTTCTGTTGCCGCACCTTTCTCGACGCCGGAGAGCTTGTGAACCGCCATTCGGCGCTCTGCCTCTTTGTTTGAGGATCGTATTGAAAACACCATGTTTCGACTTCAGCAATGATGCTGTCGACTAATGCAGCATCCTTCTCTACCTCGGAGAGCAACTCAGCGCTCACTGATGCCCGCATATTCTTCTGGTCCTCTGTGAGGGAGTGCGGCACAAGTCTGGCATCCAGCTTTCGTTTCCGCAAGTTCTGACGCAAATTTGGCGGCATGCTGTCTTACTAATGTCGAGAGCATCTGATAGCATGCAGACTGTAATGGTGCGGTCTTGCTGCACGATTTCCCACATCCGCGTAACGTTGTTTTAATTCCGTGAGGTTTAAGGGCGCCCCTCCCTTGTGTCGTCTTCCAGCGACGTTCTTCCCGAAACGAACCTCTTGTGCCACTCGAAAGCTCGCGCCCGCTATGTCACGTTGCCGTAAGCGTCACGAAGGAGCTCATACGTCTGTGTGGCTGTCTTGCCAAGCTTCGCACAGAATTTTATGTTTACACGCTGTTCGAGGTGGACGTCCATCTCTCCATGTTCACTCACAGTAGAATGCGCAGACGACTAGTGACAACGTATTTTTCCACATGTAGTGCCATCTAGCGGCTGCCACAGCAATTAACATAAATAGCTCAGATTAGCCCGAAAAAAATGGCGCTACATATACGCACCAACATTTGCTTTGCGGAATCATTTCTAGAGAAGAAAATAAATCAGCCTCGAAGCTTTACGGACAAAGGTTGTAGCTGCGCCGGCAATTATCAGAATCGAGAATGTTGCATTTCGTCGTATTAAATTCATTTCACACATATAAATTGATGTAAACTTTTTCGCATTTTTCTTTGCGACTAAAGGGTTCCAAAACATAGTTAGCCAAGCTGTTGTCTAAATATATCCAAACAGTCGCCAAGGCGACAACATTTATTTGAAGTAGCCCGATCGCCTTGAAAACTCGCCGATTTGGCGCAAACCTCCCACCAACAGGCCACACTGTTTCTGACGTAGCTAGGGTTACTCCATGAGATGAAACTTATAAATGCTTACAAAGGAAGAAAAAGAAGTGCTCGTTACGAAATGCATGACGGATGACAGCGGCCACCGAAACCAAGTGGCAATGGGCATGTTTTCTTTTTAATTTGTGGTGTGGATTACTTGGAATTTAAGTGTTATTATTTATGGCTTAAAGATAATTGACAAGAAAGCAGACGAAAAAACAGCCACATGCCTCCGCTGTGATTCGCACCTGCGGCATGTGGTTGTTTTGGCTTCTGCAGCCCAGGTCGCGGGTCCGAATCAACACTCGCGGCGGCCCCATTTTTGTGTTTTGGAAATGCGCCATGACGGGCGGTTGCGAGCGATATCAGCGCAATTTAAAGAATACCAGGTTGCCAAAAATAATACAATGCCCTTCACTACGGTATCACCCATAAGTCTCATCGACCTTTGGGACGTTAAACCTTCATTCTATATGATCTTCATAAATTTGGTAAGCGTAAGTTCCAAGCAATGCTTGCTAGAGTTAAAATTGGTCGCACACGAGTGCCCAAATAGGCTTTCTTGTTTCATATTCGCGCACAAGCACTGTTCACTGAAAAAGATGAAACGAAAGAACGCCATAAATCTGGGGCCGTACTCTATAAGCTGTCCATTTTCGGTTGTCTATTTTGAAGTCTATTTGGTTCTCTGTCACTGGTCTCTTAGATCCAGCGTTTACGTGGTTTGTGACCGGACCTCACCGTTGGCTGAATTTGGATGCAATATGGAGCCAATGATCTGATTCACCGCAGTGCTCTGTCCTTGGCAGGCTACCAGACCTGTCTACAGGGCCTGTCCATAGGACCTGTCCACAGGACCTGTCCACAGGACCCGACCACAGGACCCGACTATAGGACCCGACTAGAGGACCTGACCATAGCACCTAACCACATGACCCAGACACAGGACCCGACCACCACTGCCTACAATATGCAGCCAATGGTGAGGTCTTATGGCCAACTACCCAATGGCCGGGTCGCTTGCCGCAGACTCTTTACAGGCGCGGCTATATCTGAGACAGTGACAGAGGACCAAACGGACAACTTGTAGCGCCCTCCTTTGGCTGCTCCCGGAGCACGGCCAAAGCGTACCCGCGCAAGAAAGAAAATAAAGAAGGCGTGGGGCTGTGGCCCGTGAAGCCACGGCTGCTGTTCTATTCTTGCCTCGATCCGAGTCAGCTGCTCGTTCCTTCGCTCCTAAGGCTCCTGGTTTAAATGAAATTGGAACTACAAGGAATGAGAACGGCGCAATGATAGCAAAAAAAGAAGAGGAGGGGCAAGATAACCAAAAAGGAAGGGGCAACAGGCCGCAGCTAACACCGCTGGGAATCCGTTTTCCGCGTGGAAGGCCGAAGTATAATCGCCCGACGACGATTAAAGATAGACGCAGTCGACCCCGAATGAGCGCATAGTGTGTGATAATGTGAGCATGCGCATTTGATGTACGGCGCCGTAGTCAACCACATGCACGATCCCTGGCAGTTGCTGAAGGGCATGACAGCAGACGAAGAAAGCTTTCCTTCCCTTTCCTTCGGAATCCTGATTTCTAATATTTGTGGACATTCCATCACGTGATTCAGAATACAACCGAGGAAGCGAGTTTACACCGACGCGTTTCCGTTGTTGGGTAATGAACCCCTAGGGAGAACGCCTCGACACGCAAAATCTACGCGATTCAAAGTGCTGCTCGCCACGCTCAAATGCAGAGTGGAGGACTTACGACAGATAGGGCAGCATAAGGTCATTTATACGGACAGCACAGAAAAAAACAGGCGTGTAGTATGGCAATAATCGCGTATGAGACTAGGAGCCTAATCTTAATGTTATAAAGGCACAATGAACTCTAAGTGCCGGTTAAAAGAGTCGCAGGGCATGCTTTAAAAAAATACAAAAATTATGCGCAAGAGGAGAAAACGTTGGAAAGAGCTAAGGAAGATCACTCCTTCTTGTCAGGTTAGTTCTTCCCTGGAAGTGACAACAGCAATGACAAAGCGAGGGTCTCCGATCGAAACAAAGACGATTACAAGAGATCAAAGCAAAGCCGAATGAACGCCAGCTAGACATATTCTCGCGTGGCGCTCTTGGTCTAAAAGACAAGGCAATGGAGCGGACTGAGCTTAACGAGGATAGGCTTGCTATACGGGAGACACAACAGGGAGTTCTCGGGTACGAACCCGACCACGGTGGCCGTGTTTCGATGGAGACGAAACGCACAAGGTTCCCGTGTGCTGTGCAATATCAGTGCGCGTTAAAGATCCCCGGGTAATCAAATTAATCTAGAGGCCTCCGCTGCGTCACCTCTTTCTTCCTTTCTTCTTTCATTATCTCCTTTACCCTTCCCTTACGGCGCGGTTCGGGTGTCCGCCGAGATATGTTAGACGGTTATTGCGCCATTTCCTTTAATCAAAAACCAATTTTCATTTTCACTCGCATACAATCTACGAAGGTTAAGACGAAATCAGCAAGCTGCAGTCGCCAAGGCAATCACACGGCAATGACAGAAGCGTCCAAACACTGAACCCTGGTTGTGCAACTTCAATGGCTCCATTGACCTTCCACAATTGCCATTTCCTCGGCAGTGGCATCCCAGAAGGGACACTGTATGCGCGTTTTGATTTGATTCAATTAGCGAAATGAAATGTTGCCACACTTTTCAAATACCGTTTTATAAATTACTTCAGAGTGCAGCCAAGCCTTTCAGAACAATAAATTTTTATTAATTCATATTGGAAGCCTGCGCTCGTAAATTTTATGGCTGTATTTAATGTAAAAGTAGTAGTAATGAATTTTGGTGAAGCGCCTCCGATTATGAACTTGGTTACTGCTGAATAGCGAAGCACATATGAGAAAAAGAACCAGCTATCTGTACACGATGGTATTCAATTAACAGTTGAATATTAATCCCTGTCTTCCTCCAGAAAAAGGCAGTCCAGGAAAGATCAGGACGACTTTTCGCCTTTCTGGACTGGTACGTTAACCACGGAATACCCACATTATTTCGTACAACAGAAGGATGCAAATTCAAATATTTTTCATTTACGGATGCAAAGTAGCTCAAGAAGCATAATAATATTACACAAGTTGCAGAGGCGAACACATCTGTGAAAAGTGGAAAGTATTACCTATAAGACATGCGCAAGGCATGTGCTCCAGCAAATCTCTCCTAAAGATAGCCTTAATGGCGAGACAACGTATAATTTTTAAATTTGTGGCGGCTACGTAACGTTACAAGAAAATGATTGTGTAATTTGCAGTAGTTTGCGTTTTATTGCTCTCTCGCGTTTTATCTTCAAGTATTTACGGTAATAAAGATTTCTTAAGATATGCGGTAAAATGTTCCTTAAGAGCCATCAGTTTATTTTATTTTTGGTAATGTCCGGGCCATAACCACAGTATACAGACAGATATTACCAACAATTTTACCACATATTCATGTTTCGCGGGCATTAAAGGCGAAAAGCGAGGCACACAAATTAGATTTCTATCTTGGACAAAGTTGTGAACATTATGCAAGTCCCTGTCAAAAAATAGAGTCCTGGTTTTTTCCCTGAGTAGTCATTAACGAGGTTGGTAGCTTGGGGATGCACTCTGAAGGTAAGCAGATAAAAAAATCGGTGCAGAATTTCTTTGCTCCTACTGACAGGGCACCTCCCAAGGAATGATGTCTTAGACTGAAGGCTCAGTAAAGAAGGGCAGCTGGGAAAAATCATATCGAAAAGTTTAAACTACACCGAACAGTTTCAAGCGGAGAGTTTCAGGGTGAAATACAGCTTTAGAATATCATGTGTTATAAAATATTAAAAATATATCGTATGAAATCTGCTTTCTAATTAGCAGCAAAACATTGCATAGTCGAAAATTCAAGAATTGTTTTCGTGCGCGCGTAAACTTCAAACACGTTTGTGAAGCTGTGTTCACATGCAGTGGCTTAAAACCGCTCTTTTGATGATCTCCTCACACGCTTCAAAAATTGTTCTAATGTTTGATGTTAGAAAATAGTTTTGCGAGGCCCCCATTAAGCTTGCATTCATTATTTCGAGAAGAAAGCTTGTATGAAAGTGCGTACAGCTTTTTTTATAGTTGAGGTAATGGTAGCGAAAACATTTCTCAACGGAGTGTGATTTCTTTTTTATGAAATCGCGGCATTTACTACATATCCCCTTCCATGAAACAGCAAAGTACAAACCTGTAAGTTCCCGCTACGAATCGGCCTGATGCTATTCTGGAGATCCGACGACGCAATTCTTGAAGCGCTCATACGCATATGCAGAGTTGAGTGCCCCAAACGTTGCCCTTGGTTTTCACCGGACGAGAGGAGACACGTTGGATACAAGTCGTTCTGCAAACCGATTAGCCAGATATTCTTGGCCGCGGAATGGGCTAGTATTTTATTTTTGTTGTGTTGTGCCGTTGGAAACCTTGATAAAACGTGATACCCTGCACTTCGGCTGCGGCACGACTGCCAAGGGAGAGATTAAATGAATAATATGCGTAATCCCCAATCGAAAAGGAAAAAAAAGAAATAGAATAGCGGATAACATTTGGGCGCTTTGCCAGAGGCATTTGCGCCTCTGTCTAAGGCATAGAGTTGTCGCTTGAGCGCATTGCTTATTTATTTATCATAACCTAAACAATTTAGCTCAGTTAATATTCATGCGTCCGTAGTTTTAGGGAGCTAACTTTCGACTTTCGTTTTCAGAAATTCACATTATAACCTGCTTTTTAACTGTTTATTTTAAAGTGGCAACTTGAGGTGGCTTTCTCCGGATAATGTTTAAATTGTAGTAAAATACTAATAATTCTAGGCTCTGCAGCTCAAGTGATATCTCGAGACACAAAGCTCTAAGAAAGAAGTTGCCGGACAAGCATGAGTAAATTCTCGTTACAGCCTGTCTGAGTGGTGTCTACTTCAATCTCATGTGAGCTTGAGAACGGCTGCACTATCTGCGGCATCGTTTTTTTTTCTTTTCAAAACCGCGCTTACTCTGTTGCCGAGAGTAACAAAACCATACTACTGGGAATTATGTATGGTACATCTTCAGGAAACTGCGTTTTGCCACACTTTTTAGCCACCCTTTAGTCCAAAAATGATGTCTTACTGAGTAATAAGAAAAAAGGGGGAGACTGATAAAGTGGCAAAGCGCAGCTCGCACCTTACGATTGTTTTGCGTTCGGAACTTGCTCCTTTCGTGTAATACTGACACAGCCATATCAGCAACCTCCGAATCCATTATAACAAAGAAAGGGGTTATAATATTAGCTTGAGGTGAGTGCAACAACAAAAGAAACAGGCAAATAAGAGGACAGTAGCTGGGGGAAGGCACGAACACAAGGAGACCGAGGTCGTTTTCTTCAACCTTTACCTCTAACCTTCGGTCACTGCCTGGCCGGCCTAGAGTAACGTCTCCTGCCGGCCCGCCAAGGATGTGGGCAACTTTTCGATTCTTCGAAGTTCTGGGGTTTTCAGCCCACTCGAGGATACACTACTTTCCAAACATCCGACGAGACCGCAGAACTCGTGCCAGCACCCTAGGGATACTTGGCCATACTGAAAAACTATAGAGGCAGAAGTAGCATATATCCCCCGCCGCACAAATCTCTCAACAGAGAGGAAGCAGTCACCTTGAGACAACTACAGACAGGATCTTAACCTAACTTACACATACTAAACAAAATGCACCCTACGATATACGCGGGCAAATGTGCATGGTGCGAAGAAAAACCCATACTATATCACATAACATGGGCATGTATAAACATTGACGTTGTCACCAAAATACAAAACCCGAGTGCGGATAAATGGATGAGGCTGCTGTACAGCGACCGCTGTGAAGACCAAGAACGTCTGGTACAGCGAGATCAACGGGTGTCAATGGCCAGCGGAGCACCAGCCGCGGTGGCTCAGTGGTTATGGCGTTCGGCTACTAATTCGGAGTTCCCGGGTTCGAACCCGACCGCGGCGGCTGCGTTTCGATTTCGGCGAAACGCTAAGGCGCCCACGTGCTGTGCTATGTAAGTGCACGTTAGAGATCCACAGGTGGTCAAAATTATTCCGGAGCCCTCCACTACGGCACCTCTTTCTTCCATTCTTCTTTCACTCCCTCCTTTATCCCTTCCCTTAAGGCGCGGTTGAGGTCTGCGCCGATATGCGAGACCGATACTGCGCCGTTTCCTTTCCCTAAAACCCAATTTTCAATTTTTTTCCAGCTGAGCCCTCGACTGAGGGCAACCGACCATTGATTAAAAGTGGACGAGCTCGACAGCGAAGACTCCTGCGGATATGACCAAGGACAGAACATCTGCGAAGATGCTCCAAAACCACAGAAACAAGCACTAGAGTACAATAGAGTTCTTACCTCCTCCTCCTCCCCGTGGGGTATAAAAGAACACGAATTGTGGTGGGAGGTGGCGTAGCTGCAGATGCACAGACTTTAGGAAACTGGAGGCGTAAGAGATTCAGGTGGTTGGTTGCGCGCACGTTAGAGCGCTATGTGCAGCACTACAAAGATCAGCAGCTAGCCCCGCGCTCGCCGTGACCCAGGGAGCACCCGAACGACTACCACCTGCTCCGGAGCCACCGCCTCAGCCTTGTAGTCCGTGGGAAACTTTGCACCAGCCCTTTATTTACATTGACTATTTTATAACACCATAGACGTTTTTCTTGAGCACGATTTGTGTTTAATCTCAAGTTTCCTTGTTCCAGTGTTCCTCTTTGTTCTCTTCGCTGTCCCTCATTGTGAACCTTAACGATTCATTTGCTCCTTTCTCTTTATCTTGTTTTGTTTTGGCCTGTAGATAAATAAATGTCTTGTTTGTTAACCTCGCTTCCCGAGTTTCCTTTCTTGCTGCTGACGCATCAGAACACGTGCACCCCGCATGGGATTACCGTCCTTAAAACATTAATGTTGTGTGGTGTTCGCTTCCAGGACAACAGGGTAAGGGCGAACTGGTTTGGTTTGGTTTATGGGGGTTTAACGTCCCAAAGCGACTCAGGCTGTGAGGGACGCCGTAGTGAAAGACTCCGGAAATTTCGAACACCTGGGGTTCCTTGACATGCACTGACATCGCACAGTGCACAGCCTCTAGAATTTCGCGTTCATCGAAATTCGACCGCCGGAGTCGAACCCTTGTCTTCCCGGTCAGCAGCCGAGGGCGATAACCGCTGAGCCACCGCGGCGGCTAAGGGCAAAGTGGCGTAGTGCGTCTCTACTGCTTGCGTCCGGCAGCAGTCAGCCAAGAAGTTTCCTTAAGCGGCTTATAAAACAAGCTCAAGCAGGTGTAGTTGACCCTAATGAAGACCATGTTAATATTTATGTGCGATAGGAATGGATCGCCCTGGACTGATGCACAAGAGAGAAGAGGGAACGACACACACAATAAACGTATAACGCTCGGCGTGAATTTAGATTGCTCATTATTAACAGAATTTCTTTTATATACTAGACTGCATGTCACGCGTCACTATGAATATAAAAATCAAGAATAGAACAAAACAATTTATATAGAATATATTCAAGTCGGACTATTAATTAAACCCACCAATATTAAAGCATAAAACTTTGAGGGCATGGTTGAATTTTATTGTTGCTCTTGTTTTCTTGTGTTAGTTTTTGTTAAGTTCGTTGTGATAAGGGCATACGTGCACTTGCCTCCATGTAGTCCTCCTGACTAGTGCAATTGTTCAGATTGTACAATGGCGAAACCAGCATTGTAGCTTTGGCAGTAATTAACCAGCACCTTTCTCACGGCAGAGCGAAGACAAAGCAACAAAGCACTCTGTGCCAACGACTATGTACTATGAACCGTTTCAATGCGCTCTTTTAACGTGTCAGGAGTGCCACGTTGGCTCAGCAGAGGTTTAATTCGCGGCTTCCGATCCCACGGTTGGCCGATAGGATTCGGCCTCCATTCCACGCCTTCATTGCGATGGAGAAAAATCCAGAAACGGGTGCATGCAAAACGATACGGGCGAACCTGAGAGGTTTCCCTGCAGGTGCAGTAGGGGAGTCCGCCTTTTTTTCTGAGCTTGGTGGATTCGTCGGCGACAGATGCGTACATTTTTTTATGATTGTTATTAACTTCATTTCAACATACACACCTTTCCATACGCTCGAGGTGTTTTTTGTTTTTCATTACGTTATTTCCTGCTTTATTTGCTATATCATTGTTCGTTTTCAAGTAGATGGGCTTTGTGTTTGCTTGAATGGCCTAACTTGGATCCATTCGTTTGGAGTGCATGCCCTTTTTGCGACGTCTTTCGTGAATGGATTCTCGCGCTAATGGACCTCAGCCGTCGGCTCAAGCTGGTCCGTGGGCCGGAAGCCTTGTGAAGCAGTGCTCATCCAACCATCTCCTCGTATCTTTCATCGCGACGGCTAGCCCTACGTATTCTTCTGTTCTGTGCTCATCCCTCCTGTTACACCCATCGTCACTGTCATTCTTCTGTTCGCATCATCGGGACGATCGCTCGGTGGCCTCTGATAGTGCCACGGACTAGTAGACGAGAAAGTGGGCCGTGCATGGCTGCGCACGGAGAGCTCGCGCTAGGCCCACCACTATAGTGAACTAGAATACTACCAGTATTCTAGTCCGCTATACCCATCACCATTAAATCATGTCATCACCATCCGTCATGTAGTCCTGTCTTCATCGGCTTGTCGTCACATAACAATATACGAGCCAAGTTAACAACGCACCCGCTTGCAAAGATATTGCGCGAAGTACGGAAGAAATACTAAACCTTAATATATTTCAAACACCCCTCTTACGTCAACTCTGCTTCAACCGTGTTAGGTATCAATAAACTGCGCTACCTCGCGGTTGTCCTTACCCTCTGCCTTTAAAGGACACTGAGCCTGAGGACAAACTGAACTAGGCATCTGTCGTGAGATTTCCGCGTTCTGATTACAGAATGTTTTCACTAACATGGCAGCTGCGAAAACCTAGGAATAGCTCAAGAATAAATGCAGGTATCGCTGTCAGAGTCTATTATGGGTCTTCACCTCAGGATTTCGAATTAAGGGGCGGAAAAAAAAGTGTTACATTTCTAAAAGCGTCAAAAGGCTACAAAAACCATTTTATACCAAGAAAAAAGCATTCCGTGAAGTTCACTTCAGTGCACTGTATTGTAACTCCTCTCTGATAAGTTCAGCTGCTTCATGTGCCTTGCTGATCTGCTAACTGGCAAAGAATTTGATTCCAAAATTTTATCACGCAGTATAATGTTTGGTTGGAATATGCGCGTATGTGATCCAGTGACCACGTGTCCTGTTGTTTATTAAAATTGAAAGTTTTACCCCATTTAATGTGTTGTGTACATGCATACGTCACATTTATCCCTTTAACGTCGTTTTGTCGTCTTAAGAGTCGCTTTTCATAGGAAAAGGCTGTTTGAAATAGTATCATGTGACACGCTGCGATATCAAAGGTAAGGCGTAAGGCCGCACTTTCGTCGTCTCACAACAAAACATATCGGTGTCGCTTTATGAGACCAGGATTTAAGCTTCTTTGTTTATCAGCTGTCAAACATTTGTTAAACATCACTTTCAATTGTTTTGATTTCTATGCACCCAGGATATGTTTCAAAAAAAATTTTTTTTTCAAGTGGCATTTCTTGCAATAGACGGTAAATGGAGGAAGGGGGAAAGGGGAGATGGGGGACTGACTTTATTAGTTAGGTTGCATATGTCTGTTCCAGACTGCATTCAAATGTAGTGATGAAATTGCGATAGTTGGGGGTAAAATAATCTTCATCTCTCATTTACAGCGTGAGCCCTTATTAGCTCATTCCTTTTTCACGCCATGGGCTTCAGCGTCCACAGCGCCACCTGCTGCCTGCCTCGGTTGGCAGATGCCGAAAATAGGGGAGGAAATTCCTGGTCTACAATTTCAGGGGAGAGGAGGGAGAAAGATTGTGGGAGAAAGGGTGGGAAGTGACGGGTGGACTAGCGGCTTGGGCGCCCGCCTCGTCTGTGGGAAATGGTTCTAAATCCACACCTGCACAAGACTGCCTACAAGCGTACCCCGGCAAGGCGCCCGGCTTTCTCAGGGGTCGTCGATTGGAAGAGACTCCGCAAACGGCACTGTTCTCTTACGGAGGCAAATCCAGTTTCGAGCATCTCAGTTTTCAAAGGTTCTTCGTGTTATCGTGGTAACACGGATATCAAGTTCGTAGGCTCTAACGACCGTGTTTAAACAGACTTACAGGTCAGCTGTCGCTGCTGCAAGTGATCTTTCGAAAGAAGCTCACTTCAGAGTGTCGTTGACATCCTGGGAAAGTGCGGAGTCACCTCCGGCTGTCTGACTTTGTGAGAAACAAAACCAGAACATGTCTGTTAAAGATTCTTTGCTGTGATACCACAGCTAACGCTCGAACATTCGCGATACACGTTTGTAACCGTCCTGTTACGTTACGAGTTCGGCTGTGCTGTCAACGTCTACTGGAACGCCACCATGAAAGTTGAAGTGCAAGCAGAGAAACAAGAAGACAGTGCTTGAAATAGACTGACTATTTGCGAATTTCATTTTCAGACCGATGGCGGCAGCACCGTCATGTGAAACTGTTAATGTTCCCTGCGTATAAGTCTTCTCTTGCTACGAATATTTGTTTTTGTTTTTTGGTTTCGGCAGCAATGCTGTGATTTTCGCGTTTGTTTGCGCGGATGTTACCATAATCTTATCTATTCCGACTCTCTAATGTGCGTCTTGCTTTGCGCATTGTTACAGAGATTGTGCTTTGTCCTTGTGATCATTTAGCCACCTTGCCTTAATTTTCGCTTGATGACAGCACACACGGTGCATACAGCGCCATCTGCGAGCCAATAAGCTAGGAGTGGGAGCTTAATGAAATCGCCCTGCAGTTTTTATATTCGTCTCCTTTCTCAGTTTGAAGTCCAGTGTGTACCTATATTTCTAAATACTTTATGCCAGCAGGCGCACTGTCTCGGAAAAAAAAAAGAAAGGCGCTGAATTTTTCGGCGACACTTAGGCTAGCGAACAAGAGATGGCGCCACAAGAATATAATACGTCTGCAAGCGGGGGGCCTAAACAAGGAAAGCAATAATAGCAGCATTCTGGGTGTTGTGCAAGGCGCGTCAAGGTCTCACTCTGAGCATTGGAAGTTTTCCAATACTCTTTTTTTTTAGGATAAACACGTGGAGCAAGGCATGGAGGGGAAAGATGTGCAGAAAGACAGCAGGACGCTCAGTTCTGTTTGCGCTACAGATCCTTCTTAATGAAGTCGCCTAATCTTCCTTGTGCGGGCAGCTCGTTGAGGTATTAAGCTGCGCGAGACAGGCGCTTGAGACATGTAGAAAGATAATAAAGGTCCCCTGCAGACGAAATGTACTTCAAAGGCGCAGTTGCGTGCAATGTGATGTAGCGCGTTTGCCAGTAACACTATAGGCAACAAGACGCGTAAGCGAAAAGGGGCCGTCACTGGTCCTGCATCCATCTTGTGCGTGTTTGGTAGCGCTTTATTGCGGGCAAATGAGCCAGACTCAATAGCTCACCACTCGGTCATTTTCAGTTACATTTTTTTCAATTGTAAAGGGTGCCAACGGATAACAAAATTGAGTTATTGTATCTTTTATGTTCACTGTTCAAGGAACTCACTACCATAGCGTGCTAGGGACAGTGAACTGCGATCGTAATGCCGCGCTTGACACCATGCGACACAAGGATAATGCCGCCGCTCTCGACGACTCTCTGCAGCCCGAGAATAAGTGCGCTTTATTTTGAAATAATGCCCATCTTTGGAGTACCTTATCTACTGATGTTTTCAACGATTATTTTGTTGGCACTCTAATTGACAACAATATATATTTAAACCTGCTTCGTAGTATTAGCTTGTGCGCTTTTGGTCCAGAAATGCGTTCAGGGCCTTGTAGGCCAAATTTTCGGTTACCCAGTTTTGGCATCCTAATTATAACTCACCAGAAGCGCAATAGCAACCTTCTGCACAACAAAAACTGCTCATTTATAAATCAAATCATAAGATTTAGAGATACACAAGCTAGCTTGCATGTATATGCTTAAAATATTTTAGGTCAATGTTTTCCTTGACCATGCTATTTGGTACAATAATTAGAGCGTGAGCGCATTACCAAATATCTACCCATAACTCTTCAACCTGCACCTGCTCAAGGCAGGTCCAAAGCTCCTTCAAGTCCAAAGCAGCTGTTGCATGTGGCGTTTGTTTCAAGACAAGTCTGGCATCTTTACTCAGAATTTTTTTTAAACTATTGATATCTCACTTTCACTTTTTTGCTAGATATGCACTGCTACAGTTTCAAATGCTGGTTTCTTCAATGGAACCAACATCAGAAAAAAAAAGGTGAACAACCCTGATCAGTTCGGAGGGCATTCAGGCTTCGCGCCGAAGAGCAGTCAAAAGCAGCGTTCCGGTTGCATATGCTCTGCGATTGCCAACATGAGCATTCTCTTCCGGATGACTTTTAGCCGGCTTTAAACGTGGGCTAATCTTATTTCTTCCCAAAAGTCTTATTATATTGGCTCGTTTTTGTGAGAGCACACTACCCGCCAAAAGACCCAAAATCTTGCAGGCAAACTTCTTTGGCATAAATATTTCCGCTCAAAGTAGGGAAGCTTTCGTTTCTCAGGCACCTTCTGCAATCGCGCCTCTTGCGTTGATGTCGTGTGCAAGGCTAACTGAAGAAGGAAGAACATACAGGCCGTTAAATCCTGGACGAAGCGGTGCTCTGCTGCCCTTTGTGCAGAACAAAAACCTTTTTCAGTCATTCGTACCACGCACATCGAATGAGTGGAGTCACCTTCCTTCTTCGACGGCCACCATCACCGATCATCAATTATTCAAGAGCGTTCTGGCTAACATTGTATAACTGGGATGCATTTTATATTGTGTTATCTTTTTTTTTCTCCTGAACGCCTCAGCTAAAAAATGTTTATACCTTGCCTGTTTCATTAATTCCGGTTTGTGAATTTGATTTTGCTTTTTTTGTAACCGCTCTCCTCTATAATGCCGTAGTGGCCGTGAGGGTATAATAAATAAATAAATAAATAAATAAATAAATAAATAAATAAAGTACGAGGCTTACCTGCCGCATGAAGGGTGGGTAGACGAACACTTCTACCTTTTCTTCCGCGTGAGAAAACATACCTTCGCATCCAACGTCCCTTCAAGTTCATATGGCATGAGTTCTTTCTCTGCGCATTTCCCCGGCTGTTTTTTGCTGTCCTTTATTTTTCATCAGTGTTGGAAATGTGTATGAAGCAAAACAGATGTCCCTTTTGACAGCGCGAAGACTGCATGCTCAAGGAGAGACACGGGGGCGCTTCGAGGCTATATGCAAAAACAAGGAAATATTAACGGGAAGCTCATTTGATACCTTATCAGACGTTGTTCCGCCTCGCTCTAGGCAAGAGAGCATTCAGTTTGCGTGCTTTGTTTGTATTATTCATTTATTATCCAGTCACTAGACAAATTAAACTTTGATTAGCACTCTTAGTCTCATTATTCAACGCCTTTCTTTGCTACCGAAAACAGAAACTCCTTTGACCCCACCTCCGAGAACTCTCTTCCCTCACAATGCATGCTTATGAACACCGCCAGTATTTACCAGATTCAATTTTAGCTCAGACTTGCGGAGTGCAACTACTTCATTCACTACACATTTTCGCTTAATGTGCTTTGTCTTTTCACTTGTATGGCGCTTACTGCACTGAGAGGCGCTCACTGCACAGTAACTTGAGGAGCTTTTATCTCGAACTAAAGATTGCTATCGTACTGCTAATTGCAGAGCTCGAGACACGGCAAGAGCCTGTGCGACCATGCGATTAAAGATTAAATGCGAATATATGTCCAGAATTCTTGGACAAAAATATTGAATATGAGAATATCGTAAGGTACTGGTATAGAAATATTGAATGTAATGGCTCATTGTTTAGTTTTAAAGTCTTCCCATCGCTCGAATAGAGAAAATGCTTTGTTTATGGGAGTTCAACGTCCCAAGGCGACTCAGGCTATTTGGGACATCGTAGTGAAAGGCCGCGGAAAGTTTGACCACCTGGGGTTCTTTAACGTGCACTGACATCGCACTGCACACGTTCCTCTAAAATTTCGCTTCGACCGAAATTATACCGCCGCGGCCGGGATCGAACCCTCTTATTTCGGGTCAGCAGCTGAGCGCCATAACCACTGAGCCACCGCGGCAGCAAACAAGAAGTTAGGACTGCCACAGAAAACCAATGGGGAACATTTTTGCCGATAGCAAAAACGTTAACAGCAAAACAATGCAAGCCTGCCGAAGAGAGATCTGCGGACGCGTTGATTGTTATACTTAGATCTTGCAATGTATACAAAATTGCATTCATAGACTTTTTCCACTGGAAAATGCTTTTGTCCACAATTGGTCGGAAAGGACAGGCCTAAGTCAGATGAACTCTGAAGCGCTGGCAGACGACGGACGAGAGGAGGACATGACACACAGTGCGCTCTCTCTCGTCCGTCGTCTGCCAGCGCTTCAGAGTTCACAATGTCAAACCAAGAAGCCCAGCAACACATCCTGCTCTAAGTCAGGTGAGTGTAACACCGTTAGCTTGTTTGTTCTCTGCCTTTAAGTAATATGTTGATATCAACATTAAAAGGTGCTCCTGCATGATGGGAAGTTCCGATCAAGACATTCCGGTAATACGCTGTGAGATCTCCCACAGGGCGCGAGCGTCTTCTGGCTTCCCGGGTGCCTTGACCGGCTTGCAGTCGACGAACATCTTGCCGCTGACACCTTCCACGTCCTCCGAGACAGCCAGGTGCACTGACGTCTGCGCACCGTCCTCAACACTCTGCGGAGGAATGCAACCAGGTTTCTCATGGCTGACGGACTTTTATGTGCAGTGGCTCTCCAGCAGCACGTTCAAAATAAAGCTGCATGTTTTATCCTTCGGAACTCCACAGTGACTTTTAGGGGAACGTCCACGACGAACTTATTACAGCTGCTGGCTTTTACATCCTGGAGTCTGTGCCCTCATCTTCATTCCATAAAATACATTATTAAAACCTTCATCTCGGAAGATCTTGCTACCTTCTTCGCTATATTTTAGTGTCGCAGTTGGTAATCAGTGCTCTAAAATGCAACAGAAGAAAAGCAGTTAGAATGCAACATAAAAGTAGCGAGAAAGTAGATAACACGATCAAAAAAGAGATAAAAGTAGGTAATCTTTTCCTTGAGTTTATAATGCATTTTGGGCATATATACCACTTCGGGTGAAGCAGCTATATTTTGCCCCGTTTGAAAAGACATCAAGAGGTATTTCGTAATATTTAAGTGGCACAAAACTCTCGGGCTCCGTCCTCTTGCTGGTAACTCGGCCGAGGACATTAGGAGTGGCATAACTCGAGAAAATAAATGCAACACTGCTTTTTCACCGAGGATCAAGGTACGAGTGCTCACAATAGCTTCGAATGCATCACTGATCTTTGAGCGTGACGTCTGTGAGCTCACCTTAACAATATAAAACTCCTGGTGAAAACTGCTTTTATAATAATTTGCGTATATTGACCCGTGTGTTTCTTGGGCAAGATTATTCGATTTTTGGTGGCCATTCTGATGTGCTACCGTCTATGGAGCACTTTGTGTTTTAGTGGGTTAGCACTATAGCTTAATCTGCAATATCACCGATGTTTGCCTGTCCTAAGCCTCTCTCCGTGACTTTTGATGTTGCTCGGAAAGAATAACCTGAGTCTCAGAAGTCCCACCGATTGCTGGAACAAGCAGGGCAGTAGCGCATCGCTTAATCACTGCACCATTGTGGGAGCAAGTGGGGTGAGGACTAGCAGTGATCTATGAACGTAAATCAGTAAATGGACAATTCCGCGCATATCCTCAATAACCCTTTAACGCTATTACGTCATCTCATCATCATCATCATGATCATCAGAACTAGTGCTAAAACGTTCGACATTATGACGCATGCCGAAAAGCAACACAGCCGCTAGCAAGATCTGTTCCTTCGTTATTATTTTATTAACAAATGGCCACTAACGACAACAACAACAGCATTAAGATTATGGTTATGGGGTTTGAAGTCCTGATGTAGCATGTCGGCAAAGAAGGATGCGGCATTCCAGGCATCAGCATTATCGGGATTATCTTCGGCCACCTGGCTTTGTTTAATGAGCACTGACAGCGTCCTTCAGCAAAAGCCGGCCTCTGGCCACTCATCCGCTATGGAACTACCGCTATTGAAAGTGTGGGGAAGACATGAAATCACGGTTTGTTATTAATGCGATAGTGTTTAGGTTCCCGTCTTGAATAACAACACTCGGTTTCCACGTATCCAAATTCTCTGATTGGTCGCGAGAGTTGAGGCGCCGTCAGCCCAGCCAAATTTGAAAATCTGAGGACTGAATGTTCGATCACCTTCCATTAGATTATTGTTAGGAATTATATTAACCCGGCCCACTCTTCTACTTTAATCCACCAATTCATATCCACTAATTCAGCTTATTTCACCCACTAATCTATAAATTTTACCTTAACCCACCCACTAATCTAACTTAATTCAATTTTTGAAAGGTTCGTATTTCCGAAGCCAGAGGGTCTTTTGCAGTATTTGGGCGTGGGTCACCTTTAAAATGCTATCGCATTTTCTTTAATAATGAACTTAAGAAGGCCCCAAGTTTTTCCATTTTTTCTTCAGTGTATACTAAGGAGCGATTAATTATATTTAGTGAGCTAGGCTCATACCTTCCAGAGAAACTGGCATTTGTGGTTCGTACGGCGGCAATATTGCGCTAATAACAGAGGAGATTTATTTCATTGCTTGAGGCGAGAGCTCATCACTTACGCTTCGCGGTATAGCATGATGTAGATGTCGTATTGCAGTTACCATGCATAAGCCACCTATCATCGAGTAAACCCAAGCAGTCAAATTCTCAACAAATGCTTTAAATATCAATGCTGCAGGCTGTGCGATAAATTAATATCTGTCATAAGAAATTCAAGCAATTCATAACACAACTTCGCAGTCATGAGGGAACCGCACAGTGGAGCTCTCCGCCTCAACTGGAATCGAATTCTATGAAGACCATACTTGACAAGTGCGACTGGATTTGATAACAAGGAACTACAGACGAAGCTGGAGTAAAAACAATTCTGTTTTCGCGAAAAACGTCTCCTGCAAAAAAAAACACATTTGGCAGGTGCCGGGGCTAGCAAAAATCTTTTCCTTCCTTTTTACTATTATTTTAATAAACGACCACTAGCACCACCACTCGTTATCCAAATACATATAATTTTCACCCGTTTTTTTATTCAGCAGTGTATACAGTGAACTGTCTCGCTTTATATGCGGTAGTCTTAACCTTAATCATTATAAAGACGACACACTTTGTCAGATGTAGAAAAACTATGGGGACGCCTAAGTCACATTAAGAAAGCAGTACGATAGCATTAGACTTCACATTCGTCACAGCTTGTGTTGCAACATCTGTGTGTGTTTGCGTCAGTTTTTTTTTTTTTTTGTAGATGTCGGTCCACCAACGGCCATATTCGAACTGCTAACCGCAGAAGCACGTATGCGCGATACTGCGACAGCGGACGTTTGTGTACAGCCCATTGTTCTCTAAACTTTTGATTTCTGTTCTTTATCTAGGTTCCTGCGCAGAAACTCGGCTGCTCATAATCGGCGGGAAGGTTGTAATGACGGCAAAAGGTAAAGTGACCTTTCTCGACCAATCAGCAATTTTTATATCGGACCTCTCTGCGTGCATGTTGTGACGACAACTCTAGTGATGTCGCATTAGATATTCCCAGCGAAATTGTCAGGATGTCATCAGAGATGCTCCGAGTTTCAGCCATAGCAGGTCACTTAACCCCGCTTCCGTGCGATGCTGCTGGTGAATTAGACTGCTAAGCAGACAGCTGCCACTGAAATTCGAATCATGTATGACAGTCTGTAGATCAATGAATACTCAAAGCGGAACAAATTGGCGTTAGATTGAAAAATATAGTGCCATCATTGCTAATGGCATGTCCATTACGACCGGAGTCATTGGCTACTCGGGAGCGTAGTTCCTGATCCTGATGCTGTTGTCTCATCTGGGCAGGCTTCTTTGCTTAGTGTTCTCTCGAACTCGCGATGTTTTTTCCGGGCTCTGCTTAGGGTGATCCACCTTTTCTGGCCGACTAAGTGAAGGGGACGTCACGAACCACACACCTTTGCCACGTGCTTTTTTATCTTGCATATGCGCTCGCGCAATGGCTTTAAGTGCGTAGACGAGAAAGACATCAGTTGGAAGTCCGCGACAGTGTGTATTTGTGTGCCTACTTCTTTTCCTGCGTCTTCGTTTTCTCCTATTTTTCTATAGAGCGTGAATAACCAACTCGGCCAGCAATTCACGCTTCTAGCGATGCAGACGCGATTATAGTCCAAGGCTAGAAGATGTCGCAAAACCGGTCGAACATTCCCTTAACAGGTAGAGCTGCAAGAAAAGCAAAGTACTGACGACGCGGCATCAAGAAAGCATTTTGCTTTGATGCCAAATCGTAATGCCCACCTCTTCAGCTGCTGCGAACTGCTCGCGCGTCTCAATATCTCACTGCGCCCTTGTAACATTTTGTGCTTGGTGACAGGGGCGCGATAGTTTTTTTTTTCGCTTTATTTCTCATCTTCATAACACGGAATAGCAAGGTATACTTGTCTTTTCAGTGCGTATATGCATTGTTCGAAGCACTGCACTCACACGCCCGCCGAGTGCGGTCGCCACTACGCTGATTCAGGTAGACGACGCGTGGGGCCACCAGCTTCGTTGGATGGTTTGCATATTACATACGGGCTGCGATGACGGAAAACACTGGTGCAGAATAAAGACTGACGCAAAGCGCGAAATACTTGGCGCGGTAACCTGTGCCCGCAAGTAGAAACATTTGTGCGCCTGCATATAGCAGAAAGGGTGCTCGGCTGGCGTCGAAAAACACAACGGCCGTCGCTATCCGCCGCACTGAATTTTAATGGGACAAGTAACTTTCGCAATAAGGCGTCTATTAGACCTACAATATTCCAGAACAAAGTAGGAAGAGTTGCGCGTGTTCTCAGTCCATCCAAAGAAATCTACTCACCTTTGACGTCACGAAATAAAATGATAATAGGTGACGATGGCTTTGAGCCAAGAAGAAAACGAAATATAACTTGAGAGTACACTTCCCCACATTAATGGTATGACGCGATAGCGTAATGGGTGAATTCTGATGTATGCAGAAGGTCATTCTCTACTTTACATTTATAGATCCTTGGAAGTCCTCATACCTCTCCTGGCGCAGTGCAGCCGCGGTAAAGCGATGTTCCACTGCCAAGCAATGGGAGGTGCTCCCAGCGGTGGGGTCAAGGTTGCTCTTCGATCCCGAGCGACCAATCGTTAATTTAACTGCCACCTGCCACGGTAGGCAGTTTGCTCACTACCTGGTTGGCAGGTTGTGGCGACGCCGCAAGGTCACGTGACCTAGGTGGCCCACCTGCCTCCTAGGTTGCTCTCTGGGCACCACCTGCCAGAGACATGGTCGTTACCATTCTCTCATAACGCCGACGCTCGATTTTCTGCACAACGGGGCCTCTAACGTTTATAGTGTTAAAATTTGGAAGGTTACCGACAATATGCGAGAACCTAGCCTCCCAACAAGTCGTCTTAAACTTATCCAGCACTTTTCGGTTTGACATTGATGCTCACCTTGCCAAATATACGTACTGCGGTGGAAACCACCTTTGTGAAGAGGTCTTTATGACCGTCAGTTAAACGAGAGTTGACAACGCCGGGATGACAGCAGTTGACGGTAACCCCTGCGCCAATATGAGACAAGAAAAGAACGAAAACACAGAAGGGTAAGCTTTATTATTGGGGCTACAACGGCGGTAGCTTCTAAGTAGCCAAGAAGTGTGCAATTTATGCTCAGTGTGAACTGCAGTTTGTAAAGTTCTCTCTCCCCATAGTACTTATAAGAAAAATGAGGGCGAATTGCAGTTAATTTAGTTGAAGTTGATTTGGTGAAATTGACGCTGATATAAATAGAAAGTGACAACTCTGCTTGTCGTGCAAGCAGGGAGAAGTGAGAAGTAAAAGTACAATGCCGTTAATCCTTCCTTAGGCTTAATGGAGCTTTTGTGCTAGTCCGTTCGAAGCTATGTCGATAAGCTTCAAGCTGACAAGACGTTTAATTGCTTTCCGCGATACGTGCATGCCGTTTTGTTGACATTCACGCTAAACACACTCTTTTCCAGGCGCAGGTTTTGCCTGTGGAGCACCTACCCTCCGCTCTTACCACATACCGCGGGCTTAAAGATACAGCGGAGGATCTTGTGCAAAGCATCCAATTGACGATCCTTAGCGTAACGCGAAAATAATCCCGCTGTGTATTTTCTGGTAGGTCCGTTTTGTTTATGGTCAATCCGGTTAATGTGTTGTCTGATTGGTTTGGTAGCGCTTTGGTTTTTTTGTAACAGTGAAACTTTAATTGCTGTGGCGCTCACAGATTGTGATGGCTCCTAAGTGCTTGGCAACCTGTAGCGGAGAGAAGTTGGTAGAACCGTCTCATAATGTGCGCTGATATCGCGACCGTGGAAACCCTACTTGAGAGGCCTCTCTATGTTCTCGTAAAGTCGCGACATAACCAAATACTAGAATATTTCTCGTCGAGAATGATAATGAATCCTGATTGCTTTCCGAATTACTGTCTCGACTACCGGCTTTGACATCAGAGCTGACAGCAAGAAAAGGCTTGTTTTCTACAACGTGGCATCTTTTCGAGTCGAAAGAGAGCCGGGAAAATACACAGAAAGCCCTAAAAACCAGTGGACTGTCATCTGATGCCGTTTATGCTCGGTGAATATACGCCGAGGTGGCATAAGCCGCTCTCTGTTAATATGAACCCAGTGGTTATGAAACATTAAAATTGCTGACAGTTTTCCTGGAGACCAAACTTTTTTTCAGTTTATTTTCGCCTCTATAATAGCGCAACTCGCTGCTCTGACAACGGAGGATGAAACTGCAGAATAAATGGGGCCAATGTGTTTTTCTCATGTTAGTATGGACGGCGATCAGACCAAAATCTCGAGTACCCCGACCAGGTAGTTCCTTTCTTGCGTTTTATGTCCAGCACAACAGCGAAACAGCGGTGCGAAAAGGTGAATAACTTAGAGACAGAGGGTATGGGGAGTGGGGGAGGGTATGGGATGAGGGCGGAATTGTTCATAGTTCACAGTGTAAGGTGTTTTTTTAATATGTATTTTCACTCGCCATATTGCATAAACATTTCGAAGGAAGCTGTCTAGACACACAGCTCCTGCTGCGTTGAAATCCGGGATCAAAAGTTGTCGACCGACTTGGCACAGGCAAGTGCTCGCGGTTGCGGGATATGAGCATTCGAAGCAGGAAGCAGGTGATCCCACATGCGACATCACCGAGCATCGCATGGACCGCTAGGTCCTTCGAACTGAACTAGTTTCTTTTTTGCATAATGGTGACCGGGATTGTTTCTAATTTTCACTTTATTGAATACAGCTATGCAAAGATACAAAATTTATGCCCAAAGTGTTTTTACTTGGCTTTTGTTTATTTTTATTTCTATTCTTTGTTACTAACGACTCGGTTTTCTGTGCAATTTGTGCTCAGGAGCCAAAAAGTCTATATAACGAGGCATGACTTTATTCCTCATTCAGTATACCACACTATGTTCGTATTCACCGTATCATTAAAGGACATCACTTTCGACAGGAAACATATGTTGCTCATTTATGTCCGTCTATCCTTGGTCTTCAAGGATTCGTTCAACTTGGCTCTCTAAAATCTGATCACCAGTGATAGATGAAAATTAATGCGCAAAGACGTTATCGGTTCGTGGCTGTTTGAAAACCACAGCAGGAACTTGATCCACTATCCTACTCTGCAATTAACCTAAAATATAAAAAGGAATTAGTTCGTCAAAGGTCTCTGTTCAGGTTTTTAGCGGAATGACAAGTAGAAAGGGGGAAAAAGGAAGGAATCGCAAAAGCTGACAGTAGCAAAGTGTGTGCCACACTCGATTATTGCAGGTAATTTTTGCACAAAAGAATGCGCTCTACGTCAGCATGGTGAGCTTACCGCTGCCAGCGAGTCTCTCAGCCAGTTCCATCGTGAAAAGCATGTTGAATAACTTTGTAGTCGCGTAGATGCGATTCCGGTTGTATCGGTTGAAACTGATGTCACCATCGAATGCTCCGAACCGGTGTGCATCGGAGCCTACGTTGACAATGCGACTTGGAGCGCTCCTCTTGAGAAGCCCTGTGAAGTTGTGTAAGCGTTAAAGAATTAAGAATCATTGTTTAAAATATTAATGCAACAGACCCTTGAAGCGTTTTTGTACGACGTGAAGCCTTTTATGTCGTCAAACTTATCTCGGCGTAATGCACGTGAGTATGGACACTCGTTTATCCTTTAGTATATGCTGTCGCTCATTAGACTACTGGTCTAAGAGTTTGCCTCACCTTCTTTTTACACTCTGTGCCATTAATTACACATCCTTCATGCGGCCTTTGTGTAATTTTAAGTGCTTCAGACTGCAATATTTTTGCACCATGACGTCTTGTTTTGTTGCCTCCATAATACGTAACTCGAGGGCTTGCTAAGTGTTTCGTATCATGTTAAAGTAGTTAAATTAATTAGTTAAATTAATTGGGCCGTTTTCTGCTCGACTTGCCTGGTTCCTCTGTTAAAATTATGATTGCTTCATGAAAACTGCGTGTATGGCTGAAAACTCACCGAGAAGAAGGTTCGTCAGTAGAAAGTGTCCAAGGTGGTTTGATTGAAATGTCACCTCAAACCCATCTTCAGTCTCCGTTCTTTTGGGAGGTGCTGTAAGGAAGTAAGCATCAGTGCAGCGGCACTTGTCGAAGATTTCTACGCAGAACTGCTCAGTGCATAAAACTAAAAACTATGCAGCATTTCTGAAGAGAATAACACGCGTTGGTATCAGTGCTGGATTATCATGTAAATTTGCCTTTAGATTAGCAATAAGTTTTATCCAAGCAGTGCGTGCAGTGGACCAGTTAACGCTAGCCTGAGATTGTCATAATTGGCGATGGCAGGCTGAAAACAAAACTCATCCTTCCCCACGAGTGCCCGAAGATGCGTTAAATTCGACGTACCCTAGCTTCAACTACATTTCTACGCTTATTTCCTCTATCCATGGATGCGCAATAAACAGGAAGATGCTCTCAGGCTAGCACACCGCTGATATCTTTCAAAGCCCACTACGGCAGCTTATGGTTGTGAGGTTCGGCTGGTTAATTCGATACCGGCTATGGCGGGGCTGTGTAAAAACGGGCGCTCACTGATATTTTGGTTTATATAAAAGAGCATCAGATGAAGTGCTAGGAAAGTACCCAGAATGTAAACCACACCTATACAGAGCCTTCATTGATTCCAAGGAAGCATCTTATTGAGCCTAAACATTAGAAACCATGTAGACATTCCGCAACCAGGGTGTAGAATAGGTGTATGTAAACGCGCTTGCAATACCTATGGAGGCTGCACAGCGACCACAATTCTTCCCATTGAAAGTGATAAAGTCTTATTTAGGAAAGGTGCCGGCTTCGGAGGCACGATCTCTCTATTGCTATTCACTGCGCATTTAGAGGGTTCATTAAAAAAATTGGATTATGATGATCTGGCCGTTAAAGTTAGAGTTGAATACGTTAAAATCTCCGATCTACTAATGATTTTACCAGCTAATCAGCTACAGGGATAAAATATAGAGGCTGATTGAAAACCTAGACAGGCAAATTAGAACGATGGGTCTAGAAATAAGTACGAAGAAAACTATGCTAATATGCACCTGCATGGGAAAAGAACACTAGTTCACGATAGTCACAGAAAGATGGGAAATGGTGACGGAGTACATCTACTTAGGGCAGCTAGTGAGTTTAAATCCGGGCTAGGAGACTGAAATAAATACAAGAAAGGAATGGACTGGCGCGTATTTGGCCGGTACTCTTAGGTCATGCACGGAAGGTTTCAAGTTCCCCTCAAGACCGAACTGCATAATACTTATTTCTTGGCAATACTTGGGTACTAACTAGAAACCTGGAAGATAATGAAAAGGGTTTAAATTAAATTAGGGACAGCGCAGCAAGCTATGCACACGATTATGAAGGGTTTAACGTTCATATGCATGAAGACTGCAGAATGGTTAAAGAAACATGAGGTTTTGATATCTTGGTTAAAATGAAGAAAAATAAATGGGCATGACAGGCTATGAAATGCGATGGCAAGATAGCCGCTGGTCATAAGGGTAACGGAGTGGATTCCAAGAGAATGTAAGCGTAGCAGGGGCATCACAGAGCTGGGTGGCCGGAGAAGATTAAGAAGTTTGCAGGGATAAGGTGGCCGCAGTAGGAACAGGACAGTGTTACTTGGAGAGATATGGGAGAGGCGTTTGTCCTGCAGTGGGCGTAGTCAGGCTGATTATGACGCAAGAACCCCAGGATGTTGAAATTATTCCGGAGCCTTTCGCAACAGCCTTCCCATTTTCCTACGGCATTAACAGCCACGCCTCGATGGACAAGTCATTCAGTCAGTCAGTCAGTCAGTCAGTCAGTCAGTCAGTCAGTCAGTCAGTCAGTCAGTCAGTCAGTCAGTCAGTCAGTCAGTCAGTCAGTCAGTCAGTCAGTCAGTCAGTCAGTCAGTCAGTCAGTCAGTCAGTCAGTCAGTCAGTCAGTCAGTCAGTCAGTCAGTCAGTCAGTCAGTCAGTCAGTCAGTCAGTCAGTCAGGTAGTTATGCAAATAAATAAATGAATAATTGATCATTTATAAAACTTCAAACGAAACATTATTCCAACACTGAATTACTTATTCAAGGCATCTTTCTGCGATCAAATCAACCTCCAACTTTGCACTGTCAACGGAGCTTCAAGTTGAGTGCCACAGTAAGGAAAAAACAAAACCAAGAACAATGGCAAGTAACATCTCTTTAGCAGGAAGAGTTCGAAATAGCAGATAAGCAAGGACTTGACGTGCTCCATGCGCAGAGCGTCTGTAAAGAAATAGTACCTAGTAATAGTAATAGTACGGGACTGTGGCAAAATCAACATGATCACGTCAAAGCTCACAGTGATAGTTACACGTGATCCAAGCACGAAAAATAGTTGTACTTTTATGAGGTTGTTGCATTGGGTAGAAAGCATTTATGCTGCTAGCCACATGGGCTGAAATACAACGGGATGTTTTTAGCTGGAATATAGCACACATTGGAACCCACCAGCGACCGAAGGAAGGCTCCTTCCAATCATGCAGCGTCCCATGAGGTCTCCACTTTCTCACTCCATCTCTTAAAGGCCTTACTGGCGCAGGCAAACAGCCACCAGAACATCAAAAAGAATTAACACCCGGACCAGCAGCTGTTTGGCTTGCCAGCAGGCCAAGGTTCATCGCCACCTATGCCTCGTTACGACTGCTTCACACTACCCTCGGAGCGCTTTGACAAAGTGCATGTCGAGATTTATGGACCATGGCCTCCATTAAACGGAAACACCTACCTGTTGACGCCCATCGACTGCTTTACGGGGCAATCAGAAGTGTTTCTCCTTCTCGACGTCAAGAGCAGAACTGTCGGCAAAGTGTTCGGTTCGAGCTGGGTGTCACGTTTTGGTGTGCTTTCTACCATCACTACCATACTACCATCATCTTATCGCCGACGGCACGCTGGAAAGATCCTTTTGAAGTCATCCTTGATGGCGCAACCCTACAAGGTCCGCTGTGCAAGTTGCCGGTCTCTTGTATTGCTTAGCCTTAGAGCTACCTTAAAGCAGGATGTTAACTAGACACCTACCGACCTCGACTACGCCTTTGCGCTCCATTTTCTACTGCAGTTTTTCGACTCCGAACCTTTCTCCCCGCGGCCTGACACCACAAAGTGCGTCGGGCAGCTGCGGAGAGGCCTGCGTAATATTCCTGCCCCGTTTCCTCGCCTACAACACCATGTAACCCTCTGTTTCCTTCCTGGCTTGAAGATGACTACACATGTGTTCACCCGTCCCGGATCAGTCAGGAAACCTTTACAGCGCCCTTAAGGTGGTCGTTAACCGCGTAGTCAAGCGTAGTGGGAAACACCATGGGCTCTTTTTTCGCGGCCTTCACGGCATCCTTTCTCTTGATCATCTTAAAGCTGCCACCGTTGAGGACCCGCTGTTACCTCGCACTCCCGATCGCACCGATTATCACAGGGTAAAAAAAAATAATGCCCAATGTTTGAGTTGTAATCTTCAGCAGTGCATGTTTAACGTGAGTTACAGAGGTGGCGCACCCAACTTTCTTAAATGAAAAAAAACTACGTTTTAGCTGCGGCCACTTTTATCCCTCCAAGAAGAAAGGGCTTACTAATTTTATTTTTTTAATTTCGTGTAGAAGGTACTAATCCCTGAGACAAAGCAAGAGGAGTGTACATGACAAGGAGAGCAGTGAATTGCATACATAAATTAAAATTACCGAACAGCTTTTGTCCTGGAAATATAGCAACGAGCACGTTGAATGAGTGGTGCCGTAATAACGAGAAAGACTCGGTATATCTCTAAAACGAAAATCTGCACTAAAGGTACGCACCTACAGTAGAACCAGAATAACAAAAGTAAAACAATTTTATGCTTGAACGCCCCGAAAGTACTGCTGCATCCTAAAAATCGTAAAATATGATGTACTCAATTCCTGCTATCCAAAAGCGAGAACTAGAAGGCAAGTATTTGCACTCACCCAGACAGCCAGCGTTATTGATGAGGACGTCCAAACGTTCTTCACGTTCGAGTACCTCCTGAGCGAATTCCCTGACCGATTTCAGGGAGCACAGGTCCAGCTGCATAAAGACGGGCCCCACACCTGTCTGCTGGGCAATCTCTTCGGCCGCCACTCGAGCCTTGTCGAGGTTCCTGCAGGCCAGGATAACGCGGGCGTTGCGGCGGCACAGCCACTTGGCCGTCTCCTTGCCGATGCCTGCGATGAGCAGGTGCGCCTGGTTTGTAGAATACTGTATTGCCAAGAGTTGTTAAAGAGACTACAAGGCGCAAGGTTTCCCTCAAAGAAAACACAAGAAATGAACGTCTGAATGAAACAAAAAAACAGCTTGGCGAACTGGAACGTAATGAAAGCAAAGGAACAGCACCCGTGTAGGCTATGCACTACATCCTTCGGCTGTTGCTTTTTTGCATTATGTTTTAAATCTAAAATAAATACAAATTAGAACAGAAGGAAAGGATGAGAGACAGCCGCAGAAACTGTTGTCAACTATATTAAGCTTCTGGGCGGCGGCCGGCGAAAATAAGAGGAAGAGAGAGGGGCGAAATAAAGAGAAAGGGGATAGCGGGAAAGCATAGGGAAGACGAAATGTATATAACTGTAGAGAAACCCCATTCTAGTAATAAAAAACAAAAAGGAAGCGAAACCGCTGGTGCATTGGTGTACTGGCACTGTTCTGCACCGCACCCGAGCGGTCACCGTGAAGCTACTTAAACACACGAAGTATAAAAAAAAACTGGCGGAACGATATGACTTGGAAGTTATTTTCTTTTCCATGTAAGAGCCTTGAAGAATCTTCACTAAGGAAAAAAATTATACCTAATAAAATGATATTATAGGTACATTATTTGGATGAGTTGGCGCCACAAGTACTTTGAATTGACAGGAGGATGTTTCAATAAGAGGAGACGGGAGCAGATACTGCTCGTGTGGAAAACAACTGAGGAGCCTCCTTGAAGATAACTGCAAGAATTGCCGAAGATCCTTTGAAATAGTAAACCACACGGAATTCATAAAAACCGCGAAATATAGAAAAGCCTCGAAGCCAACAAGGCATAATAGAAGGCTTGGCAAAAGTGCGTGAGCATGACGGCCATTTTACTACATGAGCGATAGTTTAGTTTTAATATGATCCTCTGCAGTTATGATTCACAAGATTCTTTGTAAAAACAGAATGGAATTCATGCTCCGCAGTTCTGTACTTCGTCTAGTGTTTTTCAAAATTCAATCTTTTTACGAGTCTATGTATGTTGCAAAGTTTCTGTTCGTTTAAAATGTCAGTCTGCAAATTTTCTTGCCTGATTCAGATCTTGTTATCCTTTACCCTTGTTTCTGTTGGCATTTGCATGCTTTGCCTACTTCGCTTTTGCCCAGCTCATTTAAACTAGAAGATTTTTTACTCGTGTTTCAATGTTCTGAAGACCCCTACGCACCTTCCATTTTAAAACACGCGTGCATTTTCTTTTTGCATCAGCTGGATTTAGCTTTCACGTTGTTTTACGCTTTAACATGCTACTTGTTACGTTGTTGACTCGCTTTCAAATAATTTATATTTGTTACACTTCCTAGAGCTTTTGCTAACTCATTATAAGCCACACTTGTTCTTTAACTGAAATTTTTCGTTGGTTTGTCTTTTTTCTCGTTTTTGTTTATTTCGGCAACATCTAACCATTTCCACGTGTTTCCGGCCAAGAGCCCGTTGCCTCTTCAACAATGTGCCTATTAACTAGCTGATTATTTTTCACGCGGTAGATGTATATGCCGGGTGCTTCACTCAAAATGGGCCGAACTTTAAAAACAAGTAGTGTGCCACAGGTGCATAAATTAAACGGCATATCCTTTTCCACTGTGCTGCTCGTCCCGGAGTGCTTTTAATTTCCGCCAAATTAGTTAATGAGCTGAGAAAAACTACGCACAATTAATATTATTTTATTCTCCAGCGTCTTTTGGCAAGTTCAGAAGGAGCCGATACAGTTTATTGTAGCAGCGTACCTCCTCCTTGGTCCATCTTTCCTGCATTTAAACCAAGGTCACGAAATATGCAACGAAAAAAAAAACTCGTTACGATACACTTCCGCTACCGTATTGCACCGTCCGCGACCGTGTTTGAAGAATACGGCAAGGGTACAAATAAACCAAGACGAAATATAACTTTGCAAAATGCTGCCTCTGGGAAACAATGCGTTTACTCCGCAGAAAAATATTAGAGGTTGCGGCTACAGCGTATCACAACGTCTACGTTGCCATTGTTGGGCGCGGAAAACTCTCTCATAGAGCGTGCGGTTTAAAAACAAGCAAGGTCTGATGGCAATGGCAGCTATCGTTGCAGCTCATGCGGGGCCAGTACGAATGCACGAATGCATAGTATGAATGCAGTTTGAATGCAGAAATCACTGTTTTTTCCGGGGGGGGGGGGGGGGATTCATGCAGTGTATCATAAACTGCGTGGGGAAGTTCTATTTCTAAAACATTTCTATTTCTTGTCCCAGTTCGCTTCTCCGAGAAGGATTCAGTGTTGACTCTGTCTGGAGTTGAAACAGTTGTTTGTTCGGCATCTACATACACTGGGCATTTCATCTAAGACTCACGCAGTTTTTAAAAATAGGCATTTTGAGTAAGAAGAACGCTTTTTTCCGCAGAGCATTGTCAGTGGTGTAGTACATTAGAACACAGCTAAGAAGTGCTAACTAGCAGACTGGTTTACTAATATTGAATAAACTTTTTTAACTATCACCTTTACACTCCTTAATTGTTGAGAGACGTGTAGCCCACCGTAAGTAATATAAATATAAGCTTTTAGACTTTCGACAACGTGGTTACCTTCGGCGCTGTGGCCCAAGACATTTTGGCTATATCGACGACTAAAATGTGTTGGGCCACAGCGCCGAATTTTGGCTATATCAACGACTACCCGCCGCGGTGGCTCAGTGGTTAGGGCGCTCGGCTACTGATCTGGAGTTCCCGGGTTCGAACCCGACCGCGGCGTCTGCGTTTTTATGGAGGCAGAACGCTAAGGAGCCCGTGTGCTGTGCGATGTCAGTGCACGTAAAAGATCCCCAGGTGGTCGAAATTATTCCGGGGCCCTCCACTACGTCACCTGTTCCTTTCTTCTTTCACTTTCTGCTTTATCCCTTCCCTTACGGCGCGGTTCAGGTGTCCAACGATATGAGATACAGATACTGCGCCATTTCCTTTGCCCCCAAACGGATTATTATTATTATTATTATTATTATTATTATTATTATTATTATTATTATTATTATTATTATTATTATTATTATTATTATTATTATTATTATTATTATTATTATTATTATTATTATTATTATAGACTAATTACGTGCACTGGAGAAGTTGCTTTGCCTGCAAGCTTTTCGAAAGCGCATGTATTTCGGATCCCACCGGCGGCATATGGTTGTTTTTTCTTCTACTTTGTAATCGATTATCTTATAGCCAAAAAAATTACCCTCCTAATATATCATTGAGCGGCACCATAAAAAAAACATTCCCAAATGATTTGCAACGTTTCGGTGACTGTCTGCTTTTTTTACATGTGTTTGTTATGAAGAGTCCCTCAGTTCCTTACCTTTGTGTGCTCAGTATTTTAAGGAGGGCCTATATTCTGCCATCCTTGATGCCATAGTTCACAAGTAAGGTGCTTGCGTAGCTCCCACCCCTCCTGTTCGATCACGTTCCACGTGACACTGGTAGTAATATAGACAATTCGTCTGCCGTTAAAGAGGGTGGTGGCGGGGGTGAACATCCTCAAATATTGAGTTACACGTAAAACGAACACCACTATAAAGCAAAAGATTGTACAGCTGCAGCCGTAGTTAAGTTTGTAGAGCATCACACTCTAAGTCCAGTGGTCCTGGGTTCGGATATCACATACGGCAATTGGTTCTTTTCCTATTTCTAATCAACTGTTCTTTACTCATAAAAATTATTACAGTTTAAATGTGCCACTGACCAGCACCGCAAACTAAAAAAAGTCCTTATGCTTTACCTGGTTTTGTTGAATCTTGGCTTCCTTACCATAGTTTCCTTTACGAGCCCTTCATTTTCCGACCTTTGTTTCTTCAATAACAGCTAAGTTGCTAACTAAAACGCGTGGCAACTCAAAAATTATCGTCTAGATTTCCTTGTACATTCAGAAACTAGTTGCATCTGTTGGCCGGCAGTAGTGAAAAACCGCATAACACAGGCGGGAAAATATTAAGGTTTTAATTTTGAGAAACCAAAACGCCGAGATAGATTCCGAGCTAATGTGATTTTCACAGCCACTGGCCACTATTCCTCCTCGTTGGAAAACCTGACGAATAAAATGCTTCCTTCTGTCCAAGCGAGCTACTTTGCGATGGTCATAAAAAAACCCAAAGGGTGTGTCGAAAGTTCGAAACTTTCGCCATGATGTTCAGTGTCCTGAGCTACTCGGCACGAGTTGGCAGAAGCGTTTGCGAAGATTTCTTGGGCTTGAGAAGCTTTTTGTGCTATAGCCAAAGCAGTAGAAATAATGTATCATTGTCAGGTTCACACGCACTGCAGAGGTGTATTAAATCATGGAAAAATGCGTGCACGAAAGCCCAATGCAGCAAACCGCTCACACCATGCTTGCCTGAGAACACGAACCATTGGGCCAGTTGGTTTTGCATAACGAACGTCAAGCAGCGCGAGGGCACACGGCCTAAGAAGAGTTCAGCAAAGCGCTGAACTAACAACCAGCATTTATTTGGTGAGCAGCGCATGTAAATGCACGTGAGGTAACCAAAAAAGGAATGAATGAAAGTCACCGCAATAAGCACACTCATGCACTAAGAACCCCGCAAGACCACAACGGCTAAGACATACAGTTCAAGGCCTCTCTGTAGTCGTTAACTGTATGGCTTAGCCGTTGGTGTCTTGCAGGGTCCTCGATGCATGAGTGTGCTCATTGGGGTGGTTTTCATTCATTCTTTTTTTGGTTGCCTCACGTGCATTTACATACGCAGCCCACCAAATAAATGCCAGTTTATAGTTCAGCGCTGTGTTATGTCCATTTCTACTCACACCTGTGCTTCATGTGCATCATGCGTACGTGATGGTTGATGATAATATCAATCCACTCAGAGGCAAGTGAAGAAAATTATTATTAACAAAATGAGAGGAAAATAAAGAGATAATGTTATGGGCGGGTTCTTCAATCATATTTTGATAAATACGCTTTTCGACCGAAATCAAAAATTCACTTTTAAAGTTACAGCTTTCTTGGTCTCGACCGTGACCGAGACAGCACGATATCAAGCTGGTCGTGCTTATTGAGGTCTTGTCGTAGAGCCCTCTCACCAGCTCCGCATGTCAAGCGAAGCGCAATTTTTTAGCCCGCGTGCAACCACATGACAGCTTCCTCGTCGATTCAGTAAGGTCACCTTTTAAGAACACAAAGAATAGAGTTACCTGAGTTAGCTCCCGTGACGACAACCGTTTTTCCGGACATGTCTCGAGCTGATGTGCCTTTGCTTGTGTTGGCCATGCTGAAAAACTTAACACCACAAGTACAATAGCTGTCAGCACGAAATACATCATGAAGGATGCTGGCGACATAGGTGGCATGGGTTGACCCTGCTGCGTGTAAATTCCGAGCCTTCAAAACCCAGTCCCACCCTCGAGCATATGCAGTCGATCTATTGATAGTTTTGCAAAGGCGTTCGCTTGGCCAGCCTTTCGTTGATGCGTTAATGTCAGGGATGTTAATGAGAACGAAGAAAGTACAGCACATCGAATAAATTACAGTGAAAGAAAATACAGCTCATCGAGGGTGACAAGAGCAAGAAGTTCACAAAGCAATGATTCGCGACACGGGCTCTTTATCACTGCCACGCAATAATCAAGGAAGAGGAGTAGCGGGGAAGGCGGAAAAGAAGCATGAAAAACATCAACAAAAATAATAATAAACAGTGTAGTACTCAAACAAAACTAAAAAAATTACCTGGGCACTGAAACTTACGCACGAGCAATGCGACAGCATAGCACTACTATTACTGTTCGGTGCCTTTGGAGTTAGTACAATTGTATGTACTGCTATTGTTACGTTTTTACACTTCTTTTTTTTCCGCCTTAGCTGATGCCACACCATTTCGACCAATCGTCGGTTTTTTAACTGCGCCACTGTTTAGGTGACGCCGGGTTTTCGCGTCGATGGGGGGTGAGAGAGAGGGAAGGAGCTTTGGTGTAATTCGCGAGTTGAGAATTGTGTTGCTTGCAAAGTCCACGATGAACTGCAGTTTGCAAATATTTCTTTCCATAAACTTTTTAGCTGTAGATGTACTGTCGTCGTCGAATGAAACCCGAACAATACACCTGAGATGGAAGCTGGAAAACCTGAACATTTTTCTTGAAACAGAACGGCTATTAGTGCATTTGATTTTCACTCGGACTACGGGCAGAACCGTACACGTGCCTGTTGATATGTAATCCCTAGTAGCCAATACCTTAGTGTTCTTTTGTTGTTCGGTTATATTTGATTATTCTGTTCGCGGTTTATACTGACACTAATGATACATATCTTTCATTTTTCTGATACTTTGTTATAGGCCTTGTTTTGCTCGTGGTTTCTGCGGATTGCATGTTCGCTACAAGATCATTTTTTCTCGGAGCGCGCGGACTACACCGCAACATGATTGCATCTTTTCTCACATGATGGCGGGACACAAGCAGCATACAGTGCGATCTCTGAGCCAATCATCTCGAAGACATTGTGCTTAAGGAAATAGGCTCGGAGGTTCCGATCGCTGTCTTCTTTCGGCGTTACAAATCTTTAACAAAAAATACATAGCATATTCTGCGCAGGCAAGTCTAGCGAACGAGAATTATTAATTGTACTGTTTAAAGTCCTGAACTGACACACGGGCATTGAGTGACGCGGCACTGGAGAGCTGCGGGAATATTCAGACCACCTGGTATTATTTAAAGTGCACTGCAATCGCACAGCACGCGGGCGCTTTTTGTACATCGCCTCCATCTAAGTACGGCGGCGGCAGCTGGAATGGAGCCCGCGAGTTCGGGGCCGGCAGCCGGACTCCAAAGCCACTCAGCCACCACGGCGGGTAGCTAGCGAACATGAGACGCAGTCACTGGTATATAATAAGCCATCAAGAGAGAAGGCCAGGAGAAGGAAAATATTCAAAGAAACATTCTGGGCGCTGTGCCAAGCACGCTAATGTATCCCTCGGAGCATTGAAGGCTTTCCTCTTTTTTTTTCTTTTCTTACAAAGCAACACGTGTCAGAAAAGAGGGACAGGAAAGGGGTAGAGAACGACAACAAAGCACTTGCTTTTGCCGGAATTATATATCTATCTTAGTGAAGTAAGTCGCCTTGTAACGTTGTTCCAGTAGCGTGCGGCTGGTATAAGACTCCATACGACAGGCACTTGAGACATGAATAAAGATAAGAGAAAGGACGCTGTGCCAAACTAATGTATTTCAAAATGGCAGTGGTGAACAGTGCAGTGCAGCACAATTGCCGGAGGCGCTGGGCAACCAGACAGACGGAAAAAGGGTTCATCGCTGGTCCTGCACCCTGTATTTCGTCCATCCATGTCCATCAATTTCGGACAAAAATTTTAAAAATTCATGAAATGTAAGACATTCGTATGCAAATATTGAACGTAATCATCTATTATTCTGATATGCAGCAAAATCCTTTTTTTAATTGTTTCCTTTGATCGCATCGAAAAGTTAAAAGTACAATAGAAAACCAATGGGGAACGCTTTTGGCGATAGCAATAACGTTGATCTGCAATAACGTGATCTGCCGATATATTGATTGTTATGGTGAAATCTCGCATTATATTTAAAAGGTTGCGTTCATAAAATGTTTCCCGCTCAAAAATGCATTTGCACAGTAATCTTGGACATGACTTAAAATAAAATGTTTGAAATACATACTTCTTTTATATTTAAAGATGGGCACTCTTCATTGAAATATGCTTTTGTTTTGTTTGTATTCACTGCGTAAGAAGTGCACGATAAGCGAGCTGGAAAGACTGCACTGCGATCGAAACGTGCGCGGTTGAGAACATTTGTGAAAGAAATGATGCCCATGTTCTCGTAGACGTAATGTCGGAAACACGAGATGTACATTTTACGTTGAAAGGCTACTCAGCATTGAAGTAGGTTACCCGGTGATGCTTTGGGATGTTCTGTTTTCGGTGCTCTGACTGCAACTTAAATTCGTAGAATACTTGGCAATGTTATTTTGTGCAATCTTTATTGAGTAATCTGTTCAAGGCCTTGCACGCCAGATATGTCGCGGAACCTGTCATAAAATCTGCATTGGAGCTCACCAGAGTGATATAATAGGCATCATTAGGGTCACCACACTGTATGTTCGCACCTCACCTCCAGCATGTGGTTGTTTTTTTTTTTAATTCAAAAAAATTCCCCGAGGAAATATTTACAGTAATTTTTCGAGCTATATCAACACGACAAAAAAAAAACATGTCTTTAAGCTTTCCTAATTTCTTTGGTTGGTTTCGTTCACATCAAATACAGAGAGTTATTCATGAGTGTATACAGCAAATTGTAAGATTACCAGTTACATTAGATAGCTTGCATGTTTATTCTCAGATCTAAGAGGTGGATCATCTCCTTCCCTATTCGATCTAGCATAAATCATATAGCTCGCCCGTGTTCCAAAGTATTCGCGAATAAATTTTAAACGTCCCCGTCCAATGACACAAAACAAGTCCATCAAAGGGAGCGTAAAACTCCGCCTCGGTGTAACTAGGTGTTGCGTGGAGCTATTCATTGAAAAAAAAAAATCTTCAAAATGTTCGGTACCTTTGCCCTTACCTGTTCTTCAGTAACAATGAACTTTCGATATTTAACTTTTTTCCATTGCTAGATACGCCATCATTTCCAGTTAAAAACAACGCGTTTCTGCCATAGCACGTTCTATACCAGTCAGAAAAGGGGCTAACTCCCGTTAATATTCGAATGACGTTCAGGCTTCGATGTGATGAACGTTTAAACAGAGCTGTTCCAGTAACTAGTATCACATACTCTCTAATTCCAGGCTTTGAAAATTTCCTTGTGGACGTCTTGTACCGGCAGTCGCCATAATCACTCTTTTTTTCACGGAGAGGACTCTTTATATGGGCTGGTTGCTAACAAACTTTCTAGAAAAGCAGCAAAAATCTATCCTATAAAGCTCTTTTTCTCTATACACTTTGGTTAAAAATAACACGGCATTCGTTTCTCAGCTACGTACACTGCAATCGCGTCCTTTGCATTGATCTTATCTACAGCGCAGAGGTTACGTAAAGTACTAAAAAATACACAAACCTGCGAGCTCCGAGGACGAAGCGCTGTGCTGCTGCTGCTGCGTAGAGAGCTACGAGGCCGTTACCTGTCGCAACGCACACGCCAGTATACAAAGTGGACGGCACGACACCGCTACCTTGCCTTCAGCGTGATGAAACAGATGGCAACTACCGTGGCCTTCAAGGTCTTACGAACTGTCGCTGCACGCAGTAGCCCGGATGCCTTTTATGTCCTTTTCCTTTTTACATGCGGACAATGCCCATAAAGCAAGATAGCTTTCCCTTTTGACAGCGTCAGCACTGGTGACGAAGAGAGAAAGAAAGATGCTGGGAGGACGTGCAGAGAGGAGGAGGAATTACGGCCCGTTTGAGCATTCTGCCAGACGCGATTGTGCAAACTTCCTGCTCGGCAAGAGAAGAGACAGTTTGGGTGCTCTCATAGTTTTTAGTTCGTTCGAGCACCTTCGGGTAATGACGGAACGGTGTTACCCCTTAGCGTATTTTCTTTCTATAAACAAAAAAAAAATGTGACGAAAATTGCTGCGATAGATATAAAAGATGAAACGTTGCTTTCATTGCTATAACGCTGCAACGCTGTGGCTTGAAGATATGTGTCGGTTGCTTCACACGGCACGGCATATTTAAGTACTATAGACATTAATGCTTCAAGGTTTTCGGCTCTTAACAGCTTTATTGATCATATCAGTAGTTTGAAGCTCGCTTCGTGGCAATCTCTCTTTTCATACTTTTTCATTACAAAGGATGATCGCAATTGGACTTAACAATATTCTTTAAAGTAGGCGCGGTGTGGTGCGTTAAGTCCACTTATCTGCATAAATTATAAGACCTCTAAGTGAGATAATAATTATAACCGTACGGCACCCAATTATCTAACGTATAATAGTGCGTATTTTTCTCCCCGCGGCTAGAGTGAATACTTATTTTGGAAACATAGAGGCGGCTGTTTTCCTAGGCTACTTCATGCGGTACACTTCTTCTCAAACACTGGTTTTAGGAAATATTAGCCCCCGAAGCTTCCACTCATTTGCGCATTACGCTTGCAAGGCGATAGCAGTCGCCGCGAAACTTCTCCCTAATGTAACGAAGCTGTCGCGTCTATCATTTCGTTCATTTCGATAACCGAAAGTGAAAGAGAAACTGTTGTCAGTTTCACCGGTTGCTCTTTATGCTAAATGCCCGGATGCCAGAGGGTCTGTCTTGCAGAAGCCCCGGAATTACGAGCGCCGGTGTCGGAATATTCTGTTTATTTCAAGGCAGGTGTCATTGAGATGGGTGGACCATTTCTTGGACATCGTAATGGCGGCAGTTTGAAGTACGGTCCGAGTTTTTCGCAGACGAAATGATGCGTCACGCTGGGTGCAGTTTAGAGTCGATTATCACCGCCTTGCATGTACAATTACGCGAATTGAGCTGAAAATTTGGAAACGGATATCAGGGCTCGGCTATTGATCCGGAGTTCCCGGATTCGAACCCGACCGCGGCTGCTGCGTTTTTATGGAGGAAAAACGCTAAGGCGCCCGTGTGCTGTGCGATGTCAGTGCACGTTAAAGATCCCCAGGTGGTCGAAATTATTCCGGAGCCCCCACTACGGCAGCTCTTTCTCCCTTTCTTCTTTCAATCCCTCCTTTATCCCTTCCCTTATGGCGCGGTTCAGGTGTCCGGCGATGTGTGAGACAGGTACTACGCCACATCCATTCCCCAAAAACCAATTATTATTATTATTATTATTATTATTATTATTATTATTATTATTATTATTATTATTATTATTATTATTCATACGCGTGCTAAGAGAATTCTACCACATGGAAATGCTACGGATAGGACTGCTCCGAAGTTTCGAATATAAACATGACCGCTGACTTCAGCCGCTAAAAAGTTTATTAGTCGATTACAGTTGATTAGGCGCCTGATCGTGAAAATTATATCACTTTTTGCGTCTCCGGCCGAACAATGTATGTGCAGAGATGGTTGTCACGTTCCTCTGCTAGACTGCACTGCGTGCCCGAAGTGCATCTGCGAAATGTCCTCTGGGACTTGGTGGTGGTGGCGTGGAAACATTTATTACCAGTATTGCAGAGGGTGGGGGCGGAGCCCCCTACATGGCACTTGGGAGCCCTCCCGATGTATGGAAGGCCCGCTTACAAAGCAAAGCAGGGTCCTTGGAGGGCTAGGGCTATCCCAGAGGGAGCGCTAGTAATTATCTTGCCCTGGTCCCGATCTAAAGTGCTGGTCTGTAGGCACTCTCAGTAATCTAGGGCCACTTCTGCCGCAGGAGAATGTGGGAATGAGGAGCAGGTGAGTAGTATGTGTAGAAAGTCTCCAGGTTTGCCACAGAGCTTGCAAGTGGAGGGAAATTGATCAGAAAAGCTGGCGTAGAGGAGGAAGTGGTATGGGGTTGTGCGCGTTTGTAGCCTGCGCCAAAGGGCGGCTTGCGTGATTCTGAGGGTCGGGACAGGGGGAGCGCATGTTCTATTTTCGCGGTAATAAGGAGGATGTCGCGAAACGACAGCAGGCACCCACCGCATTCCGAGAAAAGCCGTTCCTCCCCAAACCGGTAAGTGAGACCTCCTGCCAAGGAGTGAGCATCCTCGTTGTCTGGAAGGCCCGCATGTGCGGGTGTCCAAATAAGGGTGACAGATTGTCGGTGCTGCCAAGAACGCAAAAAGCGGCGGTTGGCTGGAGACACTATGACATTGGTAAATTTAAGGATGGCCGTTTTAGAGTCCGATATTATTTTGGTGGCGGGCGTGGAGGTCATGGCTAGCGCCATGGCTGCCTCCTCTGCCTCGGTTGTATAGTCAGTAAGAATTGAGCCAGCAGTGAGAAGTTTTGTGTCATTGTTTGTGACTGCCAGTACTTTGCGATGGCCGGTTGTATAGGTGGCTGCATCGACATAGGCTACTTTGGGGCCTTCGCCAAATTGTCTGTGTAAGTCTTGCGCCTTGGCTGTGCTGCGTTTCCCGTCCCTTCTTGGGGCATGTTTTAGGGAAGGGGTAGTACAGTTTTGGATCGAATTGCAGGACGGTGGGGGGGGGGGGGGGGTGAAGTGCCCCCAGAGGGTAGTCCTACTGGCGATGTATAGAGAAGAGAGTAGTGAGCGACCTGCTGGTGTGCGCGAAAGGCGGGCCGTCTGGTCTATGACTGTGGCCTCGCGGAGTTCTTCGTAGGTGTTATAGGCTCCAGTCTTGAATAGGTGCACTGTAGAAGTGCTGCGAGGAAGGCGCAGAGTTTTTCCTTGCTAGTGAGGGGTAGGTAGGGCACAGCATATGTGGCTCTGCTAGTAACGTATGCTTAGGTGAGGCGAAGGGTGTTTTTAAGGCCAGTTCTTCGATGTGTAACTCGACGGATGTTGAGCAGTTTGTGGAGTGTGAGTCTGGAGGGCTTTCATTACGTCTCCTTGGCCTCCATGGGAATAGAGTGTCATTCATAGCACTCTGATTTGAGTTACTAATGGAATGGGCTGTGTTCTGAGTGTGGGTTCGCAGGCTGAGTGGATTTGGGCTGGTATAAAATGAGTTGGGATCTAGAGGGTGAGCAGGATAATCCTTTCCTTCACATGTGTATCAATAGTGCTAAAGGCTGTCTTTAGATGGGTCTCTATGGCGGCCTCACTGCCTCGGCATGTCCAGAAAGTGATGTAGTCCACATAAAGAGTGAAATGTATGTCTGGAATTTGAGAGAGTTGTTGGGGGAGATAAATAAGAGCAATGTAAAAAAGTATCGGGGAAAGGACCGCTCCTTGAGGGGTTCCCGAGCACCGAGCTGGATGTTTGGGAGTGTGTGGGGGCCTGGTGTGGGGGCTGCTGTTCAGTTACTGAGGAAGGTCCTTATGTAGTTATGCATACCTCTGTCTAATTGTAGTGTCTGTAGATTTTTAACAACGGCAGATTGTGTTACATTATCTTGGGCATAATCTTCTATTCGTACCGCTAACCCCTGAGTTTGTCGCCCCTTTAGATCGGATGCGATCATGATATTAAACACGAAATGCCAACTTGTAAGCATTAGTCAGGTGTCTGTAACGCCCTTAGTCTGCTTATACTCGGTTGATAAGTAATAGACTGATGAAAAGCATAAACATCATTGATGCACAAGCACAAGAAGTTCCAGTCAGGAGAGTCCAGTTATACGCTCAGATATCTCCCATAGCTTATGCACGTCTTCGGGCTTTCCGGGAGCCCATGAAGGCTTGCAGTCAGCAAACATCTTCCCACTGATGTTTTCCACATCCTCTGAGACAGCCAGGTACACTGAGGTTTGCGCACCGTCCTCAGCACTCTGCAAGAGAAAAAAAAATAGTGGTCCCAGTCAGCGCTGTAGAGGTGTCACGTGTAGTGACTCTAGAGTAGTTCTAAAAATAAACCAGGACGTTTCATCTCCCGTAACTTCACACAGAGAGCTAGCACGACGACCAAGAAAAACAATTACAACTGCCGTCTCTTGCTTCCCGTCGTCTGGACTTTCGTGTTGCTATATTTAACAAAAAAAAACCTACTCTTACAACAGCTTCTTGCACAATGGCCTGCCGTCGTCTTCGCCGCGTATTTTTTCCCTCTATGGGCATGAGCAAATATTTGCAATTTCTTGCAGGTGCTTGAAAGCATGCTCAAAACTCTTCGTTTTCAGGACCTGCAGAGACTGTAGCCGCCTTGCCGTATCCACAAATGCTTAGCAGAGGACAACAAATTTCGTAACATGTTATCTAAAACTTTTTACTGGTTATTAACTCCGACCGTGTAAGAGATTCTTCGTGCTCTCTTATGTTTCGCTAAGTTAGTGTTTCACGAACTCCCCCACACTCCCTCTCAAGACCATAGTTCTCAGGATACCTTAAAAAAACCAAGAAATAACTGCATCCTCCTCAAAGCTAACCAGCAGTTGTCTTATTGTGCGAAGAAATTGATGCGACGCAGAATGCCGTGGCAAAGTCCGCTTGTGATGAATGGCTGCGGCAGACCATTCAAGATAAGCGTGTCTAGAAACCGGTCCATTCTACTTATCAAGCTTCAAATTCAACGCCATTGTGGTCAGGTAAGTTGTATAAACTGTAATCTCTTATGAATAAGAATCGTAGGACCGATAACACGAACATTACCATTACCGATGCCCAGCGCACAGTTTGACTACGGCCGCTGAGGAAAATATCCAGCGTTGCGGTGTGCTCCCTCAGCTCGGCATCTAGAGGAGCAGCGACGGGTGTGGAACGTATCAGATTGAAAGGATAAAGTGAGGCTGCCAAACCGCGCGGTTTTGGAGGAGAACGAGGTTCGGGACGCTGTGGTACATTTCTGATCGTATTCGATTAAATGAGCAGAAATAGGTAAAAAAAAAATGGCGGTATTTAGGTTTGGTTAAACCTGGATTGACACCATAGCTACAGCTGGCCGAGTGAAACTTGGTCACGTGGCCAACCACGTGACGAACCATGTGATCAGCCACGGCGCCGCGCCGCCGGCAGCTGCTCCGCGCCACGTGACCAACCACGCGGCAGCGTGGCGGCGCCGCCACGCTGAAGGCTCGAAATGCAACCGTAATGTAGCTATCGCTACAAAAGCTTCTAAGATTGCGCTGGGTTGCGCGACATGCTCAGAATAAACACTTAACTTCTATATGAGGACTGAATCGGTTCGCTATAGCGAACTGGCTATTACTAAGTGGCTGTATACAAATGATACGAGGGACGCTCTAGTCGAGGACACCGTATTAATTCGACCGCCTGGGGTTGTTTAATTTGTGCGGCCATTGCACAACACTTGGGCGCCCTTCTAGTTCTTCTTCACTTAAATGACGGCGAAACAAAATCGTAATTTGACATTGTTTTTGTTTTTCAGAGCGTTCCCGGGCAGTGATGATCCTTTATTGGTGCACGCTGCTTTTATAACTAGCACTGATACTAATATATCTGCACCGTACACTCATCATACACGCGGGCATACGTACAAGTGCATGCTTTCTAGCAATACTTTACTCTGAACTAGTTGGCTGTAACGAAAGATGACTGCACAAATGAAAACTGGCGCGAAAACACAAGGATGAACACACAGAGACAGGACTGGTGCCATTCCTGGCTCCAAGTGCTATCTCTGTGTGTTCGTCCTCATGCCTTCTCGCCAGTTTGCAAGTCTGCATTGGCATACTGCATGCTACGTCATTGTTTAAAGAGTAAGCTTAAGTAAAGCGATAAGCGGGGTGGTGGAACATAATGACTTAGAAGTCCTGTCGCGTTTTTGAATAAGAAAGCCGCCGAAATCATTTAAGCAAAAGCTATTCGCCCATCACATCGACTCTTTGCGGTAAAGAAAAATCCGAGCGGTAATTTTCCAGCCATTCATGTCAAAATGCTGCAAGTGAGGCGGGACCTCCCAATAAAATGTGCTCGCCACATAAATTAATATTCAGTTCTATGTCGCACTAATTAAAAATTGAGTTTTGGTCGCAATGCGAATGAATTTCGTCTGTTTGAAATGCGTGCAAAACCGAAGCAAAAGGTAGGCGGCTTTTTCGCGAAATATGTCCGCCCAAAATAATTTTCCGCATGTATTGCTACATATACCTACTAGGATAGTAGACTTTTTCACAAGTGTACGTTTTATACTGGTTTGGTTCAAATGCGGTCGGGTGAAATTTATTGCTTATTAACGTGGTTCACCGTGACGAATATAACTTACAGAGCTGTAAAAAGTTCCCAGCCTTCGATCAAAGGCGTTGCGAATCTGAGCGCTGGCACGTTACTTAATCCTTCCTCCCTGTGGCGTACTTGAAGAACGGGAAGTTAAAGAGAAACTGAGGGCAGATTTTATTTTTTGTTTCCCCAATATTGATTTTGCTGCTCTTCCTGAGTGTGTTGTTATTTGTCCAGCAGCAGAAAGCATATTTATTGCTCTGAAAAAATTTGCGCGGCTCGATTCAAACTTGCGACGTTCATCTCCAAAAAATGACTCCGTAATCCCTGTTTTGAACTCCATGACATTTTAGCGTAGCCTTCGAGATCTACAACGAAGAGGCTGTGTCGACACACCAAATCTTAAGCCCGAGAGCAGCCGAAGACGGCGACAGCTGTGTTTATTATTGTAGCGTATTTCTAGCAACTGTACTATATTTTCAACATTGTAGCACCTGTATTTTGCCAATTCTAACTTAAAGCTCTGTTTTCAGTTAAACTAACGTCTTTCTCGAGATTATGGCTTATCAATCGATAGAGGTGAACTTGTATAGCTCCCGGGTGTCCCCATTAAAGCACCGCTACGAGTAAAATTTGCGAGACCATTGGATGTCTGCCACTAACTGAACGCTCACAGCCAAGCGGGTTGGCATTCAACTGACACTCAAACACCTTATTAATACCATTTCCTTAGCCGCCTCCTACGTCCGGCGGCTTTGGCTTCGAAGGCGCGCTTCTAACGGGATACCATTTATGGTTTATCGGGGTTTAACGTCCCAAAGCGACTCAGGCTATGAGAGACGCCGTAGTGAAGGGCTCCAGGAATTTCGACCACCTGGGGTTCTTCAACGTGCACTGACATCGCACAGTACACGGGCCTCCAGAATTTCGCCTCCATCGAAATTCGACCGCCGCGGCCGTGTTCGAACCCGCGTCTTTCGGGCCAGCAGCCGAGCGCCGTGACCACTCAGCCACCGCGGCGGCCGGGATACCATTTAAGCTGTCGTATTTCTAAAACCACTCGGTTTCTCGGCAAATAAAAATATTTGTGAGGGTCGTGACGTCATCAGTATACCACAAAATTTGAAAATCTTAGGACTGGAATGTCTGAGTGCCTTCCATTCTCTACTCTCCTATGACGTTATAGCTCAAATCCACGGGCTTACTACACCGTTTCTTTACACAGTAGCCGGTTTGCGCTTGCATCCACGGCGGCATTCGCGAAGTCCTTCCTTGTACAGCTTCGGGCTTCCCATCTCTGACACGGCAACAACCCACCGATCAACGGCGGCATCATGAGCCACGTGCCGTCAGCCACGTGCTGGCCACGTGCTGAGGATGCAGGGGAGAGAAAATTTACTGGAAGCAGGATAATACAGACTGGTCGAAAGTACGTTACTGTCAGAACAGGAAAGCACTTACGACGCGGGCTTGAGAAAGCATTTCGCTTTAAATTGCTTTTGGTAATGCCGGCAATTCCAGCTGACGTGGATTATTAGAACGCTCTTGATACGAGAAAGGTCTTCCTATTTTTTTTCGTGATGATTCAGCCAATTTCATACAGCGGAACACTTAATATATTCGGCGTTCCGAGGTACGTACATATGTGTGTGTGTAAGCGCTGGGGTGAACTATGAAACGCTCGCAATCTAAAGACAGTCTTAAAACAGACTCAGAACCCCGCTGCTACTGGTGGGCCCTGACTACGGAGCTCTGAGGCTGTTTTGAGGCTGCCTTCAGAATGAGAGCATTCCGTGATTCGGTCCCAGAGGTTGCATCCGCGGCGCAGTTCCATCACCGTTTAGTTTCTTCAGGAAACGGCGGAATGGTGGCGTCCACTACTTCACTGGACTGTGTAAACATGGAGGTAACCACTCTAGCAATAGGCGTCTTGGAAATGTCCAGCACCCTCCCAGTTAATACCATTTCTCACCTTGCCGATCATTCGCACGCCGAAGGTAACTATTCTTGTGAAGAGGTCGCCGTGATGTTCGGTCAAACTGGACTGCACCGCTCCTGGGTGACAGCAGTTTGCAGTTACTCCTGGATGAGTAAAAGAAAGCAGAGGTCGTTGATTACTGCTGCAGTCGTGAATATCAGTTGCCATGCACGTATACTGTGCTGGTCAGAGCAAGAACTCCTTCCCTCGCTGAGTACATACCTATAAATTCTGGACAAAAGCATTTCTGACCTGACTACAACTGGAGTGGGGCGTCCAGTTATTAATCGTTCAAGTTCTACCTTGAACGATTAATAACTGGACGCCCCACTCCATTTGTAGCCAACACAGTGCTGTGCGCGTGTGTTATTTAATTCCTATAAAATTAACTAATCACGCGCACAACCTGGACACATTTCTTATTGTGTAAATAGTTTGTACATATTACTTCTCCCCCTATCCTCTCTTCCTGTCCCCTCACCTCTTTCATTTCATTTCACCATTCTGCCTGCTATCTTTCATTTCCGCTGCCCCAGCTCAAATGCTTCAGTATAGATGGCAGATGCAGGTGCTAGCAAAAATCTTTTTCTTCCTTTTTTACTATTATTTTAATAAAAACCAATACCACCACCACCTGGAAACGCTTTCTGAATGAAATTTTATCATACAATGCAATATTTCGCTATAACAATAGATAAATCCGCAGATCACCTGAGCGCGGTCTTGTATTTTTTTCTACTCCTGTTTTTGCTGTCGTCAAAAGAGTTCCCTAATAATTACTATGGCAGACTTAACTGTCCGATGCCATCGATGGAAACACTTTAGAAGGAAGATTTTCCTACATATCAGAATAATGAAACATTACCCTCAATATTTCCTTTATATTTATTACAATTTTACTACTTTCAAAATTTTTGCCCGAGAAACCTGGACATATAGAGACTTAGTTGAACATATGTGCTTTATTCCACAAAGAGAGAAACGCTATAAACTGCTCGGTGTAAATTTTCGCTTTTGGAGATGACACAGTGTTGCGCGCAGATGAAATTGAAATAAATTTAACGACTTACCCGGTTGTGATTTTTGTTGATCTTCGTTACTTGTTCGTGTTTTAATGCAATCATATATTTTTTCCTTCTTTACTTATGTACGGCTCATGCAAGCATTACGTATTCTTTCCCGCCTGCAATAATTCCTTCGGGCGCGCAGGCATTTTATACAACAAATAAATACAATTTCCATAAATAAGCTAGGGAAGGTTGTATGTGTGATTCCAAGGAGTTGCGTCAGTGAGCAAGCTTCACAGAGATTCCCAAGGAAGCAACACTCTACGGTGACTCCTGGTTGGTGGTTGGGTGTGTTGGAATGAATGGATACTTAAACGCAGCGTAAAAGAATACTAGGAGACATGCACGACACGTGCACGAGTGCCGCATAGGACGTGACAGGTTTATAGAAAGTAGCACATATGCGCATGTACTAAGCTAGAAAGGAACTCCGACACCTTTATAACCACAAACACGTGTTGAGGAAGCAATGCAAGTAGCGAGAAGCGATTGCCCATATGCTGGAAATGAAGTCATGGATTAAGTCCTAAGTACGACATATTTTGAGCCAGCGCAACGAAGCAACGTAGAGATGATTAAGCCATGTCTTAATGCGGAACTGCCTTCTGCGTTAGCATGCCCCGCGAGTTCAAACCTCTTTTGAAAAATTGAAAATAAAAACTGGTTGTTGGGGAAAGGAAATGGCGAAGCAACTGCTCCACATTTCTCGGCGGACACCCGAACCGCACCGTTGGGAAGGGATAAAGAAGGGACAGAGGGATACCCGCCGCGGTGGCTCAGTGGTTAGGGCGCTCGACTACTCATCCGGAGCAACCGGGCTCGAACCCGATCTCAGCGGCTGCGTCTTTATGGAGGAAAAACGCTAAGGTGCCCGTGTGCTGTGCGATGTCAGTGCACGTTAAAGATCCCCAGGTGGTCTAAATTATGACGGACCCCTCCACTACGACATCTCTCTCTTCCTTTCTTCTTTCACTCCCTCATTTTATCCCATCCCTTACGGCGCGGTTCAGGTGTCCGCCGATATATGAGGCAGATATTGCGCCATTTTTTTCCACAAAAACAATTTATATTAAGGGACAGAGGGTAGAAAGGAAGGAAGAGTTGCTGTAATGGAGGGCTCTGGAATAATTTCAACCACCTGGGGATCTTCAACGTGCACTGACATCGCACAGCAAACCTTAGCCAATGTGAAATTACGTACAATTATCTTTTTGCACTATCCTTGAAAATAAATTTTAAAACATGAAGCGGTTCTCAGAGGACCGAGATACGGACGAAAGAAGTTCCTGGCAGCACGTCAAAAAAAAAAATGAGCACACTGAAGGAAAAGTTTGCCCTTCCCGCGGCAGTGAGCATTGCGTGTTACTCCTCGTCGACTTGCATTGCGGAGCCGGCGGAAACGTGGCTGTTAGCTGCGTCCTACGGCAATGAAGCGTGGCAATGCAGGCGTTAGGTAGGTAAGTAGATCGGTGAAAGTTTATTCAATACAAATAAGTTAGTGGTCTTAACATCATGAAGTTAACAGCGCAATCTTAGACACGGACACACTGAAGACGAAGAATGAGAACGACGTCGCTCATTCGTCAGCGTATTCAAAGAAGCGCTGCTGAAGCTATGGCACTGTCACTGATTGCCGAAAAGGTATCCCTAAATGTCTTTAAATAAGTAAAATTATGAGAACGGTCACCGCAAAAGGTAGCGCATTTAGAGCAGTGTCACGCGCTTTGGGTTCTGAAGTTTTAAAGAAAAAAAAACAACTGCGGGAAAGTGTAAGTCAAATTCCCGGAAGATGAACTAAATGCGTTTTGTGTTTTTATGTCTGCCGTTTTTTTTAACCTTTTCTAATGTTCAGAGTGTACAATTTTACCACTGAATTTCCCCCAGGTTAGAATCCGACCGTGGTGGCCGCGTTTTTATGGAGGCAAAACGTTAAGGCGCCCGTGTGCTGTGCGATGTCAGTGCACGTTAAAGGTACCCGGGTGATCGAAATTATTCCGGGGCTCTCCACTACGGCACCTATTTCTTCGTTTCTTCTTTCACGCCCTCCTTAACCCCTTCTCTTACGGCGCGGTTCAGGTTCCCAACGATATATGAGAAAAATACTGCGCCAATTTCCTTTCCTCCAAAACCAAGTATAATTGTTATTTTGACATTTCCCCAGTATTGATATGCCTATATTAACCTTAAATGCTGTGAATGTCGAATGTCTTTTTAATTTTGGTCAAAAATGGTGTGGAAAAGACTAAGTAAATCGTCACCATTAGAACCACAGTAGTCTTAAGGGTGTTCCGAAATATTCTATTGAAATAGCCTCGCTCTAAATGTGCGCTAGGCACTCTGAGCTTTGTGTATATTTTCCTGTGGAGCCACGACCAATCTGAAGGCAGTGCATTAACGTAGGTTGCTCTACGAGTTAGTAACTGAACACTGTGGATAAAAACCTGCGTGGAACACTGAATTACAGACAGGAACGACATACACGAGGATTGAAGCCAGTCATGGGTACGTCCCTCTAAATACACAGCAATGATGTGGCACGGCCTTTTTTGGGCACTAGATCGCGCGAGGTTATGCGTACAGTTTGTCGAGGACACGTTCAAGCTGGGTGTTCAATGTGTAATTGCTACTGAAAAGCGCAAAATGGGTATTTTCCGTGCTAATAATTTCACGGCTGTTCGCAAACAGCAGCTCAAAGTTCGTTAACAGTTTTAATGAGCCAGTTAGTTGAATGCACCTGTGTTAGTTCACTTAATAGCTATATTAACAGTCGAGCGTTTCATGGCTTTGCAAATGAAAAAGTCGGGAAAAAATACATCAGAGAAAATAAGTGTTGCAAAATGGGAGACAAAGTAAAGTATTGCGAATGAATGTGTACAAGAATGTGCTTTGTCTACAATACGATGAACTTACCGCTTCCAGCGAGTCTTCCAGCCAGTTCTATGGTAAACAACATGTTGAATAACTTTGTGTTCGCGTATACTTGGTGCCGGTTATAACCCATGGAATCGATGTCGCCGTCAAATTTCCCAAGCCAATGTGTAATGGAGCCCACGTTGATGATGCGGCTTGGTGCGCTCCTCTTGAGACGCTCTGGGAAGGTGTGAACGCCATGAGGAATTGAGAATTAAGAAGTGCTAATAAATATGTTAGTTAAAGTGAAGCTTGAAACCTCTGCGATGGAGGCAAGGCCAGTATGGTAACTGAACATATATCGCTAAATATATCCGAGCAGATAAGGGAAGAGAAATAAGGGGTTCGTTATGACATACATATGAAGGAAGCCAGCAGCCACCGAAAGCAAAGAGCATAGGGGAAATGTTTTTTATAGTTTTTATCAATGGGAAATTCAGTGCGCAGTTATTTTATCACTTAAATGTTATTTATTAGAAAGCAGAAGAAAAAAGGAGTACATGTCAAATTATCGTTCAGTAGATGCTCTTGTCCACTAGGTGTGTGTGATTTAAACAGTTCCAGTTATATTACATCTTTCACAGTGCCTTTGTTTTGTTTTCAAAGCGATTACTTTAGCTATATATTGTTCGAGTGTATTTTCTACCGTGTCATCTATATAAACTCAAAGCCAGTCAAGTCAACGTCGTTGGCTGTCATGGGGCATTATGTTGGCCAAGTTCATTATGCGCGTGACTTGATCCATTTCCCTAAGAAAATTTTTCGTGTTTAAGTGTTGCGAAGCATTTTCGTGCTTGACTAGTGAACTCACCAATGAGAAGGTTCGTCAGTAGAAAGTGACCTAAGTAGTTTGACTGAAGCGTCATCTCAAGTCCATCTTCCGTGTCAGTTCTTTTGAGAGGGGCTGAAAGAAAGTGCGTATTTGTGGACCACTACACATCAAACTTCGGAGTTCCGAAATTTGCACTATACAAAGCTAGATCTTCAGAGGTTATCGATAGTGAAATCCTTCATTTTATTATGGCAGTAATTTTGTAAATACTTCGGCCGAATAGTATCAGTGTCGTATTTTCCCCATACGACACTCTGCTTTTTCACTTGATGTAAAACTTAAAATCGCCTGCGCTGGGGAAGAGGAACTAGCGACAGAAAGTATCAGTTGCCGCACGCGACCAAAGGAGTGGCCGAGAGCATGATTTTTTCTGCTGTTAATAAGGGGTACGCATGACACAAGTTCCGTCATGGCAATTTTTTTCCCTTTTACTCGTATGGTGGGATATTTCTTTCCGCTTTTCACGGCGTTGCACGTACAAATCAACTGGAAATAAGCAGCTTGTTTTCGATTGAAGACGCGGAAGATACTACACAGAATCTTGTATTGGAATCGCATCATCTACTACCGAAATGCCCTTCTGGTTAATGGAGGAAAAACGCTAAGGCGCCCGTGTGCTGTGCGATGTCAGTGCACGTTAAAGATCCCCAGGTGGTCGAAAATATTCCGGAGCCCTGCACTACGGCACCTCTTCTTCCTTTCTTTCACTCCCTCCTTTATCCCTTCCCTTACGGCGCGGTTCAGGTGTCCAAAGATATATGAGACAGATACTGCGCCATTTCCTTTCCCCCAAAACCAATTATTAATTAATTAATTAACCCCCTGCCTTTCCTCTGCTCCTCTTTCTCTCATCATCTACTAATCCTAATTTCTTTAAAGCCTTAATTTTTTTATAAAAACCAGAAAGTACTGGTCAGAGCTTCCCGAGGACACTGCTCACCCTGGCAGTCCTAATAAACTTAAAGAACCCATATCAAGCACTGACGCATTAATCTTAATTTTCTTTATTTTTAGCACGTACATGACGTTACATGACGCCTCATTTTTGTTCTCTTCGCGAATTGCATGCATGGTAATTTCCAACATAATACGCGAGCCCTGTATGCTGTCCCGTTGGCTGAATTGTGGCTGAGATAAAATTACTGTGCTATTGATTTCATTATCTACTTCGCTTGACTGTGACGTTGAATTTCGCCATAGCAACAAGGTGATACGGAATCAAGCAACCGAGAAAACGGCTGCCATGGTACAATTCCTTCACTTTTCGTTTTAAACAATGGCATGCATTTCAAATCTGTGCTCGTGACCGCTCACTATGCGCCTTTGGCGGCGGCCGGCAAGGGCCTACAAACCCGACGCTAACACAGCCGGTGCTGTTAACTCAACAGCGCCCTCGACTTTATTCTTTTCATCGAAGTTGTGCGTCGTCAGCTTTGTCAAGATGTGCGATTCACTTCTTCTACTGTTGTAAGGCTCGCTGACAGCCAATTCCTGGCACATCAGTTCTTGCTATGCTGCTCCCTCCCCTCTCCCCTGTAATTTTAAGGCGATAGCTTTAATTGCTCGTACTCGCGGTGACCGTCCGTCCGTTACATCTCCACCTAGGTCACATGACCTTGTGATGTCACACGGCCTTGTGACCTTAAGATCACCGAAAGATCTCTAATTTGGGTAAAAATTGCTAACGGCTTTCGCCTTCCTGCAGTTAAGAGATATCTAAGTGCCTCCAACAATTTTTTATTTGAAAATTTTCGCTCTTAGACAGTTATTTAAACGCCTAAGTTCAAATATCATGCGATGCAATGCCCATTGAAGACATAACTCCATGGAAGGAACGGTGGAGTGCAACAACTGCCGGCAGACCGAAGGCTTGCTAGTCCAATCTGTAGGTAATAAGAACCTTAACCTGTGTTGCAGATCCGCATAAAGTTATTCATTACCGCAAAGAATAGATGCTTCATTTTCATGTTTAGATACACGCATGTGATTGAAGAAATATCTTCCTCTTTGAGACCGGTGAAAAATAATACAAATTTTATGCGACTTCACAACATAATCCGCGGATGCCGACTAAAAAAAATTACGAAAAAAGTGGTAGGGTTGGCAGCACATTTTTATGTCCCGTGGTTTGGCAGACAGATTTCCGCGAGAAAGATACAAGATTAAGTGAATCAAATTGTAGCCGTAAATTAGGGTTAGCTCTGGATCAAACTACAGGGTAGACCCAGCGCTCCGTACTCACCCAGACAGCCGGCGTTGTTGATGAGAACGTCCAAACGTTCTTCACGTTCGAGTACCTCCTCAGCGAATTCCCTGACCGATTTCAGGGAGCACAGGTCGAGCTGCATGCAGACGGGCCGCACGCCTGTCTGCTGGGCAATCTCTTCGGCTGCCACTCGAGCCTTGTCAAGGTTCCTGCAGGCCAGAATGACGCGGGCATTGCGGCGGCAGAGCTCCTTGGCCGTCTCCTTGCCGATGCCTGCGAATAATAGGCGAGCCTAGTTAGTGGTCCGCACAAGCCACTCGCGGACGCCGCGTTGCAGGCAAACACTAAGTCCCCTGACAGAGCCTCAACTCAAGGCGAGCATGTGACGAATGTAGTACTCTATCCTGTACTCGTGAGGGCAGCTACTGTCGGGTCCATAAGTGGCCACAGGTGGCATATTCTCGTGACCAGCGCCCCTCATTGCACTTGTTGCCTTTCATGAGGATTTTATTTAAAAATTATTTGTGGTTTTAACTTTGGTTAACCCTGGTGAGAAGTGAAAGCTTCCTTTGCATGGCACACTGCCGATGGGGCAGTCCGACGGGGCAGTGGCCACCTGCCACGGTGGGCAGATTGTGATGACGTCAGTAGGTCACATGACCTGCCACGTGACACCACGTGGCGCCTGTCACGTGACTGCACTGACTCTGCCCTCTTGAAAACCTAGCTTAGTGAAACTTTCGCTCCAAAACGGGCCAGAGCAGCTTGGCTGAAGAGCTCCACGGCTACCGCGTTTCTCTTCTCTGCAAGACATGGAGTTGAAACGTACTAAACTTTTCCCTCCGTGCCGCAAATGCGGAGTTGTTGCAATACACAAAAAAAAATCCTTGTGATGTAGAAAATGCGTTAAGATTCATGTGCTTTGCGTTAGTTTTCGGCATGCTTTCCGTTTCCTTTCGTTATGGTTTTTGAAAAAAGTACGTTCATGACAATGTCGCGCCCGTGTGTATTGCACCTTTGGCTATGATTTGCCGGCATAGACCACATATTTTCTAAATTGTTCGTACCACTTCCATATATTCAAAAGGAGAACACTCGGCAGGATTCGGATGGTCATACAGCACCGTCTCACTAGAGAAGCGCCATTTTTTCCAGAATTCTATAGCGCTGGCAGCCAGCAGCTGATTCCCTTGATTTGGCTTCAGCCTTCTAGTTTTGGGAAACTTCATCGCAAACGTCGTTATGCAAAATATTTCAGATTCTGAGACTTGCATTGATAAAGATGGCAAAAGAGACTTTAGGAATCACTGTATTATTTGGCAGGAAACAAATATGTATCTCAATGGGCGAGCCTTAGTTTCCTAGGCTTCTCTGGGTAGATTACATTACTGCCTACTAAACTCTGAAGTTTAAAACAAGTATTAGCAATTGTGAAAAAAATATGTCTTTTCAGGTATGCTACCTTTCAATATATTTTTGTGCAGTGCAGCGAATGGTAGGGACGGCGCGTACTAAACCAAATGGTTCCACTGGCAAATTTATACCAAATTGTTAAAAAATAACGGGCGCACTACGCAACTAAATTTAAAATTTTCGTTGTGCGAAATGCAGGAAAATAAGTTTGTCCATTTCGGGCCGCACAATCCGATGCTGCGTCCCCTTTATAGCACGTGTATGAAAAAAACGTGCTGCTATCGAACATTATTGATAACACTGTGTATTCAATAGGAATTACAAGCTGCCGTCTAAATCATCTGAAAGGTAAATGTTTTGGTTGCTTCCCGTTCTGTTTGGTGATGCACCGGCAAGTTCAATTTTGAGTAATTTCGAAATGGGGAATTTGGAATTTTTATATCTTTTCTTGTTCAGGAACATCAGTATATACCGAAACACTTAAAGTTAGTTCAAAAGTATAAACTTCCATATTCCTGTACTCAGAGTGCTCGTATGACATCGGCGTCTCAGGACCTAAACCCTGAGCTCACCGTGCTAAACACGAATTAGAAGAATGCTATTTTTGCACCCTTTATTGCATGCAGTCTTTGGTTTAGGTAGCGCGTTTTTTCCACTTGTTTCTGGTTGAATATGGCGTTTATCCCTTCGCCAACGTGACTAGCCTGCGCTTATCATTCGCTACAAATGCCCCGGTACTGAACAATTATGTTAAGGATGCTATATTCGCCTCTTCAATCAACTGCATTGCATGTTTGGCAGCATATCACTCATTGTCTGAACAATAAACGCACCGCTCTAAAGCCGCTGCGTGAGTATACAGGGTCTTTACCATATGCAACGAGGAAATGAGTAAAAACAGAAATGCTGGAAAAATGGCTCTACGGTTATGATTCCACAATACCGCGTTCGGCCAGTGGAGCTGTTTCCTCTTGCGATTTGTGCTCTTTCTTCCTCTAACGCATCGTGGCTGGTTACGTGACAGTGACTTCGCGGTCACCTAACAGCACGTGACCGACCACAGACGAGGACACCACAGTCACACTATGCCATGTGGCCGGTCAAGTGGCAGTGACGTCATGGTCACATGTTGCATTACGCCAAAGACGACGCCACAATTTAGTGACTTATAGGTCTGCTGTAAAATAGAGTATAATTTTTGTTGAGGTGCGAAGGGAAGACAAAGCTAATGCCCGGGAAGTAAAGAAAATGTTGGATAATTGTAACTAGTTCGGGCCCCGTCGTGCGCTGACATCGCACAGCCCAGAAGTGTGTTTGCATTTCGACCCCATTAAAACACAGTGACTGCTGTCCGATTCCTATGCCGTTACATGAAGATCAGTAGCAGAACGTTGCAGACGCGGTCGGTCAAGCAAAAAATTTAAAAAAGGTTGTTACCACTACGTACTACGCAAAATGACGCGGCGAAAGCCAATGAAAATAAATGGGCGAAGACCAGCTAATCATAATCGCACAAGAAAAACGTAACAAACAAAATGGGATGATATCCGTCAACCACTCCAGCCGCCCAAGAAAGTAAAGCATTCCAGACAGTAAACATTGACTAAAAAGGTATCTGTGTCAGAATGATGCTTGTGCGTTTACTTAAATGCCTTGCGCAGAGCGTAAAGAGAGGAGCAAATTCAAAGTTGATGTTTCTAATGTTTCACTCCGCTATGGGAATAACTGGCAATAATAGCTGCAATACCGTGGCCCTGTTGAGCTCAAGCGATCACTGACTGCGGAGAAATCAATAGCGATTGCGGGAACGGTGGACGGAGGATGCTATGGCCACCTAAAGCTGTTGACAAAGTGCTATCTGGAAGCTTTCCCTTGCAGACTCAGTTCGGTTGAAGCAACATGTTAATATTGTCACAGGCCAGACGGAGAACAGTCGTAGACGTAGAGGGGGACCGCAGAACGGCCGAGGTTTTTAATCGCCCAGAACAGAGCCAGCTCGAGCGCGCCTCACGCGAACGCGACCACTTCGTCCTCGCCACGGCTTAGCGCGCAGGTAGCTCGAGCCAGGTCCGTGGCATTAGTCCCCCGAAAAAGAAGAGCATCGTCCCGATGCGAGGGTATGTACAAAGCAGAAAACGAACAAAAAGAAACAAATTAAAACGCAGAACCCAAACACAGTTTAAAGTGGAGCGTCATCGCTCTCACGCGAGAAGTATGGCTTAAGTCGCATTACATGCACAATGTCAGTCCGTGGTTGCCGACGACCGGTAGCCACAGTTCCACGGGGAACAACCTCATAATCCACGTTTCCAACACGACGGAGCACTTCATAAGGTCCGAAATATCGGTGCAGCAGTTCTTCGGACAATCCCTTTTGGCGGACAGGGGTCCACACCCACACACGGTCACCGATGTTGTAGGTAACCTCCCTGTGGCGCCGGTTGTAACGTCTGGAGTCCGTGTCTTGTTGAGCTGTGATGTGCAAACGAGCAAGCTGGCGAGCTTGCTCGGCTTGTTCGACAAAGGAGCCCGCATCTGGTGTCAAGTCATCATCCACGCACGGGAGCATGGCGTCCAGCATCATCCGCACTTCTCTGCCGTAGACTAGACGGAATGGTTTAAAGCGGGTTGTTTCTTGAGACGCAGTGTTGTACGCGAATGTGATGTAGGGGAGTATTTGGTTCCAGGTTCTCTGCTCCACATCCACGTACATGGAAATCATGTCGGCCAGTGTTTTATTCAGGCGTTCTGTGAGCCCATTTGTTTGGGGATGGTATGCTGTCGTTGTTCGATGGCTGGTGTGACTCAGCTCAAAGATGTCGTGGACAAGCTGAGCTGTAAATGCCTTCCCTCGGTCTGTGATGACGACGGACGGAGCGCCGTGTCGAAGCACTATTGCACGCATAAAGAAGTGCGCAACTTCGAACGCTGTGCCTTGAACGAGAGCCTGCGTTTCGGCGTAACGCGTCAGGTAATCGGTTGCAACAGCTATCCATCTGTTTCCTCCCGACGACAAGGGAAATGGTCCGAGGAGGTCCATGCCGACTTGTGCAAAGGGTATGTTAGGAGGCATGATAGGTTGCAACATGCCAGGCGGTTTCAGAGGCGGCGTCTTCCTACGCTGGCACTCACGGCAGGTCCGAATATATCGCTTCACACATGAGGCAAGGTTGGGCCAATAGTAGTTCTGCCGCACTCTGGCAAGTGTGCGCGTGAATCCAAGGTGCCCAGAGGTCGGCTCGTCGTGGCAGGCGAGGAGGATCTCGTGGCGGAGGGCGGCTGGTATAACCAGAAGGTAACTCTTACCACTGGAGGCGGAGTTTTTCTTATACAACACTCCGCCTCGAAGACATAGGGATGGCAGCCTACGAGCCAGGTGGGAGGGTATCGAGGGATGGTGACCTTCTAGATGCTCCATGAGCAGCTTCAACTCGTCGTCCGCACGTTGTTGTGCGATGACGTCGGACGACGTGACTGCACTAAGGAATGCTTCGTCTTCTGTGTTACCTTCGTAAGGTTGCACGGGTGAACGCGACAAGCTGTCAGCGTCGGTGTGCTTGCGACCAGACTTGTAGATGATCGTGAAGTCAAATTCCTGTAAGCGTAATGCCCAACGTGCTAGGCGGCCACATGGGTCCTTCAAGTTTGTCAACCAGCACAATGAGTGGTGGTCAGTAATAACCTTGAACTGCCTGCCATACAGATAGGGGCGGAACTTTGTGATGGCCCATACTACGGCCAAACATTCCTTCTCAGTTGTAGAGTAGTTACACTCTGCACGGGAAAGTGCACGGCTAGCGTAAGCGATTACTTTTTCGACACCGTTCGGACGCTGGACGAGAACCGCTCCAAGACCGACGTTGCTGGCGTCCGTGTGAATTTCAGTGGCGGCATCATCGTCAAAATGGGCTAGTACTGGTGGTGATTGTAGCCGACGTCGTAGATCGTCAAAAGCAGTTTGCTGCTCGGCACCCCACAAAAATGGCTCCTCATCTCGTGTCAAGCGCGTCAGAGGACTGGCCAGCATAGCAAAGTTTTTTATGAAACGTCGGTAGTACGAACAAAGGCCTAGAAATTTTTTTATCAGTGGGAACCGGGAAGTCCGCGACGGCAGAAATTTTGTCAGGGTCTGGCCGGATGCCCTCGGAGCTGACGACATGCCCGAGAAACTTCAATTCAGTAAATTCAAAATGGCATTTTTGCGGCTTTAGAGTAAGATGAGCTGATCGGACGGCTTCTAACACCACTCTGAGCCGCTGCAAATGTTCCGAAAACGTTGTTGAAAAAATGATTACATCATCCAGGTATACTAGACATGTTTGCCATTTAAGGCCGGTGAGCATGGTATCCATCATTCGCTGGAACGTTGCTGGAGCACAGCAGAGTCCGAAAGGGAGCACACGAAATTCATAGAGGCCGTCCGGGGTGACAAAGGCGGTTTTCTCCCGGTCCCTCTCATCAACTTCTATTTGCCAATATCCGCTGCGCAGATCTACCGAAGAAAAGTATTTTGCTTGGCGCAGTCTGTCGAGGGAATCATCTATACGAGGTAGCGGATAGACATCTTTTTTTGTTACGCTGTTAAGTTTTCTGTAATCCACACAGAAGCACAGCGTGCCATCCTTCTTTTTTACGAGAACGACAGGAGACGACCAGGGACTATTCGATGGCTGGATTATGCCGTCATTGAGCATCTCCTTCACTTGCGTTTGGATGGCCTCCCGCTCTCGGGGAGATACGCGATAAGGCTGTTGATGTATTGGGCGCGCGCCATCGTGCGTGACTATCCGATGCTTAGTGATGGGCGTCTGACGTACCTTAGACGACGAGGTAAAGCAGTCCTTAAACTGCAGCAACAATTCTTGCAATTGCTGCCTTTCTGCGGGCGGGAGGCCCTCGTTTATGTGAACGGCGCGTACTGCCTCTTCGTCAACTTCACCAGGCGTGTCTTCTAGGCATGCGAAACACTCAGCCACCTCTTGGACGGGGTCGACGTGGGCGATGACTGTGCCACCAAATAAATGGCGGTGTTCATTACTGAAATTGGTCACGAGGACTTCAGTGCGACCGTCAGATCGAAAGGCGAGCCCTCTTGCTACGCAAACACCCATGGTGAGCAAAAGAGAGACATTTGGCTCAACAACACGTTGTCCGCAATGTGGCGCGTCGCAAGTGACCCTAGCCAGAATACTCGCCCGTGGAGGCACCGTTACGGCATCGTCGGATATACGCAGTGCGGCTCTGCAATTCTCGGGGGCGGGTTTGGTGGCAGCGAGTTCAGTTGAAAATGTAACCAATCGATTTCGAAGGTCTATAGTCGCACCATTTTCTCGAAGAAAGTCGAGACCGAGAATGACGTCTCGTGAGCATTCAGGCAAAATGAGGAACGTTGCCACGAACGTGCATCCGCGCACCGTAATTCTTGCCGTACACATTCCGAGCGGCGTAACCACGTGGCCGCCAGCCGTACGTATCTGTGACCCTGCCCACGGCATCATAACTTTCTTCAGCACCTTAGCCATCCTACCGCTCATTATCGAGTAGTCCGCACCCGTATCCACTAGTGCGCCAACCTCCTTAGAGTCAATCAGCACGGGTATGCCAAGGGAGACCTTGGTCTTACCAGACCCAGTCGTCGGCGCCGTCTTCGTCGTCGTCGTCGTCGTCATCGGTATCGTGGTCGTCGATTCGGGAAGGGTCAGTCGGCGCGTTGGTGTAAGCTTTTCGGCAATACGGCGTTCGGCGGCCTCGCCTCCAAAGGTCGCCTGTTCTAGTTTTCCCGTTGCGGGCTCGAGGACCCACGCTGTGCACCAGGTCCATAACCGGACTGATGAGGCGACGGATGGCGAGGTGAGGGCGATCCGGGCGTTCTGCGCGGAGGAGGTGGTGAACCACGCCGGCGGGTGACGTATTCGTCAAACTCCTGAGGCTGTTCGGCATGCCGCGGACGGGGACTACCTGCAGACAAGCCTCGCAATCCCAGAGGCCGATATGGACACCGCCGGAAGATGTGACCAGCCTCGCCACAATGGTAACACAGGGGACGTCGGTCTGGCGCACGCCAAATGTCGGTCTTCCTCGGCGCCTGTCCTCGAGCTTGCCAGTAGGGAACCGGCTGCTCGGCGTGTACTGCGACTACCGAAGGGGCATACGGTGGCGCGCAGAGAACCGGCGCAGGACGGCGCAGCACGTCCGCATACGTCGCTGGCGGCCAAGCAGCTGGCTGTGGTGGCGGCTCTACTGGAGCGACGGGCGATCTGAGCGCCTGCTGAACTTCCTCCCGAATGGCGCTAGTCAGAGAGTCCACAGGAAAAATCCCCTGAAGTTTCTGCAGCTCCTCACGGACCACAGAACGCACGATGTCCCGAAGGGAGCTTGTATTGGCCCCCGAAGCAGCATCCAGGGGGTGTAGAGCCGAGATAGGGTTTAGCTGCCGGTCGTAGAAATTGTACCGTTGCTGGAGCGCCCTCTCCATGAGCACAGCCTCGGAGAGGAACTCGGCTACTGTTCTGGGCGGGCTTCGCACAAGACCGCAGAACAATTGCTCTTTCACGCCTCTCATCAGGTGTCTGAGCTTTTTCTCTTCCGTCATGGTCGGGTCCGCTCGGTTGCAGAGGCGCGTCACTTCCTCCACGTACATCGCTACGTTCTCGTTTGGTAGCTGAATGCGAGCGGTCAATTCACGCTCGGCCTGTTCACGGCGATCGCTGCTGGTGTAAGTCTCCAACAGCTGGCGACGAAAGTCCTGCCACGTCGTTAGACTCGTCTCGCGGTTTTCGTACCAGATCCGAGCGGCGTCTTCTAAGCTGAAGTAAACGTTCCGGATCTTAGCACTGTCGTCCCAGCCGTTGAAACGCGCAACGCGCTCGAACTGATCAAGCCAGTCTTGGGCGTCCTCCGAGTATCCGCCGTGAAAGGGCTTCGGGATCCGGGGATTTTGCAGGCTCACAAAAGAAGCAGGTATGAACGGGGCGCTGTCTGACCTTGCTGCCGTGGTCGTAGCCATGGGTGCGCTCTCTTGAGGCTGGAGTCCGAATTCTGGAGACAAGCCGCGGAGCCTGCGGCTGACACGATGGACGGGGGTTCGCACAAGAGGCACCGGGCTTGTGCTTAGGCTCTCCGAGGAAGGATGGAGCATCAGCCGAGAATACCCAAGCGACCTCCACCAGATGTCACAGGCCAGACGGAGAACAGTCGTAGACGTAGAGGGGGACCGCAGAACGGCCGAGGTTTTTAATCGCCCAGAACAGAGCCAGCTCGAGCGCGCCTCACGCGAACGCGACCACTTCGTCCTCGTCACGGCTTAGCGCGCAGGTAGCTCGAGCCAGGTCCGTGGCAATATCATTATAGATATTAGCAGAAATTCGTGACAAGTGCTTCTAGTTCCCTCGCCTGCCACCACGTAGCGTGTGGCTTTGAACATTCAAAAATAGCGGGCTGTCGTCATCCATGACGTGCGAATGAAAAAGAATGGCTGATTGGCTGTAGAACAATACGCGATAGGCGGCTTGGCTAGGCAGTGCCAGCTGGGCGCTTTCCGGAATTTCAGGCACGGCACGCACCCAGGTTTTGTTGCAAATCAGGAAATCGAAGAAAGGCAGGCCTTGAAAAGAAAGGCAATCAGGTAAATTCCGCGCCTTCAGTATGTGCAGCACTCTTGAGGCTCTTTTAGCAGCCATCAGCCGGTTATTTTATCACGGCAGGAGTTATAGAATTATTCAAGGGTTATATCGTGGTTCACACATGAAATTTGCTTTTCACACCTCTTCTTCAGAAGCAATTGTTACGCCACTAAATGCTTACTAGCGCTGAATTAAACGTGTACTAATGGAGATCCAGCTTTCTTTAATAGAAGCGTGAGCGTGGCGGTATTGAACAAAGGGTTTCCTCTTTATCAAAGTCATATCATATCATACAATGCTGTTACTTGCTCAGTTTGTCAAGCCAGACAGATATACCTCAGACACAACAGCCTGCCGCCAACCTTTTCGACGAATTGAAGTAATGTGAAGAGACAATTTGAGAAAGCAACGGGTGCTGTTACCTGAGTTTGCCCCCGTAACGATGACCGTTTTTCGGGACATGTCACGTGTTGATCTGCACCTGCCTACGGTGGCCATGCAGTAGAACTTCACAATCACCAAAAGGGCAACAACTGCCAGTGGCAGACACAACAGGTACCATGCTGACACCATGATGGCGGCTTGGCTTGCTCCTGCGATATATCGGTCCGGGCAGGAAGTCAAAACGCGCTTCGTTATGCAAGCTTGCGCAATTAGTGAATTGCAAAAGAAAGGATTGACTTCGGCTGCTTGATTTGGTTGCGTTTTGCTAATAGCGCGTGTAGGCATGGAGGCATGTGCAGACAAACCGAACGCTGAACACGTAAAGGAAAAAAGGCTATTCTGGTCAAAAATCTGTGTGGTCAAAAAATTTCAGCACAGAAATGTAAGTTATGATATAGCAATGAAAAAAACTTGCGTCAGCATAAATGTGCGCAGGCTGTCCATTGCACAACGGTTTGCGTGGTAGACGTGTCATAGGTTGTTCCGGCGACATCTTTCAAATACGCGAGGGAACCAACACGGCTCTAAATTATAACCGAGGGGACACTGTGCTAAGCTTGCCAATGGTGCGTTTTTAAGTAATCACCATTGAGCGATTAAGATCGCAAGAAGTTTGCAGACGCTGAATCGCGGCTGGGATATTTTAGTGCAGTTGCGCATTAAACAGGAAAGTAGATGAAATGGGATGGGGAAGCAAAAGTAACCAAAATAAAAGTTAAAACAGTAAAAAAAAACAGAAACCAAGGCACAACTGCACCAAAACTAAGACCCATAACACTGCAATCTTAATCGTGCAGGTATAGAATCGCTTGACGCTACAGCATCAGAGTTCACTTACTAACGCAAGTGTCACGCTCAAAATATATTGCCAATAGTAATCTGTCATGCTCCATTGTGCTGTTTCTTGTCAGCAAGGACTCGTACATTTTTTGCCACTATCGTGGGCAAAGGAAATACGTCGGCCAAGGACGCCGATGCCTAAACAAGACATTAAAAAGCGTAATTACGATGTAGCACTTGTCTCCATCTGAGGCCATATTGTAAAACACTACGCAGACCTCAAAAGTGAGCCCAACATCTGCGAATAAAATTATCATGACAGGCAGAAAATACGACTGACTGGCACGAGAATTAATTACAGGATTGCACTTAAGTCTGCTTAAGAGCGGAAATGCGAAGGCCTTTGTTTTTTACTCTCTTTGTCCCTCCATTTTTCATTCCTTAAGCTTTTATTACATTTTAATATTTTGGTACCTTTGATTTGTTTTTATTTTCTTTTATTTTGTTTCTTATTTCATTTTTATTGAAATTTGGTTACGTTATTAATTTTATTTATTTTTATTTTACTTTATAATTTCATTTTTATTTATTTTATTTCTTATTTTCTATTTTTTTCACTGTTTTTTTATCCACACATTCCCACAAAATATGCTTCACACGCAATAATTACTAATATAAACCAATTGAATTAATTCAATAATCACAAATCGTCAAACAAATTTCTCCCATTTCAAGAAATACTCACACACTAACTTACACAAACTTTTTCACATCTAACCATACAGGACGACAGGATCATGCCGACCAAATTTGCAGACACGTTTTGCGGACACTTTTTACTTAGGCGAAATAAACATATACAGCTTTCGCATTTTTAACTGAAGCGCATTTGATTGGCAGGCCACAAAGCAACTGTATCAGCGCGCTCTCTATAGGGCTGTCGCAGAGAGAAAAAGGTACATCGAATGTGAATGTTGACTCATTTCACTTATCTTTTTGTTTAAATCAAGAGTCAAAAACAAGCAGCCTAATTATACCACATATTTGTACAAATCTAGACATATGCCTAGCGTTAGCTCTATATTCCGAAAAGAATCGAGAAAGAGCTGTTCATACCCATCAATTCTGGATGAAAGCATTTTTGAGCGGGAAGCCGTTTATTCTTTCATACACTGTAAGATTTCACTTTAACAATCAATATATCCGCACATCACCCGACAGCAGTCTTGTATTTTTTGTTCAAGTTTTTCTATCCTCAAAAGCGTTCCTATTGGTTTTCTATGAGTCTTCACTGTTCGATGCGATCGCTGGAAACACTGGAAGAAATATTTTTCTATATATCGGAACAATGGATAATTACCATCAATATTTCCATAACATTATCCAACAATTTACCAATTTTCAAAATGTTTCCTGAGAAAGCTGGACTTGTGGAAGGAGAGCGATCTCAGTAGATGGAAGCTGGGTAGTTTGTTGAGTTTTGCTTTGCAAAGCATCGCATGGGCTATGAGAGACGCCATTGTCCACGGTTGCAGATTAATTTCGACAAGCTGGGACTCTTTAACGTGCACTGACATCGCACAGCCCGTGCACGTGCATGATGGAAAGGGTGTGCAAATTAGAGGCTCGTTATGACATATGTATTATGAACCCGACAGTCAGCGAAACAAAGTAAAGCATAAGTGAACGTGTTTTTTTAATTAAGCTATTCAGCAGCGAGAAATTAGCAGTAGGATCATTTTATGGCTGAAAGATAATTGATTAGATAGTGGATGGACCGCGTGAATCGTATGCGACAGACGCAAATATTTGGTTCGGGTCCCACTGAGGGCATGTAGATGCATTTTTTTCCATTTGCTAATCGATTAACATAAAACAATCACACTATACTAATTTTTCATTGGTCAACGCCACAAATAAAAAACATTCCCCTGCGCCTCCCTTGGCTTCGGTGGCTGTTGGCTTGCGTACTACTTTTGCCAACATGAGGCAGTGCGCACGGGAGAAATGTTCAAGATTATATTCTTTAAGAGGGACCAATCTTCCTTTTAATCAACACCTTGTTGCACTAGAGACCACTGCCGTACAATGAAGTTAACATGCCGTTGCCGCTTGCCTTAATGTAACACCACTCTGATATCGCTGCCTATCCCAAGAACTTTACAGTATCTCGAGTCTTCTAAACTGATTTCTTGACTTTCTATCTGTTACCTTCGTCTCTAGCCAGCTTGTCGACGGTTTTAAAAAAAAGCATCAAGTAAACGGTATTGAAAGGGTGCTGAAACTTTACTTTTTTTTTTTGATTTGTTTGCAATTTGGAGATCCCATCATAGTAGGGCGGATATGTATGCATCATTGCTTTGACATGTACTTTAACATGAAAACCTGAAACCTTAGCTGGACAAAACATGCCGGTTACATAGCCGGGATGGTCATCACTAGAACAGATGTTAATGACGCGTTTTAAAACATGGTTCCACTGACACGGAATTAACAGCATACAAAATGAAAGGTGCGACAAAATTTGAATATTTACCTGGCTCTAAGGAACATGCTAATGTTAGAAAGGGGAGAAGAACCGTACCTGTAAGCGCCCACGTGGAAGCTGTAAGCTGCTGTTGTGTGCGATGTTACGGGACTAGGCATTCTCTGAGCGCACACCAGTACACAAAGTGTACAGCGCTACCACATTTGCCTCGCTTTTCGCGAGAGAACATGCCCACAAGATACGCAGCTCGCCTTCTGAGCGGATCATTCAGAACATAGCGCTCCGCAACCTCACCCCGCCTGTTTTCAACTTTCCTATTGCTTCTCAGTGCGCATTTTAAATTCGAAAAATCAAGTTTGCGCACCGTCTAACATCGGGAACTCTAGGCAAATCAGGGTCCCGATCACTGGAATAATAAGTTCTTCAAAGATCAACACAAAAAAGCAGCAAAAAGAGGGGACACTGAGTGTTGTCCAGGGTGCGTATACTATCGCGATGGAAAGAAACACGAACGCCCCGCTGTTCGAATTTGTTTTCATCGGGGTTTTACCTGGGTGGCATCATAGACGATTCTAGCGTCTTTATGCTATCACCGAAGCAAAAGCGCGATGAAAACAAATTCTAACTGCGCAGCGTCTAGTCGCAGCGTGTAGTCGCAGCAATCGAGAATTGGATGCAGTACGACCATAGAACACTCGCTTCTATAATTAGGTACATTTGCTTTCCTCGAGTTCTTTATTGAAGTCTTCCTAACTGGGAGCGCTAAGACAGCGTTGCTAGGCAGACAACTTTTCCTGTTCCCTCGTTTACAACTTCTCCTAGAACTGCGCGAGAATAAAAAAAAACTGCCAAATTGCTTATGACGCACAAGCATACAAAGACAGAAAACAGTTAAAATCAGACTGACGTTTCAAAATTACAACTTTTAGACGCGCTACTTCGCTGCTAGCTGATAACTTTCATCCAGGAGGTCTTGACGCCATTGGATAGATTACTAAATACACTCAATAATCACACAAATTAGCTTGAAACAATGCCATCACAGCAGAGTGAACGGCTTTTCAACTGCTACGAGGGGTGAGTTGGTATCTCACATTCTCGGGAATATTTCCCCAGTCAAGTCAAGAGCCGGGCTGAGCATAGTCACCCAGAGCGAGGACTGCTTGTTTAGAGGAACTCATAACCAGAGAGTCAGGACAAATGCGCGACCGCGTGAGAGGCAAATCGGCTCCTGATGCAGTTCTACCTTGCAGGTAATCATGACTGCAAGTTAGGGGGAGGGGGGGGGGGGGCTGGGAAGTCAGTCCACTCCCTTCTTTAGTACTATGTATTTCTGACCCTGGAGCCGCTCAGCTTGACCTATTGCCGTTTACATGTGGCCAACCATCACCATTGGAATTCGGCACAACACCCGTCTAGTGCCGCTAAGCCTAGCGGCCTATGCAACTACAATGGCAGCTGCCAGGTCATTTTCTTTCTTTCTTCACTGATGACGTCAACGCGCTATTTTTGAATGCTCCAAGTGATGCTCTATGCGGTGGTAGCCAAGGGAACTTGAAGCGCATGTCCCGAATTGCTGGTAATGAAGCAAACAATCCAAGCATACCGATTCGACCCGACGTCATCAACTTCATCTAAACGCCCAGTCTGAAACCTTCTGTCACAGCGCTCTTTGCATCGACGCTATCTACGTACATCATCTCAAATGCGAGAAAAGGTACTATTTACTAATTTACGTCTTAACAAGGAAGCCTACAAGAAGGCAGGAATGAGTACGCACCTGTATACAGTCAATACAAACAGGCCAGCTGCCACTGCTGTAAGTGTTGGAATACGCGATGTTTTCAGACCGTACCGCATCGGATAATGCACAAGAATATACGCGGGCCGAGTAGCGCAAGCATTTGCCTTGCCTTACGAAGGTGTAAACATTCAAGCTGGATAGAAGGACGCCGTCGTAGCGATTGCACGGGAGTTCCTTGTCTACGCAAATGGCCACGTGTTTTGTTGTGTTTCTTTTTTTTTTCCTTCAACTTTGGAATCACTCGTGGACCAACATGACGCTCCCTTTTGACCGTGGAAAAACCGGAGAACGCTGAGACGCGGAGAGACGCCTCGATGACGGACAGAAAGGCGGAAAGAAATTACAGAGACAACTGTCGGGCACTTTGCCAGGCGTGTTTGTGGCTCGCTCTCAGAAAGGGATCGTTTGTTTGTTGCAACGGCGTCTGATAATGAAAGAATGGCTCTTAAGCGTAGCGCATTTTTTTACAAAAAAATTCATAACTAAAGTACATAGAGGAAGACAAAACGTTGTTTATAACGTGTGCTCATGACACTATGCTGGATGAGCTGAAACATGATAGTCTAACGGACATTTGTGCTGCGGCTTGGGACTACGGCCACTTTCTTTCATCGGCCATAGCATATGGGAATAGTTTATGATGTTACGTACCCAGCACGCACTGAACACGTCTATATACCGCGTCCTGTGACGCGGGGACGGAAACATCAACATGGCCAGTCCGGCCAGCTTCTGTTGTTGTTGTTGTTGTTTGCCTCATTCTGCGTCTACACTCTTCACGTTCACTTCGTCGTCGATACAAAGCCATGTGAATACGCTTAGGCCTCAAAGCTTTTGTGTGTTAGCGGCTTCCTTCATTGTATCATTACTGTATTACTGCGTCATGTTGCCACCGAATATCATGCGTATAAATGCAAATATAGATAAGGTAGTGATACTGAGGACGGAAAACAAGTTCCTGATAGTATACGAATATATTATAATGAATTCGCGTAAGATAGATATAGTCGACCATTATAGGTGACTCGGTATGAGGTGAATCCTCTCTATAACTAAGAAATTAGCACAAATTACAAATACTATATATCGAATTAGATATCTTCTGCTTACTGTTAATAAAACAGGTTTCTGCTTTAAACAAAATTATCATTTAGTTTGGGCTACAGCCTCTTGCTCAAATTTACAGTGCATTCACTTCCCGGCTAAGAAGTACTACTAGGGACAAAATTCTCGAGGACAATGTTATTAGCTTGTAAGCGCCAAGTACGCTCTTGCTCTACGGATGACACTAGCACACATTTTAGAGTCGAAAACAAGTTTCATCACCTCGAGTATGATCTACAGCCACCAGGTGATAACAAAGCTAGATGCTTTTGATGGCGATCGTGGGTCCTGGGCAATTTTGTCCGCGATATTACTTTCAGCACATCTACAATAAACCATATGGATCTACTGCAAGGAAACCAGAAATGTTTTTCTATAAATCTTAAATAATTACGATATTACACCGGTATAAATAACGACTCACAGGGAAGTTTAAATATGATGTACAAAACACCTATCTACTCTTCAAACTCTCGCCCTGCTGCACCTTAAAGCACTGTATTATACCACACATTCTCCAGAATAATCAGTTGTGCCTACGTTTCGGCTGAGTTCCAGCAAACAACATTTATGATATATGCTGCGTTCAGTATGAAATAATTATCTAACGAATGACAAGTATAAATGTGTTCTCTTATCGTGAAAATTATTGTTTGTATTGTCCGATGTGCCACATGTACCTGCGTAATTTCGCTTCTGTTGATCTGTAGTAAAATTCTTTTCTTTTTAATTTCACTAGTTTTGTGTGATTCCTGCAATGTGTGCTATCATGTATAATCTTCATTCATATTGTAACGGGGCAAAATATTTACACGTTTTTACAGGTACAAAGTTGACGACAGCTGCGAGCAGCGCCGAGCGGACAAAGAGAAAACTTTGTCATCGTTTTCGCCTGTCTTGTACTCGTGGCATAGTGCATCTCTTCTTCGGCGTCGGCAGCCGGCTACATGATCACGGACTGCAGGAGCGCCGTCCTGGCGTTGGGGTGCCGACCTGTTATTGACGCGTTAGAGTTTCATGTGGCGGACGTGGACGATGTCGGTGACAGGGCCAGGCGAACGATGGCGAGGGCGCATGGGTGCGATTTCATATTTGACGGCACTCACTGTGCACACCACAGGGTAAGGGCCACCATACTTGGAACGAAATTTCTTGTAGTGACCGACGCGTCGAGAAGCCGACCACAGAAGGACTGTGGCGGCGATCGTAGGCAGACTTGTGGGACGCTTGAAAGATTTGGAGCCGACAGCAGGCTATTTGACGCGCCTGGGTCCCAAAGCGATGGCGTCAAGGGCGCAAGAGATGGTGGGGACTGGAGAAGACGGCATGAGAATATCCAAGGGCAAGGTGGCGTGCCTAACAAACGAGAGGTAGAAAAAAGGAATATCCCGTGGTGCCATACCGTGAAGAATTATATGCGAGGGTCACAAGGCAAGGCGCTGTCTCATTCTCGGTAGTCTGGGGAGACATAGTTGTACATAGACTTAGGTTTAGCCGCTCGGTGAGCCCATTGGTTTGTGAGTGATACGCTGTTGCAATCTTGTGCTGCGTGGAACACGGACAGAGGATGTCGTCAACGACTCTGTACAAAAAAGTACGGCCGCGGTTGGTGAGTAGTCGGCGAGAAGCGCCATGCTGAAGCTGGACATTTTGCAAGAGAAAATCCGCGACCTCTGTAGCGCAACTTGCCAGCAAGGAATGAGTGATGGCGTACGGAGTCGCATAGTTCGTTGCGCCAGCGATCCACTTGTTGCCGGATAGGAATGTTGGAAAAGGGCCGGGAACATCGATGCTCACACAGTAAAAAGTTTCCAGCACATCTATGGGCTTCAGAAGACCGCCAGAGAATGTAGAGGACCTATTACTATAGGTTGACACACATCAGAAGCGACGATGTAGCGTTTGACGGTACGATATAATCCAGTCCAAAAGATGCTGCATCGGACCAAGGATAAGTTCGGGGCACACCTAAGTGGCCTGCCTTTGGCAGATCATGGAGTTGCTCAAGGACAGAAGAGCCTAGCTGCTGAGTACTGACGAGCAGTAGTGAAGGCCCACCGGCCCAGGCTGCAGTGGCAGAGCCTGAAGTATATATAGTTTCGGGGACGGATTCGGGCTGTGTGAGCTAGGGCCATCAACGAGGGGTCGTAAGGAAAAATTTTGGCGCTTCTCGTTGGCGATGTTGAGAAGATCAGAGGTTAAAAGAGGCAAGGTACGGCATCAGCTTAACTAAGGTCGGCTGGTTCCACAAGGTAGCGAGACAAGCAGTCAGCGCCTTGGTGGAAACGCAGAACCCAGTGACCGAGGCGGCCGGTGGGGTCTTTTAGTGAAGAAAGCCAACAAAGAGCGTGGTGGTCTGTGACAATTGGGAAAGTGCAGTCGAAGAGTAGAGTCTATATCTGGCGCCTGCCCAGACAAGGGCGTGAGACTTGCGCCCAGTAATTCAGATTTGGAAATAAGGAGGCTGGCATAAGCAATGACGCGGTGGTAGCTCCGTAGTCATGTTGGGCGAGCACGGCACCGATCCCTCATCCGGGGGTGTCGGTGCGAACTTCAGTTGAAGCCGACGGATCGACAATCCCATGAAAAGGGAGTCACTCTGCCGGCGAAGTACAAGCACAAGTCGACAAAGCTTCGCGCATCCTTGGATGAACGTGGTAGAGGAAAATCTTTGACGGCTTGAATTTTAGCGGGATCTGGGCTTACACCTGCGGCGTCAACCTTGTATCCGAAAATGGTTAGTTGCCGGTGACCGGAATTTGCACTTCGAGGAGTTAAGCTGGAGTCCGGCTGTAAGGAACACTGCCAGAACACTCGTGATGCGGTCGAGGTGCGTGGCAAAGTAGGCAAGAAAAGCAGAGCGCAGTCTAATTACAAAGACAGGTAGACAAATTAAAGCCCCGGAGAAAGGAGTCCATCATGTGTTTGAAGGTTGCCGGCGCATTGCACAAGCCAAATGGCACGACTTTAAACTAATTTAAGGGGTCAGGAGTCATGAAAGCGGTCTTTTCGCGGTCTATGTCACCGACAGCAATTTGCGAGTACGCAAACCGAAGATTGATGGGAGAAAATACTTGGCTCCGTGTATTCAATGAAAAACATCATCAATTCAAGGCAGAGGGTAGACGTCCTTCCACGTGATGCGGTTGAGTTGACGGTAATTGACACAGAAGCGCCAGCTACCGTCCTTTTTAACCAGGACTACAGGTGAGGCCCAAGGATTTCACTATGGTTCGATGATGTCTTTAGTGAGCGTCTTGCCCACCTCCTGCTATGTTATGTTTCATTCTGCACTGGACACTACATGAACGCGTATGAAGAGGAGTGGCATCATCGGGGCGGTATGGAAATATTGTGTACACCCGCTGCTGTAAAACAACTGGGTTAGCTGGCCAGTCAAACTGCCAAAGGGCAGCTTTTACAGCGAAGCTGTATACATCTACCATCCAAGGAAATTTTAGTGACGTCGGCGTCGTCAGCAAAAAACGGCGGGCTGAAAATTGAATGCTTCACCGAGTGGAAAAGTACCCAACAGCACAGCAAGCGTATATCGTACTGATCATAAAGCAGTCGTAATATAAAAAATTAAGAAGTAAACAGGAAAACAACAAACAATTAAACAACATTAGAAATAAAATATAAATGGAATTAAAAATAACAATATATAAAAGTATAAATTGTGAATCTCCTTTCAAAACAGCCGTACAGCATACAGCTCAGTACTCGTTTTCATTAAGAAAAAGCACAAAACAAGCATCAAAACTAGATAATGAATCATAAGGCGCGTGTGAAGAATGGGAACACCGTTTCACCAATGCAACCCAACCAACCACCATCCATGGTTCATGCATTGATTTAACCTTAGCAAACAGTATCTCTTTAGTTGAATCTAAAATCACAGTGTATATCATACTTATCATAAAGCAGTCGTGAATGTCGTTGTAATGTAATGGAGGGTAATATAAGTGCATTTCACGTGTCTCTAGTTTGTAGTCTCTAGAGCCACGTGTGTGATTTTTCAAGTGACGCCGCAATCTGTAATTGGGTGTCAGTTTACAGCTTCGCTGTCTAACCACTTTCACAGCCTATATTGGAAACAGGATTTTTTTTTACGCAGCCCTTTCATGTACCTACACATACAGGAAAAATGAAGATTCCATTTGATCATTTGAAATTTTGGGCCATTCGGTTTCTATAACCCATTATTTGATGTTCTTGGCATCATTTAAGCAGAAAATCAAGGAGCTTTCTTTGTTTTTCACTGGGAAATTAGAGCTTCTCTGCTTTATCCAAAGAATTTGAATTCCTGATTTGGATTCAAAACTTTTTTGGAGAATAAAAGCGCGGAGATAACTCCCTGCGGGTGTCGGAAAAAGGAAAGACGGTTGCCATACTGTGCCGGCACTTTTTACTACCACTCATTTTATCTACTAATCCTTTCTACCTGATGTAGTTTATTAAAAAGGGAACATGTGTTTTCGAATAGCGACATGCCAAATTTAAAAACTGTCCCACACATCAAAGCTTCGAGCAATTAACGATTGAAGGACAGTTATGATACAGTTGAATTACAAATTAGCCTTAGAACATAGTGCGACTTAGGTAGGCTTCGAAACCTACCTGGCCATTGCCAAAGTTGCAGAAGCTCTGGAGTCGAATAGCTCTTTGTAAAAGTGTTGTTCTGCACCATGGTTTCTGAAGAAAAGGTATATTTAATAATTACCCAGTTCATTCGCTGCAGGCAAATTTCGCACTCTCTTTAGAAATGCGTCTTGAAAACTTTTGCGCGCCAAGACTTCTCGACACCATGCCCCCATTCGTTGAAAAGAGTTTCAGGTTCAAAAATTGGTTCCACATCGTGCCTTGCCGGGGTCATTTTCAACCTGTAATCAGCAAAATCACGATACTGCAAAGTTACTCTTTCATGCGAAGTGTCGACGGACCTCGTGAGAGTAGCTGGGGGTAGTTAGGGTCGCCCTAATTGCCATTCGTAAGTTCTCATTGCCAGTTTTCCATAACCTTTCCGACTCACGACGTAAATCAGATCGGTCTCAGGTTGCTAGGGCAGTCCGGTCTATTGCCTGGTTTGGCTATGACGCAGACGGAGGCTGTTTTCGAATAGTTCGGTAAAGTTCCGTCTTTCGAGATTTTGTTAAGCAAGTCTACACGGACGTTTTCTTGGTACCGTGAGAGATTTCGCAGCATGGAATATTTGATTCCATCCGCTCCTGTGGCAGCTCTCTTACTCATGGTTGCTAGTGTGGGAAAAATACAGCTGTGGTGAAGTGTAAGTCTATGCCATAGTAGAACTGCGTCGTGTAATGCCGAAGCGTGTCTACCTTCGTTTGTGGAGAGAACGCATCGCGGAACGCTTTTTCAAGTTGTTCGCCATTCAGCTGTAAAGTAGGCTGGGTTTCTGCCAAGGGTCTGCGGTTTTGTATGTCCCATCAGGGTGGTGAGCATTATCCGGACTATCGCGATGTGGAGGTATGCCTGCGTCTGTGAACTGCTGCTGCTCGCGACAAGGTTGGTTGGTTTTTAGGGTTTGCTCGTACAATTGGGTGAAGTAAATGAATGGTCGTGCTGTTGGCATTGGAAAGAGTGTTGCTGACACTCATGGGCTCAGTTCACAGATTTCGCCAAGTGGTGGTTCCTTGCAGTAGTGAGGGCAGCGGACGAAGATATGCACGGTCTCAGCAGAGATTCCGCCGGGTGTCTAAACTCTTGAGAGGTAGCGCATTACGTGAACATGAAAATTGGTTTCTGAAAACAGGCAATGGCGCAGTAACTCTCTCAGATACTGCGGTAGACACCCGAGCCGTGCCGGAAGCGAAGGGGGTAAAACAGGAAGTGAAAGAAGAAAGGAAGAAAAAAGTGCCGTGTGGAGGGCTTCGGAACAGTTTCCACCTCCGGGGATCTTTAACGTGCACTGGCATAGCACAGCACACGGGCGCCTTTTGCGCTTCGCCTCCACTGAAACGCGGCCGCCGCGGTCGGGTTCGGACCGGGGTACTCCGGGGTACTCCGAGGTACTCCGCCGTGGCGGCGCTCCGTGGCGGCGCTCCCCTTTCAAAGGAGGAGAGAGGGGGCAGATTCTTGACAACACAAAATGAGTAAAAGTCTGGAAGGAATCCTCAGTTCTATAGCCACCGTTTCGACAAGAGGCCTGAGTTTTTAGGAGCCGAGGCGAATACAAGTCCTCTTGTCGAAATTATTGCTAGCCGACTAAGGCTCCCTCCCTCTTCAGGTAGATTTTGCTGTATGTTTCAACGGTAGTAATGATGCATCCATACGGTCTGCCAAAGTCCTCTATGAAGCCCGAAATACCCACTCTCTTTCTCCACGTACGTTAATACGACTTACACAATAGAGGGTATAGGCACCACACTTGTGTAACTTCTTGAAATCTGGAGAAATACGCCTGGGTCGGCGGGTGCTCCTTAAGCTCAGTGTTTCACCTCTCACACTTTCAACAGTCTCCTAATGCTACCTTCACATCCTAATGCTGCAGGAAGCAATTGGCCTTGGTCAGATTCATTGAGCTCCGCGTGGCCCCAATTCGAGTCTTATTCGTGATCTTGACATCGACTGCACATGGAAATGCTCTTCAGCAAGTGCTTCTGGAGCACTGGGGGAAACAGGATTTCCAACCGGTAGAATGATTGCATTGTTTGGAGCGCTAGCAGACAGTTCAACATCACCCAAACTTCCTATAAAAACTGTATACATGCTCCGGTTACCTGTCTAAGCTTCAGGTCACACCTTACTTTCACAATTTTCTCACTGATACGACTAAATGTATCGTCCCATTTATGGCGTTTTACGTTCGGCAAAATGCCAGAACCCTTAATATAAGGGCATATATATTGTAACTTGCTTTGCGTAGACGACGAGGGAGAGGAGATCAGAAGCGTAGAGAAAGAGGAAGCTGGTCGGTCTGATCGGTTTGAGCTCTGCGCCCCGTCGCTAAATCTCTTAAATAAACACCCCAGACTCACTCAGTGCCTGCTGAGTACGTAACAGTTGTGGTGGACGTTGCTGGGTATCACCACGGATTCCCCTGTTCCTAGACGCAGCCGCAGAGTTGTCGGATTGACACCACTTCCACTGGATATGCCTCAGGACGGCGGCGCCGAGCAAGCAGCACCCGCGGCGGGCCACTGGCAGCATCACCGCGAACCGCGCCCCTTTGCTGGAAGGTCCGATGAAGACGTCGACAAGTGGTTGACTAATTACGAGCGGGTGAGTCACTATAACGGCTGAAATGCCACAGTGAGGCTAGCCAACGTCGTATTCTTTTTGGAAGCGACAACGCTGATTTGGTTTGATAACCATGAGGAGTCTCTTACCACGTGGGAACGTTTTATAGAAGAGAGAAAGAAATGTTTTGGTGACGGCTCTGCCAAAAAGAAACGCGCCGAACCGACGTTGCTTCAACGGGCCCAATTACCTGGTGAGACTTGCACCATGTACATTGAAGAAATCGTAAAGTTGTGCAGGCAAGTGAACCCGCGGATGTCTGAAGAAGATAAGGTCGGACATTTACTTAAAGGGATTGCTGAAGATGTATACAACTTCCTTATTAGCAAAGACAGCTTGAAGTCGACGGCCGACGTCATCAAGCATTGCAGAGCGTTCGAGGCTTTGAAGCTTCGTCGTATTGGGCCGAAATTTGGGCGCCTGGCGAATGTCACCTCCATCGCCAGCGTTGACGTCGCTGCTCCAGTGTCAATAGCTGACATGATTCGCCAAATTGTGCGCGAGGAACTCCCCCGGTATCAAGACCCCGTGCACCGGGATGACGCCCAGCAAGATGGTTGTGCATTGCAGGCAGAGCCCGCAACACCATCTACTTCTTGGGCTCCAGCTGGCGTTTCGCAGAACTTCGGCGATCGGAAACCCCGCGAGGTATAGTCTGCCTACCAGTCTGTGGGAAGACGGCGTGCCTACACAGGCGACTTGGCGCGACAACAGCCTCGAGATGATTACAACCAACGTTCTGACCACGCTTGGCAAGCATCATACGTTGATCGCTGGCGCCCGCCACCTGTGTGTTACCGCTGTGGCATGACCGGACATATATCCCGATACTGCCGCCGACGAGGCCCGACGCAACCTGACCATCGCCTGTGGCCGAACACTTCCCTCAACCCCGATGCAACAGTTCAGCACCCAACGCCAACATCCTCTTGGGGTAGCTACCGTGCGGCGTAGCTGCGAAACACCTCGCCTGCCTCCGACCGCAGCCTGACACCACCACCTTCACGTCAACGACGCTCACCATCTCCTCGACGCCGCTCGCCTCCTCCGGGAAACTAGACGGCGCGGCAGATGGAGGTGAGGCCGCCGGCGAGTCGATATCATCAATCCCTCTTCCCGTGTTTATGTTAAAGAACAAACTTGAAGTGCTTATCGACGGAATTCGAACTATGGCGTTAGTAGATACCGGTGCGACAGTATCTATAATGAGTTTGAACTTCAAGAATAGTTTGGGTCGAAAAGTAATGTTTGGTTGGGATCGGGCTGTGGTGCTTCGGGGTGTTGGGGGTGAAACATTAGTTCCCCTTGGTGTCTGTTCTGCGAACGTTATTATCGGTGGTCAAGTGTTCAGGACTGAATTTGCTGTGCTGTCACGTTCCACACATGACGTTATACTTGGAATTTACTTTTTGCAGCAGTGCGGTGCCACATTAGGCTGTCGTATTGGAGGGATTTCATTGGACGCAACTCTGATGTCGGCTCTTGTGGAAAGCTCCTCTCTTCATTTCGGAGCGTTCTCTGTGTCAAAGGACACAGTTGTACCGGCGATGTCTGCCGGATTTGTGCCGGTTGTTTCATCGAAAATTTTGTGTGATGCCTTCGATGCCGTGGTGGAACCCACTGCACTGACGTGTGCTAAGAAGAGTGTCCTCGTGCCCCGTTGCGTAGTCCGCGTAACTAGTGGCGGCCACACCACGCTGTGGACAGTGAACTATTCGGAAGAGCCCGCCGTTTTACCTCGTGGCATGAAGCTTGCCCATTTCGAGGAAGGCTTGTCGGTTTCCGTTGCGGCGCTCAGTGATCACGCTTTTGAAGAACCGGGACACCCCTGTGAAGAGTCCAAATTTCAGGCCATGATTAATAAGTCCCTTTTGCACGACCGAGCGCCGCATTTTGGTGGGACTGCTTTCGAAGCATGTCACAGTGTTCGATTTTTCCAGAGACCCTCCAGTACCCATTCCCCGTTCTCGCGTTCATCATGTGATGGATACTGGATCCGCACCTTCAATACGACAAAGGCCTTACCGCGTATCACCAGCCGAACGTGAGATAATAGACCAACAAGTTCCTGACATGATAAACCGAGGAGTTGTCCAGGAATCTTCAAGCCCTTGGGCGGCCCCAGAGATCTTCGTGAGAAAGAAAGATAATACGTGGCGGTTCTGCGTAGACTATCGTCGCCTAAATGCCATCACAAAAAAAGATGCGTATCCGCTCCCACGCATAGACGATGCCATCGATTGTCTACACTCCGCTTCATAGTTTTCCTCGGTTGATTTAAGGTCAGGGTACCGGCAAATACCAATGCACCCGAACAACAAAGAAAAGACTGCATTTATCACACCTGACGGACTGTATGAATTTAATGTCATGCATTTTGGACTATGCAATGCACCTGCCACATTTGAGATTTATGGACATTATTTTGCGTGGTCTGAAGTGGCAGATTTGTTTGTGTTATTTGGGTGATGTCGTGATCTTTGGGAAGACATATAGCGAACATAACAGCCGCCTCGCTATCGTCCTCGACTGCATTGAAAGAGCGGGCCTGGTTCTTAACTCTAAGAAGTGTCACTTTGGTGAACGTCAAATAATTGTCCTCGGTCACTTGGTTGATAAAGACGGTGTCCGGCCGGATCCCCAGAAAGTTGAGGCTGTCACCAACTTCACAGCGCCGCAATCAGTCAAGGAACTTCGCAGTTTTGTAGGGCTGTGCTCGTATTTTCGCCGTTTTGTTCCGCGGTTTGCCGACGTCGCCTTCCCACTCACGTGCCTCCTACAAAAAGACATGCCTTTCCAGTGGACCCCTGGCTGTGAGTCTGCATTCCGCCATCTGAAATTTCTCCTGACGTCGGGACCCATTGTGCGCCATTTTTGCCCGTCTGCTCCCATCGAAGTTCACACCGACGCCAGTGGTGTCGGAGTTGGCGGTGTGCTCATCCAGCGCCACGGCGGAGATCAGCATGTGATAGCTTATGCCAATAGGTCGTTGAGCAAGTCGGAACGAAACTAAGTTACCGAACAAGAGAGTCTCGCGGTAGTTTTTGCTGTGCAACGCTTTCGTTCCTACCTGTACGGCAATGCTTTTGCCATCGTCACCGACCATCATTCGCTCTGTTGGCTCATGAATCTCCGTGGCCCATGTGGCCGACTTGCCCGCTGGGCTTTGCGGCTACAAGAGTTTAACTTCACTGTCGTGTACAAAAGCGCTCGTCAACACGCCGACGCTGACTGTCTGTCGCGCTTGCCGCTTCCGACGACTGCTTGCGATGGCGACAACTTCGACGACTACCTCGCTTCTGTCTCACCCAGATGCTAACCAATTCAAGACTGAACAGCGCAAGGACACGACGTTAAAAGCACTTTTCGACGCCGCCGGCCATTTCCCTGCTGCCCGTTTCTGTATTCTCGCTGGTTTACTTTACAAGAAGAATTTCACGCCCGGCGGTGCACGGTTCCTTCTCGTCGTGCCGGAAAGCCTTCGCATCCCTGTTCTTCAAATGATGCACGACGATGCCACGTCAGGCAACTTGGGAGTTGTCCGGACCGTTCACCGCACACAAGAACGTTTTTACCGGCCCAAAATGCGTCAAACGATTCAACAATACGTAGCCAGCTGTGTCCAGTGCTAGCGTTTCAATATCCCTGCATCGTGTTCGCCAGGCCAGCTGCACCCTGTCACACCTCCGACCACCCCATTTGAGCAAGTGGGCATCGGCATGTTAGGCCCTTTTCCCCGGTCTGCGAATGGCATCCGCTGGGCGATCGTGTGTGTTGATCACCTAACCCGATACTGTGAAACAGCAGCTATACCGTCTGCCACTGCTTCCGATGTGTCTAATTTTCTCCTGCACTTTCTCTTTCTCCGTCAAGGACCTCCTCGCGTTCTCATCAGTGATCGTGGACGCCAGTTTACTGCGGATGTTGTCGAAGCACTTCTTCGTCGCTGCGAATACAATTTTCGTCACTCGACACCGTATCACCCACAAACGAACGGCCCCGTCGAACGCACAAACCGCACGCTCACCACTATGCTAGCCATGTACGTCGGTTCTGACCATAAGAACTGGGACGATGTCCTACCTTTTATTACGTATGCCTACAACACTGCACGGCATGAAACAACTGGCTACAGCCCCTTTTACCTCCTGCATGCTCGCGTTCCCCGCCACTGCATCGACACCATCCTTCCTTTCTCCATCTACGATGAGCCTTCCATCGCCACTACACTCTGCCGAGCTGTAGAAGCGCGTCGAATTGCCCGCCTCCGCATTTTGGACTCTCAGCAGCGCTCTAAACACCGCTACGACATTCGCCACCAGCCCATCTCCTATGACCCTGGCGATCGAGTGTGGTTGTGGACGCCGCTCCGGAAGCGCGGTTTGTGTCAGAAGCTCCTGTCCCACTACACTGGCCCTTTTGTTGTGCTCGAGCGCATCAGTGATTTGAACTACGCCGTCTCACGCCTTACTGACAGCGGCCGATGCTCACGAAAGATTCATGTGGTGCATATTGCTCGGCTCAAACGCTTCAGCCCTCGGGACACTGCTTAGCTCGCCGTGGGAGGCTTCGTCTGCGGAGGGGGATGTGTAACGTGCTTTGCGTAGACGACGAAGGAGAGGATATCAGAAGCGTAGAGAAAGAGGAAGCTGGTCGGTCTGATAGGTTTGAGCTCTGCGCCCCGTCGCTAAATCTCCTAAATAAACACCCCAGACTCACTCAGTGCCTGCTGAGTACGTAACAATATATATATATATATATATATATATATATATATATATATATATATATATAGCCGCCTCGGTGGCTGAGTGGTTATGGCGCTCGGCTGCCGGCCCGAAAGACGCGGGTTCGATCCCGGCCGCGGCGGTCAAATTTCGATGGAGGCGAAATTCTAGAGGCCCGTGTGCTGTGCGATGTCAGTGCACGTAAAAGAACCCCAGGTGGTCGAAATTTCCGGAGCCCTTCACTACGGCGTCCCTCATAGCCTGAGTCGCTTTGGGACGTTAAACCCCCCATAATATATATATATATATATATATATATATATCGTGAGCCATCGCTCGCACAGGCGTCTTTTATTCGGGAACAGCCGGGCACACAGCGCGCACTCAAAGCGCTCACACAAATAGTTCCCCGGCAGGAAAGCGGCCGTCCTGGCCGCGGATTAAATAGAAGAGGGGCGACGGGTGTAGTTTCATCCGCGATACATGAACCACTTCTTGAGAGCGGCGACGGCTGTCGATGACGGGGTGCGAGGGAACAACGGCGTAGTTGACCGGAGATGTTTGCTGGACGACAAGATAAGGTCCTTTGCAATAGGAAACATTGGTTGCGCTTTCTAGACAATCACATGTAAGAAGACAGGACAGGCGCAAACAACTGAGGTTTATTCCAGAAAAAAACACTTTCATATCATGCCATACCAGCGCAGGCGCATCAGGGTATCAGCAGCGTAACAAAGGAACAACCTAAAATCAGAAAAAACCAAAGGCGTGGCTCACCTAAACATACTATCAAGAAAACGTGCCTAACTATTGTAAAGTATGACTGATGTGTCACTGATGATGCTTGTCCTTTGTTTTTTATAAAATAGGACTCAAGAAGTTCACGTGCTTTTTCATTACTGCACTTGCGCAGGATCTTAACTTGGTGGAGCAGGGGCCTGCATTTATGTTCTAAGCAGTGCATGGATAAATGACGTTGCTCCTGGTTTTTAATTGATCTTTCGTGTTCTCGGATTCGCACGTTCAAACATCGGCCCGTCTGGCCTATGTAGGTTTTGCCGCATGTCAGGGGAATCTGATAAACAACGCCAAATTGGCTATCTAAATAGCGATTCTTGTGTTCCACGCCGCAGCCACCTTGCTTCGTTCTGGCGTGAAGTCTCCCAATGCGGGCGCAAAGGCGACTCAGCATGCAGGGAGCCGAGAAAACGAGTGGGACACCATGATACGTATGATACGGTCATACGTCTTCAGGTGACCAAAATGACCGGCAGAGGCGTCGTCGTGGTAAGCCTGCAAAACTTGAAGACGAAGGGAGCGAGGCACAACGGGAACCCACCGGTGACCCGTAGGGTGGTAGGTGTAGCGGTAGAGTGTGCCGTGCTGAAATCTGAACTGGCGAAGCTGGAGGCGCGAGCGACTGTTGGGTGCCGCTGATTGGCCTCGGAGACGATCGATGATAGTGCGGCAGTATGGATATATATATATATATATATATATATATATATATATATATATATATATATATATATATATATATATATATATATATATCTGAAACACGAACTACGTTCTACATAGTCAACCACCGCATTCAGAATTGAAAGATTTACTTAGGGGTCACTGCTTAAAATATGTGTCCCCTGTTAAACGTAGTATCAATGTAAAACCATAAATGTAGAATGAGACAATGGAATCAACTTTGGTCTAGCTTTGTCCGGTCCCAAACATTGTTTCAGACTCTACAGGAGAACTGCATAATTTTAATTGCTAGCAGGATGAGGTTTATTCATTTAAAATCCATACCAAGATAACCAGCTGATTCAGCACACTTCGGAGCCACATTTAAAAAGAGACATGATCATTTTGCCAAAAAAACTTCAGCGATGAAACCAGGTGTAATCTCAGCTGTAATCAGCTGACGTTATACCTTGCTGACGTTCTGCACTGACTACTACACCGTAGCTCGACGCTGTAAACAAATGCAAAGGGATTAGGCGCCTCGATAATCAGAAGCGGTGACCGCAATGTACGCTCCAATTGTGAACCAAGAGGCCGTAGGGAGCTAGGTAAAACTTTTTGCGCAACCCAATGTTACCCTTTGTGTTGTCCAGCTCAGCACGCATATATTTCGTGTTTAACTGACAGTGCTTACATTCCGTTAAGTTCCAAAATCCGCCGAACGCCGCCTATGGGGTATTCGTGGGCTTGTGGCGGCATGGAGGTCGAGGAGCCAAGCATAGCCAACAACGCACGTGACGAAAAAAATAGAACGGAGATGTTTAAAACATAGTGTGTCGTGCCAGACTATGGTGGGGCCAGCGAAAGTATATCAAGGTGTGCGGCTACGTAACGCACAGATGCACAATTCAGAGATAACTCAATCATTGTCGCACGTCTCTTATAAAAACGGCCTATAGACAAGTCTATAGACTTTTTAGAGACTCTTACCTTTCTGCAGATATTTATGTCTAATCATAGTCTATAGACTCTCTATAGATAAAAGTCTACTAAACGTGTATGGCCATACATCTATAGATTTCTATAGACTGTCTATGGGATTTGTATTGAATATAGACCATTTATTAGGATTTGTCTATAAAAATGCTATAGACGTGATAGACTAACGTCAATAGACATTCTATAGACAGTCTAAAAACATTTCTAGGGGTTGAGAGCTGCGCGCGTCAGCCTGCGCGTAGAAACACCTGCTGTGCTTGACCAGTGGTACTTTAGCGAGCGGCAGTGTACCACAAATGGTTTACAAGAACAATAAAACCTACGAACGCGTTAAAATATGATTGCATGTGAAGCACTGAAAGATTTCCAAGTTGCAGCGCATCAAAATGCGTGAAAAAGATCACAAGGTAGACACAAAGCGCTTTGTGCGTCCATCTCGTCAACAGTACTCTGCCTTTTTGCGCTTGTGTGTGCCCATTTCGTTCACCGCCCCTTTTCTTTTGATGCGCTACAACTCACGATTATGAACCAAGAACACCAAATTTCAACGTTACCGAGAGATGCTCTATGCTCACATTTGAGTACTGCGCAACTGCTATATAAAACTCAATAAGTACACCCGTGTCATGCTCTGAGTTCTCATCGGTCCCTCTCCACTCTCTGATAAAACTCGTATCTCAAAGGAACCCTACTTACTTGTCTTGGGGGACAGAAGCACAAGGCCTTAACGAACGCTTGGAGACATGCAAAAAGCGAGGCAAGAAGGCCACACATGTACTCAACCGCTGCCAGTTTCGCTTAGTTTCGCCTGACCGACATTTATTCGTACAAATACTTTATTCCAGGAATACATGTTTTTATTATTGCTGAACGGCAAGAAGGTCATCTTTCAGTTTTTTCAACAAAAAAGGCCATCGGCCATTCCGCTACCGAATAATAAGACGCGGCACCCGCTCGGTTAAAATGGTCTGAATTGACGTCCTTCACAGTGTTACCAAAATGTATCAGGTCGTCTTACTTTCATTCGGGATACCCGAATGTTGCTGAATCCAAATGGTATGGGCATCGATCCTTCCTTTATAATATTACTAAGGATCGATAGTGCTTCCTCGGCTTTTAAGACACCCCATGAATTCGGACCTTCAATAAACTCTGTTGCCGTGAGTGCGAGAAACCGTAGCTTTGGGAAAAGGGGCATCATGGCTTCCCGGAGAGCAGCAGATTCCTCGACGCCCGCCGAGCGCTCACTAACCTGCTGCTCGCCCCATGCGTGCACGGCCTCAACCACGGAAACCTCGTGGACGTTTGTGACGTGGTCGAGAATGTAGCTAACAGTGTGCACAAGGCAGGACTGGAATGATTTAGAGGACAGCACGCCTTGGCTGTTGGCACGGATGAGAGTTTTGGCAGGGCAATACTCATACTCTTCGCCCATCGTGAGAACGTAATCCAGAAACGGGCATACGTCATCCGTATTCATGTTGCTCCTCACATAATCGACGCATTTGTCGGCGAGCTCTGGAACTAAGTACTTGACGGCAGCGGTGCGGGTATAGGCGGCCTGCACCACGGTTTCCACCATCAGTCGACCACTGTAGAAGTACCTGCAGTGTAGAGAAACGCGTGTTCCTTGGAAACTGAGGATGAGCCGGCAACCACTCTAAATATATTTAAATTGTTCCTTATTCTTGTTAGTCTTTTTAAAACACACTGGGATGTCACTAACCCGCGTTTGTTCTCTCACCCACTCTGCCCGCTTCCGGTCCCTTAACGTTACACCTATCTCTCGTCTTTCCATAGCTCGCTGCGTTGTCCATAACCTAAGCTGAACCCTTTTCGTTAGCCTCCCCATTTCTGCCCCGTAGGTGAGTGCCGGTAAGATGCAGCTGCTGTACACTGTTGTCATGAGGAATATTGGCAAACTGCCATTCATGGTACGAAAGAGCCTGCCATATGCGCTCCACCCCTTTCTTATCCTTCGAGTTGTTTTCTTTTGACTATCCGGATCAGCTGTCACTACCTGTCCTAAGTAGACGTATACCTTTACCATTTCCAGCACCCCGCTGCCAATTGCGAGCTGATGTTCCCTTGGTAGACTGTTGAACATTACTTTGGTTTTCTGCGTGGTAATTTTTAGACCCACCGTTCTTCTCTGCCTGTCTAAACATTAGCATGTTGTACGTTAGTGGTGCAGGCAGGGGCGTTTTATTTTTTATTCTTTTTAGGTTTCCTCAACCTAACAAACGTGCAACACATTGATCATGATTTGCAGTTGACCTTCTGAGTGACTCAGCAAGGTAATGTTATCAATAAATCGTATATTATTTCGGTATTCTTTATTAACTCTTAACTCTTGCAACATTAACATTTGTATTACCGTAGATGGCTTACTCACTGAAAAATGGCTGCGGCTTTGTCTCTTACACTGTCCTTGCTGAGCGAAGGATGCAGTATTTAGGCAGTTTCGAAGAAAAAATGCCGGTTTCCTGAAGTTGTATTGCGGCTTTTTTGCCTCTCACTGCAAATAATTATCGGGTATTGATTATGGTCAATAATGACTGCAGCTAGATTTAGTTTCCTACTCCGACGAGAACTTCTTTCTCTTCTTTTATTGACAGTTCTTTACTGCTGTTTTTTGTAACTTTTATACTCAGGGAGGCTTCCAGCAGTGAAGGTATTTTGCTGCTTTTTCTCCTCGGGCATATATGTGCATGATGCCAGCGTTTTCTGCTCCGTGGACGCGTCTTTGAGTCACAAGCCTTTAGGGGCCTTCCGTGCATCCAGTCAGTTTGTTGTCAGCATTATTTGTTTCAACAGACGTCCCTTCTCAACCACGTGCTCTTTTCGCCGTTCATAAACTTTTGAAACGTTCGCCTTTTTACCGCACTGAGGTCTGTGCGCAGATTAGCTTCCTGTGTGCCGTATAAAAAGGGAAACTTTTCTTGCTCCATGGAAATGCGCTGAAAACACCACTGATCGAAATGCATTGATGGACGAGTTGCATTGTCTCATTACGGCTCCGCTTCTGTAACGCTCTTGGTCTTAGGAAACATATCGACTTTCAAGGTGCGGGCGGAAGCATAAAACCTGCAGATTATGGAAGAATTTCACCCATAAGAATAAACGCCGTTCCACTCTACATTGTGAAGTCTAGTTGAACGGCATGGAGGCTGGCATTCACAGATCGAATGTTCAATAACACTTTCGTCCTGAAAACTCTTAGAAAGAGGAAAGCTCCATCATTATGAAAGCCGCATTACTTTTTATGAATGCAGCTCTCTTCGTGATTATGAATTTCGTGATCTTAGGCACTAGTAACGCTGAGTGTGTTGCTTACAATTAAGTGGTTTTTCGTGCATGAGGGCTCAGTTGACATGAAACTGTATGTTTGGATAAGATAGACGACTACAAATATTTTTCACAGGGGGTTACAATCATGCATTTGTCGGCTCTTTGCACCCGATCTATAGGAGCAATCGCACTGTTCTTCAATCCTCATGCAGACGCGAATAAAAGAATAGTTATTCTACACTACCCCCAAACATAAAATGTAAATTCCATCAAATTGGAGTTCATTACGTGCGGCAGAATTGTTTCTTTGTCAGCGCCTGTGCTGGTCTTGCAAACTTTGATATCGCGGACGTCCAAAAGCTACACCAGTTTTGGGCAGTTTTCTATGGGCTGTCAGCTGCGTTGCTGCACTGGCGAGGTTGAGGAAAAAAACATTGTTTCCTCTGAACAATCTTTTTTAGCGAGATATATCACCGCCCACTTTATTTATTCGCAAGCATCCTGCGTATTCATACCAAATAATTCTGGACAAAAGCATTTTAGGCGGAAAACCATTTATGAACGCAATTGTTTCATATAATGTAAGATTTCACTATAACAATCAATATCTCCGCAGATCACCACGACAGCAGTCTTGTATTTTCTTTCCATTAACGTTCCTGCTATCGTGAAAAGCGTTCCCCATTGGTTTTCTGCGACAGTTTTAACTGTTTGATGCGATCACTGGAAACGCTGTAAAAGAAAGGTTTTTCTGTTATATCAGAAGAATGGACTATAACCTAAAATATTTTCTTAGCATGCTCTTAAAATTTTAGGACTCAAAATTTTTGTCCAAGAAAGTTGGACATATACAGCGTGTTCAGTGAGCTTTATAAAAGTGCAAATATTTGTTCTGATCCTCTTCAGGGTCTGCACAGACCTGAAATCGTCAGTCCTGTTTAATATTACTACATTTTTTCAAAGTTTATTCCTACAAAAGGTCGTTTAGGTAAGAATATGTGATTTATTTGATTCTGCAACGACTGAAGTGTAAGAATTGGCTGTGGACTGAACTCCTCGACTGTACCAGAAGCTTGGAAGAATGCAAACATTATCTTAATTCATAAGAAGGGAGACGCCAAGGACTTGAAAAATTACAGGCCGATCAGCCTATTATCCGTTGCCTACAAAGTATTTACTAAGGTAATCGCTAATAGAGTGAGGGCTACGTTAGACTTTAATCAACCAAATGATCAGTCAGGCTTTCGTAAATAATATTCCACAATAGATCATATTCACACTATTCAATCAGGTGATAGAGAAATGCGCAGAATATAACCAACCTCTATATATAGCTTTCATTGATTACGAGAAAGCATTCGACTCAGTGGAAACCTCAGCAGTCATACAGGCATTGCGTAATCAGGGGGCAGAAGAGCCTTATGTAAAAATACTGGAAGATATATATAGCAACTGCACAGCTACTATAGTCCTCCATAAAGTCAGCAATAAAATTCCAATCAGGAAGGGCGTCAGGCAAGGAGACACGATCTCGTCAACGCTGTTCACCGCATGTTTACAGGAGGTATTCCGGGACATGAATTGGGAACAGTCGGGAACAAGAGTAAATGAAGAATACCTAAATAATCTGCGATTTGCTGATGACATTGCCTTGCTGAGTCACTCAGGAGGTGAACTGCAAATCATGATCAATGAGTTAGACAGGCAGAGCATATCGATGGGTCTAAAAATTAACATTCAGAAAACCAAGGTAATGTTCAACAGCCTAGCAAGGGAACAACAGTTCACAATTGGCAGCGAGAGCCTAGAAATTGTGACGGAATACGTCTACTTAGGGCAGGTAGTGACAGCTGATCCGGATCATGAGAGGGAGATAACTAGAAGGATAAGAATGGGGTGGAGCGCATATGGCAAATTCTCGCAGATCATGAGTGGCAGTTTACCAATTTCCCTCAAGAGGAAAGTGTACAACAGCATAATCTTACCGGTACTCACCTACGGGGCAGAAACGTAAAGGCTAACGAAAAGAGTTCAGCTTAAGTTAAGGACAACGCAGCGAGCCATGGAAAGAAAAATGATAGGTGTAACGTTAAGAGATCGGAAGCGCGCAGAGTGGGTGAGGGAACAAACACGGGTTAATGACATCCTAGTCGAAATCAAGAGAAAGAAATGGGCTTGGGCAGGGCATGTAATGCGAAGGCAAGATAACCGCTGGTCCTTAAGGGTAACGGAGTGGATTCCAAGAGAAAGTAAGCGTAGCAGGGGGCGGCGGAAGGTTAGGTGGACGGATGAGATTAAGAAGTTTGCAGGCAAAGGGTGGATGCAGCTGGCAAAGAATAGGGTTAATTGGAGAGACATGGGAGAGGCCTTTGCCATGCAGTGGGTGTAGTAAGGCTGATGATGATGATGATGATGATGATGATGATGATGATGATGATGATGATGATGATGATGATGAACTCCTTCGCCAACGTGTTATGGCTATTTAGCGTATGCCGCATTCACACCTCCTGGCCAGTGGATATACTCCCCAAGTGCATCAAGCAGGTCCAGAATATCAGAGGCCTGCACGGGGCCCCATAAAAGAAAAAAATGTTCACTCTGTTAAAGTTCTCTCGGATTCCGGTGAGTCCAAGTGACGCCGACAATTCCACGCGGAATGAAATTCTATCCTGTCAACACTATACCATTTGTGGTTAATTGATCATATTGGGCGTGCGTAATGTGATTCAGGTGGGCTCAACAATAGCTCTAGTGTTGAATGGTGAATCTGTCTGCGTGCGGTCGTTTAATACTTCGAAGCGACCGCTCAGGAAAGGGGTACATCGGCCCCACAAAAATTTCAGCAGAGTTGCGACACATTCCTTGTGGAATGTCCAAATAATTTTACAATGAGCCGCAGCTGTTGTTTTCACATTTCTGTCCCAATCACGGTGATGTTCAAGATTTTCCTTTTAATCAGATTAATTCATGCCCAAATCACCGGCGACCTGACCAAGCTGACATGTCAAAGACAAGTACAAATGATATCCGCGAACGAAACTTACTTAAACTACATACAGTCATAAACTTCATGTGTAATCCTGCTTGACGCGTGAAAACCCATCTTCAGTTTCAGTAACTAAGCGTTCGGTACACCCCATCCCCCAGGCTCGATGAGATGTCTCAACAATCCGTAAGCATTTCCCGAGCTTCGTGCTCACAATTCTTTCTTCACTCTGCATAAGAGATACCACTTTCTATAGCAATTACCCAGCTCAAGACCACGATTAAGTTGCATTTCCGCGCAAGGACGCGATATAAAACTCATTCATAATTTTACACAATGTCCATTAGGAACTCTTAATGGTTTTAAGCTGTGTGTGAGTTTATAAAAGAAAATTTTACCGTAGCAAGGCAAGCACGCCGTCCGGGTGGAGGTCGGTGATGACAACACGATCTTCTTTAGGGAAGGGACCATAGAACATGGTCTTGAAGATATCGTTCTGTAGAGCCAAGATCATGCGGTGTGCCTTGAAAGATCCTCTCTGGCCAGGAAATTGGTGAAAGTCGGCCTCAATATCCACATCAGCAAGTTCGCCATCTCCGAGATGTTTCTCAAACGATAACTGCACGAATAAGAGATAAGTATCAGGCTACGTGGCGTTTGCGTCGGCTGGCTGCGAAATTCGTTGCTTAATAACTGCGTCCATTGAGGACTCTCCTCTTACTTCATATACCCCTTCTTTCACAAAATAACCTTTCAATACCATAATGAGTAAAGAATTGATACTAGTTGGGAAGTTAGATTGGAGCAGAAAAAAAGTTCATAACGAGTGATATCCCACGCAATTATTTATTTGGTACCTCCAATACGCTTCTGTACTATAAAACACGCTTACATGATTACATCAGCCATTACAAAAAATATATTGCATTCCTTACTATTATTCTGAATCACCCTAATTAAGAAGGAAATTGTGAAAAAGACCGCAAGAATAAAACACGTATACAAAGCATAAAACAAGGACTTCGGCACGTAACTCATGATTTTGAATACGTTACAGATGTAATTCAAATTGAAAAGTGCCGATATTTTTATTCCTGGAATTTAAAGGATTACAAAGTAGAAGAAAAAACAACCATATGCCCCGGTTGGCTCCGAACCCACTACCTCAGAATATCACGTCAGGATTTCTACCAACTTAGCTACAGTGGCGGCTGTACAACGTTCTACTTTCCCTGGTGTTTATGTTGCCTTAAACCTAACAATGAAAGCGTTCACAGCGCGACCCTCCTCCATAGTGGCTGACGTAGTACGTAGGTCACATGTATCACCGCCAGTGTCACGTAGAACATGATCGAGCGGTGAGGGTTGAGCCTGGGCGAGAACCCTCCAATGCTATCTATGCCAGAACCGAGACCTTGGTTAACCTATTCGGCAGAGTTCAGGAAACGGAAAAGGGAGGCTCATTATGGCATACATAAAAAAGCAGTGTCAGCGGTGTTGACGTGCCGTCAACACCGCTGACACTTGATGACTGCGCCAACGGAAATCATCGCCTGGATAATGTGACATCTAGTGCGGACGCTTGACTCCGTGGAACTCTCCGAGACAGTGGATAGTCTGGCCAGTCATCGCCAGCAGTCAGCAGTCATCGCCAGACGAAAGGTCACGGAAGCAACGTCAGATTGCTTTCCACTTTATGTGTGCTGAATTGTCATGTAAGTTTGTTTCTTTTCATTCCTTATTGCTGTTTTTCCATGCATTGTATACTGCAAGCTCCTTCACTATATTTGTTTTGCCCTTGTTTGGCACTTATTTGCGAAGCCTTATTGATTTCTATCGGTTTTCATTTTTAAGTTAAGCTAGCCCTTCTCTATAACTTCATTCCCCTTCAAACTACCCCTTTGCTTTTATTTTTGTACATCTTTGTGTAATAAGCTAAGCGCGTTATATTTAAACACCTTGCGCAGTATCACCTGAGATTGAATGTATTGTGAAATAAATAGGTGAATAAATGAATATCAAATTTATGGCTCTGTTGATTCCATACGTAGCATAAGATAGTTCTCGCTCAGCTTCCGCTCTCAACGATCGAACGCGTTCCATGTGACACTTGGCGTTAATACAGAACATCCTGCATCCGCCGCTACGGAGGAGGGTGGGGCTGGTAAACGCTCTCAAGGTTCGCTTAGACGCAAACATAAATACCTCAAAAGCACCTCAGATGGGACTGCCGTCGCCACAGCTCAATAACTGGCAGAGCAACACACGCCAAATTCGGAGGTAGTGATTTAGCACCGACAGGCGGCGTATGGTTGTTTTCCCTTGTACGTTCAAATCAGTTATCTTTGAGCGATAATATATTTACTCTATTTATATCTCATTGATCAGCACGAAAAAGAGATACAAACGAAAAGCCTAAGGAGCAATGCAAAGGGGAAAAACAGCTGGTGAGGATCAGGTGACAGCAGATCTCTTGAAGGACGGATGGGAGATTGTGCTAGAACCACTAGCCGCTCTGTATATGCAATACCTTATGACCTCGAGCGTATCAGAAGCTTGCAAGAGCACTAACGTTATCTTAATTCATTAGGAAGGAGACGCCAAGGACTTGAACAGTTACAGGCCGAGTGGCTTATTGCCCGTTGCCTACAAGGTTTTTATTAAGATAACCGCTAGCAGAGTCAGGTCAACCTTAGACTTCAATCAGCAAAATGATCAAGCAGGCTTTCGTAAAGAATATTCCACAATAAATCATATTCGCGCTGTCAATCAGGCGATAGAGAAATGCGCAGAATACAACCAACACCTATATATAGTCTTCATTGATTACGAGAAAGCATTCGACTAAGTGCAAAACTCAGCAGTTCTGCAGGCATTGCGAAATCACGGTGCAGAAAGTCTTATGTGAAAATCCTGGAAGGTATCTATAACGACTGCACAGCTACCACAGCCGTTCATAAAATTTCAATATGGAAGGGTGTCAGGCAGGGAGACACAATCTCGCCAAAGCTATGCTCCGCCTGTTCCAATAAGTGTTCCGAGGCCTGGATTGGAATTAGTTGAGGATAAGAGCTAATGAACAATACCTATGTAATCTGCGATTCGCTGATGACATTGCCTTGCTAAATCCCTCATGGGATGAGTTGCAAAGCATGATATATGAGTTATACAGGCAGATCAGAACGGTAGGCCTAAAATAAACATGCAGAAATCCAAATAATGTTCAACAGTCTCCCAAGCGAACGGCAGTTCACAATTGGTAGCGAAGTGCTGAAAGTGGCAAGGGAATGTCTTAGGGCAGGGAGTGGCCGCTGATCTGGATCATGAGAGGAAAATAACCAGGAGAATATAAGAATGTAGTGGAGCGCATATGGGAGGTTCTCTCAGATCATTCATGACAGTTTACAAATATTACTCAAGAGATAAGTATGCAACAGGCGTATCTTCCCGGTAGTAACCTATGCAACCGAGACGTGGAGGTTAACGAAAAGAGTTGAGCTTAAGTTAAGGGCGTTGTGAGGGAAGAAAAGCATGTTAATGACACCGTAGTCGCAATCAAGAGGAAGAAATGGGCTTGGGCGGGGCATGTAATGCAAAGGCAAGCTAACCGCTGGTCTTTGAGGGTAACGAAGTGGGTGTCCAGAGACGGCAAGCGTAGCAGGAGGCGGCAGAAAGAGGTGGGCAGATCAGAGTAAGAAACATGCGAGAGTACGATGGCCGCAGATGGCAATGGGCAGAGCTAATTGGAGAGACATAGGAGAGGCCTTTGCCCTGCAGCGTAGGTAGTCCGGCTATGATGAGGATGATGATGATGATGGTGATGCTACGTGGGTTCACTGACTGTTGACTTCGTTTTAAACGTAAGTATAAACGAATTCCTCATTTTCCTTCCCTTAATTCAGCTGAATCGATAAACTAGCATCTCGGTTCTCGCAGTCTTGACGCTAGAGGTAGCATAAAAGGGCCCTCGCACAGCTTCCGCCCTCGCAGTTCGATCTGGCACGTTCTAATTGGCCCTCGCGGTAATACACGGCGGACTACGCCCGCCGCCGCTACTGATGAGGCTGGCGCTGGTGAACACACTCGATGTTAGGCTACACGCCATTCAATTGCTCAAGAAAGTAGAAAATCGGACAGCCGCCGCCCTAGCTGGATACCCTTGTACTTTTTACACGAAATCGAAAAATAAATGTACTTTTAGCGAAAACTGTTTTGTAAGCCAAAAAATGGCGTGAACACGACGTTCACGTGGCGCCGCCATTTCAATAGTCGTGAAGTTGCGATGAGTATGACATGCTGTCCGGCTAGTTCGTTCTGAATCATTGTTTGTGACAGTGTTTAGACACACAGACAGAAAACAAAAAGACGACGGCACAGCCGCTGAACTTCAACTTTGATCCTGAACCACCTGAAACAGTGCATATATACCCAAAACACAGGCGTCAACAGGCGGCGATCTTATGCACTGACGGCAGCAGGAAGTGATAAAACAAGTAGCACTAAAACAACAAAAACTAGAAAAAACAAAGCAAATAACATAGAACAGAGAAATAACAGAGAGAGAATAAAATCAGAACAATGTGAGAGAAAAAATTTTATAAGCAAGTAATTTCTTAAAACACCGCCAACACGTGCCACAGGGGAACGGTTTGACCGAAAGAATTTTCAAGAACTGGTCCAAATACATTGAACTAAAACCACACAAACACAAACCAAGCCTAGTGAAAAATGAATGGCGTAATTACAAGGAAAAAACAAACAAACCAATAAAGGTGATTAGGTGAGCAAACCAAAGTTCAGCAACAAAGCTGAATCCAACAATTAAGACAGCTAAACGAGGAAGATGAAGGGAGCTAAATATTACAGGTATCTTTATTCCGGTCAGGTAAAAGATACACATCAACTCGCACTCAGAGTTTCTGATGCTGCAGCCACGGATTAAGGACAGAGCCTCCAGCAAGCCAGGTCTCCTTGCCTTCCACTTCAAGCAGGCCAGAGTCCATATAAAGCAGGATCGCGGTCAGCCAGGGACGCGCCGAGAGTCCAACAATCGTAACCGCGCGAAATCTGGCCAGAGCCCACATCGAACAAGTTGTCCCTGCCTACCGCTCGCCAATGGGAAGAAGGCTGCGCCACGGGATTCTCCGTCAACCTACGAGTCCTGACCGCTAACCATCTCTCCCCAAGCTCTCCCTTGGGTACACACGTACCGTCCATTTCCCGCCAATTTCTCGATTCTAACCAACGACTCGTCTTGCCGTTCTTTTCCATGAAGCTCAAGAACAAGATATTGCGACAAGACAACCAAGCAGACAAATGAACCCTTAGCTCCGCTGGTCCTGGACAGAATAAAGAGCTAATTAACAGATTTGTAGGTCAGCGCTAACTCTCGCACGTGCCCCCAGCGGGCGGCCCGCCTTTATACCGTTCCCCTGAGAGACTCTAAAATGACAGCCGAGAGCTTCGCTCCTCAAACGTTCACAATACGGTCTCGGAAATTGTGCCAGCCGACAGATCTAAAAAGTGATAATACTGATACCCGACACAGGGCCGGAATACGCGACGGACATGCTTTGTCCACCGAGCCCAACACCTCCAGACCTCCCAAGCTCCTGTTACTTTGATTAGTTTAATGGCGTCGACAGCCATCTTCAAGAAGCATTAAGCGCGGCAGCGCGCGCTCCACAGCCAACTCAAACTTAACAACCTCATCAAAAACACGCATTTTTTTTAAAACACCGGCTGCCGAAGTGCAGGGAAAGTTCAAGGACTACGCAATATAAAGGCTCGACACTCACCATTGCGGTTGTTTTGACTGAAGGAAGAATGGAAAGGAAATTTCAGGGGCCTGCCTACTGTCTCGAGCTGAGCCACAATCGCTGGTAAGTGCAGACAGGAGGAGACTGGGAAGAGACGTGAGAACAAAGACTAAAAAAGAAGAGACGCGCGTCGCAAAACTCCGACCGCCGAAGTGACGCCACTCGACACTCACCGCGCATGTTCACGACGAGAACGACCGATTCCGAAACTACCCTGCAGGGGAGCCTTTCTGTTGCAGCCGGAGGCTCTCGCCCGAGAGGCGCCGGAATCCCTCGCAGGCAGCCGACGCCGCTGCGAAGTCAGAAGCGGGACGTTTATTTGCGCTTTTTCTCTTGCTCGCTCAAGCAATTTTGCCCTCCTTTCCTCCTTTCTCTCGCCACCTTCTGGGTTGACTAGTGAGCATGAGCGACCTGCCTGGTATTTCCCTTTCGCTACGCCTCTCTGCAAAAGGCCGCGAGAATGATTCATCCACCCCGAACCGGATGCTCCCTCGTGGAGCGGTCTTTGCCCCACTCGCGATAACGCACAGAAGCGAGAAGTTGGCGGTCTGCGACTCAGACGGGACGGCGCGGAAGCAGCCCATACAGTTGTCACGACAGGGGAGCCCCCGCCACTTTTCGACCCTTCACATTGGTTGTCACTTCGTCTCTCAACAGTTAAATATGCGAGAAAACGGTACTAGGCAGGCATGCACCCAAACACGCACGCACACACACACACACACACACACACACACACACACACACACACACACACACACACACACACACACACACACACACACACACACACACACACACACACACACACACACACACACACACACACACACACACACACACACACACACTAACGCAGATAGACGCACACGTACGCATCTGCGTGCACGCTCACATATGCAGAGTCACGCAATTGCGAGAGCATTTCCAGCTCGTCCTGCCATTTTTAGTTTTTAAATATTCATTAGTTTCGTTATCTGGAACACGTTGTCGGTTAGAAGGGTTTGACAAAATGCAGAGAAATAGAAAAGAAAGGAATCTGTATGGAAGATAATTTAAACAGTCGTAAATAGAGAAATACAGAAATTTAAAATCCAAGCAAAATTTAAATCTACAATAGACATGTTGTGCAAAATTTACAACTGGTTTCACACCACTTCCGTGCGAGGAAATAATTAAAAAATTGAATACATTTTGTGGCTCCGAAAGAAAATAGTGCGAGGGCGTAGTGGCTTCTATAGCACAGCCGGCCGAAAAAATGATGAGAGTAGCTGTTTGGGCGCCCTGGTGTATCTCGACGACAAGTAGCGCCGGATGAAACAGGAGCAAACGAAAAGGATATCGCATGCGGATGTGGTGTCCTCCACGTTCCGTCCCGTCTTTTCGAGCTCTACATGTCGTAATGAAAAAAAATGATATACTGCAAGATTTGAGAACGGAATTTACCGTGAATGTTTTAAACATGAAGCCTAAATGACCGATTTTTTTCTTTCCAAAATTCTCTATATTACTACTTTATAAATGAGCACGAAAACAGATGTTATTCCGTACTGAATTAACATAAACCTGACGAATTTACTCCTGCGCTCTTTCTACTTCATTAAGGATAACGAATGTGTATGGTTGCCTACAAGGCATTCCCTAAGGAAATCGCTAAAAGATTCAGGGCAACCTTGGACTTCAATCAATGAAATGACCAGGCAGGCTTTCGCAAAAGACATTCCACAACAGATCATATTCACACTATCAATCGGGGGATAAAGAAATGTGCAATGTATAACCAGCCCTCATATATAGCCTTCATTGATTAGAGAAAGCATTTGACTCAGTGGAAACCTCAGCAGTCATACTGGCATTGCGGAATCAGGTTGTAGAAGAGCATTATGTCAAAATACTAGAAGATATATATAGTAACTGCACAGCTACCATAGTCCTCCATAAAGTCAGAAATAAAATTCCCATAAGGAAGGGCGTCAGGCAAGGAAACACATTCTCGCCAATGCTATTCACCGCCTCTTTACACGAGGTTTTCTGAGGCCTGGATTAGGAACAGTTAAGGATAAGAGTTAATGAAGAATAGCTAAATAATCTGCGATTCGCTGATGACATTGGCTTGTTGAGTCATTCAGGACGTGAACTACAAATCATGAGCAGGAATTTAGACAGGCAGAGCTGAATGGTGGGTCGGAATATTAACATGCAGAAAACGAAAGTATTGTTCAAGTCTACCAAGTGAACATCAGTTCACAATTGGCAGCGGTGTGCTGGAAGTGGTAAAAGAATACGTCTACTTAGGATGGGTAGTAGCAGCTGATACGGATCGTGACAGGGAAGTAACTAGATGGATAAGAATGGGGTGGAGCACATATCGGCGGTTTTCTCAGGTCATGAATAACGGTTCACCAATATTCTTCAAGAAAAACGTGTACAACAGCTGTATATTGCCGGAGCAGAACCGTGGCAGAAACGTGAATGCTCACGAAAAGGGTTCGATCAGCTTCAGTTAAGGAAAACGCACCGAGCCATGGAAAGAAGAATTATAGGTGTAACGTAAAGAAACCGGAAGCGGGCAGAGTCTGTGAGGGAACAAAAGCGGGTTAATGACATCCTACTCGAAATCAAAAGGAAGAAATGGGCTTGGGCAGAACATGTGGTGTGAAGGCAAGATAACCGCTGGTCCTTAAGGGTAACGCAGTGGCTTCCAAGAGAAAGCAAGCGTAGCAGTGGCGACAGAAGGTTAGGTGGGCGGATGAGATTACGAAGTTTGCAGGCATAGGGTGGGTGCAGCTGGCAAAGGGCAGGGTTAATTGGAGAGCCATGGGAGAGGCCTTTGCCCTGCAGTGGGTGTAGTGAGGATGATGATGTTGATGATGGTTTTGAGGTAGAATTGCCTTAATATAGGTTTTATGGTTTATGGTTTTATGGTTAGTCCCTGTGCAAACCTCGCGGTAAGGGCCACTGTAGTGAGAAATAATTTTCTCGGAGCGACCGACGCGAAGCCGACCACAGAAGGACAAGTGACACGGTTTCGTGGTCGACTTCACAGTGGCGGAGATCGTAGACAGGCTTAAGGGACGCTTGAAAGACTTCGAGCTGACGGCAGGCTATTTGGCGTTCCTGAGTCCCTTAAACCATGGCGTAACGGACGCAAGCGATGGGGGAGACTGGAGAAGGCGACATGAGAATGTCCAAGGGCAAGGTACCATGCCTACCGAACGAAAGGCAGAAAACCTAATATACCGTGGTGTCATACCGTGAATAGTTATAAACGAAGGTCACATAAGGCAATGCGCTGTCCGAGTCTCTGTGGTCTGGGGAGACACTCAAAGATAGCACGTCTGTCAAAGTTAGGTTCAGCCGCTCGGTGAGTGCAATAGTTTTGTGGGTGACACGCTGTTTCGAGTTTGTGCTGCGTGGAACACGAACGGAGGATGTTGTGAACGACTCTGTACAAGAAAGTACGGCGGCGGTTGGTGAGTAGTGGGCGAGAAGCGCCATGCTGAAGCACGACAATTTGCGAGAGAAAATCCGCGACATCTGTAGCGCAGCTTGAGAGCAAGGCATGTGTGATGGCGTGTGGAGTCGCATAGTCCGTTGCGCCAGCGATCCACTTGTTGCCGGATAGGGATGTTGGAAAAGTGCCGAAAACGTCGATGCTAACACGGTAAAAAGGTTCCAGCAGGACACCTATGGCTTTCAGAAGACCGGCACAAGAAGACAGGTCACAAGCGGTGACGTAGCGTTTGACGGTACGATATAAGGCAGGCAAATAGAAGCGGCATCGGAGCCGAGCATAAGTGCGGGACACTCCAAGGTGGCCAGCTGTCGACAGATCGTGGAGTTCTTCAATGACAAAGGAGCCTAGCTGCTCAGCAATGACGAGCAGTAGCGGAGGCCCATCGAGGCACAGGGTGCGGTGGTACAGAATCCCATTCTGAAGAACGTATATAGTTTCAGGTACGGATTCAGGTTTTTTGAGCTGAGGCCATCAATGAGGGTCGAAACGTCTTTCTTTTTTCGACTATGGTCAGTGACTGCTACTTCACTTCATTGCATCACCATGCCTGACCAGACGGATTTCCGTCGAACTCTTGACTACATGAACTTTCGGAGCATTTACGGACAAGACGTGGTCACCAAGATTCGTCGCTTTGTTTCACTAACTTCAAGAGTCGCAGCCTTCAAGACCCATCTAGACTTCAACCTGACATGCAGGTGGGAGAACCTGGTACCCAAGTCTCTCCGTCTCAAAACTCCCGTCCACTCCGTCTGGGGCCACCAGATCATTCAACACGCCGAAAGAAAACTGGTACTTGCACGTGTTCAGGAATGCCGGCAGAAGATAAAGCGCCTCGAGACCGACTCGTTTTTCGAGCGGAGACAGCTCGAATACATTGTCCAAGAGCGCTTTCCGAACGTACAACTGCACGCCAACTACACGGCAGCAGTAAGAGAACGGCATTGTAAGGCATCGCATGAGAAGAAGATTGATGCTCTTCGGATTCCAAGGAAAGAGAACAAAAGACAGGTTGTGGTGAACCTCTCCTCCTACAAGCCAAGCGCAGCTGAAACCTCTGTCCTCTGCCGCGGTTTGAGCTTTAATACAGATCGCCCACCAGAAAAGAAAAAGGTAATCTGTGCGGTTGAGCGTGCGGTAAGCCTGCTACCTATGAACGTCCAAGATGAAGCCCGCACTCGCGCCATTGGCGTTCTCTCGAAGTGGCGGCATAAGCCCCTCTTCTCTGTGGCTGAGAAACGAGCCATACGCGACCTCAGAAGGAACCCGGAGATTGCCATCTTACCGGCAGACAAAGGGAATGCTACCGTCCTGCTCAACCGCAGTGAGTACAGTGACAAGATGATCGGTTTACTGAACGACGGCACCTACTTGTCTGTACCACGCGATCCTACGGCCAGATTGCAAACAAAATTGCAAGAACTGCTGGCGGGCCTATTTAAGCTCGTGCCCCCGGATAACAAGAAACTTTACTACCGCCTCCTATGCACAAATGGTTCGGCTCCTGCTATATACGGTCTACCGAAGATCCACAAGCATGGAGTCCCCCTACGCCCGATAGTGGACTTCACAAGGTCGCCACTGTATCGACTTTCGGGGTACCTCCATGAACTGTTCAGCCCTTTATCCGGAAAGACTAGGACGTACATCGGGAACTCTTCAAATTTTGTTCAGAAACTGCATGACTTGGAATTGGACGCAGAGGACGTAATGGTCTCCTTCGACGTCACGGCACTCTTCACCAGTGTCCCGGTTGACCTAGCCGTTTCCACGTGCGAGGAAGCGTTGGAGAAGGACCGCAATCTGGCAAGTTGTACGCCCTTCGACGTTCCAGAGCTGAGCGCACTGCTACGGTTCTGCCTAAGCAATACGTATTTTTCCTTTAATTCAAAGTTCTACAGACAGACCCAAGGCACTGCGATGGGCGCTTCCATATCGGTCACCACAGCAAACCTCGTCATGGAAGCACTAGAGGACAAGGTATTGAATGCTTTCACTCCAGCACCCAAGGTCTTCTACCGGTATGTCGACGACTGTTTTTGCATATTAAGGAAAGAGGACGCGTCGCGGTTTCTACATGAACTAAACAGTGTCGAACCAAGCTTGAAGTTCATGGCCGAGTTTGAGCAAGAAAACCGCCTACCCTTCTTGGATGTCCTGGTCGAGCGGAGGGACAATCGCCTTTCGTTCTCTGTGTACAGAAAGCCTACGCACACAGCCCAGTACTTAAATTTTCATTCAAATCATCCAGTTGCGCACAAAGCCTCCGTCGTCACATCACTGACCAAACGTGCGACACGTGTCTGCAAAAGCCGAGAAGATCAAGAAAAGGAGTTAAAAAGAGTGCACGAAGAACTGTCAGCCAACGGTTATCCGAGCCGCTTCATATCAAAGCTACAAGAACGAGCTGCACATCCAGCTACCACTGATTGTAGGACGTATCGAACACGAGCAGGCATTCCATACATGCCTGGTATCAGCGAAGCGTTGTCTCGTGTGTTCTCAAAATACGACTTACGCGTGGCCCACATGCCTGTCAGCAAGCTGCGGAATCAGCTAATGAATGTGAAAGACCGACTACCAAATGAGCAGTTTCCAGGAGTCGTCTACAAAATACCATGCCTGAACTGCAATCATGCCTACATCGGTGAGACAGGGAAGTTCTCAAGACGCATAAAGGACCACCAACGTGATGTGAAAAACAAAAAGCATGCCACAAATGCGCTGGCGGGTCATGCACACGACACTGGCCACCAGATTGAATGGGGCAATGCCTCCATCTTATCTAAGGAAAGAAACCTGACGACGCGCCTTCTGCTGGAATCGCTATTCATCCAAACATCATAAGCAACATTAAACAAGAACACTGGCCCCATGCCAGGCATCTACGCCCGATCTTTACGTCACATTCTCCGGATATAAATTCGCCACCGCTCTTGTCCTGCTCACTGTGAACAAGAAACCCGTACGGGTTTCGAAACGTCTTTCTTTTTTCGACTATGGTCAGTGACTGCTACTTCACTTCATTGCAGGGTCTTACGGATGAATCTTGGCGCTGATCGTTGGCGATGTTGAGGAGATCAAAGCTTAAAAGAAGGAAAGCATGGTATCAGTTTCGCCAAGGTCTGATGGCTTCACAAGGTAGCGAGACAAGCAATCAGCGTCTTGGTGAAGACGCCCTGACTTGTAAACGATTGTGCACGAATATTCTTGGAAGCACAGCGCAAAGTGACCAAGGCAGCCGGTGGGCTCTTCTAGTGAACAGAGCCGACAAAGAGCGTGGTGCTCCGTACCAATTGAGCCAGAACGGCCGAAGAACAAGTGCCTATATCTCGTGACTGCACAAGGGCTAGACACTCGCGCTCAGTATGTGAGAAATTTCGCTCGGCATCGCAAAGAAGGGTGTCGGCATAAATAATGACGCGGTCGTGATTTGTGGTCACATTGAGCAAGAACGGCGCCGTTGCCGTAGCGGCAGGCGTACGTGCAAAACTTCAGTGGGTGCAAACAGTTCGAAATGCGCCCAAATTGGCGGAGGTGTGACCAGGCGGATGAGCGAGGAAAATGCGTTCTCCTGGGCAGTGCCCCAGTTAAAGGGGGTACCGGTTTTAAGATTATCTGCGAGGAGACGAGGAATGCCGGCGCAATCTGTGATAAAGCGGCGGGAGTACGAGCACAGGCCGACAAGGATGCGCACATCCTTGCATGAACGTGTTGGAGCAAAATGTTTGACGGCTTGAATATTAGCGGGATCTGGGGGTACACCTCAGGCGTCAACCATGTGTCCGAGAGTGGTCATTTGGCGACCGAATTTACATTTCGAGGATTTGAGCTGGAGTCCGGCTGCTAGGAGCAGCTAGAACACTAGTTATGTGGTCGAGAAACAAGGAAAGGTAGTCGAGAAAACTAGAAAATCATCAAATTACAGACACGGAGGCCACTTAAAGCCGCGAAGAAGGGAGCCCGTCATGCGTTCGAAGGTAGCCGGCGCATTGCACGAGCCGAACATCATAACTTTAAACTGATGTAAGCTACGTGGAGCCATCAATGCGGTCTTTTCGCGGTCCATGTCGACAGCGATTTGTCAGGACACACACCTAAGATGGATTGATGGAGAGTGCTTGGCTCCGTGAAGGCAATCCAATGCATCGTCAGTTCTAAGCAGAGGGTAGACGTCCGTCTTCGTGATGCGGTTGAGGTGCCTGTAATCGACGAAGAAGCGCCAGCTCCCTTCCGCCTTTTTAACCACAACGACGGGTGGCGCCCAAGCGTTCGACGATGGTTCGAAGGTATTTAGTGAGCGTCTTTCCCACCTACTGCTATATTATGTGGCGTACTGCACTGGACACTCATTATGTTCCTCTGTAAAGAAGAGCGGCAACACCGGAGTAGTATGACAATATTATATACCCGCTGCTGTTAAAAATACTGGGTTAGCGGTCCAGTCAAGCTGCTAAAGGGCAGCTTTTTCTTTGCAGCCTTTTGATGTGCCTTTCCATATATTAAAAAATAAAGATTAGATCTGATGATGTGACCATGGAAGAAACTTTGGGGCATTCGGCTTCTAAAACCTTAATATTCGATGTTGTTGGCGTCATTTGAGCAGAAAGATTTGGTTGGTTGGTCGCTTTTTTGGCGAAAAGAAATGGCGCAGTCTCTGTCTCACATATCGGCGGACAACAACACCGCGCCTTAAGGGAAGGGATAAAGGAGGCAGTGAAAGAAGAAAGGAAGAAAGAGGTACCGTAGCGGAGAGCTGAGGAATAATTTCGACCACCTGGGGATCATTAACGTGCACTGACATCGCACAGCACACGGGCGCCTTAGCGCTTTGCCTCTATAAAAACGCAGCCGCCGCGGTCGGGTTCGAACCCCGGAACTCCGGATCAGTAGCCGAGCGCTCTAACCACTGAGCCACCGCGGCGGGTGCAGAAAGGATGCAAGCATTTCTTTTTGTTACACGGGTAGATTAGCGCATCTGTGCTGGCTTTTACAGTGGAAGCGCCACTGCGCAGCAGTCCCAGCGCAACACACAGAAATAACTGCGTGGACTTTATCCAAAGAATTTGAATTCCTGATTTGGACTCAGAAATTTCTTTCAGAATAAGAGCGCCGGGATAATTCCCTGCTGACGTGCAAAAAAGGGAACACGGTACCTTTACTACGCTTGTATTCTTTACTGCCACTTGTTTTTAAAGCTTACTTAAAGGGGAACACGTTGTTTTGAATATCGACATGCCAAATTTAAAAGCTCTTCCACATATCAAAGCTTCAAGCATTCAATTATTTAAGATAAGTAATGATACAATTGATTAAAAATTAGCCTGGAAAATTAGTGCGACTCAAAAAAGTTTCCAGACCCGCCTGACCGCTGCCAAAGTTGCAGAAGCTCTGGCGTCGAATAATTGTTTGTAAAACTGCTGTTCTTCGCCACGATTTCTATCTATAAGTATATTGAAGAATGCTCCAGTTCATTCGATATAGGCAAATTTCGCACACTCGCTAGAAAACCGTCTTCAAACCCCCTTTTGTGCGACAAGAGATCCCGAAACCAAGCGCCTCCCCCCCCCTCCCCCCCCCCCCCCCCCAACGCATCAAAGCAGCACCACAGACTACTAGTTGTGCGGAAAATTTAGCCCTACATTTTTGTTTACTACACTCTACGCTTTAAAAAATAAACGGAAGTCTTTAAGGTTTCCAGGCGCGTTATTCGTTGCTTATTACAAGAAACGCACGTTACTAGACCACGGCGGTCAAATACAGAAAATGTGTTTTCTTTTGCTTGATCACGTTGCTGTTATTTCCAGCAATATATTTTTTTTCCGTGCGGGAACACTAAATTTCCGCAATAACGCCTGTAATATTGCACGCTTTTTTTACAGTGCACCAGGGGAAAGAGTTTCAGGTTGAAAAATTGGTTCCACAGCATGCTTTGCCGGGTCATTTTCATCCGGTAATCACCAAAAGCTCGATAATGCAAAGTTATTGTTTCATGCGAAGTGTCGACAGACCCCAATGAGAGTGGCTGTGGTAGTTCGTGCTGCTCTAATTGCCATTCCTACCTTCTCATTGCCAGTTTTTCATAACCTTTCCGACACACGAGGTAAATGAGATCGGTCTCAGGTTGCTGAGACAGTTCGGTGTATTGCCTGGTTTTGCTGTGACGCAGACGGAGGCGGTTTTCCAATCTTTCGGTAAAGTGCCGTCTTTCGAGATTTTGTTAAGCAAATCTACACGGACGTTTTCTCGGTACCGTGAGAGATTTTGGAGCATGGAATATGTGATTCCATGAGGTGAGGAAAATGCAGCTGCGGTGGAGTGTGGGTCCATGCCAGACTAGTTATGCGTCGTGTAATGCGGAAGCGTTTCTACCTTCGTCTCTGGAGAGAACGTATCGCGCAACGCTTTTTCAAGTTGTTCGTCACTCAGCTGGATTTCTGCCAAGGGTGTGCGGTTTTGTATGCCCCATCCTGGCGGTGAGCATTATCCAGACTGTCTCGATGAGGAGGTTTGCCTGCGTCTGTGAACTGCTGCTGCTCGCGGCAAGGTTGGTTGGTTTTTTGGCTTTGCTCGTACAACTGGGTGAAGTAAATGAATGGTCGTGCTGTTGGCATTGTAAAGAGTATTGCTCACAGTCATGAGCTTAGTTCACAGATTTTGCCAAGCGGTGGTTCCATGCAGCAGTGAGGGCAGCGGACGAAGATTTGCACGGTCTCGGCCGAGATTCCGCCGGGTGTCCAAACTTTTGAGTGTTAGCGCATTTCGTGAACTTGAAAATTGGTTTCTGAGGAAAGGAAATGGCGCAGTAACTCTCTCAGATACTGCAGTAGATACCCGAGCCGTTTCGGAAGAGAATGGGTAAAAGAGGGAGAGAAAGAATAAAGGAAGAAAGAGGTGCCGTGTGGAGGGCTCCGGAATAGTTTCGACTCCGGGAATCTTTAACGTGCAATGACAGCACAGCACACGGGCGCCTTTTGCGCTTCGCCACCATCGAAACGCGGCCGCCGCGGTCGGGTTCCAACCAGGGTTCTCAGACTCAGATTTTAAAGCTAAAGCTTTACTGGCCGCGAACTTGCGACTTCGCCATGGCGGTGCTCCGACGAGGCACATGACATCACAACACGCGCCTCGCCGCGGAGCCGAACCAGTCTGGCCGGGGAAGCGGTGGCTGGCGCACTCGGCGCGAAATTGAGACGTGGTCGAAGTCTCCGCATGTGCGGTCAGAGTGGGCCGAAGCCGCCAAACGCGTCGGCCGTCTAGCGCAGTTGGAGTATAGAGGGTCTCGCTTTGACCGACGTGACGTCGCAGTGCATCGCGCACGCGTTACGCCGGAGTATAAACGCACCTTAACAGAGCCTGCGCTTAGCCGCTAACAAACGTGTTCGGTGGCGACTTCTATGGGAGCCGCTGAGACCCCCCGCGCCTTCACTGAATAAAAAATTTTAAAAACCTGTGAGCAGGTTCGGAATCGAACCAGGTTCTTCTGTGTTTTGAGGAGAAGACGCTACAACTCCACCACGACGGCTCAATGCTTAACCATTAATAAAGGCGAATCCAGTGAATGCACTCTTCTGGTACAGAAGTCTCCGCGCTTTCGCTACGTATATCCTGGCCTAACAGAGCTAGGCCATCAGCAAGTTTTTTCGTATTTCGGTATATATGCTGCAAATTGCTGAAAAGAGATTGATTGGCGTGCTTGGGGAGTTCTGCACTTTCGACTATCCCGAGTTTCGAGTTGGTCTTTCTCAGCCTGCATACGTTTGCTATGGGTCGTTTTGGAATGTTCAGCTCGTTCCTGAAAATCCTTGCGTGATGTCATGTTATAATCCACGGATGACGCCTCTGGAGTACGTGTTGTCGAAGGCACTGCAGCACTGAATGGGGTGATTTGTACGGTGTAATGGAATATTAATGCAGTGAGTAGCCTGTAAGCAATGGTATCACAGTAGGTGTCCATGGCAATAATATTGTATTCATGTCGGTGTTTCATGTTCGTGTCTTCTTTTATGGCCGGTGTGGTTTGTATGACCGTGAGTATGCCTTGGGAAAGTCCATTGAAGTTTAACAGTGGGATGTGGACGTAATTATAAAATTTCACAACAATAATGACCTTCTCAGTCAAATGTAGTGGAGGTGAATGGAAAATGCCGACATAAAGGAAAGAATACAACTGCGAACGCAAGATCGGGGTTTGCGTCAGAAAGGTTATGTAGTTGGAGAAGAACCTGTCACACTTCCAAATGACCTCGTTCGAATAGAATCAGGCAATGAAGTTTCAGAGAAAATAACGACTGTAAAATCCCCTTTCAAAGTTGAAGAGAGAGGGCAGAATCTTGACTACACATAATGAGCAAAGGTCTGGAAGGAAGCCTCAGTTCTCTAGCCACCGGTTCGACAAGAGGCCTGACTTTGTCTGAGCCGAGGCGAATACAGGTCCCCTTGCCGAAACTATCGCTAGCTGACCGAGGCTCCCTCCCTATTCCGGTGGATTTCGCTGTATGTTTCAACGGCAGCCATGACGCATCCATATGGTCTGCGAAAGTCCTCCATGAAGCCAGAAATACGCACACTCTCTCTCTCCACATGCGTTAATACGACTGAAACAATGGAGGGTATAGGCACCACACCTGTGTAACTTCTTGAAATCTGGAGAAATACGCCTGAGTCGGCGGGTGCTCCTTAAGCTCAGTGTTTCACCTCTCATACTTTCAACAGTCTTCTAATGCTACCTTAACATCTTACTGTTGCAGGGAGCAATTGGCCTTGGTCAGATTCAGTGAGCTCTGCGAGATTCCACTTCGAATCTTTATCATGATCTGGACATCCACTGTACAAAAAAAACGTCATCTTCAGCCAGTGCTTTTGGAGCACTGTAGGAAACAGGCTTTCAAACTGGCAGAATTATTGCAATGTTTGGAGCGCTAGCAGACAGTTCAACATCACCCTAACTTCCTATAAAAACTCTACACATGTCCCTGTTACCAGTCTAAGCTTCAGACCACACCTTACTTTCACAATTTTCTCAGTAATACCACTAAATATATTGTCCCATTTCTGGCCTTTTACATTCGGCAAAAGACCAGAACCCTTACTGTATAAGCATGCATATATCAGAAACACGAACTTGATTCTACATAGTCAATCACCGCATTCAGTTTTGAATGATTTACTTAGGGGTCACTGCTTAATATATACGTCCCCTGTTAAAAATAGTATCAATGTAAAACCATAAATGTAGAATGAGAAAATGGAATCAACTTTGGGCGCAGTTTGTCCGGTCCCAAACGTTGTTCCAGACTCTACAGAAAATCTGCATAATTTTAATTGCTATCAGGATGGCGTTTGTTCACGAAAACCCATACCAAGATAACCAGCTGATGAATAACACTGCGGAGCTATGTTTAAAGGGAGACATGATCATTTTGCCAAAAAAAAACTCAAATGATGAACCAGGTCTAATCTCAGCTGTAAGCAGCAGACGTTATACCTTGCCGACGTTCTGCACTGACTACTACACCGTAGCTCGACACTGTAAACAAATGAAAAGGAATTAAGCAGCTCGATAATCAGAAGCGGTGTCCGCTATGTACACTGCATTTGTAACCCAAGGCGCCGTAGAGAGCCAGGTAACAAATGCTGTGCATCCAAAGTTACCTTCTGTGTTGTCCAGCTCCGTGCGCATATTTCATGTTTAACTGGCAGTGCTTACATTCCGCTAAGTTCCGAAATCCGCCGTACGCCACATGTGGGGTATTCGTGGGCTTGCGGCGGCATGCAGGTCGAGGAACCAAGCCTAGCCAACACACATCACGAAAAAAATAGGAATAAAGAGTTTTAAAACATAGTGTGTCGTGCCAGACCATGTGGAGGCCCGCGAAAGTGTATCAAGGTGGGCGGCTGCGTAAAGCACAGACAAAAATTCAGAGATAACTGAATGCTTGTGTCACTTCTCTTATAAAAATGGCCTATAGACAGTCTATCGACTTTTAGAGACTCTTACCTTTCTACAGATATTTATTTTTGTCTATTCATAGTCTATAGACTATAGTTAAAAGGCTACTAAATGTGTATGGCCATAAATCTAGATTTCTAAAGACTGTCTCTTGTATTTGAATTGAATACAGACCATTCATTAGGATTTGTCTATAGGAATGCTATAGACTTTATAGACGAAAGTCGATAGTCATTGTATAGATTGTATAAAAAAAATTTCTTGGGGTGTAAAGCTGCGCGCGTCAGCCTGCGCGTAGATACACCTGCTGTGCTGGACCAGGGGTCCTTTAGCAAGCGGCAGTGTACTACAAATGGTTTACGAGAACAATAAAACCTACGAGCGCGTTAAAATATGATTGCTTGTGAAGCACTGAGAGATTTCCATGTTGTAGCGCATCAAAAGGCGGAAGGAAGTTGAAGTTGACGAGGTAGACACAAAGCGCTTTGTGCGTCCATCTTGTCCACAGCACTCTGGCTTTTTGCGCTTGTGTTTGCCCATCTCGTTCATCGCCCCTTGTCTTTTGATCCGTTACACCTCAAGGTTATGAACCAAGAAGCCCAAATTTCAACGCTACTGAGAGATGCTCTATGCTCGCATTTAAATACCGCGTAACTGCTGTACAAAACTCGTCAAGCGCACCTGTTTCATGCTCTGAGTTCTCATCGGTCCATCTCTTCCCTCTGACAAAACTCATATCTCAAAGGAAACCTACTTACTTGTTTTGGGTGACAGAAGCACAAGCCCTGAAGGAACGCTTGCAGACATGCAAAAAGCACGGTTAGAAGGCCACACGTGTACCCAACTGCTGCCAGTTTCTGTTGGTTTCCTTGAATGATATTCATTCATACAAATACTTTCATTCGATAAATATACATTTTATTTGAGCTGAACGGCAAGAAGGTCATCTATCAGTTTTTTCAACATACAGGCAATCAAAGATTGCGCTAAGCACGCGAAACTGCAGGCATGTTCGGTGTTTTAACTCATTCCATCTTCACCCGGTTCAAATACATTATAAAGATGTCGGTTGAAAGTTGTGTTCCAACGTGGCGAAAAAAAGGACAGACATTTGCTACCCACAACACGTCTAGCCAACTTATTTCGCAAAGTGCCAGCAGTCATTGTCAGCAGTCAACCAGAAGCCAATGTCTGACCTTCTTTTCTGGTCCATAAAAAAGGCCGTCGACCATTCCGCAGCCTATTACCAAGGTGCGGGCGGCAAGGATTGGTAGCGAGGATCCTCTCTCAATGGACGTCCTACGTAGTTTGATGAACGTGCATTAGTTTGTCTTATTTCGATTCGGGATGTCCGAATGTTGCAGAATCCGGATGGTATGGGCATCGATCCTTCCTTTATAATATTACTAAGGATCGATAGTGCTTCCTCGTCGTTTAAGACACCCCATGAATTCGGCCCTTCAATAAACTGTGTTGCCGTGAGTGCGAGAAACCGTAGCTTTGGGAAAAGGGGCATCATGGCTTCCCGGAGAGCAGCAGATTCCTCGACGCCCGCCGAGCGCTCACTAACTTGCTGCTCGCCCCATGCGTGCACGGCCTCAACCACAGATGCCTCGGAAACGTTTGTGACGTGGTCGAGAATGTAGCTAACAGTGTGCGCCAGGCAGGACTGGAATGATTTAGAGGACAGCACGCCTTGGCTGTTGGCACGGATGAGAGTTTTGGCAGGACAATCCTCATACTCTTCGCCCATCGTGAGAACGTAGTCTAGAAATGGGCATACGTCATCCTGATTCATGTTCCTCCTCACATAACCGACGCAATTGTCGGCTAGCCCTGGAACTAAGTACTTGACTGCAGCGGTGCGGGTATAGGCGGCCTGCTGCACGGTTTCCACCATCAGTCGACCACTGTAGAAGTACCTGCATTGTAGAGAAACGCGTGTTCCTAGGAAACTGTGGCGATGAGCGGGCAGCCACTATAATTATATTTGAAGTGTTGCTTATACTTGTTTGTCTGATTAAACGCACTGGGAAGTCACTAACCCGCGTTGTACCCACAACTACTCTGCCCGATTCCGGTCCCTTAACGTTACACCTATCTCTCTTCTTTCCATAGCTCCCTGTGTTGTCCTTAATCTAAACTCAACCCTTTTCGTTAGCCTCCACGTTTCTGCCCCGTAGGTGAGTACCGGTAAGATGCAGCTGTTGTACACTTTTCTCATGAGGGATATTGGCAAACTGCCATGCATGGTATGAAATAGCCTGCCATATGCGCACCACCCCATTCTTATCCTTCTAGTTGTTTTCCTCTCATGATCCGGATCAGCTGTCACTGCCTGTCTTAAGTAGACGTAATCCTTTACCACTTCCAGCACTTCGCTGCCAATTCCGAGCTGCAGTTCCCTTGCTGGACTTTTGAACATTACCTTGGTTTTCTGCACGTTAATTTTTTGACCCACCATTCTTCTCTGCCTGTCTAACACATTAGCCTGTTGTACGCTAGTGGTGCAGGCAAGGGTGTCCTATTTTTCATTTATTTAGGTGTCCCCAAGCTAACAAATGTGTAACTCATTTGTAAAGATTTGCAGTTTACCTCCTGAGTGACTCAGCAAGGCAATGTCATCAACAAATCACAGAATATTTAGGTATTCTTCATTAACTCCTAACTCTTTCAACATTAACCCTTACATTGCCTTAAACGGCTTACTCCCCGAAAAATGGCTGCGAATTTGTCTATCACATTCTCCTTGCCGAGCGAAGGATGCAGCATTTAGGCAATTTTAAAGAAAACGTGTCGGTTTCCTGAAGATTTATTCCGGCTTTTTGCCTCTTACTACCATGAATTATCGTGTATTGATAATGGTAAATGTGGATTGCAGCTATATTTCATTTTCTACTCCATCGAGAACATCTTTCTCTTCTTTTAATGACAGTTCTTTACTGCTGTTTTTTTTTTGTAACTTGGGTACTGAGAGAGGTTTCCTGTAGTGAAGGCATTTTGCTGCTTATTCTATTCGAACCTATATGAGCATGATGCAAGCGTTTCATGCTCCGTGGACGCGTGTTTGCGTCCCAAGCCTTTATTCTCTTCCTTGCATCCAGTCAGTTTGTTGTCTGCATTATTTGCTTCAACAGAGGTCCCTTCTTAACCACGTGTTCTTTTCGCCGTTCATGCAGTTTTGAAACATTGGCCCTTTTACCATACTGAGGTCTGTGAGCACATTAGCTTACTGTGTGCAGTATAAAGGGGGAAACCTTTCCAGCTTCATGCAAACGCGCTGAAAACACCACTGATTGAAAATCATTGATGGACGAGTTGCATTTTCTCATTACGGCTGCGCTTCTGTAACGCTCTTGGCCTTAGGAAACATACAGATTTTCTAGGTGTGGGTGGAAGCGTAAAGCCTGCTGATTATGGAAAAATTTCACCCATAAGAATTAACACCGTTCATCTCTACTTTGTGAAGCCTAGTTGAACGGCATGGAGACTGACATTCACAGAATCCTCAATAACACATTCGTTCTGAAAACTCCTAGAAAGAGGGCAGCTTAATCATTCTGAAAGCCACATTACTTTTCAGGAATGCAGCTCTCTTCGTAATTATGAAGTTTCTGATCGCAGGCAGTGAGTGTGTTGCGTACAGCTGAGTGGTTTTTCGGGCGTGAGGGCTCAGTTCACATGAAACTGTATGTTTGAATAAGATTGACGACTACAAATATTTTTCCGAGGAGGTTAGAACCATGCATTTGTTTGCTCTTTGCACCCGATCTATAGGAGAAATCGCAGTGTTCTTCGAGCCTCATGAAGACGCGAATTAAAGACTACTTATTCTACTCTACCCCCTAAATGTAAAATGTGAATTCCAACAAACTTCAGTAAGTGCGGCAGAATTGTTTGTTTGTCAGCCCCTGTGCTGTTCTTGCAAACTTTGATATCGCAGACATCCTGAAGCTGCAGCAGTTTTATGCAGTCTTCTATGTGCAAACAGCTGCGTTTCAGCACTGGCACGCATTGCGGAAAAAAACAATCTGTTTCCTCTTAACAATCTTTTTTAGCGAGATATGTCACCGTACACTTTATTTATTCGCAAGCATTCTGCATATTCATACCAAATAATTCTGGACAAAAACATTTTAAGCGGCAAACCATTTATGAACGCAATTGTTTCATATAATGTAAGATTTCACTATAACAATCATATCTCCGCAGATCACCCCGACAGCACTCTTGTATTTTCTTTCCATTAACGTTTTTGCTATCGTGAAAAGCGTTTACCATTGGTTTTCTGCGCCAGTTTAAACTGCTCGATGCGATCGCTGGAAACATTATAAAGGAAAGTTCTTGCTGTTATATCAGAAGAATGGACTATTACCTAGAATATTTTCTTATCATGCTCTTAAAATTTTAGGACCCTCAAAAAATTTTGTCCAAGAGAGTTCGACATATACAGAGTGTAAAGTGAGCTTTATAAAAGTGTAAATATTCGTTCTGATCATCTTGAGGGTCTGCACGGACCTGAAATCGTTAGTCCTGTGTAATATTACTATATGCTTTTTAAAGTTTATTCCTACAAAAGGTCATTTAGGTAAGAATATGTGATTTATTTGATTCTGCAACGACTGAAGTGTAATAATTGGCTATGGACTGAACTCCTTCGCCAACCTGTAATGGCTATTTATAGTAACCCGCATTCACACCTCCTAGCCAGTGGATATACTCCCCAGGTGCATCAAGCAGGCCGAGAATATCAGAAACCTGCACGGGGCCCCATAAAAGAAAAAAATGTGCACTCTGCAAAAGTTCTCTCGGATTCCGTTGAGTCCAAGTGACATCGACAATTCCACGCGAAATGAAATTCCATCCTGTCAACACTATACCATTTGTGGTTAATTGATCATATTGGGCGTGCTTCATGTGATTCAGGTGGGCTGAACAATAGCTTCAGTGCTGAATGGTGAATCTGTCGGCGTGCGGTCGTTGAAAACTTGGAAGCGACCGCTCAGGAAAGGGGTACATCGGCCCCACAAAAATTTCAGCAGAGTTGCGACACATTCCTTGTGGAATGTCCAAAAAATTTTACAATGAGCCGCAGCTGTTGCTTTCACATTTCTGTCCCAATCACGGTGATGTTCAAGATTTTCCTTTTAATCAGATTAATTCATGCAAATCACCGGCGACCTGACCAAGCTGACATGTCAAAGACAAGTACAAATGATATCCGCGAACGAAACTTACTTAAACTGCCTACAGCCATTAACTTCATGTGTAATCCTGCTTAACGCGTGAAAAGCCATCTTCGGTTTCAGTAACTAAGCGTTCGGTGCACCCCATCCCAAAGGCTACATGAGATGTTTCAACAATTCCGTGAGCATTTCCCGAGCTTCGTGCTCGCAATTCTTTCTCCACTCTGCATAAGAGATACCACTTTCTATAGCAATTACCCAGCTCAAGACCACGATTAAGTTGCATTTCCGCGCAAGGACAAGATATAAAACTCATTCATAATTTTACACAATGTCCATTAGGAACGCTTAATGGTTTTAAGCTGTGTGTGAGTTTATAAAAGAAAATTTTACCTAAGCAAGCCAAGAACGCCGTCCGGGTGGAGGTCGGTGATGACAACACGATCTTCTTTAGGGAAGGAACCATAGAACATGGTCTTGAAGACATCGTTTTGTAGCGCCAAGATCATGCGGTGTGCCTTGAAAGATCCTCTCTGGCCAGGAAATTGGTGAAAGTCGACCTCAATATCCAAATCAGCAAGTTCGCCATCTCCAAGATGCTTCTCAAACGATAACTGCACGAATAAGAGAGAATTATCAGGCCACGTGAGATTTCCGTCAGCCGGGTGGGAAATTCGGTGCTTAATAACTTCGCTCATTGAGAACTCTCCTCTTACTTCATATGTCCCTTCTTTCACAAAATAACCTTTTGAATAGCATAATGAGTAATGAATAGGTCCTAGTTAGGAAGTTATACTGCAGCAGAAAAACGTTGATAGTGAGTGACATCCCACGCAAATATTTATTTTGTTCCTCCAGTACGCTTCTTTACTATAGAACATGCTTACATGATTACGTGAGCCATTATAATAAATATATGGCATTCTTTATTCTTATTTTGAATCACCCTTATTAAGGAGGAAGTTGTGAAAAAGACATCAATAATGCTCGTATACAAAGCGTAAAGCAAGGACTTCGGCACGTAACTCAACCTTTTGAATACGTTACAGATGTAATTCAAATTGAAAAAGTTCAGATATTTTATCCCTGGAATACAAAGGATCACCATATTCCGCCGGTGGAATCCATACCAACTACCTCCGAATATCACTTCAGGGTTTCTACCAACTGAGGTGCGGCGGCGGCTGTCCAATGTTTTACTTTCGCAGGTTTTTTTGTTGCCGTAAACCTAAATATGCAATTGTTCACAAGCGCGACCCTCCTCAATAGCGGCCGACGTACTACGTAGGTCCTTTACCGCGAGTGCCACGTGCAACATGATCGAATGGAGAGGGTTGAACCTGTGGGAGAAACCATTATACCACACATATATTAGACGTGCCTTCAACACCGCTGACACATGATGATTACAGCTTCGCAAATCAGCGCCTGGATAATGTGACATCTACTGCGAACGCTTGACTCCGTGGAACCCTGGAGACAGAGCGGGTAGCCTGGCCAGTAGAACCGGTCAGCAGTCATGGTCCGGCCAAAGGCCACGGAAGAAACGTCAGATTGCTTTCCACTTCCTTTGTTCTGAGTCGGCACTTATGTTTTGTCATAACATATTTACTGTATTTATTTCTCATTGGTCAGCCCAAGATACAAACACTTAGAAAGCCTAAGAAGCAGTGCAAAGGGGCAAAGCAGTAAGTTAGGATCAGGTGACAGCAGATCTCTTGAAGGACGGAAGGGAGATTGCGCTAGAACCACTAGCCACTCTGTATACGCAATGCCTTATCACCTCGAGCGTACCAGAACCTTGGAAGGACGCTAACATTGTCTTAATTCATAAGAAAGGAGACGCCAGCCAAGGACTTGAAAATTTAAAGACCGATCGGCTTATTGTCCTTTGCCTACAAGGTATTTACTAAGGCAACCGCTAGCAGAGTCAGGGCAAACTTGGACTTCAATCAACGAATTATCAGGCAGGCTTTAGTAAAGAATAGTACACAATACATCATACTCACACTGTCAATCAGGTGATAGAGAAATTGGCAGAATAAGCCAACCACTGTATGTGACCTTCATTGATTACGAGAAAGCATTCTACTCAGTGGAAACCCCAGCAGTCATATAGGCGTTGCAGAATCAGGTTATAGGAGAACATTATGTCAAAATGCTGGATTATATATATATATATATATATATATATATATATATATATATATATATATATATATATATATATATATATATATATAGGAACGGGACAGCTACCATAGTTCTCCATAAAGTCAGCAATAAAATTCCAATAAGGAAGGGCGTCGGGCAAGAAGACACAATCTCGCCAATGCTGTTCACCGCCTGCTTACAGGAGGTATTCCGAGGCCTGAATTGGGAATAGCTGGGGATAGGAGTTAATGAAAAACACCTAAATAATCTGTGATTAGTTGATGACATTGCCTTGCTGAGTCACTCAGGAGGTTAATTGCAAATCATGATGAAAGAGACGGGCAGAACAAAACGGTGGCTCTAAAAATTAACATGCAGAAAACCAAAGTAATGTTCAGCAGTCTAGCAAGGAAACAGCAGTTCACAATTGGCAGCGAGGAGCTCGAAGTGGTAAAGTAGTACTTAGGGAAGGTAGGGACAGCTGATCCGGATCATGAGAGGGATGTAACTAGAAGGATAAGAATGGGGAGGAGCGCATATGGCAGGTTCTCTCCGATTGTTAACGGCACTATACCAATATTCCTGAAAAGAAAGGTACAGAAAAGCTGTATCTTACTGATACTCACCCATGAAACAAAGATATGGAGGCTAACGAAAGGAGTTGAGTTAAATTAAGGACAACGCAGCGAGCTATGAAAAGAAAATTGTTATGTGTAACGTTAAGAGACCGGAAGTGGGCAGAGTGGGTAAAAGAAGAAATGCGTGTTAATAACACCGTAGACGGAATCAACAGCAAGAAATAGGCAGGGCATGTAATGCGAATTCAAGATAACCGCTGGCCCTTAAGAGTAACGGAGTGGATTCTATGTGAAGGCAAGCGTAGCAGGTTGAGGTAGAATGTTAGGTGCGTAGATGAGATTAAGAAGTTTGCCGAGATACGGTGGCCGAAGGGGGCAAGGGGCCAGGTTAATTGGAGAGGCATTTGCCCTGCAGTGGGCGTAGTCAGGCTGATGATGATGATGATGGTGGTGGTGGTGGTGGTCATGATATGTGGGTTCAGTGACTGTTGGCTTCCTTCGTACGTAAGTCATAACGAGTCCCTCATTTCCCTCTTGACGCAAGAGGTAGCATAAAAATATCCTCACATAGTTTCTGCCCTCGCCGTTCGGTCATGTTCCAGTTGACAGTCGCGGTAATAAAGGACGGTCTATGCACTCCAGTACTGATGAGTGTGGCACGTGTGAAACCAATTGATGTTAGGCTGCATGCAACTCAATTGCCCAAGTAGAAAATCGACAGCCGGTGCCGTAGCTGGGTACTTTTCTAATTTTTACCCAAAATGGAAAAGAATTGTACTTTTCAGCGAAAACACTTTTGTAAGTAAAAAAAAGTGTAAAAATGACGTGCACGTTGCGGGCCGCAATTTGAATATTCGTGCCGCGGCGATGAATATGACAAGCTCTCGGGCTAGTTCGTTGTGATTCATTGAGGTTGACAGTGGTTAGACATACAGACAGGAAACAAAAAAGACGACGGCACAGGCGCAGAACATCAACTTTAATCCGGAACCGCCTGAAATACTGTATATATAACCAAAACACAGGCGCCACTAGGCGGCGATCTTATGCACCGGCGGCAGCAAGAAGTGATAAAACAAGTAGTGCTAAGACAACAAAAACTAAAATCAAAAACAAAGGAAATAACAGGGAACGATAAAACCAGAACTAGATGAGAGGGAAAATTTTATAAGCAAGTAATTTCTTGAAAAACCGCCAACACGTGAAACAGGGGAACGGTTTGACCAAAAAAATTTCAAGAACTCGTCCGATAACATTGAACTAAAACCATACAAGCACAAACCAACCGTAGAGAAAAATGAAAGGCGTAATGACAAGGAAAAACAAACTAAAAAAAAGGTGATTGGGTGAGCAAACCAAAGTTCAGCAACAAAGATGAAGCCAACAATTAAGACAGCTGAACGAGGAAGATGAAGGGAGCTAAATATTACAGGTATCTTTATTCCGATCAGGTGAAAGGTACACATTAAACCGTACTCAGAGTTTCCGCTGCTGCGGCCACGGATTAAGGCAAGAGCTTCCGCCAAGCCAGGTCTCCTTGCCTTCCACTTCAAATAGGCCGGAGGTATATCAAGGAGGATCTAGGTCAGCCAGAGACGTGAAGATAGTCCAACAATACTAACCGCGCGAAATATGACCAGAGCCCACATCGAACAAGTTGTCCCTGCCTACCGCTCTCCAATGGGCAGAAGGCTGCGCCAAGGGATTCTCCGTCAACCTACGAGTCCTGACCGCTAACCATCTCTCCCCAAGCTCTCCCTGGGGTACACACGTACCGTCCATTTCCCGCCAATTTCTCGATTGTAACCAACGACTCGTCTTGCCGTTCTTTTCCAGAGAGCTCAAGAACAAGATATTGCGACAAAAAAAAACAGATACATGAACCCTTAGCTTCGCTGGTCCTGGAAAGAATAAGGAGCTAATTAACAGATTTATAGGTCAGCGCTAACTCTCGCACATGCTCGCAGCGGCGCCTTTATACCCTTCCCCTGAGAGACTCTAATACGATTGCCAAGAGCTTCGCTCCTCAAACGTTCACAATGCTGTTCTCGGAAATTGTGCCAGCCGGCAGGTCTAAACAGCTATAAAACTAACATCAAACACCGGACAGGAATACGCGACTGACATGCTTTCTCCACCGAGCCCGATGACGCCAGACCCCCCCCCCCCCCCCCCCCTCGAGCTCCTGTTACTGTGTTCAGTTTAATGGCGTGGACAGCCATTCTCAAAACACATTAAGCGCGGAAGCCCGCACTCTTCAGCCAACTCAAGCTTAACAAGCTCAGCATAAATACGCATGTTTTTAAAACACCGGCTGCCGAACTTCAAGTAAATTTCAATGACTACGCAATGTAAATGCTCAGCACTCACCATTGTTGTCGTTTTGACTGAAGGAAAAACGGAAAGGAAATTGCAGGGGCCTGCCCACTGTCTCGAGCGGAGCCACAATCCCTGGTAAGTGCAGACATGCGGAGAGTCGGAAGAGACGTGAGAGGAAAGGCTAAAAAAGAAGAGACGCGCGTCGCAAAACTCCGCCCGCCGAAGTGGCGCCACTCGACACTCACCGCGCATGTTCATGAAGAGAACGGCCGATTCCGAAACTACCCGGCAGGGGAGCTTTTTTGTTGCAGCCGGAGGCTCTGGCCCGAAAGGCACCGGAATCCCACGCAGGCAGCCGACGCCGCTGCGAAATCAGAAGCGGGACGTTTATCTACGATTTCTCTCTCGCTCTCTCAAGCAGCTTTGCGCTTATTTCTTCCTTTATCTCGCCACCTTCTGGGTTGATTAGCGAGCATGAGCGACCTGCCTGGCATTTGCCTTTCGCTACGCCTCTCTGCGAAAGCCCGCGAGAGTGAGTAACACGAGAAGAGAGTGATTCATCCAGCCAGAACCGGATGCTCCCTCGTGGAGAGGCCTTTGCCCCAGTCGCGATAGCGTGGGGAGGCGAGAAGTTGGCGGTCTGCGGCTCAGACGGGACGGCGCGGCAGCAGCCCGTACAGTTGTCGCGACAGGGGAGCCCCCGCCAGTTTTCTACCCTTCACGTTGGTTGTCACTTCGTCTCTCAACAGTTAAGTATGCGAGAAAGCGGTACTAGGCAGGGATGCACCCAAACACACACACACACACACACACACACACACACACACACACACACACACACACACACACACACACACACACACACACACACACACACACACACACACACACACACACACACACACACACACACACACGCGCGCGCGCGCGCGCGCGCGCGCGCACACACACACACATACACACACACAGACAGACACGCACACGAACGCACCTGCGCGCATGCTCACATATGCACAGTCACGCTATTGCAAGCGCGTTTCCTGGTCATCCCGCTCTCTTTGAGATTTTTGAATATTCATTAATTTAATTATCTGAAATATGCTGTCTGTTAGAGGGGTTTGACAAAATGCAGAGAAATAGAAAAGAAAGCAATCTGTATGGAAGATAATTTAAACGGTCTTACAGGAAGAATTTGCAGTGACAAATACTGAAATTTGCAATCCAAGCAAATTACAGGTACAACGCACAAGTTGCGGAGAATATACGACTGGCTTCATATCACTCCCGTGCGAGGAAAGAAATATAATATTCAATACATTGTTTGTGGCTTCAAAACAGAACAGAGCTGGGGCGTAGTGGCTTCTATAGGACAGCCGGCCGAAAAAATGATAAGGGTTGAGGTTTGGGTGAGTTGGTGTATCTTGACGACAAGCAGCGCTCGAACACACGGGACAAAATGAAGAGCACATCACATCCGCATGTGGTGTCCTCTTCATTTGGTCCTGTCGGTTGGAGCTGTATTTGTCGTCATGAAAAAATGGTATACTGCGAGAATTGAAAACAGAATTCACAGTGAATTTTTCAACATGGAGTCTAAAGGACCATTTTTTTCCCTTCAATAATTCTCTTTATTACTTCGTTATAAATGAACACGAGAACAGCTGTTATTCTGTGCTTAATTTATATTAACCTGACGAATTTACTCTTCCGCCCTTTCTACTTCATTAAGGTTAACAAATGTGTATGGCTGCCTACAAGGTATTTACTAAGGTAATCGCTAGCAGAGTCAGGCCAACCTCAGACTTCAATCCAAGAAATGATCACGCAGGCTTTAGCAAAAGTATTTTCAACAATAGATCATATTCACACTATCATTCGGGTGAAAAAGAGATCCTCAGATTATAACCAGCCCCTATATATAGCCTGCATTGATTACGAGAAAGCATTTGACTCAATGTCAACCTCAGCTGTCATACAGGCATTGTGGAATCAGGGTGTAGAGGAGCATTATGTAGAAATAGTGGAAGATATCTATAGCAACTGCACAGCTACCACAGTCCCCATAGTGTCAGCAATAAAATTCCAATAAGGAAGGGCGTCAGGCAAGGAAACACGATCTCGCCAGTGCTATTCACCGCCTGTTTACAGGAAATATTCCGAGGCCTTGATTGGGAACAGTTACGGATAAGAGCTAATGGAGAATACCTGAATAATCTGCAATTCGCTGATGACATTGGCTTGCTGAGTCACTCAGGAGTTGTACTGCAAATCACAATCAAGGAGTTAGGCAGGGCAGACCGGTGGGTCCAAAAAATTAACATGCAGGAAACCAAAGTAATGTTCAACAGTCTGGCAAGTGAGAAGCAGATGACAATTGGCAGCGGTGTGCCAGAAGTGCTAAAGAAGGAATACGTCTACTTAGGTTCACTTGCCACATAGCGCTAAACAGACACGGACGCAGGGAGACAATCAGGATGGGCGCCCGTCCTGTTTGCCTCCCTGCGTCCGTGTCTGTTAAGCGCTATGTGGCAAGCGAACCGTCACCAACTCCCCCAAGCTTCCACTCTGGTCAACTTAAGGCAGGTAGTGACAGCTGATCCGGATCATGACAGGGAAGTACCTCGAAGGATAAGAATGGGGTGGAGCGCATATGGCAGGTTCTCTCAGATCATGAATGGCTGTGTACCAATATCCAATGGGAAAGTGTATAACAGCTGTATCTCACCTGTGCTCATACACGGGGCAGAAACGTGAAAGCTAATAAAAAGGGTTCAGCTTAAGTTAAGGACAACTCTGTGAACCATGGAAAGAAAAATGATAGGTGTAACGTTAAGAAACCGGAAGCGGGCAGAGTGGGTGAGGGAACAGACGCGGGTTAGTGACATCCTAGTCGAAATTAAGAGAAAGAAATGGGCTTGGGCAGGGTATGTGATGCGAAGGCAAGACAACCGCTGGCCCTTGAGGGTAACGCAGTGGGTTCTAAGAGAAGGCAAGCGTATCAGAGATGACAGAAGGCTAATTGGGCGGAGAGATTAAGAAGTTTGTACACATAGGGTGGGTGCAGCTGGCAAAGGACAGGGTTAAATGGAGAGACTTGGGTGAGGCCTTTGCCCTGCAGTGGGTGTAGACAGGTTGATGATGATGAATATGGTTCCGAGATGGAATTGAATTAATTAAGGTTTTATAGTTTATGGGGGTTAACATCCCAAAGTGAGTCAGGCTATTAAGGACTCCGTAGTGGAGGCCTCCAAAAATTTGCACCACCTGGGGTTCTTTAATGTGCGCTGACATCGCGCAGTACACTGGCCTCTAGCATTTCGCCTCCATCGAAATGCAGCCCCTGCGACCAAGATCGAGCCCGCGTGTTTGGGGTCAGCAGCCGAGCGTAATAGCTACTTAGCCATCGCGGCGGCCCTTACCGTAATCAAGGTTTGGTTAGACAAAATATTTAAACTCTACTACTTCCATGGTACTTGAAGATTCCCGAAATGCTCCTGTTAAGTTGAGTTTTTTTTTTCTTTTTTTTATGCGTCACCATAATTTATGTTAAGTTGGTGTAACTTCGCCGTGTAGTGGATGGGTTCAGTGAAAACGTGGCTGTGCGAACAAAAATTTTCACATCTGAGTAAACCAACGTAGTTGCAATCAGAAGCCCGAGTCACCAAATTTCTATTCGCGCTATACTCTAAGAGGAGGCAGCGGTTCTTGTTTGTCACAGATAAGGCAATTTTCCGGAATTTAACGTTTATGTGCCGTGTGTTGAATGTTTGCACCAGGCTATCCAGTTGTATGTTGAGATTAACCTGATTCCTTTTCGAACTCACCACAGAGTGCAATATGCGAACATGAGCATAAAGTTTACTTTGCTCATTATGCTCATCTACGCTATCATTTATAAAAATTAAAAAGTAGTGCGCCTTGTACAGATTCCTGTGGAACGCCTGAGGGAACCGGCGACATTCTCGAGAGGGTGTCGTTGAAAACAGCGTATTTATGGCGTGGTGTTAGTTATAATTTTACCCACTGGCATAGTTAACCGTTTCTAAAAGTGGCCCCAAAGTTTAATAATCAGTTGAGAGGAAAACACCTCATCAGATGCTTAAGCGAAGTTAAGAAAATTGCATCTTTTCGGTGCCAGCGCAATAGCTGTTGCAGAATCATTAACTTTTCCGACAAGCTGAGTTATAGGCGGACAGGCCACATCTGGAGGCGTGTTGCGTCGGTGAACGAATTTAGCTCGTTTCTAGGAAGTCTGTGGTATGCTCCTTCATTACGTGTTAAAGCAATTTAAAACCTGTGCTTGTTAAAGCCATTTCATGATAGTGAAGCGGGTAGACGACGACGACATTGAGCGAGTGAACGAGTGAATGGAGACGAAGACGACAACGAAGTTCTGGCTCTGTTCTGAGTGCCGCTCGTAGCTGTTCCTTCACTTGTGTGCACAACTGTAAATGTATTCTTTTCCGAAAAAATAGTTAGCAATTATTTGTTTCTCTCAATTTTTTAAAACATTTAAAGCGGACTGCACTGGACACTATATGTACCTCTGTAAAGAAGAGCGGCAACTCCGGAGCAGTATGACCAATATTATATACCCCCTGCTGTTAAAAATACTGGGTTAGCGGACCAGTCAAGCTGGTAAAGGGCAGCTTTTTTTCGCAGCCCTTTCATGTGCCTTCCCATATATGGAAAAATAAAGATTAGATCTGATGATGTGAACATGGAGGAAATTTCGGGGCATTCGGCTTCTATAACCTTATTATTCGATGTTGTTGGCGTCGTTTGAGCATAAAGGATGCAAGATTTTTATGCGTTGCATATTGCAATCACTCAGTTCAGCCCTTGGGCGCGGCCGGCCTGCCACCATTGACCTTTAGCGCAACCACGTGACGTGATGTCACGACAGCCGGAGGAAAAGCTGGGCCCCAACTCGCGCTGTCGCGCGCGGCCGCAGCCACCACCTGACTCCCACTCCTCCCGCCAGGGGCGCTGCGCCGGCGCGTGACGTCACGGAGGAAAAGCTGGGCCCCAACTCGCGGGCGCGCGCGGCCGCAGCCACCACCTGACTCCCGCTCCTCCCGCTAGGGGCGCTGCGCCGGCGCGTGACATCACGGAGGAAAAGCTGGGCCCCAACTGGCGCGGTCGCGCGCGGCCGCAGCCACCACCTGACTCCCGCTCCTCCCGCTAGGGGCGCTGCGCTGTGATTGACGTCACGGCATATGTTTAAAAGAGCTGCGCTCCTTCGCCGGGACAGTCTTATACCCCTGTCACACGGGGATTTCGAGGGCCCTCGAACCGATAGTCTATCGACTCAAAGGCGATCGAGCGCTGCTACACGGGCAGTTTCAATGGCGATCGAGTCAATAGCCTATCGATTCAACGGAGCAGCACGGAACTCCATTGAGATATGCAACGCATTCTTGGCTTAACCAAGCTAAGCCTGGCCATTTTTTTTTTCCATGGATAGATTAGCGCATCTGTGCTGGGTTTTACAGTGGCAGCACCACTGCCCAGCAGTCCTGTGCAAAATGCAGAAATAACTGCGTGGACTTTATCCAAAGCTTTTGAATTCCTGATTTGGATTCAGAAATTTCTTGGAGAATAATAGCGGCGAGATAATTCTCTGCTGACGTGAAAAAATGGAAACGCGGTAGCCTTACTGCGCCGGTATCTTTACTGCCACTCGTTTTTTTCTAATATTGCTTTCTACCTGATAAAGCTTACTAAAAGGGGAACATGTTTTGAATATCGACATGCCAAACTTAAAAGCTCTTCCACACATCAAAGCTTCGAGCAATCAATGATTTAAGATAAGTCATGATACAATTGATTAAAAATTAGCTTGGAAAATTAGTGCGACTCGGGAAAGTTTCGAGACCTACCTGGCCGCCGCCAAAGTTGCAGAACTGTCCTTAAACCCCAATGCTTTGGATAAATCAGCCCCGCTGCTTTCCACTGTATGGCGAAGCTCTTTACAGAAAAGTATGAAGTGTTCAGCCGTTTCTTTCTGCTCTCCGAATGCAACGCACAACGTGTCTACCTCGTGATACCTAACTGAATATGTCTTAGTCTGCAAAACTCCCGTCCTGGCTTCAAATAACAAAGAGCTTCCCCTACAAATATTATAGATATTTTCTTTGGTAATTTCCTGTATAAGATCCTGTATATTATTAGTACAGATTTCGTAAGCATCCATGTTTTCCAGAGAGCTTTATTTGCTTCTTTAACCCTTTTCTTAACCAATGATTGCTGATTTGCCCCCCCCCCCCCCCTTACTGCTGCCCAGATATTTGCTTGTAAATTTTCTAGTTCACTTTCTACGTTTCGAGTCAACATTCCTGATTTACAGGTATCTGAAAACTTTCCTAGCCCACTGCTTTTCGCCCATTTTTCTCAATCGCTCCTCGAATGCTATATTACTCCTAGCTTCTCTGCTCTCTAGCGACGCCCATCCCAAATCACCCTGTACCCCCTGATTTGGTGCATTGCCATGTGCTCCTAAAGCTAGCCTCCCTACGCCACGTTGTTTGATTTCTAACCTTGCTTGAACATCTGCATGGTCTCATCCACTGGACCGCATTACCGAAAGTAAGACTAGGAACCATCACAACTTTTCCAGATGCCTATTACCACTTCATACCTATTGTAATTCCACAGTGCCCTATTTTTCACGACAGCTGCATTCCTACTAGCTTAATTCATTGTATAATTTTCATGCTGTCCGATACTCTGCACCGTTATTTATCCACACCCCAGAATAGTTGTACTCATTCACTACTTCTAGCGTGAATTCCTGTATTCTATGCTCACCGCACTAATCATTAAATATCATGACTGCAGATTTCTTCTTACTAAACTTGAAACCTTATCTATCTCCCTCTCCAACACAAATGTCTATCAACTTCTGCGACTCTTCCTTGTCGTCAGCCATTAGCACTATATCATCCGCGTATATTAGTCCCGGTAATGACTATTTAATTCATTCTCCTTGCTTGAAAAAAGAAAGGTTGAAGCATAGTCCGCTCCTCTCTAGTTTGGTCTCTAACCCTTGCAGGTACAACATGAACAACAAAGGAGACAGAGTACATCCTTGCCTAAGGCCCCGCTGTATATCTATAGGCCCTATATCTATATAAGTGATCCCGACTCCAAGCGCCCCCCCCCCAACCGCATCAAAAGCAGGACCACATAGTACTAGTTGTGCGGAAAATTGAGCGCTACGATTTAGTTTACTGCACTCCAGGCTTTAAAAATTAAACGGAAGTTTTTAAGGTTTTCAGGTGCATTATTCGTTGCTTATTTCTTACTAGAAACTCATGTGACTAGGCCACGGCTGTCGGAAACAGGAAATGCCCGTTTTTTGGCTGATAACGTTTCTGTTACTTTCAGTAACAAATTTTTTTCGCGCGGCAACAATAAATTTCCGCAAAAACGCCTGTAATTTTACGCACTTTTTACAGTACACCGGTGAAGAGTTTCAGGTTAAAAAATTCATTCCAGAGCATGCCTTGCAGGGGTTATTTTCATCCTGTAATATGTAAAAGCGCGATACTGCAAAGGCACTATTTCATGCAAAGTGTCGACAGAACCCAGCAAGAGTAGCCGGGGGTGGTTAGTGTTGCTCTAATTGCCATTCGTACCTTCTCATTGCCAGTTTTCTATAACCTTTCCGACTCACGACGTAAATGAGATCGGTCTCAGGTTGCTGAGGCAGTCCGGTCTATTGCCTGGTTTGGCTATAACGCATACGGAGGCTGTTTTTCAATCTTTCGGTAAAGTGCCGTCTTTCGAGATTTTGTTAAGCAAGTCGACACTGACGATTTCTTGGTACCTTGAGAGATTTCGTAGCATGGAATATGTGATTCCATTCGCTCCTGTTGCAGTTCTCTTTCTCAGGGTTGCTAGTGAGGAGGAAAACGCAGCTGCGGTGAAGAGTGAGTTCATGTCATAGTAGTTCTGAGTCGTGTACAGCGGAAGTGTGTCTACCTTCGTCTGTGGAGAGAACGTATCGTACAACGCTTTTTCAACTTGTTTGTCACTCAACTGTAAAGCAAGCTGAATTTCTTCCAGAGGTCCGCGGTTTTGTATGCCCCATCAGGGCGGTGAGCATTATCCAGACTATAGCGATGTGGAGGTATGCCTGCGTCTGTAAACTGCTCCTGCTCGCGGAAAGGTTGGTTGTTGTTTTTGGTTTTGCGCGTACAACTGCGTGAAGTAAATGAATGGTCGTGCTGTTGGCGATGTAAAGAGTATGGCTGACAGTCATAAGCCTGGTTCACAGATTTCGCGAAGCAGTGGTTCCTTGCAACAGTGAGGGCAGCGGATGAAGATTTGCACGTCTCGACAGAGATTCCGCCCAGTGTCCAAACTCTTGAGAGTTAGCGCATAACGTGAAATTGAAAATTGGCTTCTGAGGAACGGAAATGGCGCATTAACTCTCTCAGATACTGCTGTAGATACCCGAGCCGTGCCGGAAGGAAGGGGGTAAAGGAGGGAGTGAAAGAAGAAAGGAAGAAAGAGGTGCCGTGTGGAGTGCTCCGAAATAGTTTAGACCACCGGGGGATCTTTAACATGCACTGGCATCGCAAAGCACACAGGCGCCTTTTGCGTTTCGCCTCCATCGAACCCGGGTATTCTGGCTCATATTTTTCGGGTTTCGGGATTTATACTGCAAATTCCTGAAAAGGGTCTGGCGTGCTTGGGGAGTTGTGCACCTTCGACTATACCGAGTTTGGAGTTGGTATTTCTCAGCCTGCGTACGTTTGCTGTGGTCGTCCTGGAATGTACAGCTAGTTCCTAAAAATCTCTTGCGTGATGTCAGGTTATATTCCGCGGATGATGCCTCTGGAGTACGTGTCGTCGAAGGCACTGCAGCACCTGATGGGGTGATTTGTACCTTTGAATGGAATGCTAATGCAATGAGTAGCCTGTGAGCAGTGGTGGCGCAGTAGGTGTCCATGGCAATAAGATTGTATTGATGTCGGCGTTTCATGTTCGTGTCTTCTTTTATGGCCGTTGTGGTTTGCATGGCTGTGAGTATGCCTTAGGAAAGTGCAGTGAAGTTGAGCAGTGGGATGTCGACGTAATTATAAAACTTTACTACAATAATGGCACTTTTAGTCAAACATTGGGGAGGTGAATGGCAAACGCTGACATAAAGGACAGAATACAACAACTCCGTACACAAGATCGAGGTTTGCGTTAGAATGTAGCTGGAGAAGAACAGTGATGTAAGTGGAGAAGAACGTGTCACATTTGCTGATGACCTCGTTTGAATAGAAGCACGAAATGAATTTTCAGAGAAAATAAGTTCACTTTAATGTCCCCTTTCAAAGGAGAAGAGAGAGGGCAGATTCTTGACTACACAAAATGAGCAAAAGTCTGGAAGGAAGCCTCAGTTTTCTAGCCACCGGTTCGACATGAGGCCTGACTTAGTCTGAGCCGAGGCGAATACAGGTCCCCTTGCCGAAACTATCGCTAACTGACCGAGGCTCCCTCCCTCTTCCGGTAGATTTCGTTGTATGTTTCAACGGCAGCCATGAAGCATCCATAGTCAGCGAAAGACCTCGATGAAGCCCGATATATCCACTCTCTCTCCACGTACGACTGACACAATGGAGGACATAGGCAGCACACTTATGTAGCTTCTTGAAATCTGGAGAAATACGCCTGGGTCGTCGGGTGCTCCTGAAACGCAATGTTTTACCTCTCAAACTTTCAACAGTCTCCTAATGCTACCTTCGCATCCTAATGCTGCAGGAAGCAATTGTCCTTGGTCAGATTCAGTGAGCTCCGCGAGGCCCCACTTCGAATCTTTATCGTGATCTCGACATCGATTGTACGTGAAAAATCTCATCTTCTGCAAATGCTTCTGGAGCACTAAGGGAAACAGGCTTTCAAACTGGCAGAATGATTGCATTGTTTGGAGCGCTAGCAGACAGTTCAACATCACCGAAACTTCCTATAAAAACTATACACATGCTCCTCTTACCGGTCTAAGCTTCAGATCACACCTTACTTTCACAATTTTCTCACTGATACCCCTAAATGTATTGTCCAAATTCTGGCCTTTTACATTCGACAGAAGACCGGAACCCTTACTATATAAGCATACGTACATCTGAAACACGAACTAGATTCTGCATAGTCAATCACCGCATTCAGTATTGAAAGATTTGCTTAGGTGTCACTGCTTAATATATACGTCCCCTGTTAAAAGTAGTATCAATGTAAAACCATAAATGTGAAAATAGAATCAACTTTGGGTGCGATTTGTGCGGTCCCAAACATTGTTTCAGACTTCAATGGAAAAGACCATAATTTGATTTGCTAGCCGGATGAGGTTTATTCCGGACATCCATACCAAGATAACCAGCTGATGAATCACACTGCGGAGCCATGTTTAAAGGGAAACATGATCTTCTTGCCAAAAAAAGTTAAGCGATGAAACCAGGTGTAATCTCATCTGTAATCAGCTGGCGTTATACCTTGCTGACGTTCTGCACTGACTACTACACCGTAGCTCGACACCGTAAACAAATGAAAAGGAATTATGCAGCTCGATAATCAGAAGCGGTGACCGCAATGTACACACGATTTGTTACCCAATGCGCTTTAGAGAGCTACGAAAATTTTGTGTGCAACCCAAAGTTAACCTCTGTGTTGTCCAGCTCTGTGCGCATATTTCTTGTTTACCTGGTAGTGCTTACATTCCGCTAAGTTCCAAAGTCCGCCGAACGCCGCATATGGGGTATAAGTGGGCTTGCGGCTCATGGAGTACGAGGTACCAAGAGTAGTCAACAAGCCACATGACAAAAAAAAAAGGAACGGAGAGGTTTAAAACATACTGTGTCGTGCCAGACCATGAGGAGGCCAGCGAAAGTATATCAATGTGTGCGGCTACTTAACGCAGAGATGCAAAATTCAGAGATAACTGAATGCTTGTCGCACTTCTCTTATAACAATGGCCCATAGACAGTCCATAGACTTTTTATAGACTCTTACCTTTCTACAGATATTTATTTTTGTCTATTAATAGCTTATAGACTCTCTATAGTTAAAAGGCTATTAAAAGTGTATGGCCGTAAATCCATAGATTTCTATAGAAAGTCCATTGGATTTGCATTGAATATTGACCATTCATTAGGATTTGTCTATAGGAATGCTGTAGACGTTATAGAGGAAAGTCGATAGACATTCTATAGACTGTCTAAAAAATTTTTTAGGGGTGGAGAGCTGCGCGCGTCAGCCTGCGCGTAGATACACCTGCTGTGCTTGACCAGGGGTACTTTATCGAGCGGCAGTGTGCCACAAACGGTGTACGAGAACAATAAATCCTACGAGCGAGATAAAATATGATTGCATGTGAAGCACTGCGAGAATTCCAAGTTTTAGCGCATCAAAAGGCAGGGGGAAGTTGGCGAGATGGACACAAAGCGCTTTGTGCGTCCATCTTGTCCACAGTACCCTGCCTATTTGCGCTTGTGGTTGCGCATCTCGTTCATCGCCCCTTGACTTTTGATGCGTTACACCTCAAGGTCATGAACCAAGAAGCCCAAATTTCAACGTTACCGAGAGATGCTTTATGCTCACATTTAAATACTGCGTAACTGCCATACAAAACTGGATAAGCGCAGCCGTGTCCTGCTCTGAGTTCTCATCAATCTCTCTCTTCTCTCTGACCAAACTCATATCGCAAAAGAAACCTACTTACTTGTCTTGGGTGACAGAAGCACAAGCCGTGAAAGAACGTTTGCAGACGTGCAAAAAGCACGGCAAGAAGGCCACACGTGTACTCAGCTGCTGCCAGTTTCTGTTGGTTTCCTTGAAAGACATTTATTCATACAAATAAATTTATTCGGGACAGATACGTTTTTATTAGATCCGAGCGGCAAGAAGTTCATCTTTCAGTTTTTACAACATACAGCCACTCTAAAATTGTGCTAAGTATGGGAAACTGCATGTAGGTTCTGTATTTGCTCTCATTCCAGCTTCACCTGGTTCAAATACATTGTAAAGATGTCGGTTGAACGTTGTGTTCCGACATGGCGAAAAAAGGACAGACATTTACTACCCACAACACGTCTCACCTACTTATTTGGCAAACTGCCAACAGTCATTGTCAGCTCTCAACCAGAAGCCAATGTCTCATCTCCTTTTCTGCTCGACAAAAGAGGCCCTCAACCATTATGCAACATGTCACGGACTAGAAGACGACAAAGTGGGCAGTGGCGCGGCACGGAGTGCTCGCGATAGGCCCACCGCCATTAATTCATTCCATCGCCATCTGTCATGTAGTACTGTCTTCACCTGCTTGCCGTCACGTAACATTTGGTGTGAGGTGCGCAGTTCATCTCCATCCTGGCCCTGGAGCTGCGGCGTCCTGCGTGTGCCGAGGTCGTCACTCGTGTGTTCGTGTCCGCACCGCCCGGCAGTGCCCCAGCCCACCAGACCAGAATCGACCACCCCATTCACCTCAGCCCCGTCCCGCGCCCCGAGCAGAAGACACGACGGCATGACGACGCCGCCGCAACTGGAACCTATGACCCCACCGACCCCAGAAGCCACCAACATATTCGAACACAGCCCCTGCCCATGCCGTTCGGTGTGTTCATGGGCCTCGGCCGTCGGCTCAATGTGACCTACGCACGGCCCGGAAGCTTCCTGGACCAGCGCTGATCTGATCATGATCTACTCATCTCTTTCATGGTGACGGCAAGCCCTGCATCTTCTCTTCTGTGTTCATCCCTCCTGTCACGCCCATAGTCACGTCCTACGTTTCGTCTTCACGGCCGTTCTTCTAGTTTGCGCGAACAAGACGATCGCTCGGTGGCCCCGGGTAGTGTCACGGACTGGAAGACAACAAAGTGGGCAGTGGCGCGGCACGGAGCGCTCACGCTAGCCCCACCGCCATTAAATCATTCCATCGCCATCTGTCATGTAGTGCTTTCACCTGCTTGTCGTCACGTAACATTATTAATAAGCTTAAAAACAAGAGGCATAATGTTGGGCGTCGATTTCTAGATAGCCTGATAAAGTTGCATCAGTTCTTCTTCCTTCCATTCGGGATATCCGAATGTTGCAGAATCCGGATGGTATGGGCATGGATCCTTCCTTTATAATGTTACTAAGGATCGGTAGTGCGTCCTCGGCGTTTAAGACACCCCATGAATTCGGCCCTTCAATAAACTGTGTTGCCGTGAGTGCGAGAAACCGTAGCTTTGGGAAAAGGGGCATCATGGCTTCCCGGAGAGCAGCAGATTCCTCGACGCCCGCCGAGCGCTCACTAACTTGCTGCTCGCCCCATGCGTGCACGGCCTCAACCACAGATGCCTCGGAAACGTTTGTGACGTGGTCGAGAATGTAGCTAACAGTGTGCACCAGGCAGGACTGGAATGATTTAGAGGACAGCACGCCTTGGCTGTTGGCACGGATGAGAGTTTTGGCAGGACAATCCTCATACTCTTCGCCCATCGTGAGAACGTAGTCTAGAAATGGGCATACGTCATCCTGATTCATGTTCCTCCTCGCATAACGGACGCAATTGTCGGCTAGCCCTGGAACTAAGTACTTGACTGCAGCGGTGCGGGTATAGGCGGCCTGCTCCACGGTTTCCACCATCAGTCGACCACTGTAGAAGTACCTGCATTGTAGAGAAACGCGTGTTCCTTGGAAACGGTGGCGATGAATAGGCAACCACTCTAATTATATTTAAAGTGTTCTTTATTTTTCTTTGTCTGACTAAACCACACTGGGATGTCACTAACCCGCGTTTGTTCCCTCACCCACTCTGCCCGCTTCTAGTCCCTTAACGTTACACCTATCAATCTTCTTTCCATAGCTCGCTGTGTTGTCCCTAACCTAAGCTGAACCCTTTCCGTTAGAAAAGGCTAAATATTCGTGCTGATCGTCTTGAGGGTCTGCACGAATCTGAAATCATTGGTCTTGTGTAATCTTTTACATGGTTTTGAAGTTTATTCCTACGAAAGGTCGTTTAGGTAAGAATATCTATATGATTTACTGATTGTGCAAAGACTGCAGTGTCAGAATTGGCGGCGGACTTAATTCCTTCGCCAACCTTTAATGGCTATTTAGGGTAACCCACCTTCGCACCTCCTAGCCACTGAATATACAACCTTTGTCCATAAAGTTTCGAGACTGAGTTATTTTCCTCTCTTGCAATGGATGCCCAAAAGAAATGTTGGCGGGAATGTGTAGCACCATCTTTTCGGGCTAACCTGGTCTATTTATGTTAATTGCTATGACAGCCGCTAAATGGCATTACATGTAGAAAAATACGTTTTCACTAGTCGTCTGGGCATTCTACTGTGAGTGAATGTGGACAGATGGACGTCCACCTCGAAAAGAGTAAACATAAAATTGTGTGTGAAGCTTGGCGAGACAGCCACACAGACGTATGAGCTCCTTCGTGACGCTTACGGCAACGAGACATTATCACGGGCGCGAGTTTTCGAGTGGCAGAAGAGGTTCGTTTCGGGGAGAACGTCGGTGGAAGACTACACAAGGCAGAAGCGCCCTTAAACCTCACGGAATGAAAACAACGTGGCTCGGATCAGGGAAATCGTACAGAAAGACCGCACCATTACAGTCTGCATGCTATCAGATGCTCTCAACATTATAAGACAACATGACACCAAATTTTGCGTGAGAACTTGGGGAAACGAAAGCTGAATGCCACACTTGTGCCGCACTCCCTCACAGACAACAAGAAGGACACTCGGGCATCCGTGAGCGCTGATTTTCTCTCCGAGGCAGAGAAGGATGCTGCATTCCTCGACACCATCATTCCTGATGACGAAACGTGATGTTATCAATACGATCCTCAAACAAGGAGGCAGAGCACCGAATGGCGGTCCACAAGCACTCCGGCGTCGAGAAAGGTGTGGTGACAGAAGACCTAAACAAAGATGATGCTGGTAGTTTTTTTTCGATGCCAGAGGTGTAATAAACCACGAGTTTGTCCCTAAAGGCAGGCGGTGTATCAGGAGTTTTATACCCGCGAGCTTCAACACATGCGTGATACACTGCGATGCCGTCACCCTAACTTATGGGCGTCTGGACAATGGAGCCTTCTCAACGATAACGCAACGCCGCACACTGCTCTCAGCGTGACAAAATTTCCCGCTAAGCACAGCATTACTGTACTTCCCTATCCGCCATACTCGCCTGACCTCTCTTCATGTGATTTTTTCCGGTTTCCTCGTGCGAAGAAAGCCCTAAAAGGGCACTGGGTGGGAAGCGGGGAGGCCATTCAAGATTCCACGACAAAGGAGCTGACAGGCATGCCGAAAGAAGCGTTTTACAAATGTTTCAAAGAACTCAAGAAGCATTGGAAGCTGTGCATTGACTGCAATAGGGACTATTTCGGAGAGGTGCTGCACAAATGACTTCAATGTAAAACGCACTTTTTTATGGACACAGTCTCGGAACTTTACGGACAGAGGTACTCCTCAAGTGCAACAAGAATGTCGTGAGCATGAGCACGAGGAGAAGGGAACAAAAACGTCATCAGAGGCCAGTACAAGGGCGCCATAAAAGAAAAAAATGTGCACTCCACAGAAGTCCTCTGGGATTCCGGTGAGTCCAAGTGACAGCGACAATTCCACGCGGAAGGGAATTCGATGCTGTCAACACTGTGTAATTTGTGTTAATTGATCATATTGGGCGTGTCATCTGATTCAGGTGGGCTGAAAAATCGCTACACTGTTGAATGGTTAATCTGTCGGCGTGCGGTCGTTGAAAACCTCGAAGCGACCGCTCAGGAAAGGGGCACATCGGCCCCACAAAAATTTCAGCAGAGTTGCGACACACTGCTTGTGTACTGTTCAGATAATTTAACAATGAGCTGCAGCTGTTGTGTTCACGTATCTCTCCCAGTCAAGGTGAAGCTGTCCAAGAGCTTCTTTTTAGTCAGGTTAATTCATGTCCAAATCACAGACGACCATAACGCTGCGATCACGCCGACGGGGGAAACAACCCATATAACAAGTCAAAATCAAGTATAAATTGCATTTGTGAACGAAACTTACTTAATCTACCTACAGCAATTAGTTTCATGTGTAATGCTGCTTCAGGCGTGAAAACGCACTTTCGGTTTCAGTAACCAAGTGTTCGCTAAACCCCATCCCTTGGACTACGTAAGATGTCTCAACAACTCCGCAAGCATATCCCGAGCTTCGTGCTCACAATTCTTTCTTCACTCTATATGAAATACCACTTTCTCTACCAATTACCCAGCTCGAGATCACGATTAAGTTGCCTTTCCGCGCAAGGATACAATATAAAACTGAATCATAATTTGACAAAATGTCCATTGAGAACGCTTAATGGTTTTAAGAAGTGTTGTAGTTTATAAAAAAAAATCACCGAAGCAAGCCAAGCACGCCATCCGGGTGGACGTCGGTGATGACAACACGATCTTCTTTAGGGAAGGGACCATAGAACATGGTCTTGAAGATATCGTTCTGTAGAGCCAAGATCATGCGGTGTGCCTTGAAAGATCCCCGGTGGCCAGGAAATTGGTGAAAGTCGGCCTCAATTTCCACATCAGCAAGTTCGCCATCTCCGAGATGTTTCTCAAACGATAACTGCACGAATAAGAGAGATACATCAGGCCACGTGACATTGCCGTCAGCCGGGTGCGAAATTCGTTGCTTAATAACTTCTTCCACTGAGAGCTCTCCACTTAGTTCATATAGCCCTTCTTTCACAAAATAACCTTTCAAAAGCATAATGAGTAAAGAATCGATCCTAGTTAGGAAGTTAGACTGCAGCAGAAAAACGTTCATAACGAGTGAAATCCCACGCAAAAATTTATTTGGTACCTCCAATATGTTTCTGTGGTATAGAACACGCTTACATGATTACATAAACAAATGTAATAAATATGTAATTCCTTACTCTGATTTTAAGTACCCTAATTAAGGAGGAAACTATGAAAAGGACCGCAAGCATAAAACACGTATACAAAGGATATTTCTGTCAGCCGTGTGCGAAATTCGTTGCTTAATAACTTCTTCCATTGAGAGCTCTCCACTTAGTTCATATAGCCCTTCTTTCACAAAATAACCTTTCAAAAGCATAATGAGTAAAGAATCGATCCTAGTTAGGAAGTTAGACTGCAGCAGAAAAACGTTCATAACGAGTGAAATCCCACGCAAAAATTTATTTGGTACCTCCAATATGTTTCTGTGGTATAGAACACGCTTACATGATTACATGAACAATTGTAATAAATATGTAATTCCTTACTCTGATTTTAAGTATCCTAATTAAGGAGGAAATTATGAAAAGGACCGCAAGCATAAAACACGTATACAAAGGATAATACACAAGGCTTTCAGCACGTAACTCAAGCTTTTAAATTCCTTACAGATCTAATTCAAAATGAAAAGTTCAGTTATTTTATCGCTGAAATATAACGGATTAAAAAATAGGGGAAAAACTACCAAATGCCACCTTCGGAATCAACCAACCACTTCCAAACTTCGCGTCATGGTTTCTATCAACTGAGCTACGGCGGTGGCTTTCCAATGTTATACTTTCGCAGGTATTTATGTTGCCTTAAACCTAACAATGAGAGCGTTCACCAGCGTTACCCTCCTCCATGGCGGCTGACGTGGTACGTAGGTTACATGCATCACCGCGAGTGTCACGTAGAACAGATCGAGCGGTGGGGGCTGAACCTGTACGAGAACCCTCTTATGCTGTCTATGCCAGAACCGAGGCCCTAGTTTAGTTAACCTATTAGGCAGAATTAAGGAAACGGAAACTCTAGAGAGGCTCATTATGTCATACATATCATAGACGTGCCTTAAACACCGTTGACATTTGATGATTGCGGTTTTGGAAATCAGCGCTTGCATAATGCGACATCTAGTGCGGACACTTGACTCCGTGATACCCTGGAGACAGTGGATAGCATGGCCAGTCATCGCCAGCAGTCAGCAGTCATCGCCAGACCAAACGTCACGGAAGCGACGTCACATTGCTTTCCACTTTATGTGTTCTAAATTGTCACGTAAGTTTTATTGTTTCCATTCCTTATTGCTGTTTTGCCATGCATTGTATCCTGCAAGTTCATTGTCTCTACTTCGTTTGCACTTGTTTGGCCCTTATTTGCGAAGCCTTATTGATTTCTATCGGTTGTTCATTTTTAAGTGAAATTAGCACTGCTCTGTGACTGCAATTCTTCCCCTTCATCCCACCCATTTCCTTTTATTTTTGTACATGTTTGTGTAATAAGCTAAGCGCGTTATATTTAAACATTTTGCGTAGCATCACATGGGACTGAATGTATTGTAAAAAAAGTCAATAAATAAATATGAAGTTTCTGGCACTAGCACACGTAGCATAAGAGGGTTCTCGCTCAGCTTCGGCGCTCAACGATCGAACGCGTTCAATGTGACTCTTGGCGGTAATACAGAACATCCTGCATCCGCCGCTACGGAGGAGGATGGGGCTGGTGAACGCTCTCAAGGTTCGCTTACACGCAAACATAAATACCTCAAAAGCACCTCAGATAAGACTGCCGTCGCCACAGCTCAATAACTGGCAGAGCAACACACGCCAAATTCGGAGGTCGTGATATACGACCGACAGGCGGCGTATGGTTGTTTTCGCTTGTACCTTCAAATCAGTTATCTTTGAGCAATAAAATATTTACTCTATATCTCATTGATCAGCACAAAAAGATATAAAAACAAGAAGTTTAAGGAGCAATGCAAAGGGGGAAAGCAGCTGGTGAGAATCAAGTGAAAGCAGATCTCTTCAAGGATAGAGGGGAGATTGTGGTAGAACAACTAGCCACTCTGTATATGCAATGCCTTATGACTTAGAGTGTACCAGAAGCTTGCAAGAACGCTAACGTTATCCTAATTCATAAGAAAGTAGACGCCAAGGACTTGAAAAAGTACAGGCCGATCGGTTTACTGTCTGTTTCCTACAAGGTATTTATGAAGGTAACCGCTAGCAGAGCCAGGTCAACCTTACACCTTAGAATAGGTGTTCCGAGGCCTGTATTGGAAATAGTTGAGGATAAGAGCTAATGAGCAACAGCTAAGTAACCTGTGATTCGCTGATGACATTTCCTTGCTAAGTCACTCATGAGGTGAGCTGCAAAGCATGATAAATGAGTTAGGCCGATCAGAACGGTAGGTCTTAAAATAAACATGCAGAAAACCAAATAATCTTCAACAGTCTCCAAAGGGAAACAGCAGTTCACAATTATTAGCGAAGCGCCGGATCTGGTACGGGAATATGTCTTCTTAGGGCAGGTAGTGGCCGCTGATCCGGATCATGAGAGGGAAATAACCAGAAGAATATAAGAATGTGGTGGAGCGCATATGGCAGGTTCTCTCAGATAATTCATGACAGTTTACCAATATTCCTCAAGAGAAAAGTAAACAACAGGTATATTTTCCCGGTACTCACCTATGCAACAGAGACGAAAAGGCTAACGAAGAGAGTTGAGCTTAAGCTAAGGACAACGCAGCGAGCTATGGAAAGAAAAACGATAGGTGCAACGTTAGGAGACCGGAAGCGGGCAGAGTGGGTGAGGGAAGAAAAGCATGTTAATGACAACATAGTCGGAATCAATAGAAAGAAATGGGCTTGGGCAGGGCATGTAATGCGAAGGCAAGATAACCGCTGGTCCTTAAGGGGAACGGAGTGGATTCCAAAAGAAGGAAAGCGTAGCAGGGCGCGGCAGAAGGTTAGGAGGGCGGATGAGATGAGGAAGCTTGCAGTCATAGGGTGGGTGCATCTGGCAAAGAACATGGTTAATTGGAGAGACACCGGAGAGGCCTTTGCCCTGCAGTGGGTGTAGTCAGGGTGCTGGTGACGATGATGCTACGTGGGTTCATTGAATGCTGGCTTCCTTTAAACGTAAGTACTAAACGAGTTCCTCATTTGCCTTCCTTTAATTCTGCTCAGTTGCTTAACTAGCCCTCGGTTCTCGCAGACTTGATGCAAGCGGTAGCATAAAAGGGTCCTCGCACAGCTTCCGCCCTCGCAGATCGATCACGTTCTAATTAATGACACTTGCGGTAATACAGGACGGTCTATGCACTCCGCTACTGGTGAGTGTGACACCGGTGAAGCCACTTGATGTTAGGCTACACGCAACTGAATTGCCCAAGAAAGTAGAGAATGGACAGCCGGCGCCGTAGCTGGGTACTTTTCTACTGTTTACCCAAAATGGACAAGAAATGTACTTTTTAGCGAAAACGCTTAGGTATGTAAAAAATGGCGCAAAAATGACGTGCACGTGGCGCGCCGCCACTTGAATATTCGTGCAGCTGCGATGAATATGACAAGCTGTCAGGCTAGTTCGTTCTCATTCATTGTGGTTGACAGTAGTTAGACATGCGGACAGAGGACAGAAAACAAAAAAGACGACGGTAAAGGCGCAAAACATCAACTTTAATCCGGAACCGCCGAAACAGTGCATATGTACCGAAAACACAGGCGCCAACAGGCGGCGATCTTATGCACTCGCAGCAGAAAGAAGTGATAAAACAAGTGGTGCTAAAAAAAAAAGCTCGTAACAAAAACAAAGCAAAGAACATGGAAGGATAAAACCAGAGTATGGTGAGACAAAAAAAATTTTATAAGCAAGTCATTTCTTAAAAACCGCCAACACTTGAAACAGGGCAACGGTTTGACGAAAAGAATTTTCAAGAATTGGCCCGATAACATGCAACTAAGATCATACAGAAAAACACAAACCAAGCATAGTCAGAAATGAAAGGCGTAATGGAAAGGAAGAGAACAAACAATAACAAAAAGTGATCGGGTGAACAAACCAAAGTTCAACAGCAAAGGTGCAGCCAAAAATTAAGGCAGCTAAACGAGGAAGATGAAGTTAGCTAAATATTACAGGTATCTTTATTCCGGTCAGGTAAAAGGTACACATTAAACCGCACTAAGAGTTTCCAATGCTGCAACCACGGAATAAGGCCAGAGCCTCCGCAAGCCAGGTCTCCTTGCCTTCCACTTCAAGCAGGCCGGAGTCCATATCAAGCAGAATCTCCGTCAGCCAGACACTCGCCGAGAGTCCGACAATCGTAACCACGCGAAATCTGGCCAGAGCCCACATCGGACAATTTGTCCCTGCCTAGCGCTCTCCAATGGGCAGAAGGCTGCGCCAAGGGATTCTTCGTCAACCTCCGAGTCCTGACCGCTAAGCTCTTCCTGGGGTACACACGTGCCATCCATTTCCCGCCAATTTCTTGATTCTAATCAACGACTCATCTTGCCGTTCTTTTCCATGTAGAACAAGATATTGCGACAAAACAACTAAACAGACACATGAACCCTTAGCTTCGCTGGTCCTGGAAAGAATAAAGAGCTAATTAACAGATTTGTAGGTCAGCGCTAACTCTCTCACATGCTCCCAGCGGGCGGTCCGCCTTTATGCCCTTCGCCTGAGCGACTCTAATACGATAGTATCTCAAACGTTCATAATGCGTTCTCGGATATTGTGCCAGCCGGCAGGTCTAAAAAGTGATAAAACTGAGACCCGACACCGGACCGGAATACGCGACGCGCATGCTTTGTCCACCCAGCCCGACGCCGCCAGAACCCCCAAGCTCCTGTTACTGTGTTGAGTTTAATGGCGCGGACAGCCACCCTCAAAACGCATTAAGGGCGGCAGCCCGCGCTCTTAAGCCAACGCAGACTTAACAAGTTCAGCAAAAACACGCATGTTTTTAAAACACCGGCTGCCGAAGTGCAGGGAAAGTTCAAGGACTACGTAATTTAAAGGCAAGACACTCACCATTGTTGTTGTCGTGACTCAAGGAAAAATGGAAAAGAAATTACAGGGGCCTGCCCACTGTCTCGAACTGAGCCACAATCCCTTGTAAGTGCAGACAGGAGGAGACTCGGAAGAGACGTGAGAGGAAAGACTCAAAAAGAAAGGACGCGAGTCGCAAAACTCCGCCCACCGAAGTGCCGCCACTGGACAGTCACCGCGCATGTTTATGACGAGAACGGGCGATTCCCAAACTACCCGGCAGGGGAGCCTCTCTCTTGCAGCCGGAGGCTCTGGCCCGAAAGGCACCGGAATCCCACGCAGGCAGCCGACGCCGCTGCGAAATCAGAAGCGGGACGTTTATCTACGATTTCTCTCTCGCTCTCTCAAGCAGCTTTGCGCTTATTTCTTCCTTTATCTCGCCACCTTCTGGGTTGATTAGCGAGCATGAGCGACCTGCCTGGTATTTGCCTTTCGCTACGCCTCTCTGCGAAAGCCCGCGAGAGTGAGTATCACGAGAAGAGAGTGATTCATCCACCCAGAACCGGATGCTCCCTCGTGGAGAGGCCTTTGCCCCAGTCGCGATAGCGCGGGGAGGCGAGAAGTTGGCGGTCTGCGACTCAGACCGGACGGCGCGGCAGCAGCCCGTACAGTTGTCGCGACAGGGGAGCCCCCGCCAGTTTTCGACCCTTCACGTTGGTTGTCACTTCGTCTCTCAACAGTTAAGTATGCGAGAAAACGGTACTAGGCAGGGATGCACACACACACACACACGCGCGCGCGCGCGCACACACACACACACGCACGCACGCACGCACACACACACACACACACACACACACACACACACACACACACACACACACACACACACACACACACACACACACACACACACACACACACACACACACACACACTGACGCAGATAGACGCACACGAACACACCTGCGCGCATGCTCACATATGCACAGTCACGCTATTGCAAGCGTGTTTCCTGGTCATCCCGCTCTCTTTGAGATTTTTAAATATTCATTAATTTAATTATCTGAAATATGCTGTCTGTTAGAGGGGTTTGAAAAAATGCAGAGAAATAGAAAAGAGAGAAATCTGTATGGAAGATAATTTAAACAGTCGTACAGAAAGAATTTGCAGTGAGAAATACAGAAAATTGCAATCCAAGCAAATTAAACGATACTGCGCACATGCTGCGGAAAATATACAACTGGATACGTATCACTCCCGTGGGAGGAAAGAAATATAATATTCAATACGTTGTTTGTGGCTTCAAAACAGAACAGAGCTAGAGCGTAGTGGCTTCTATAGCATAGCCGGCCGAAAAAAATGATGAGGGTTGAGGTTTGGGTGAGTTGGTGAATCTTGACGACAAGCAGTGCTCGAACACACAGGACAAAATGAAGAGCACATCACATCCGCATGTGGTGTCCTCCTCGTTTTGTCCTGTCTGTTGGAGCTGTATTTGTCGTCATGAAAAAATGGTATACTGCGAGAATTGAAAATAGAGTTTACCGTGAATATTTCAACATGGAGCCTAAAGGACCAATTTTCTCCTTCAAAAATTCTCTTTATTACTTTGTTATAAATGAACACGAAAACAGCTGTTATTCCGTACTTAATTTATATAAACCTGACGGATTTACTCCTGCGCCCTTTCTACCTCATTAAGGTTAACGAATGCGTATGGTTGCCTAGAAGGTATTTACTGAGGTAATCGCTAGCAGATTCATGACAACCTAGGACTCAATCAACGAAATGATCACGCAGGCTTTTGTAAAAGTATTTTCAACAATAGATCATATTCACACCATCATTCGGGTGAAAAAGAGAACCTCAGATTATAACCAGCCCCTATATATAGCCTGCATTGATTACGAGAAAGCATTTTACTCAATGTCAACCTCAGCTGTCATACAGGCATTGTGGTATCAGGGTGCAGAGGAGCATTATGTAGAAATAGTGGAAGATATCTATAGCAACTGCACAGCTACCACCGTCGCCCATAGTGTCAGCAATAAAATTCCAATAAGGAAGGGCGTCAGGCAAGCAAACACGATCTCGCCAATGCTATTCACCGCCTGTTTACAGGAAATATTCCGAGGCCTTGATTGGGAACAGTTACAGATAAGAGTTAATGAAGAATACCTAAATAATCAGCGATTCGCTGATGACATTGGCTTGCTGAGTCACTCAGGAGTTGTACTGCAAATCACAATCAAGGAGTTAAGCAGGGCAGACCGGTGGGTCCAAAAAATTAACATGCAAGAAACCAAAGTAATGTTCAACAGTCTGGCAAGTGAGAAGCAGTTGACAATTGGCAGCGGTGTGCCGGAAGTGCTAAAGAAGGAATACGTCTACTTAGGTTCACTTGCCACATAGCGCTAAACAGACACGGACGCAGGGAGACAATCAGGATGGGCGCCCGTCCTGCTTGTCTCCCTGCGTCCGTGTCTCGTGAGCGCTATGTGGCAAGAGAACCGTCACCAACTCCCCCAAGCTTCCACTCTGGTCTGCTTTGGGCAGGTAGTGACAGCTGATCCGGATCATGACAGGGAAGTAACTCGAAGGATAAGATTGGGGTGGAGCGCATATGGCAGGTTCTCATAGATCATGAATGCTACTTTACCAGCATCCCTCAAGAGGAAAGTGTACAACTGCTGTATCTTACCTGTGCTCACCTACGGGGCAGAAACGTGGAAACTAATGAAAAGGGTTCACCTTAGGTTAAGGACAACGCTGCGAACCTTGGAAAGAAAAATGATGAATGTAACGTTAAGAGACCGGAAGCGGGCAGAGTGGGTGAGGGAACAAACGCGGGTTAATGACATCTTAGTCGTAATCAACAGGAAGAAATGGGCTTGGGAAGGGCCTGTGTTGTGAAGGCAAGACAACCGCTGGTCCTTGAGGGTAACGGAGTGGGTTCTAAGAGAAGGCAAGCGTATCAGAGGCGACAGAAGGCTAAGTGGGTGGATGAGATTAAGAAGTTTGCAGGCATAGGGTGGGTGCAGCTGGCAAAGGACAGGGTTAATTGGAGAGACTTGGGAGAGGCCTTTGCCCTGCATTGGGTGTAGACAGGTTGATGATGATGAATATGGTTCCGAGATGGAATTGCGTTAATTAATGTTTTATAGTTTATGGGGGCTTAACGTCCCAAAGCGACTCAGGCTATGAGGGACTCCGTAGTGGAGGCCTCCGGAAATTTCAACCACCTTGGGTTAATTAACGTGCACTTACATCACGCAGTACACTGGCCTCTAGCATTTCGCCTCCATCGAAATGCAACCCCTGCGGCCAAAATCGAGCCCGCGTGTTTGGGGTCAGCAGCCGATCGTCACAGCTACTCAGCCATCGCGGCGGCCCTCACCGTAACCAAGGCTCGGCTAGATAAAGTATTTAACGCTACTGCCTTCATGGTTCTTGAGGATTCCCGAATGCCCCTGTTGAGATTGTGTAACCTCGCCGTGTAGTTGCAGGGTTCAGTGAAAACGCGACTGTGCGAAAAAAAATTTTCACATCTGCGTAAATCAACGTAGTTGTATTCAGGAGCCCGAGTCACCAAATTTCTATTCGCGCTATACTCCAAGGGGAGGCAGTGGTTCTTGTCTGTCACAGATAAAGCAATTTTTCGGTAGTTAACGTTTATCTGCCATGTGCTGCATGTTTAAATCAGGTGATCCAGTTGTATGTTGAGATTAACATGATTCGTTTTGGAAGTCACTACAGAGGGCAACATGCGAACTTGAGCCTAAAGTTTACTTTTCACATTATGCTCATCTACGCTATCATTTATAAAAAAATAAAATAATAGTGCGCCTTAGACAGATTTCCGTGGAATGCCTCAGAGAACCGGCGATATACTCGAGGGTTTTTCGTTGAAAACAACGTATTTATGGCGGGGTGTTAGTTATATTTTACCCACTAGCATAGTTAGATGTTTTTCAAAGTGGCGCCAAATTTAATAATCAGTTTAGAGTGAAAAACCTCAACAGACGCTTACGCGAAGTTGAGAAAATTGCATCTATTTGGCTGCCAGCGCAATAGCTATTGCAGAATCATTCAGCTGTTCGCACGAGATCAGTTAAGGCGCAGAAGCCACATGTGAAGGCGTGTTGCGTCAGTGAACAAATTTAGCTCGTTTCTAGGGGGTTAGTGGTATGCCTTTGCATTACACGTTACAGTAATTGATAACATGTGCTTGTTAAAGCCAATTCACGAAAGTGAGCCATTATTTCTTTCTTACATTTTTTTAAGCATCTGCTTTATTTTCGACACGTTAGCCCCATTCGGTAAAACATCGCTGAAAGGGAAAGCATTAAATTTAACAGCAAGGTTATTAAAAGTCGATTTAGCGTATTCCTTTAGGAATAGATTGGTTTAGCAAGTAATGAACTGTTTTCTAATACGTCATCTGTCTCGGAGATTCCTATTCATTCGGTTTAACGTTCTTTTTCCCGACGATCACGGTGGGAAAATCTAGAATTATCTGGCTTCTTCGCGTTTTCTCTTTTTTGATACGTGCTTAAAAGGCTCTGTTGACAATTTGCACTGAAACATACCCGCCAACTGCCCCTGTCCTACCTGTCTTGCGAACTCTGGGTGCATCGGCACGCATGAAAAATAATTTATATTTCATAGACAAGCTCCCGGTTCCTGATCCTTAAAACCGGCTCCGCAAATTCAAGCAAGCTTGAATAATTGTCTCCAACTGGAGGACTACAAATGATGTAATGGAACACATCGCATCCAAACAAACAAGACATGGTTTCGGGATCGCAGGCGCGCTGGCGCACTGGGCGCTGTAAATTCGGACACGCACTATCTTGGCCGAGAACTGCGACACTGAAAAGTTGCAGCATCGCGCTAGAGTGCTTTTTATATCCATAAAGATGTAGTTTTGCAAGCTTTACAGTCGAATTCCTGCATGGATCTCTTTTAAAGGCACATAAGGTAAATTCGGATTATTAATTCAACTAAAACTCCATTCAACAGAAAACGCAAGGCGGGACTGACCCACTCACTACATAGCGTATCTTGCGCTACAACGTTTGCAGTGTAAGGAAAACTTTCTCTCGTTTCGTTTTTTTCCTCATTCCTTTTTTAAAGCAAAGATCCGAAGCCCATGGTGGAGAGCGAGTTACGCACTGGGGCTTGGTCTCAAGCAGTGCGATTTCAAGTCATATTGAAACTGCATGATAAAGCCCGGTGCGCGTCCTGGCATTCATACAAAACAGCGTTGCACACGTGTGTTTTGTCTGTGTATTTTGAAATGTAAGGAAAGGACAGAAGGAATTACACTGGGCGAGCTGAGCAACACTGAATAAACGATAAGAGGGCGTTGGTGAGAATGGGTGCTGATGTGGGAGAGTGATTACAACGTTGTGTTAATTATTTTGAATTTGTCTACCATGACCCAACCCGCTTACTGAATAATAACTGAATAATAATAATAATAATAATAATAATAATAATAATAATAATAATAATAATAATAATAATAATAATAATAATAATAATAATAATAATAATAATAATAATAATAATTGATTTTTAGGGAAAGTAAATGGCGCAGTATCTGTCTCATATATCGTTGGACACCTGAACCGCGCCGTAAGGGAAGGGATAAAGGAGGGAGTGAATGAAGAAAGGATGAGAGAGGTGTCGTAGTGGAGGGCTCCGGAATAATTTCGACCACCTGGGGATCTTTAACGTGCACTGACATCGCACAGGACACGGGCGCCTCAGCGTTTTTCCTCCATAAAAACGCAGCCGCCGCGGTCGGGTTCGAACCCGGGAACTCCGGACCAGTAGTCGAGCGCCCTAACCACTGAGCCACCGCGGCGGGTACGGCTTGGCTGTCTCGAGTTCCAACTCATCGCGGTGCGAGTGCAGGGTCTCGCGTTGCTGTGTTCGCCTGGTTATCGTGCGTCTCGCCTTTCGGTTTATTGAACGGGTGCGGTGCGTGTGGACAACTGCAAAGCTATTATTAGCTTTATTGGAAAAGCTCTTGTTCTAAGTACTAAGCTCTTCGGAAAAGTTCGAAACATTTGAGAGGGTCCTGTAGAATTGCCGTACGTTCCAGTGCGGACATAGTAGACTCAAGCCCGCATGTACGGTAACACGAATCCTCAAGCACAAAGGAGACACTAGAGAGTTTTAGCACAGCGGAGCGGTACTTGCGTAGACGTGGTGGCGATTTTCACGGCCTAGAAAGGGAACTTCAAGCAGCCTAACATGGCGCCGCTATTTTGGATTCCTTCTTGAGTTATTATAGATTGAATATTTTTTTCTGCAATTTAGCGTTAAAGTAGCAGTACTGTACTGAAAGCTCATTCCTTAAGTTAAAAGGCTAACAATTATAATTTAGGTAATCACTTTGTTATAGTTAACATGATTTGCTAATTTAGGGCGTTAGGTGTTACTGTTCCTTAAAAAGCTTCGCTTTTCCTCAAGAGCCCTATTTGTAAAATTTAATGCCGGACTTCCCTTAAACACTGAATTCGTGTGTGTGTATGTACCCTTCTAAACATGTGTCCTTCGCAATATCAGAGGTTAACTCTGTAGCCCAGTCTTATACAGTTAATACAGTTAATACTCAGGAATATCGGCACATACAGGCAATAAGCCAAAGAAAACCTTAAAGCTGCTGAATGTGAGGTTGAGGCTGAGAAAGGATCGATGACGTGAGTATGGAAGTGAAGGAAGAAAAGGAAGTTTTCCGACAAGGGGGTGAGGGCTAGTTAGAGGTAGGAATTTTACAAAATGAGAGTGACGGTTCAAAAGTGTCAAGGATTTAATGGAGAAGGAATAAATACAAAAGCGAAGGCATTTTCCCCCCACTGTACAGGGCTGGCGCCAGCAGAACGGTTGTAGTACGACCTTAGAAATAATTGCGCTCCTACTCGACAAAAGCGCTCAAACACTCAGTGCCTGCTCCTATCCTCTTAAGCTCCTTAAGGCGCGCCAGGTGTTGCCCGTGCGGCTTGATTGCGCTAGCTACTCGAGATTATCCGTCCCTGAGCACTTTTTTGTGGTCCACAACACCCCCCCAGCGCATACCTTAGTTAACTCTATTGGCTGGCAGTGGGCCTTTCTACTACCCCTTGTTCTTCAAAAAAGCGCTAGAAGCCGCCTTCGGGGCCTGACGTATCGCGCCGCATCAACGGGCAACCCTTTGATCAGGCTGGCCGACGCCACACGTTTGTCATCGTATTATGGAGTACCGCCCGCGCAGGGCGCGTCTTTACAGTTCGTGAAAGCTGGCGCTATATACACCTTTCCAGCTTTCTTCCGCTTACAAAGAAAATGCAAAGGACTGCTTGATGACTATGGCAGGTAAACAGATATGCGCTGTTCTGCGTACACCAATAGATCTCCCTCCACTCAACCCAATATGGACAACAAGGAGGTTCTAAACGCTTGACGTATGCGACTTGGAAGAGTAATCAGGCATTTTCTTGAGGGACAGCACTGACATAAATTCGTTCCGATTTAGAACTCGTGTATACTGATGGGTACTTATTAAACAGGTTACAGTACACACGGACTGCTGATCGCACACTAGAAAACAGCTAGAAACAACTAGCTGTTCTCCAGAGTAATAACATCAACGAAGTGGCGATGCCGTGCTGGCGTCATTAAATGACAATATGAAGCGACAAAGCGACAGCTTTTTACCCACTTATTTGAACTGAAATACCGCGTAATATACCTCTGCATGAGGCAGTTTTCCTGAGCGACATTACTTATTCTGAGTTCCAAACATTTCTTTTTATGTCATGTTTACAGCATGAGGGCAGATGGGGGGTAATAATGATGGTGAAAGAAAAGAATGATTGAACATGGCTTTCACATTCCAGAGAATTCTTTGCAACTCCTGGAAAGACAACCCTAGGCCATTAAATATTTCTTACCCATCACCTCAATGCTTCATTTTCGAACGTCATCACGATGGAAGCGAAGAATATACATATAGCGGTCATTAAGCGAAGGAGTATCCTATTTGAAATGCCGAGTTATGCCGTTGTACCGAGTAAGGTTTTTCCGCTCCAAGTTCCTCATCAGAGTTTTTACATCTTCCCCGATGGGCGCTACCATTAACTTCTGTTATATTAAGTGGCGTATAAGCATCTGCGGCCATTATGCGTCAAAGGAAACATTTGGACAAAATGGTCTCAGAAATATATGCGTAATGGCAAAAACAACCTGTTTTTAAAGCGCGCATTGCATTGTTCTTTTAATATTGATGGCACAATCTGCAATGAGGCATGATTAAAGAAAGAATACGTTCTTTATCCTGAAGGCTTCATTAAGATTATCAGGATTTTGTTTCAGCGCTTTAATTGGCAAGTAAACAGAAGTGCGGTTCTGCGAACTGTTTGCCGGAAACAACGATGACATGCTATTGAACCAGCAGTCTTTTATTCTTAGTGTGTGTGCGTGTGCCTACAAGCCGCATTCGTCTTTTGGGAATTCAGGGCTTTGCACTTTGCTGGCACTTGCATTGTTATGTGGAAACATTTTCTGAACAATGTGCAAAGGGCAATGTGTAACATGTCTTGTGGGGTCAAAGGCGGTACGAAGAACTTTAGTCAAAATTACTTCGTGCGCGCTTAATTTCCGGTATTTGTGGTTATGTTCACTAATGGCACCTGGTGTGCATGCGTTTTCAACATGAGTTAACTGAATTACACGTGGATTATCCGCGACATAATCGGAATCTGACACTGGAGAGTTCAGATTATTCTTATCAGATTTATCTGCTTGCAGTAATCTGACGGCGCTTGGCAGAAGTCCAGAAGCGTGGCACTTGGATTAAATTTTTGGGAATTCTATTGGTGCTGCGAGCAGTATACTTTGGCCAGGGCTACAGTTATTTTGTCTAGTACTTTCATGAGATTCAGTGACGAAGCCTATATTTTTCGTGGACATATTTTCGCTAGTTTTCGAGGCTTTAACTGAATCTCGATCTTTCCACTAGATTGCAGTGGTAAAGTGCACTTAATTCGACTTTTGAAACAGTGCCTTAAAAGACCCCCGAGAGCATAAACTATGATGGAGATAATTTCATTTTTTCTAAAGGAACCTATATCGCAGCTTTTTACATCTATCACTGACCCCTACCGCACCGTGTTGTGAGCTAAAAAAGGAACTTTGGTCCGGAAGCACACTGGTTTCATGGCTCTATCTTCTCGTCTGCTTACCTACGCCGTGTCGGGTGCATGAAATTCAAAAGCGCTATCGCTTAGGAACGTCTAGGTCCCAGCTGATGATTTCTTCTGGCTTTGATCGTAATAAAATTCACTGCAGCTTAAAGTAGCTGCACTGCTGCCGATCAGGCACTCGCATAGGGAAAATATTATTTATTGGCATGCTGACACAATTAGGCGCAATATAAGTGAGTCAAACACTTACTTCTCAGCTGCTTTACAGCGATATTAATAATAATAATAATTGGTTTTTTGGGAAAGGAAATGGCGCAGTATCTGTCTCATATATCGTTGGACACCTGAACCGCGCCGTATGGGAAGGGATAAGGGAGGGAGTGAAAGAAGAAAGGAAGAAATAGGTGCCGTAGAGGAGGGCTCCGGAATAATTTCGACCACCTGGGGATCTTTAACGTGCACTGACATCGCACAGCACACGGGCGCCTTAGCGTTTTTCCTCCATAAAAACGCAGCCGCCGCGGTCGGGTTCGAACCCGGGAACTCCGGCTCAGTAGTCGAGCGCCCTAACCACTGAGCCACCGCGGCAGGTACAGCAATATTGCCGAAAGCTTTCTTGCACTCCAAACAAGCGGTGTACCCTAACAATAATTTAAAAACTTTGATTACGGCAACGGATCCAGGCGTTTTGTAATTATTTTCGTGGCATGGTCGCGCTTCAGTAGATTCGTAGTTTTCGAATAGCTGTAGTACGTGTCCTCACAGAATAGGCATTCATCGGAAAGCAAAAACGGTGCTTGCTGTTTGCCCTTATCACCAGGCAAAGCGTCCTTCCTAGGCATTCAATGGTATGGACAGTCACTTTATCTTGTTTAAAAGCAGTGCTCATTTCTAGGGGCAAATGAAAGTGTTTATGCACAGAACTGATTTGCAAGGTACTACCCGTGCACTGCGCCACCTTCAAAATTTATTGCACGCAGTGTTTGCATTCCTCAGACCAGTTTCAACTTCATTAGGTGGAAAGGAGGCTGCGTACGGAGAAACTTGTCTTTACTTAACAAAGCTGATTAGGCAATTTAGTCTTGGCTTGCACAGTCTACCAACGTCAAGGAAAGGCGACAGTTGTAAGGCAGTTGTAATTTTTTACAATGACTTTACAGTCTAACGCGATTGGAAGGTGATCATTTAAGGGTCAACCTGCTATGATTAAACCACTCTAACGCGGTTTATTTTCGCAAGAAGGCTGCTAGAATAAATTAGCCTAGCTTCCTGATGGTTTTCTCCATACTGCATTGTCATGTTTCTTGTGAACGAGGTGAACGTCAAGCCATAGTAAATTTGTTTACCCGGTTAGGCTGAAACGAATGTGATAACCGTGAAATAGCGCTAGACTGGGTACGTGAGCGCATTCTACCTGCTTCTGGTGGCACCTGGATGTGTTGCGTGTTTAGCGCCGCGATAAGCAAAGCCTGTTTTTTCGGCTCATCTCTCACTCCCGTCGCCTCGACGTAAGCTTTTGCATCAATGACGAACTTCTAGCTGTCCCTCTCTTAGTCACAATCCGGAATTTGCTGATGTGCCGCCGGAAGTGTGTTTGCAGCATTCGTCCTAAGGTATTCGGTCCTTGGCTTCTGGTTTACTACAAGAGTTTCTGTGGCCTCGTCTCACTGCTGCATCCTAGTGGCATGGTGTGGCGTGGTGTGTGCTCTCACAACTCACCCACTCGAGACAAGCTTGTGACCCAAAAGAGCGTTTATTGCCCGAAACAAAGCGCAGCTATAGGCAAGAACGGAGAGGGAAAGTGCTTCCCAATGCACGTGGGTACAAGCGGTATACCGGATTTCACTGTGAAATGATAAGGCATTTTCAAAATCACTGCGGGCAGTTACATAAATCATCCACACGCTACATTCATTATTGGGGGAGCAAGTGAATAGAAATTACGTTATCTTGCGTGGTGCTGAATTTCTTTGCGTGTGCGATTTCCCATTATCTGAAGATTTTCCGTCGTAAACATTGATTCCTGCTGCCTCACAGTCTCTGTAGAAAGCGGCCGCACATTGTGAAGGTGGGTTCTGAAGGAATCTTTTTGCAACCCACAGGTAGCAGTCAAATGGTGGAACTCCTAGTGATGAAAGGAAATTGCAAACGAATTACACATTGCGTAGCTACAAGAAGCTTGTGTTTGGTAGTTTTCAAAGAGATATTTCGATGCAAATAAAACGGCCATGAATAAACATAACATATTGCTTTTTATTTCAGATACATATAGTTGTGACTTATAGCAGTAGACATTAGCTATTATTTCCCTTGCACGGTTTCTCCACCATTCAAACAAAATGTCTACGTATCTTTGGAACCCTTGAAACAAACACTTCAAATACAAAAAAAATACCAGGCACTTAAGTATATTCTTGAATTTCGGACTCGTGAAGCACTATTTATTATTATTCTAGCTCTTTGCATCGCGAAGCGCTTTCATTTCATCTATCTTTTATGGCCCCATAATCCTAAGTTGTCATCTGCACAGACGTGAACTCTAAAACTCCTAATCTACGGGCCTAATTAAGGAATCAGATCATCAAAAATCGGCTTTTACATTAGACTGGATATCTAGCATACGTTCATATGTGGTAACCGGAGATTCTCGCTATGCGGTTAAATGGATTTGCGCTTATGATAGCGGTGTAAGTACTAAAACCTACATTTCTATCCAATAAAGTATTTTATGCGAAATTCAATAGAAATTCAGTAAGCGTACAAGATCAGAGATAGAAGAATACAACGAGAAGGTCTTCAACAGCGAGAAAGCACTGGCTACTGTAGTTTCCCAAATAAAATACTCTCACCGCACTGTTGCATGCATTTATGGTACATATAAGTATGGCTTCATGATTAGAATTTTTTATAATTTCGGATTGCCAAAGAAACACTGCTAAGCACTACTCCAGCACGACAGCTTTATTTTCCGGATGACACAGACGAGGTACAACACTACGATAGCCCGCCCTGCTTTCCGAGTCGACCAATCGCCAAATCATGTAGCTGTGGCAGAATCGTCAGGGGAAAATCTATGCCATCTCTCACGAGGGGTCGCCTGTGATCTCGTGAGTAGGAGTCACCTGTTTGCTTTAGGTGGAATGCTGTAAACTACAAGAAGCAAGCAGATTTGAGCCCTTTTTTGCGCCGGCCTTCATGAGAATCAACGCTGCCTTTGCTCTACACTTCTTGATAAGAAATTGTACGGTTGAAAATAAACGTTTAATAAAGCATGTCATGAGAAATGGAATAAGGAGAAAACCTTTGAGAAACGGCTACTTTTTCAGGAATAGATGCCACATCCGTATGATATGTATACGCGTCTTTTATTTCTAATTAAGTATCAATCTTACCGCTACCTTATACCTGCTCATAATATTGCATTTATACTCGCCCTGCCTATTGATATAACACTGCAACTTGAATGTCGCTTTCGTTCATAGTTTTCATATTAAAGAATAGAGTGAACCGCCTCATGCATATTTAGTTACAGTTGTCTGCTAATGTATCAGTGTTTTTAAAAAGACGAAATGCATTTCTACTTGGCACTAAACACGGATTCTGCAGTCAATGACGCTGAGAGGTGTTGCTCCAAGTTTTCGGTAAATATTTCGTGCCCACAAGGGCGCAGACTGTTGCGTTGTACGAAAGAAATTTTTGAAAGGACTGAACTTTCTTTATTCTCGCATGCTGTTTCACCCTATCAAATTGGTGCGAGAGCATTATGCAATGCATTTGAAAGATAGCGCAGTCTTTATCTCTATTCATTTCTTTTTCCTGTCCAAACGAAGTGGAAGTAGTAAGTAAGTAACTTTATTTGCAGGAAGAAATACAATTAATTCCTGCGGGCGGCGTAAGGCTAAAGGCTCGGACGCCTGACGAGGCCTCAGCCCCCAATTGTGTACAGCATGCAGCAGCAGAATCACATTTTCTTTACATAAAACACTTGCGCGGTTACAATAGCACAAACATATTCAAATACAACACGAGTACAGCAGTTAAACAATACAATAGAGCAATACAACACAAGTACACTTTGGGGATTTTGTTAAGGAAAAAGGGTACAGATACATTCATGTACAGTCGAAAGTAACAGTTGTCAGAAATCAAGGAAATAAAATTGTATGTTAGTGAGAGTTTCTAATAATACCATCCGGTAGAATTGAGCCTTATATTGTGTGGTGCAAAAACCGAATATCAGCTACAGACTACATGATAGCCATCTACAGAGGTTTATGGATTCTTGTAGTTTATTCATGGCTCTAAAAATGTTGAAGCTTAACAAGCTAAGAACTAAAAAGACGTCAACGGTTGGGCAGCAGGGCTGCGCCCGGAAAGCTGCGATTTACCTTGAACTGCTACGTCCGCAATAACTAGGCAGCCCGTGTTTACATATAATGCCTGAAGTAGGTATGAAATATTGGAATCTGCAAGGGAAAATGAAACACATATTTCATCGCCAAAGTATGGTTCGCAGTCGACAATAGACGATATGAAAGCAGGTTCGCACATGCAGGGTTACTCGCGGATGCAGATTCTTGTGTTTTATATTCTCGTCTCAATTTGGCTACATCATTGGAAAATACATGTGCTTTCGAAAGCACGCAGGCAAAGCAACCGCTCCAGCGTACGTAACTAGCCGAAAAAGCCAAATTTTATCACGCCACAGCACCAAGGGTATTCGCGTTTTCGAAATTCTCGAAACAGATATGGCCATTATACCGACCGGCTGCACATCTCTAATTGTAACTAGGCGCCCAACACTATTAGGTCATCTGTTAATTACTAAAAATTAGTTAACCAGCTTACTAAATACGATTGACCGGTTTTCTGGTGTCCGCCAACACTGGCCATACCATGCCGAAAAAGCGATATCTTTGCCCAAATAGCCTATTTTTGAAAATTTTTTAAACTGTTTGCTGAAACAACCGGTGTATATGTATATATGGTAGAGTGACATACACATAATAACATATCAAGGAGGCGTTACTGACTTTTCGAATGAGCAGCAGTCTTCGCTGATGAAGACATAATTACGTAGCTGCCGGTTCATAGTGCCTGAAATGGTCACAACTTGTACGTTTACTTTGGTTTATTGTGCATCTGTTTCGGACAGTGGACCATCCTTCATGAGGATAGAGATTCTCTCTTCTGTGCCACATCGCCAGAGGGCATGTAGTCTTAGCCCTTTTATTGGTCCTCTCAGAAAAAAATACAAAAAAACATAAATGAAAGAGAAATGGAGCCCGGACCAGCAACGCTTTACCGGGCTTCAAGCCAATAAAAGAAGAGAAAGAAAAGAAGCTAAACACTGAAAAAACTTAATTTAAAGAGAAAAGCAGGAAAATAGAAACAGCAAACAAACAAAAAAACATAAAACCCCGAAGGCACAGGACAGAAGCCCAGTATATCAGCAGGCAAACCAGCGAAAACAGTAAGTACTGTCAAGAAACTTGCTTCGTGTCTTGGAAGAGTACGGCTGTCCAATGCGCCAACTGATAGGCCGCTCCTGCTTAGGGCTTGCAGCTGTTACGAAGTCCAAGGGCGCAGAGGGTAAGGCCCTTAATAATGGAGATATTGGGTGCGCTAAGCTCCTCCTTCTACGATCGCGGTAAGCTTGCAGATATTTCGACATGAACCCGTAAGAAAGGAAGGGGGTGTGTTTGGTAAAGAATGTGCGGACAAGTAATTTGGAGACAGCCGTTGTAGCTGTGGCTCTATCGCCCTCTCGAAGAGCGTCTATAATGGTGCTGGGTGCCAGTGAGGCAGGCGCCCCGGCGGAAGTGACCAATATGAGATAGCTTGCGGTGTCGTGGTGCGCAGTGCATCGCAGAGCCAGAGTGCGGATTGTAGTCAGTTTTTTCTGCGCCAAGTAAAGCTGCGCTTTTTGAATCAATCATGTTGTTGACAACTACAGACTGTATTATTTAGTGACCGCATTCGCATAAAAAGGGCGCCGTAGTCGATGTGCAGGTTGGCGATGTAGATGTGAGGGTCATTCTACGGGACTTCCAGCTATGATATCGATTCCTTGCATTGGGATTGCAAGCGTGAGCTGTACGTCTGAGGCACCATTCAACCAAAAGCCTCTGTTAGTTCTGGAGGCCACGGGTGACGTAGAGTGGAAAGGTGTACGATTTGTGTCCACACGAAGGGGTCGTCTTCAGAAGGGTATAATTCTGAAATGGTGTTCGTTAGATGTGCGCTGAGCATGGCTGGGTCGAAAGCGGGCGTGAATGAGGTGAATAAGTCCTGCGGCCTTTAAGTGAGTGTGCGATTTAATGGGAATTATCCACCCAGGAGGCATGGGGGCTTTTCTCGTATTGCGAGGTGTTTGTTTTCAACGAGAAAGCAGACCTGGGAACTGCCCTTCCGCTGGCAAAGCAAGATGGACTCGGTGAGATCGTCCTGGTTCTCAGCTTTAGTCTACTGCATCATTGTAAGCAATCAAGCAGTACGCATGACCGAGTTTTAGAACGACTCCTTCAGTTTTATTGTTTCTTCCGTGTCTTCTCTTCTTTCCGACTTTCTCTCCAGCGTCGTCACTTTGCGCTGTCACACTTGGTTTGTGTTCCGCAAAGGCGTAGGAATACACAGGCGCCGTTCATGAGCTAACAGCATCTCGACAAAGGCGTTTATTGAAAATTTGTGTGGGGATCCAGTCTCCTGCTAAAACATCGATAAATAAACGGCAGTGTTTAACTGTACATTCACTTTTAAACACCGGGTGTTTCAGGAAGGATTTTTTTTTGGAAGGGTAGTTGAAATAAAACAAAAATCGCGTCAGGAAAATCTTTGAACTGTGGCCGACGTCAGTTACCTTGAAATGTAAACTAATTGATTGCTTGCTTAATAAAACAAAGAGTACGCCATATCAGGTTTTGCAACAAATAAAAAGTTGTTTTTGAATGCCCTGCAGCGTGAAGAAATGCAGTGCATATTTCTTAACAAAACCAAATCTGAGCACGTGAGGCTCTCAGGAAGTTACGCGCAAACGCGACACCCTCTGGGGGCGAGCTGCAATGTCTACGACAACCATTTCGAAATGTTTGCGCTGATGTACACCGGCACGCGCTTCATTTCGCTTTCTCAATCTCAAAAATGTGTACCCCTTTGCTGGCAATGGCTATCTTTATTCTTCCATTAGGCGAGGTTCTGATCATCGCAGTTCATGCATATCACCTTTTCCTACCACTAGACTCAACAGTTAATGAATTTTCCGTACTAATTTGTAAAAAAAAAACGAATTGTCGGTTCTCGTAAATGATTAGACGTCATTATTATTACTCCTGACTATCATTAGCAATGCCAGTTGCACTTTAAGGTTCGCGGTTTAAGATTAATAGCTCGGACACTTACTTTGCAGTGTAGCATTTACAGTGGTATGCTGGCTTGATGTCTGTTTAACTTGAAGAGAAATATTCAGGGACCTGCAAACAAAAACAGCATTGAGCGGATGTCGCAGGAGTTTGTGAGAAGAGCACATATTTCTGAAGACAAAATAACTTCAGGCCAATGCGATCATTTTAGCTTGCTGTACAAGGTTTTAAGGGGCTGGCGCCATATATTCTTTTAATTCGGCCTGGCTAGTGAACGTTTCACCAAGCGAGTGACACATACAATTCAGTAGCTTAGAAACCACTGTGTTCCAGAAATAAGAGCTGTCACATAAAAATAAAAAATTGGCAAGCACTCTTCAGCTCGGCTTTTAGGGTATGACGGGATAGCGTTATGGGTTAATTCTAATAAATGCAGAATTGGTAATTCTCTACTTTACATTCAAAGATCCCCCGGAGTCCTCATACCCCGCCTGGCACAGTGATGCAGAGCGGTGTGGTGGGAGCCAAGCGATGGCGAGTGCCACCAGCAGTGGTCTTTGTACGGCCCAGGTTGCTCTTCCCAAGCGACAAATAATTAATTTAATGGCCATCTGGCATCGTGGACAGGCTGTGATGACGCCGCAAGGTCACGTCACCTAGGTGGCCCACCTGCCTCCTAGGTTGCTCTTTGGGGACCACCTGCCAGAGTCATGCCCGTGTCTTTTCGCTCACAACGCCGGCACCGTATTTTCTAACGAAAGTAGGATTTAACATTATTTCGTTCAAATGTAGCGCTGGAGCTCAGCCTGCACTACCCTGTTCCCATTTTCGTGACGTGGTGAAACCTACTGAAATGCTTACAACTGAAAGCCAGAACTAAGGGCTGCCGGGCCTTCATCAACAGAAGAATGCCATGGTGATTTAAGCTCTATGCTATCGCAGCCTGACACTAACAACCCCTTCATTGTAGCAATATTTGTCCCGGGTTCAAGGCCGCTTGTCTTTTCTTCTCTTGCCTTGTCTTGCGTGAAGCGTCGAAGTAACTCGGGTAAGCTCGGGAAAGTTCAGAGGAGCATCGCGCCACCTTCGCACTAGCTGCCGCCTAATGGAGAGAGGGTGTGTTGATGGAGAGAGAGAAATGCGGCAGCGTGCACGCGCATTTAGAGGTCAGAAAGACGAGGCGAAGAATGAACACATGCTTTTCGCGCATCTACACGGTTTATAAGAGTGTTAAAACCCTACCTCTTTATTTTAACATTAACGCTGGAACGAATACATCAGACTAACTAGCTGAATGCGTCCACTATCCTACCCCGTCATGTTTACAAGAAACTAAGTGACCATCACTACAGTAAGCTTTTTTGGTCTGTGACCCGAACGAACATGATGACGTTCAAATCACGGCAGACTGTGCTTTGTAACGATTAATTTCTTTGTGATTTCATTTGGCTGAGACGCATTGTAATCGTGACGGAGGTGACAGGACGTGGAGAACCAGACGCCCAACCACAGGCACGGATGGTTTGATTGCAGCGCCGCCGCTAATCACCCAACTACCTCCGCATCCAGGACGGCGGAGTCATACGAATCATTCTCTCAAGATTCTTCGCGGAGCCACGGAATTGCTTTTTTAGTGAATATGCAGCGCAAGGTACAAGACACGGGACAGAAAGAGTGAATGACACACATGGGCCTTGACTATCAACTTCATAGTGGACAGCTGTTAGTTGATAGAACCTGTGTGTAACTTTCACTGTTTCTGTCCCTTGCACTGCACATTCATCATGCAGAACCAACTAGCCCGTCAACTCGCTCTTGTGAACGTTTTACTTCTTTGCCTAGAGATTACCACCATTAAGGTGCGCTAGTCGAGTCAAACACTTCGTCGTCCTCAAGCATTCGCCTCCGCCGGTGCCTGGCAGCCAGCGCTACAATGAGCTCGGGCGTATTGATGCAAGTAAGTGTCTTTATAAGTGTGTTTCTGCCCAGAGAATGCAAGGATTTTCTCCCACAGCCTACGTCACCTGCGGCCGCGACCAATAACGCAGGACCCAACGAAAGGAAAGTGAAATAAATTGTTACATACAGAGCCCCAAATCCGCTAGCGCTCTCTGCTTGAAGGCCTGTACTTTGATTCCGTGGCACGCGTTGAGGCTGCTGTCATTCCTCAGATAGATGGCAGGTCGCCAACACAAGGAAAATTAAACTTTATCCAGGCATTTACGAGTTGTGAAAACGCGGTGCTGGCACCGTCGTGCAGCATGGTTGAAAGAACGAAAGAGTCACGATTCACGTAACATGAGACTCAGGGAGGGAGCTTTAAAAAGGGAGTAAGCACGTAGGCGAGAGTGAAGGCGCACGGGGAGAAGAAAGAAAAAGAGCGGAGAGGAGAGGAGTCCAGTGTTTGCAGATGAAGCCGGCGCCTGGGCGGGAAATTCGAACTGGACTCGCGACAGCACACTCCCCGTCTGGGAATCCACGGAGCTGTGCTGACGTGTCTCGCATGGGCTCCCGCCTCGAAGCCACTTTTCGGCAGAAAGAGTCAGCCTTCGGGCTCGAATATTTTGGACGACATCTGGGCCATTGTCCAGTGCCTGCTGCAGCCGGATTTTGCCAATCTACGGACACCTAGGCATATTGCCGGCTGACTGCCGGCCTAGCCATCGAGCTCGACCTAGCTCGTCACCTCTCCGCCGGGAACTGAGCGCCCAGGGACCCGCACAGATGGAGTACGCCGTGGAAGGCGAGAAAATATCACCGTCGGAGATCGAGGCCGGAAAATGGGAAACCATTCTTCGTTACCGCGACCGACAACGAGGCCTGAAGAATAAAGGGCCCGCATCAACCGACGACGAGCCTGCGCAGGGGCACGGCCAAGGCAAGTCTAATTCCAATTTTCCATCGCGAAAGAACGGGAAGAAGCTACTTGCACTCAGCAAGAAAGCCCTTCTCCCGCGCTTACCGACCGACGACTACAAAATCGTCTGCCGACCACAAGGTTGGAATCTGAGGGACTTTGCGCCCGGACTACTACTCTTCTGCGCCTGCGAGGTGGCCAGGCTGCCGTATGATACGGTGAAGAATGAAGACATTATCAGAGTCAATACGGCCAACAACACCTTTACGCTATGCACGCCCGATCGTCAACGGGCGACTGCATACGCCAATATTGAAAAACTGAACCTCCAAGATCAAACCTACAACGTAACGTCGTACGTGGCGGCGCCCGAAGACTCGGTAAAAGGGGTCATTTACAACGCCTACGCGGGAGACTCGCCCGAAGCGGTTCGCCAAGGCTTCGGAAACCGAAACGAAGGAATAGAAGTTGTGGATGCCCGAAGGATCGGGAAATCCAGAACAATACTAATCACCTTTTTTGGAAAGAAGCTACCCAGCCAAGTAATCTATCAGTGCGGCGTCTTTCGGGTCCACCCCTTCAGGGAGCAACATGAGGTATGCTACAACTGCAGGAGAGTTGGACACCGGGCCGATGTCTGCTACAAACCTACAACGAACCTTTGCCGCCGCTGCGGAGAAAATCACTCGCCTCCACCTGAGGGAGAACAGCCAACCTGCCAACCCGTATGCATCGTCTGCAACGGGGGCCACAACACAGGCAGCCGGAACTGCAAATTCCGGCTGATCAACAAGAACAAACAAGGAACGCCCCATGGCAACCAGACACCCAAGCAAGGGGACAACGACTCATCACTACACGGACACCAGTCTAGGCCCAGGAAGAAGGAACACGGTGCTACCGGAAAAGGAGGAAGCCACAGCCGGAACAACTCCAGCTCCTTCCCGCCCCTGGGGAACCCCGCAGGGAAAGACAAGAGGAGCTCAAGCCGCGGACGCAGCGATAGCCGCTCCAATAAAAAGGTGAGCTGGCCAGCAGAGGCCTCCCAATCTATTGACGCTCGAGAGAAGGAGTTTCAGATCCAACTACAATCCCGAGACAGAGAAATTGCCAGCCTTAAAAAAGAGTTGGCTGACATTAAACGCCTGTTACAAGCGCATCAGGTACAGAATGCCACTGCGGCTAGAATGCCCCCCACCGCGTCCCAGGATTCGACCAATAATGCGATGGAAACAGACGCTATTTGCCACACTCCCTCCAACGCGTCCCAGTCTTCAGCCCATAACGCGACGGACACAGACGCCAGAATAGCAACTAAAAGACCGCATCCTACAAAAGAAGGCGAGGAATCCAAAAGAAAGGCCGAGGCTTCGGACGCCGACACCCCGCAGCCGTCGAAAGCGCCTACCAAACTCAGGGCAGACATCAATACTCTGTCAGAGAGAACTAGCGCTATATCAACAGAACAAGCTACCTTCCAAGGCCTCGTTACTACCAAATTTGCAGAGATAGATATTCGCTTTGCAACACTAGAGGGACAGGTATCCCAAATAGCCACCTGCATGCAGCAAATAATGGATAGGCTTACAACTATCGAGGCCCGCCTACCCCCCACCGTGGATCTGTCCACGACGCCACAACCATCTATAACCCAACATGGCACCACGCCAAAAATTTGAAATTTGGCAATGGAACTGCAGAGGCTTCCGCCGCAAGCGGGCCCACTTGCAGCTCCACATCCAACAAGCACCGTCTGTTCCAACCCCAGACGTGATTGCATTGCAAGAAGCTAGCGGCAGGGCTACACTGCCAGGCTATAAAGCATATCTGCTACCTCATTATGATACTAGTAACGCAGCCGGCTCCTTCACAGCCACTCTGGTGCATAGAAATATCACCGCAATTCAACATTTTATAAATGATTCGGAAGAAGATTACACCCTACTTGAAATAGTACCAAGGCAAAAAGGAGGCTCAAATCTCTTCATCCTTAATGTATACAACCCTCCCAGAAACAAAGGCAATGGACTCCCACACTTGTTGATAAACACAGTAAAGCTGGCTGCTAGGGCTCAACTATTAATTGTGGGAGACTTCAACGCTCAACACCCAGCATGGGGATATACCAAAGCAACTCCGAAAGGGAACCTGCTCTGGCAAATCATACAGTCACTAGGGCTCACAACGCTAAACAACCCGAGCGACCACACACGCATGGGTAACAGTGTATGTGTAGACACATCTCCAGACTTATCCCTCTCTAAAAACGTCAAGGACGCAAAGTGGGTCAACACCGGGCAAAACCTTGGCAGTGATCACTTCATCCTTAGCATCACGTTCCCCACGACAAAACTTAAAAACAAAGCAAAAGAAATACGAACCACGGATTGGGACAAGTTCAGGCAACTTCGCGACAAAACAGCTCCAAAGGAGATCTCTAACCTTAGCGACTGGGTTATCTCCCTGAATGAGGATGTCAGCTCCACTAGCGTTGTGGTGCCAGTTGAGAAGGAGGAGCAGATTGCAGACTCAAAACTGTTACACCTGTGGCAGGCACAAAAAGGCCTCCAAAAACGCTGGAAGCAGCAAAAACACAACAAGCGACTACGCAAAAAGATTGCTGAAATCGAGAGGCGAATCGAGGAACATACACTTACTCTCCAAACCCAACAATGGAACCAAATATGTGAAAGCGTAAATGGACAGCTCGGAAATAAGAAGACATGGCATCTTCTAAGACACCTGCTCGATCCAGAACAAACACGTCCCGTGCAACAAAGTCAACTGTACAGACTCATACATAACTATGAGGGTACAACTGAAGACCTAATCAAAGAGCTAGCAGAACGTTATCTAAACACGGATGATAGTACCACACAACCAGACTACCGGGGGACTCCTAATCCAAATTTAGACGCAGACATCACAGACGCAGAGGTCTGGTACGCAATTGGAAAACTGCGGACAACATCTGCGGCAGGACCAGACAAAGTTACAAATAAGACTCTCAGGAACTTAGACGCAACGTCGATCGCGGCGGTTACAGACCTTATGAACAAATACTGGCATGCAGGCAACATACCACCAGAGTGGAAACACGCGAAAATCACTTTCATTCCTAAAGCGGGTAAGAAACTCAGCACTGAGAATCTACGGCCAATTTCATTAACTTCATGCCTAGGCAAACTCATGGAGCATGTCATCCTCAATAGGCTCCAAAACTATGCGGAGGACATGAACCTCCTACCTGAAGCAATGTTAGGATTCAGGGCCCAACTATCTACCCAGGACATTCTCTTGCAGCTTAACAAGGACATAATTGAAGCTGACGAGGGAACAGGAACGAAAGCAATATTGGGTTTAGACCTTGTTAAAGCTTTCGACAACGTCACCCACAAAGCCATCTTGACAAACTTGTCAGAAATCAACCCCGGAGAAAGGACGTACAACTACATCCGATCCTTCCTCACTAACAGAACAGCAGTGATAACGGTCGGAACAATAGAGTCTGCCCCAATCAAACTAGGAAGTAAAGGAACGCCACAGGGCTCCGTCCTGTCCCCTTTCCTTTTTAACCTCTCCCTCATCAAAATTCCCCCCAAACTGGCACAAATACCAGACCTCCATCACACGTTCTATGCAGATGACATCACACTTTGGGTAACCAAAGGATGCGAAGGCTACATAGAAGACACACTCCAAGCAGCAGTGGACATCATCGAGGCATGCGCATGGGATTCCGGCCTCACTTGTTCTGAGCAAAAATCTGAACTCTTCGTGATCCGTCGTAAACAAAGAGGTAGGCGTACCACGACATCCCCCCCGCAAATAAACGTCTATGTTAATCGACGATCTGTCAAAGAGGTACAGACCATGAGAATACTGGGGTTGTATTTACAAACAAATGGAAAAAATACTGACACATTCACTAAGCTAAAACGCACGGTAGAAGCGACGGCGCGATTACTCCGCCGCATAGCTAACCGCAGACAAGGGGTGAGGGAAAGAGATTTATGCCGCCTAGTGCAGGCCTTTGCGCTGAGCAGGATACTCTATGCCACCCCTTATCTGAAATTTTCGAAAGCAGAAAAGGACAAATTGGATAGCATGATACGGCAGGCCTATAAGGCTGCGTTAGGACTCCCACTAAATGCCTCAACCGAAAGGCTTATGAGGTTAGGAATACATAACACCTACAATGAACTGAAAGAAGCCCATTTTGTGGCTCAAACAGCGCGATTAGCCAATTCCAGAACTGGCAGGAGTATTCTTACCAGGCTCGGAATTAACTTTCAACCTACGAATAACGATGCTAAAGTAGACTTACCCCGCGCCTATAGGACGGCCCTACTAATCAAACCACTCCCCAAAAACATGCACCCCTTACACCATGAGGGTAGAAGACAAGCACGAGCCAAAGCCTTATATAAGAAATACAGACAGTGTGCTGCAACACTTTATGTAGATGCGGCAGAATACAAAAATACCAATGCCTTTGCAGTTGTGGTTGTGAACGAGAATGGTGACCACATCGTCTCGGCGACAATCAAAACGAAATCCTCTGAAACGGCAGAAGAGGCGGCTATAGCCCTCGCCCTAGCACATACCCAAGGGAGCATCATCCTCAGCGATTCCAAAATGGGTATCAATAATTTCGCTAAAGGGCGAATTACGAACACCTCCCTTAGAATCCTTAACGCAACCAAATTCTCACCAAATTATTCCGAATTGATATGGGTCCCGGCCCATTCGGGGAATCCGGGGAACGAGGCAGCCCACAATAAAGCCCGAGGTTTCGTCGACCGGGCAGTGGATGAGTCTGGCTCCCTGAATTTCACGAAGGACTCAATGATCACATATCATGATCTCACCAATCATTTTAAACTAGAGAGGAGAATTTTCCCCCCTCCAGACAAAAGACTTACTAAAGAACAAGAGGTTACGTGGCGTCGTCTACAGACGAGATCGATACGCACCCCATCACTCCTCGCGCACATTTATCCAGATCTTTACAACCCAAACTGCAAACACTGTGGCCAACGTGCTACCTACGATCACATCCTGTGGGACTGCAAAATAGAGCCACCTCCGGGTGATCTAGTTACAGCTCCTTCTCTCGAGCGGTGGGAGACCGTGCTGGCTAGCTCTGACCCCAGAACGCAAGTTTTGGCGGTGGAGTGGGCTGACAAAGTCGTCGAGGGCTATGTACTCTCGACCACTTAACGCGACTTCTTGCCAAGCTCTTCCCGGCGAATAAAATGTTTTACAATCAATCCCCGTCTGGGTATACATAAAACCACTATATGATGTTTTCAGTCCTCACGCGGAATAAGCAGGACCGTCTCAGTCACAGGACGGAGAAACGTCTTGATCACTGCCCGTGTTGCCGTCTTGATCTCGACCTTTCGCACCTTGCCGTCCGCACTCGCGATAGCGTTCACAATGAGTCCCATGGGCCACTCGTTGCGATGAACATGACTATCTCTCTGGAGAACGAGGTCACCTGCCTTGAGATTTCGAGTTGGGCCCTGCCACTTACGGGGACCCTGCAGTGTGGTAAGGAACTCGCGTCGCCAGCGGCACCAAAAGGCATCAGCCAGCCATTGCACCTGCCGACACTGTCGGCGATATATATCCTTGTCAGTTAAGGCAGTGTGTCCGTCGACCTTCTGGTTCCGAAGCGTTGCAGGAGGTAGCACTTCCCAGCACTCGTGGTCCGTTGAGACAGAAACGAAGGGTCGCGAATTTATGATCCCTGGGACTTCTGCCAAGAGGGTTACCAAGATTTCGTGAGTAAAACGACGAGAGGTATTCTCACGAAGCATGGAGTCCAAAATTCGCCGTGTGACTCCTATCATTTTTTCCCACACTCCTCTCGTGTGAGAAGCATGAGAGGGATTGAATACCCAAGTTCATCCATAGTCTAGCAGGAAAATTCCTAGCTTCTCGTGGACTGGGCCACTGGTGTTCAGTATTAGTTCGGAGCATGCTCCAATAAAATTTGTCCCGCAATCAGACCTGAGTTGCTTTCAATCAGACCGCAATCAAGCCTCTGCTGTGTGTTCCGTGTTCCATGTGTCTGCATACGTTGATGCGTCCCAAAGCTCATGCTGACCCGAAGATGGATATACCAACTGGCCTAGAGGAATGCCTTTTTTCTCAGTTGCTTTTCCGGCCCCCTTATGGAAAAGAATCTGCGGAGCGCATTAATAAAACTTGAGGTATCCATGCTCTTGATTACTTCGATATGAACAACGCGGATGTTCATGCAAGTGAAGAGCACGGTCCACCTTTTGCTGTTGGCCTCACCGCCTCTGGTTTGACGAGACGCGACTTGCCACGGGCCAAATACATCTAGTCTGACATAAGTGAAAGGCGACTCGGTGCTTAGTCTTTCTGCAGGCAGATCTGCCACCTTCTGCTGCAGCTGCCTTCCTCGGAGCTTGCAACATGTAACACAACTGTGTATGTATAAGGCGATGCTACGCTCAGCTCCGACGATCCGGAACCGAGCTGCCCTGACTGCTCCCTCAGTGAAGTGGCGTCCTTGATGTTTGAATTGTTCGTGGTAATGCCGCACAATCAGGGTGGGGACGTGGTGTCACCCTGGCGTGATGATTGGCTTCTGCTCTTGCTGGTCGAAATGGTTGGCCCTGTCTAGTCGGCCGCCAATTCTCAAAAGACCGTCGGAATCAACCTACGGATCGAGTTTCCACAGAGGGCTTCACTTCGGTAGTCGCTTTCCTCGCTGCAAGCTTTTCAACTCCTCTCAACAGGCATCCTTCTGGACAGACAGAATAATGAGTTCCTTTGCTCGGACTAGGTGTTCTGCAGAAGGTCGCAGTTGGTGAGATGAGCTATTATGCGGACAGTCTGACACGTTGGCAGACATGCCCCGAAATTTGTCCACTAGCCGTATGAGCATTGCAACTGCGCGAGTAAGCCTAATCCAACTTGAGGAGCACTCGAACCGCTTGCTGCTAATTTGTTTCACGTCTACACTGATTGCGAGAACATTTGCCTGGGGCCGCACCTCCGTATCGAAATCAGCATCGACCAAGCCGAACTTGCCCTTCAATACCTGCGAGCAATGTTCTTGATGATGCAAAAACTCCGGGCATGTCAGCAAGGTCGATCCTGCCATTAGGGCTGGTGACATAGACCTGGTTCCGAGATCCGTAGGGTTTTATGTCAGAAGGAACACAGTGCCATTGCTCTGGCCGTGTAGAACTCCTGATGCCTTCTGCCCTGTTACTGACACACACAAAAAAATCTTCGGATCTCATTACGTATGTAGCTTAGCCTTTCCTATGGCGAACCCGACATGACACGTACCATCTGGATATGTCACTCCGAGGTAAGCCACTGCAGCCACAGCTTCGGTTGATGCGTCAGAGAATATGTGTAGCTCCTTGCACTCTGCGGTGGTGAGTGAGGCAGGGGCATAGGTGCGAGGTAAGTTCTGCTGCTCGAGTACTTGCAAGGAGTTTTTCCACGTCTTCCACGCGGATCTCTTGTCGTCAGGAAGTTGGCAGTCCCGGTCGCATGTCTCAGCGACTAGCTCTCGGAGGAGGGACTTCCCTTGAACGATGAATGGAGCAACAAACCCGAATGGGTCGTACAGGGTATTCACCACTGACAAGACATCGCGCCGAGTAAATGGCTTCTCTCGGATTGGAGTCGTAAATGTCAAAACATCCTTCTTAAGATTCCAAGAAACTCCCAGACTGCGTTGGATAGGCTGTGAGCCATTGCACAAGTCAAGATCCTTCAAATCATTGGCACGGTCTTCTGGAAATGTTTCCAACACTGTAGGGCCGTTAGACGCTATCTTGTGGAGCTTAAGGCTTAATGCAGCCAACATCTGTTGCGTGCGGCGTATTAGGCTGATGGCGTCCTTGTCTTTGGAGAGAAATTTCAACCCATCGTCGACATACAAATCTCTCCCGATTAACTGCCTGACGTCGCTGCCAAATTCTTCTTCTCGTGCTGTTGCCGCACCCCGTACGTTGCAACTGCTGGTGAAGGGCTATTTCCAAACACATGTACCTTCATTCGGTACTCCACCACGTCACTGTAAATGTTTTTGTTGCGGAACCACAGAAATCTTAGATAATTTCGGTCGCCGTCTCGTACCAGGAAGCAGTAGAACAAGTGCTTATGTCCACAGTTATGGCCACAGGTTCCTTCCGGAATCTGGTGAGCACTCCAAGCAGGCTGTTGATCAAGTCTGGGCCGGTAAGCAGCACACTGTTTAGAGACACGCCCTTAAACTGTGCACTGGAGTCGAACACGACTCGTGTCTCCCCGGTCTGTCGTGGGTGGCAAACACCAAAGATGGGAAAGTACCAACATTCTTCTTCTTCTCGAACCGGTGGAGCTTCCTCGGCATGGCCGTTCATGAATATCTTGTCCATGAAGCTCGCGAATTGTCGCTCAGCCCTGGCTTTCTCTTCAAGCTCCGTTGGAAAGCAGTGAGTCGTGACTCGGCCAAGCAATTGTTATTCGGAAGCCAAGGTCTTGGAGAACGAAAGGGAAGAGGCGCTAGCCAACAGTTGGATTCGTCCCTTGAGAACTCGTCGTCCATCAGCTTCAAGAACTTCCTGTCCACGACAGGAAGGGACGGTCTCTTGTCATCCACCGTTGTTTGGAACAGCGTTTCAGCGATCCCATCATCATAGCTGCCTTTCCTAGCAGCGTGCTGAGCTGATTGGAAGCAGTGTGTCGACCCTTGCGTGCCAGCGAGCTTCTCCTTGACCAGAAAATGATTCTGGTATGGCTCGAACAGGGAGGGACGACCATTTTCAAGGACTTTTTTTGAGGTTGCTGACACAGTCCGGTGGGCGCCTTCCACTTATGAAGACATTCCCTACGATGACCCATCCCAGATACAGTCTCTGAGCAAATGGAGCATCAGCAGGCCATTGCGTTGTTGTCAAACCTTGTGTGCACTTCCAAACGAGGAATGAATTTAGCTACAGCTCTGAGATTAGGGTGATGCAATGCCACTTCCGGTGTTCGAATCCCGTTCCTGTTGTTCGGTATCTCGTTGCACTCGATGAGTGTCGGCAAGGGTAGCTTCACGGAGCCACGAATGACTTCAATCAGAAGGCCATATGTCCTTCCTATCGCCTCTGTAGTCCTCTGTAGTTCCAGCAAATGTCTTTAGTGTGTCCGGGAACTGTCACCATTGAGCCCGAAAATGTCGAAGAACTCTGTTGTTGAAAGGGACCTGTTGCTCTGATCATCTAAGATGGCATACATTTTTTCAGTGTTGTGAGGCTGAGTCGGATGACTGACTTTCATCGAGCAGATCTTAAAGCAGGATTTGCCTTTGCTGCTTTGACCGCAGACCTCCGTAAACTTAGATGACACTTATAGTGCGGAATCTTGGTCTATAGTTGCATCTTCAGAGTCATTATTAGTACAGGACACCCATATGGCTGATGTCGTTATGAGCTACAAGGCAGTTATGGCTGATATTTCCGGCATGAAGTACTGTAGCATGCCTATCGCCACCACAATCATCACATTTAAGAAGTTTAATAAGGTAGAACTTTGGGCTTGTTGGTGCATCACTTTTGAAAAGTGCTCGTCTTTTTCAAATTTGAGAACTGTTTTGCAGTCTCTTGCAAAGTGGTCTGTGGAAGCGCAACACCTGAAGCATATCCCATAATTTTTCACCAGATACTTTCCTTCATCCAGCTGTTTTTCTCTGGAGGCGCGACACTTCCGGAGGGGGTGAGCCCTCCTGTGCAGAGGACAATGCTTGGTTGTATCATGTCACTTGTTTGGTGCGTTTGAGGGCGAATGGTCAATGCCTGCCTCCACGCCCGTCAGTTGCACTGAGATGGGCGTTCTTCTCGTGCTGTCATTCGTTGCCCATCTGTCTGCTCTTGGGAGCCTTGGAGGGCTGCTGCTTGCTGAGTTGAGTGTGAAGCTAGGATCATTTCTCGTTTTCGCTTGGTCCCTGATAAAGCTGGCAAAGAACAAGAAAGGGAGACATGCAACCTGATGATTTTGTTTGTACTTCGAGCCTTTAGCGATCCACATGTCTTGCAAGCGCTGGGGCAGCCTTTCTACGGGCAGCCTTTCTACAGTGTGGTTTAAACCTCTTGCAGTGTCCCCATAGGAAAGCCCAGTCAGGTGAGGGTCACATTTTGCAGCCTCAACTTCAAGAACTTCCCAGCTCTCAGTTTCTGGGTGTCTTTGTCGGACATTCTGGGGAAACTTGATATTCTCCTGAAGATGGCCTCTTCTATAATTTCCGGGCGACCATAGCATTCCTCAAGTCTTCCTTAAACTACCTTTCACCCGGCCTCGGGGCTGTCGACGTGCACGGAACGCAGCTGCTTTGCATTGCTTGACGACTCGGTCCCGAGCCATTTCACGAGAAGTTCCTCACTTGCCGTGACTTCAAGAGCCCGCGTCATTCCCTTGAACGTAGCTTTCCACGACCGGTTGTCGTGGCAGTTGTCGAACCTCGTAAGCGAGCCACTCGCAATGTCGCGTCGAATCACATACTTTGCTATGGCGGTCAGTTCGGGGGCTTTAGCTTCATCTCCCTGCTGACGAGCAATGTTCTGCACGATTCCTTGATTGTGAGGGCTTGGTGTGCATGGAGCGTAATCTACCGGTGCTCCATCGACGTCCTGGAGGACGTGATGCTCTCCGTTTCCATTCTGCTGCGATTGCAGGCGTGGGCCGATGCGCACGTGATCCTGATCAAGCACGTAGTCAAAGGTACGTTGAGCGCGGTCTTCGGATGCCTCGGAGACAGTAAGACAGATGTGATGCTCCCCGCTGGGCTGATCTACGGCAGCCTCCAGTATCTCTGCTTGTGCTTCCGCGGCGGCCGCTTCTCTTTCCAACTGCATCACTTGTAACACAGTGTCTAGCTCGACTTTCTTGAGCTCGATTTCCGCAGCCACACTTTTCTCTTGTTATTCCAGTTTGGCCTTTTGCAGTTTCACCGCGGCTTCTTTCCTCGTAAGAGAAACCTGTACTCGCGCCGCAGTGGCCTCCGCTCTTGCTCTGGCGGCAAGCATGCTTGGCGTTGTCGAGACGGCCGAACTCTCCGAACGAGCTGAGCGCGACGAATGCCGTGACTGCACAGAGCTTGCCATTTTCTCAGAGCATGCGAAATGAGATTGGTCCGCGCTCACTTAAGCAGCAGGCGACTTGTGGTCTTGCGACGCCATGCCGTCCGTGGCTGCGATGCGAGAACAGAACGTCTGAAGAGCGGAGCCAGCCAGCGGAGCCGCTCAAACCTAAGTGTTTTCGAAGAGCGCGCAATCGAGGCACCCACTAGGCGTTCATCGCGTTTTTACTATTCTGATTCCGTGGCACGTGTCGGGCCTGCAGCCACTCCTGAGATAGATGGCAGGTCGCCAACACAGGAAAAATTAAACTTTATCAAGACGTTGTAAGACGTTTAGAAGTTGTAAAAATGCATTGCTGGCACCACAGTCGTGCAGCGCGTTTGAAAAAACGAGAGTCACGAGTCACGTAACATGAAACTAAGGGAGGTAGCTTTTAAGAGGGACAAAGTACGTAGGCGAGATTGAAGGCGCACGGGGAGAAGGAAGAAACAGAGCGGAGAGGAGAGGAGTTCAGTGTTTGCAGATGAAGCCTGTGCCTCACTCGGAAGTGGCCTCAGTACCGAGAATTGTTTCCTCGGCCAGGGTGTCCGGTATGTAAACACGAGGACATTGAGGCCGACATTCATCACTTACTGTGGGATTGCCCAGCTCTTAAGCCTACAAGGATCCGGCATTTGATGGTAGCAGGTCTTTCACCAAGCAACCCTGCTTCATACATTGCCTGGACGCAGGGACCGTACCATCGTTCTCTACTGGACTTCATCAAATCAGCTAGCCTTTTTCCATTCATTTAGATCATTCATCACACCTCCACCCATCATTGATACCCTGGGGCAATAAATTTCGCTTTCAAAAAAAAAAAGCCGGTGCCTGGGCGGGAAATTCGAACTGGACTCGCGACAGCACAGCCTGGCATACAATATATGCCTGAGCAAGTACATCAGAGGCCGTATTCTACAAGCTGTCCAATTTCCGTGCTCCATTCTATGCCATTTGGTCAACTGTCAATGGTCACTAAGCTATACCTGCAGCTTTCAAGCCTCTATGGAAACCGACCCGGACATAGGGTGGCTGGCGACTGGACCTCAGAATTGGATGCATATCGCAGCCAAACATAGCCTGTGGTACGGTCCGGTCGCCTGCTGCTGACAGAGCGCTGCGATGCACCTCATCATTGGCTACATATCGCAGCCACTGGCAGCCAATGGTAAGGTCCGGTCGCTAGCCACAAAATGGTCGCGTTTCATCCCAGGGACGCTTGGAACCCGCGGGTGTATCTGAGTGACAAATGACAAAGTACCAAATGAGGCGAAATGGAGAACGGCCAATGGACAACTTATGAAACATGGTCCCACGACTTCTTTTCATCTTACTGCTATTTCGCGCTGGGGCAGAATTGGCCATCCTTTTGTGTACGCATATAGTTTTGGACATCACTTAACACTCATGTAATATCACTATGACCACGTGTCCTATTCGACAATGAAATAGCCTCATTGTTTTGAAACAAACTTATTAAAAGGAAATTAAGTATTTCCATGCTCCTGCTATATCTGGCGCGATCAGAAATATGGAAAATTTTAGGCCGCAACCTTAAAGTAACGTAGACGACGGTGTTCAACATGTGCATGAAAGGCTTGTTTGACAGCAGCTTTCGGACTTCACACAGCATGAAACTGTCTTCGGTTCGAGCGACCTTCACCAATCGATGTCGGTTGGAATACTCGATATGATCGCTTGTGCAGGCGAGGACTAAGAATGTGTAAAACAATAAATTGGCTCTGCATAAGTACAAGATGCATAAGGTCTCTAGTTAATATGCCACACAAAAATACCTGACAGCTTTCTTGGTTTGCATTTTGCTCTTGCATTATGCCTGGGTAATGTGTACCCCTAACAACAAAATAACGGCGTTTAGTTAAACGAAATTAAATTCAGATTTATTCTCGCAATACATGGAAGGGCAATGAAAGAGAATATAATTTTATATTACGACTAAGGAGCGTATTCTTCTCTTCAAGAATAAAGTGTACTGCTGTGACGCCTGGACATTTCATGTTAAATTCAGAACGTGCACACACCTTATTTTGCTGCGCAGGAAACAAGAAGCTCCGTGTACTATATTCCAAGGAATACGGCACTCTGACACACTCTAAGGATCAACCTCATCATGTTGACAAGTGAAACGGTGTACGTGCGTATCACAACAAATATTGAGTTCATGACTCCGGCTCAGTTGGTTGTATGTTCCTCATTTTACTACCTTTGCTGTGATGCGAAGCTGATTACAACGTTTCTGTCGGCGAAGCTAACGTGGACGACAAGAGAGACTCGATGCAGCTAGTTATGAAGTTGATGCTGGTCGCCTTCCGAACAGTGTGGTTGTCTATTTTGTGCCTTTATTCTAGCCACAGTGGCAATCAGCGCCGAGAATAAAAGGTTAGAAGTACACATGACCGGCACTGCCGTCTACTCTTTTGTCTTGTTTGTTACGCTCGGTGCCGTTTTCCACAATGAACTGTTACCAACTCGCCGAAAAAAACCTATTGCTCTATGCTAACCACAGCGATTGGCTGGAAGAATGGAGTGGCTACAGAGCAGTTGCATCTCTGCGATTTCTGAAAAAGTGTTACTGACCGACTTCTTTCGCAAGTATAACCTGAGCCCCAAGCTTCCTGGTGTGCATTGGAGCCCGGGGAAAGTAAAAGGCTGCACTTGTGAATTTAACGATATGGGACACAATTCTTGTCACACAAAATGCCATGCACAACAACTACAACAGACTGGAAAGAAGTTTCATGTCTGGAGTCGGGGCCTTGCATACGTAGTTACTGAGATTTAAACAAATTTTAAGAGGAATATTTCCAAATGTAGGCACGCAAGGTAAAAATGCATTCTTTAAAACTAATATATTCGCCTGTAGTTTGCGATATAAACACGCAGGTAAAGAATAATGAACACGAACTTGATTATTTCGATAGTTAATTACATGACCGATAGCAAAAATTATCCGCTAAGTTCGTGCCCGCCTGGCCGAATAATCATCGTGAGAAATGGTTTTCGTGTACTATTCCTTCTTTTTTTCAATGCTGAAGTTTTGAGAATCTTCTCCTAAGCTTCTTAGACAATTTCTTTGATAGGAAAGAACAAAACATAGAATAAAAGCACATTACACGGCCATGAGCTCACGGCAAGATATAGAGAAATTAAAATGAGGCAGCACTTAAATAGTTCATATTATTGTCAATGTACTTAGGAAAGCAAAGAGATGCTGGTGTGATCTATATTCCAACCGTACGCCAGGGCAGACATATTCAAAACAGCTAAGTCTTTAACCAGATCATATCAACAGAGAGCACAACCAATGCGTTTCTGAATGCAGTAATATAGTGGCAATTAAAAAAGTGCCTTCGTGTTTTCTCCTGCTGTTTATAACCATCCTAAGGACATAAGTCTCAAACTATGTTTGCGCAACGAGGCTGTGGCGCCTTAAAGAAGTATGGACACCTAACTTTTGGGTGCCTGTTTTCTAGGCTGTAATGACGCGTAAGGCATTATTAGGCATGGATTACCACCTGGTGTTCTGCTACGACCACTAAATAATTTATAGTAGCATTTTTCTCGTGCTGTTTCGATTTCGGTTTCAACAGCCGAATGAGGACTGTGACTTCTATTTGTGCTTACAGGTCACGTGAAACATGAAAAAAACTGCAAAATAATCTCCGCTTCCCCGTTCGTTGTGATTCCGGCTCTTGAGCAAGGATGACATCAGCACAGCAGTAAATTAAAAGAATAAAGCAGAGATAATATGGACGTTTTTCCGTGCCTCACGTGGCAGTTCAGTTCAGTTCAGAAAAACTTTATTTCCGGCACATGGTGGTCTCCCTACCCCTCTCAGGCTCGGCCGAAGCCTAAGCCCGATTAGGAGAAGAGGCCGTCGGCTGAGGACGCTGTAGCTGATGGTTCACACTGCAGCCGCCATGCGGGTTGCTTTGCGCTGCGCGTTGGGGTCCTCGCTCCGCAGCAGCGCCTCCCAGGCTTCAAAACTATTTATTTCTTCCTTAGCCCCTGGTGAGCTAAGACATTCACAAGCAATGTGGTTTTGTGTACCCCTTTCCCCACAGTCGATACATTTTTCGTCACCTGGGTTCTTAGCAATTTTGACTGGCGATATGATACCCCTGCTTGGATCCTCCTCCAGATATACGCCTCTTTGTGAGTAAGGGATACGTCTGGAGGAGGATATATTCTTCTTCCTAATTTGTAACCATCCGTAATTTCCTTGTACGTGATTGGGGCATCCTTAAGATTTGTGCAGACCGGTTGCTCCGCTGCTGCCCGGATGTAGGTTACTCGGGCTAGCAGGTGAGTGGCCTCGTTGCCAGCTATTTCTTCATGTGCTGGTATCCAGAATAGTGCAGCAGACCTATGTTTTGGCAAGCTTTCCAGAATGCGTTTGGCTTCCCAAGAGACCAAGCCCTTACTAAAATTTCTGACAGTGGATTTACTGTCGCAAAGAATGTACCCTGCATTAGATCCTGTCAGGGCGAGCGCCACCGCCACTTCTTCAGCAGTTTCCGTGTTCTGGGTTCTGACTGAGGCTGTGGTCAGGGGTTTTCCCTGACCGTCTACAACGGCCGAAACCGCAGCCCCCTCCAGACCCCCAGCAGCGTCTACGTATGCTACCTCCTCAGCAGGCAGCTCTCTGAACTTTTTTGCCATAGCCTTGGCCCTATGTTTTCGTCTATCTTTGTTGAACTGAGGGTGCATGTTTTTCGGTATGGGAGGAATTTTTATTTTGGACCTGATGTCAAGAGGTATATCTACCTTGTCTTCTATTTTGCTGTCAGGCTGTACCCCCACCCATTCCATAATTTTCCTGCCTGTCCGGGTTTTGCTAAGTCGTTCAAGCTGTGAAATTCTGCTTCCTTAAGCTCCGCCCATGTGTTATGAACCCCCATTTTTTCTAGTTCTTCAGTGGATGTATTTACAGGTAAACTTAGGGCTCTTTTTACACTTTTCCTAATGATTATATTCAGTCTGTCTACCTCCCCTTTGTTAAGTTCTATGAAGGGGGTGGCGTAACAGATCCTGCTTGTGATGAAAGCCTGCGTGAGCCTGAGCAGGTTCCGCTCCTTCAACCCCCTTCCTTTGGTAGCTATTCTTCTAATTAACCCTGCTATCTTATCTGTATACTGTTCTAGTTTCTTTATTGTGCTAGCGTTCTTGCCTTTGGAACTGATGAAGAAACCAAGGATTCTGATTTCCTCAACTCTGGGAACCTTGCGGCCCTCAACTATGATGTTGATGTCTGGCTTAGGTCCGTATATTCCTTTGGCGTACACTAGAACCTCTGAATTTTGAGGAGAGCAGGCCAGGCACAAAAGCACACTATGACGTCACAGCCATCACTCGGCTGTTGAAACCGAAACTGAAACAGCACGACAGAAACAATTCTATTATAAAATATTTAGCGGCCATAGCAAATACCCCATGGGGATTAAAGCGTAGTAGTGCCTTCCGCATCATTGTAGAGAAGAAAATATGCCACCAAAATTAGGTGTATATAATCCTTTAAGAGTAGCGCAGTGAACAAAACGAAAGTCCACAAACTTATGAGAGGGCTATGAACGAAACTTCGGAAAAATACGGAACTTACTTAGCAAGGGTAAAAACGTTTTCTTTTTTTTTCTGGTGCGATTTCTTTCCTCGGAAGAACGAAGTGCTTGACAAATGAGAGGCATACTAGCATTAATGAATTTAGATCGGTACTTAAGGCAATTGCGCTATTCGTGCCGCTAATTGAGAAAAAATTGCCATAACATTTACCTAATTCATTCCTTCTTATGAATGCCGTAATTTAGTGGCAAAGAAACAGCATTACATATTTACTAAGTTTTTACTCTTTCGTCAACTTTTCACGTTAAAAAGAATACAAAGCTATCTTTTAAACGCCAATAAATATATGTTATAATGTAGATGGATAAAAAATATTGCCAGAGAAAAGCCGCACACCGGCAGCACAGGTGCCGCATTCCTAAGTCTTACCTGTGTCCTTTGTTATTGAAGTCAAGGCTTCGTTTACATATGTGCATTGGTTCATATTCTGAAATGTAGCTTGAACTCATATTGATAATTGCTGGCGATAATTTGTGTGCTTTGCTCGCATTATAAAGATAGAGAGTATCGCGGGTGCTGATCACCTGAAAAAAAAATTAGTCACAGAGATCACCGCAACGGCAAACTTACTGTAGGAAACATAAGCCTGTGCGCTGCTAAAACCTGGACTTGCAGAAGCCTACTGGCCATTTCCCTTCTATACGCTGAGGACTGCTTTAAAAAATCGAGGCAGCACCCTCGCATTCACTGCATTTACAGATGTTACGAAAAAGCTGACTCAAATCTTTTGATAATATTTCTGTAGACCCACATATGACTTCAGCTCCCGACTTCACCTCTCTTGCTGTCAACAAAATGCCATTCACACCATTGATGAAGCTATGGCCTAACCGGTCTTGCTCAGGGTTTGTTGCAGCTCCCACCCATACGTTGTTTTAGTATCCTTGTTTTTTTTTAAGCGAGAGAGTTGCCCATTGCAAGGTGTGGCAGGCAGATCAGTTATCTTTTAGCCCTGTTTGTTCTCTTTTTTAAGTAACTAAGCTTGGAAGCGTACACCACGTTTGTGTTTACCTCTGTGCTTCCTCGCGTGATTTTTCCTTGGGCGGGCGTGTAGTTTTAAGGAAAGAAGGACCGACCGTAAAAATAAACGATATATTCGCTTTCTACATAATCGTCACAGTATTGAAATCACCTTTCCTCTGATGCTGTTTTAATGCAGGCTGCTAAACCATATGAGTTGCATTGTAGAATCAAGACCATTGTGTGTGTGTTTTTTTGCATATTTTTTGCAGCTTTATAGTAATTATTCGTGGGGACCGTCCACTCCACTGCACCCTAATTTTTTATCCTTATGAGTAATCAAAGAGTTCAAATGTTCTGCATATGTGGTTTATGTTCCCACCAGAGCTTGCAGTGAGAAAGATAGGCGTACGATGGAGGCGGTGTTCTGCTCTCTGTGCCTGGAAACTAGCCAAATCTGAGCAAACGAATGAGCTTACCTCCAATCATCTCCCCTCCTCCCCTCTGCCACCGTACGTAGGCAGCGCCCAGAGCATTGCTTTAGCAGTATGCAGCGATTTATCTCCATGATTTCATTGCCATAGTGGCCATGGCTGTGCTTCCGAAGATTTGGTGCAAGAGGGGGGTGGGGGAGGAATGGCGCTTTACTTTTCTTAGCTTGTTTCGAAGCACAGATGAGGGCTGCAGTGCTAAGGGTCGGGTTTCGATGGGAGAGTTGGCATCCTGCTAGCTAAGCGCGTGGTGCTTCTTGACAGTGCAGGCTTCACTCATCGAGGCTAAAGACAGAACACGCCGCCATTTTCGCCGGGTGCCACTGTTAACCTTGACGCTGTTACGTTTCGAAATATCCCGAGCCTCGGGACAGTGGGTTTCGGACGGACATCCGCTGGTCTGGCCAAACTGCTCCAAGCGGCTTCCTCGGGTTCCCGGCGCGCGTATGTTTTCAATTGTGTGCATCGGGAGAGCGGCGCCGAGAGGGTCGTGCGCTAAGTGGCAAAGCCCATTACAACCAGTTGCCGGAGGCGGCGAGAGAGTCTGGGTGTCCTGTTGGGTGGCCCGTGCCCGGCGGCGGGCGCGGCTGCTGTTGTTTACAGCGAGCGCCACCACCTGTGTGCCAGCCGTTCTGAAGACGCCTTCTCTTCCATTGTGCGGAACTCTGTTCGCAAGTGCTGCTTCGACTTGTGCCTTGTTTTCGCTCCTTCCACCTGGGTCGCCTTTCGTGTTTGTCATCGCTGCTGCAGGAACGGCCAGGCGCCGGAATTGGCGAGGGTGTGTCGGGGACGTCTCGGTGGGTGGTTCCCGAAGAAAGTGCACGTGGCCCAAAAGGGTAGTGATTGGACGCTTTTGATTAAACCAAGTTCCCCAACTAGGGACCTGGGGACACGGGACCCTTTAAAACGAGCCGTAGTGCTCATTGTGGACCGAAAAATCGCTTCGATCACCGTGTAAATAAATCTCTGTTAGTTTTCTCTATTGCTCGACTCGTCTCTGCATCGTCGTCAAACGCGATGCCCGAGTGCCTGCTGCCCGACTTCTGACGATCGGCTCTTCGCTACCCGTTGGGTCCGCTAACGGAGCAGACACAACGCAACAACTGGTGGCAGCGGTGGGATCGACTCCGCTGGGATCATGGTTGCACAGTTCGGTGAGTGCTGGGATTTTCTTCACTGAGGTTTCACCAGGCTTTGTACTTAGTTAGCTTACAAAGGTTTTGTATATTGTGGCTATCTTTGACATGTTGTTTCAAAGTAAGTTGAAATATTTCCTGGTAAAGTGAAAATCTTGCAGCTCTAGAGGCAGCCATGGATCTGAAAGCATTAAAAAAGCCGCTTTTGCTGGAGTTGGCCAAAAATTTGGGTTTGGATGTCCGGGACCAAACAAGAAAGCCAGCCATCATCGCGGCTATCGAGGCACTTCAGGCAGACGACGATGAGCTCTCAGAATGTCTGGAGCTAATTGCGGAAAGAGAGAAATCAGAGCGGGAAGCAGAACAGAGAAACGATAAACGCTTAGAGAAAACGCTTGAGCTTAAGCGTCTTGAACTGGAGGTGCTAAAGGCTCGAAACGAAAGCGGTGAGAGCATAGCACCAAGCGTAGGAGAGCAAAAGTCGGTCAGAATGAAAGACCTCATGCAACCTTATAGGAAAGGAGAGGACATAGGTCTGTTTCTGGTAAACTTCGAGCGCACGTGCGAGAAGGCAGGGTTTACCAGGGCAACGTGGCCACAGTGCTTGCTGACTCTATTGTCAGGTGAGGCTGCCAATGTGATTGCCCGCTTGTGTAAGGAAGATTCAGACAACTACGACAAAGTGAAGTCTAGTCTGCTGAAAAGTACAGAATGTCAGCTGAGGCATTCCGTCAAAAATTTCGCAACGCCGAGAAGCAGAGGGATGAGTCATACCCAGACTTCGCGTACAAGCTGATGGCTAACCTGGGAGAATGGCTAAAAGAAGCTAAGGCATATGACGAAAGCGAGAAAATGATGCAATGCTTCGGCCTCGAGCAGTTCTACCGTCGGTTGCCTGAAGACATAAGGCACTGGGTGCAAGACAGGCAAGACGTTACGACTGTCTCGAAGGCAGCTGACCTGGCAGAAGAGTTCGTCTCACGCCGTGCACTCGACAGAAAGGGAAGCCCTAAGAAAGAATACCAGAACAGGAAAGCATCTGGAGAGAGGGGGCAACTTTTCAAAGTGAAGGAGCAGGCACGGAGTGTAGAATCTTCAGAAAAGGGCGCGGGGATAAAAGAGGAAGCACCTGAAGCAGAAGAGCGCCAAAAGAAAGCATTTGAAAAGAGACGGGCGCCGGTGTGCTATAACTGCCAAAAGCCGGGACATATGGCGACGGTGTGCAAAAACCCAAAAGTTGTTTGCTTGTCAGTGGACAGCAACGAGGAAAATTTGAAGCTTCTAGAGCCCTACATCCGAGATCTTGTAGTGAATGGAAAGCCGTGTCGCGTGCTGCGAGATTCGGCAGCTACAATGGACGTAGTCCACCCATCGTATGTAGAGCCAGGGCAATTCACCGGGGAGTGTACCTGGATTAAACAGGCGGTGGAAGCCAATAGCGTGTGCCTTCCTATTGGTAACATAAGCATTGAAGGCCCCTTTGGAGTACTTCATACGGAGGCTGCCGTGTCAGCCAGCCTGCCGATGCAGTACCCCTATCTGTTTTCAAACAGATCAGATCAACTGCTGCGGCAGAAGGACCTGGTGTTCGGGGAGGGGACTGTCTACGCGCTAACTCGCTCGAAAGAACGAAAAATTGCCGCTGAGGCCATGCCGCTGGAAGCGTCAAGTAGCGTTGGTACAATGGAAAGTGAGCCTCCTGACGCGTCAGGAGAGGTCCCCGCAACGGCGACTGAAGAAGTAAACATTCTGGGCAGGCCTGAAAGTAGCAAGAATTGTATGGAGCTTAAAGAGGCCTCTGGTGAGCTTCTGATAACACCGGCATCTGATAGCCTGCAAAGATTGCTAGGGGTTGACCGATCGTCCTTGATAGCTGAACAAAGGGCAGACTCCACACTGCAGAGTCTTAGGTGCCGGGAGGAAGAAGGTGTTGCAAAGAAAAATGTGCTATTTCAAGAAAGGTCGGGGGTACTCTATCGTAGGTATCACGTGGTTGCAGAGTATGTCCCCTAAAAACGGCCGACTGCTCCGCTGGAGCCTCGCACTGCAGCAATACTCTTTTGACGTTCGGTACAAAAGAGGTAAATTGAACGGCAATGCCGATAGCTTAAGTCGCTGCTTTTAGTGTAACTGATAGTCTCGGAGATTCTGGCTTGTGTGCATTTTTTTTCCTGACTTATGCGTACTATCACTTTTTTTTATCGGGCATCTTGAACTCCTGTTTGTATGTTTGAAGAATGCTAAGGTTGCTTCAATTGCTGGCGTAATTGTGCAAGGATTAAAACCGTTTTGGTTGAAAAGAAGCCTGGTAAATTTCAGGGAGAGAGTCATGGCACTTGCTTGCTTTGCATTTGTGGTTTCTGTGTTGTTCAACTGATGCTGCCTTCCTAGGAAGTAAACTGGCCTGCAGAGAACAAGAAGCCGTCATTTTGAGAGAAAAAAAAAAGGGGGGAGCTGCAGAGACTTCCTGAAGAAACAGAGTACCAGCATCAGTGAAGCACATGGTGAACACCATCCGCCCCAGTTATCCCTCTGAACAGTGATTGTTGACCTTTGTCCATCGGGATCTCAGACGCCGCCGGAGAAGCTGTTACGTTTCGAAATATCCCGAGCCTCGGGACAGTGGGTTTCGGACGGACATCCGCTGGTCTGGCCAAACTGCTTCAAGCTGCTTCCTCGGGTTCCCGGCGCGCGTATGTTTTCAATTGTGTGCATCGGGAGAGCGGCGCCGAGAGGGTCGTGCGCTAAGTGGCAAAGCCCATTACAACCAGTTGCCGGAGGCGGCGAGAGTGTCTGGGTGTCCTGTTGGGTGGCCCGTGCCCGGCGGCGGGCGCGGCTGCTGTTGTTTACAGCGAGCGCCACCACCTGTGTGCCAGCCGTTCTGAAGACGCCTTCTCTTCCATTGTGCGGAACTCTGTTCGCAAGTGCTGCTTCGACTTGTGCCTTGTTTTCGCTCCTTCCACCTGGGTCGCCTTTCGTGTTTGTCATCGCTGCTGCAGGAACGCCCAGGCGCCGGATTGGCGAGGGTGTGTCGGGGACGTCTCGGTGGGTGGTTCCCGAAGAAAGTGCACGTGACCCAAAAGGGTAGTGATTGGACGCTTTTGATTAAACCAAGTTCCCCAACTAGGGACCTGGGGACACGGGACCCTTTAAAACGAGCCGTAGTGCTCATTGTGGACCGAAAAATCGCTTCGATCACCATGTAAATAAATCTCTGTTAGTTTTCTCTATTGCTCGACTCGTCTCTGCATCGTCGTCAAACGCGATGCCCGAGTGCCTGCTGCCCGACTTCTGACGATCGGCTCTTCGCTACCCGTTGGGTCCGCTAACGGAGCAGACACAACGCAACAACGCAGTAAACAGGAGGTAGCCGGAAATGATGCCTCTTTATTGCTGCTGCGACGAACGCTACGCCTTTTTAAATGCAAACATTTGTTGCGCTTTCAGCCTTGTGCATTTTTCATGCAAACAATTTGGGAAAGCCAGTGATATAACTGATCATCAGTTCGCAGCTCCCTTCAGCAGCTTTAGACCTAGCGCCGCTCATTAAGATATGAAACAATGTGTGCAGACTGTTGAAAAATCTTCACTCGGAAGCAGTTAGATGGTGTGTAGTATGGTGAAGGTCTGCTGTTCGTGCATGGAAACGTCTGGCGTCCTGTTAAATGCTCCAATGTACCAAAATTAAGCATAGTTACACTTGTGCATTCGTTGAGCATTCAGTCTTATTAGCACTGAAATATGAAATATTTACAGGGATGTATAGCGCGCAAATCATGAAGATTTACATCAGTTTGGACAAAATGTTTTCCTCCACCCAAAGCAAAGGTCGTTTTTGCAAAGCGTATTTCTTCAGAAGGTTACAGTTTATGAAAAGGTGTACAAAATGCGAATGACATCATCGAAGGGAATAAAAAACTTCCACTTAACGGCCCAGCCGCAAATATTCCGTAGGAACGGCGACAATCAAGGGGCAATCTGTTTTCAAGCTTATGTACACAGGCGCAGGCCTTCGCTGATGGTGCTTGTTTACAGCCTTTGCATAAGTATATCACCTTCATTCTATCACTCGAAAAAGAAATTATGTGCGTTCAGAGAACGTAGCGAAAGGCGCATTTTTCGGCACACGCAGGCAGAGACAACATACAGCTCCGCAGCGTTGTTCAGCTAATAAAGTACAAAACCTTTGTGCAACTTGTTTTCCCATAGTAAGAAGTGCACAGGGAGTTCTGCTCTCTTCAGGAGAGAGCATTATACTCGTTAGACAATTTTGGCAAAATAAACCGCTGCTAAAGATAGTAGAGGAGGCGATTTACTCTCTTTGCGAAAGTCCAATTTATTTCTGGAAAAAACGACCCAGGAATCACGCGTACCTTCCAACGCAAACACGATAACAGCGGGTGAAAATAAAAGAGCAGAATTTGGAACACCAAAGTTGCAAAGCAATTACCACATATAAGAATACCGAGCTGAGTATTGCGCTCCCACCCGGGCAACGTTCGGGAGACGCATCCAGTAAGCGATATGAACGGCGGCATCCATTTGATGTTCAGGTTTAAAATTACGTATAGATTTGAAAAGGAAGCGCAGAAAGCGAGAATTTAGTGAAGAAGCTGGAATTGAGGCGGCGATGTGAGGGATGAAACTTGAGTCCAAGATGTATTAAAGCAGCTATAGTGCTAAATTTCAGAAAGAAAAATTTAGCTTTCTGGAGATAAATAACACTGTTACCCACAAAAGCACCGAGTGCACACTAGAAGCAGGTGCAGGGGCTAAGGCAGATAGCCAGGTTGCTTGTAATCTCATCCAGGGCACGAAAGATCTGATTAATAAACGGCGAAGCATGAAAGCTTCTAACGCCGAACATTAGACAGAACTAGCACAGCTGTCAAAACTAAAAAGTATGCATCAGTGACCTTCATACGGAGCTCTAATATGGACAAGATTCAACCGGCTCTTAAGTAGGCCCGATCACTGAAAGCAGCAAAGAGAAAATTCGGCACGAGCGAAGATCAAATTTATACAATAAGGGGCACATAGAGGAGTGGCTTTCCCAGCTTGAATCGCAATAATAAAATAATTAAACAGGAATTTAAAGACTAGCTGGCATGATCAGGATGGTAACGGTAGAGGTGGATTTGTCATTTAAACGGCTATTTCAGGTGTAACCGAAGAAAAACAAAGCATTTAAAATAATTCAAATAGAAAATGAGGATCAACTTACTCCGTTTGATTGAAGGACTAGGGATGCATTGTGCAACAAACACTTGCCACTTTGCAGGTCTATTTTCTCATTTTGCAGCAAGTTCGTTGGCGGGAATCGTAGAAAGTATTACCCGAAAACGCCACTGTCATTTCTTTGGGACGTGTTTCCTAAGGTAAACGCTAATAAATCTGGGCAAACCTTTGGTGTCAGATAACCAGGAAACTACCTGGTTTTCGCAAAGGGTACTGGATAACAGACCATATTCGCACCATCAATGGGGTTAGACAGAAGTGCGCTTAATTTTGCCTCATATACAGGGTCATTGAAATTGAGTTTTAAAGATTTCGTGAAGTCCACCTTTGCACTTAAGTTATACAGAGACACAATTTGAAATGATATTTGTCAGCGTCTGGCATCTAATTAGCTACTCTATAATAATAAGCTTTTCGACCCACTGCATCTAACATAAACGTTTATATTAGAAAAGGTGAGGCGGTCGCATTTTCAGAATACTCCATTTTGCAGAAATTCTTTATAGCACGCGTGTCCATTGGTTTCGCGTGTGCGCATGCAAGCAAGTGGCAGTCAACGCGAAACTCCTCCCTACTGTGATGCAGCTGTTGCGTCGGGTTTCTCTTTCCCTTCGATAGCCAAAACTCAAATGGCAACAGGAATCAGCTTCATCGGTCGCTGTACGCCGCTGGCAGACGAAGCGCCTCGTCACATCGGAGGAGAGGCTAGCAGATCTTTACCAATGGGTTCAGACATACGAACTTCAATTAAATAGGAAGGAAAGTGAGTACATTGTTTTTCGACCTCTAAATAAGCGTGTCAAAAGAAAAATTGTAATCTATTTATAACTAGCCACACTTTAGTAACGAGCATCTCAATATTCCTTGGAGTTTTGTGAGTTTTAAATCAGAGATCTCGCGGGCTATATGACTCATTTCTAAGGTATTGAAACCTTTGCCGACATGGTCGGAAAGCAGCTCAGTTATACACCGGTCTAATCTTAAATCCATTATTCCCTTCTTGGGTGGGGAGCGACAAAAACTTATATATAAAATATATACATCCTGCAAAATAAAGCCGTGCGATTTATTGAGAAGGTAGATTATTTATGCCACTCTGGTCCAATTTTCAACGAGCAGCGAGTGCCGTTTCGATTGTTATCAAAAACAGACTAGCTCCATATTCTGAAAATACTTCTACAGGAAACATCACTACCATATGCGGTACAACACTTGAAAATGAGATAAGGTACACACGGACTATGGCGCACAGAAACTGACGTATTAAATGTGACTTTCTAATCACCCTGTTGTATTCGCAATTTTCAAGAAAAGTGTTTATGTCAATCTTTCAGAAGGAATGTTTCTGAGCATTTATGGACGCTCCGAGTCATATACTCGGAGCCATACAGTCAACTATTTCTGCTTGTATTCTTTAATCTCTGCATTCTTGCTGATTCCTTTGCGCCTGTTGAGGTCGTATAAATTTTGATCCTTTTTTTCACGCTTCGCAATCAGGTTATGCATTAGCTTGTGTACTTAGGTTTTTCTTTTCCGTTAATGCTTTGCTCTATGTTCATATATGAAGGATTATTCAAAATATGGAGACAGGGCTGACACATCTGAAGCATCTCTGTGCCTTTTTTCTCAGCCGCTTAGAGAACTGTACCATGTCGTCTAAATTAAAAATTAAATATGTTGCAAGAATACGGCTGCCTTTTCTTTTTCAATGTAATCATACCCGCCTGCTGCAGTTACTAAATTAAAATTATTCGGCTTTAGTTTATTCCTGTGCGGTTGTGGCAATTATTACCAAAATTTATGTCCCCCTGGCCGTATAACTTATAACAATAAAAATAATAATAATAATAATAATAATAATAATAATAATAATAATAATAATAATAATAATAATAATTGGTTTTGGAGGGAAAGTAAATTGCGCAGTATCTGTCTCATATATCGTTGGACACCTGAACCGCGCCGTAAGGGAAGGCATAAAGGAGGAAGTGAAAGATGAAAGAAAGAGAGAGGTGCCGTAGTGGAGGGCTCCGGAATAATTTCGACCACCTGGGGATCTTTAACGTGCACTGACATCGCACAGCACACGGGCGCCTTAGCGTTTTTCCTCCATAAAAACGCAGCCGCCGCGGTCGGGTTCGAACCCGGGAACTCCGGATCAGTAGTCGAGCGCCCTAACCACTGAGCCACCGCGGCGGGTATAACTTATATGCCGAAGTACATTGCCATTGAACGTGCGTCTCAGCGACTAATTTTAGAAAATCTGTAAACCTTAATTTTCATCAATCTTTACACTATGCTTAGATTACATAAAAAGCATTATATTAGACAAAACACCATCACTTATCAAGGCCCTGCGCATAGACTAATAACATAGAAAATATCTACAGGCAATGCACAGAGGCCATAGTTCTCCAAACAAGAAGTGACAAAATTCCAGCTAGGAATAACATTTCGAGAGTTCGCACAGCCTCTGGAGTGGCATTTACGGCGTATTTTAAATAGGTATTAAGAGGGTTATGCTCACTGGAACTGCGGCTAAAAGGTAATGAACAACATATCAATAAACTTCTATTTCCTGATAGCCTTGCTATGTCAATTAGCTCAAAAAGAATTTGCAGCGCGCCATTTTCGACCAAATCACTCAAACAAGCGCATGGGACTAAAAACTATAATGAAGGAGACTAGTGCTCAGAAGTCAGGTAGAAATAATATTTTTCAGGAGGCAGCCAGGCATTGAAAAGCGGATCCCGCTTATTTAGCGGCAACCACTTGTCTATAAAGACCTGCTTACTGATTTCAACATTAAAAAAGTGATTATGTCGTTTTGAGCAGCTCCCTTGTACCAATCTGTATAGGCTCAGTAGAAACAGGGAGATTAACTAAAAGTCTTGAACTAAATTGTGAACCACAGAACAAGATATGACAAGGAAAAAGGTATCAGTAACTTTAAAGGGGTACTGCAGCATGGTTTCAATATTAGAAAAAAATTCGTATTGTCATAAGCTTCCTTGCTAAATATTGGACCATCGCATGCAGAAAAGAGGGCCACATGAGTATGTCGGCGGACAGACCTCGTTGTTCCATTTCGGAAGTGGCCATTGTGCGTAAGTTACAACAAAGGAAAGAATATCGACAGAGCATTTTAAAGAAACTGTGCATCGACAACCGAGATACCATGATGACAATGTGCTGAAAAAGTGCAGAAGGGGTCGCCATTATAGTTTCCCTAGGTGAAACAAGGCTACAAATGTAAAGGCACGCAGTCTCGCCCCTTCAGCATGAGTTTCAGCATAGAGGCCTTACGGAGTTGGCAAAAGATGCTTTTCGATGACCACAGCTGGCTACAACAATAACGGTATAGTGCCAGAGGACATGTACAGAGGTTCAGTTAGAAAAATAGTCAGTTATCAACACGAAAACCATCAAATCTGCTTACGTTCCAAACGCTAGGACAGTCCACATGGCAAGGTACTTCTGCAGCGTACAGTGAGGTGCCTTGGCTGAGCAGAAAACCTGCAGCCGTCCATGCGACGAATGGTTTTGAGAGTGTCAGCTTAAAATACATCTTCTTTGGTAGTTCTACATCGCACTCTTTTTCATCGCTTTTATACATCCGCCTAAATTGGCCTTTTCCTTATAAATGTTAATTAAATACCATTCTGGCCGCGGAAGTTCTCCTTATTCCGGCTCATTAAACATGTTTTGCTTTTACTGATTGCCATACACGAAGTGAGGCGCTAAAAATCGATGCAGCAAGAAGCTCCCGCCAGTAAAAAGAAACAAATACCAGTGCCTTTGTGCTGATAATTATTTTCAGCTCGGCAAAACACTTAGTACAAAAGCTTGAAACTTCATGATTTGTTATGATACCACCTATTCCTTTGTTTTTCAGAACCTCCTCTGTAAAGAAAACATACTTTTTTATTCGTTTTGCGATATCTTTCACTTTAGGCAGGACTAGACTTTGGTGGCTTGTTTAAATTTGAAAACAATAACATACGATTAATAGAAAAGCAACTTATGCCACGTCTTGTTTCCTTTTTCCTATCTGGTGCTCGTAGGTTTTAGTCAAGAAATGTATACAACAGCTGGCACTTCGCAATGACGGCCGAATTTCGCGTCCGAACCGTGCAGCTGCCCAGAAAAGAGCCCTAGACAGGGCTTCACTGGTAGACAGTATGTAGCAACCAGGTCTTGGCAAACGCACGCTGTGTACAAGGCCACGTTAAGCGTAAACTACAGAACTACGGAAACTACAGAAACTACAGAAAAAGCGTCTATCAGCATGATATGCCGGTTACCAGAACGAAACACCTTTAGTGTTGGCTCTTGGGTTGGCTCTCAGGACAAGTGGCCATTTTGCTCCAGCTGCTGAAATAACTAATGCAGACTACTAAGAAAAACATCACTGGCAAATTCTTTTTCATGCATATTTCAACTTTTCGAGTGTCGACTCACAAGGCGCAGGGCCACTAACGGCCGGCAATTCAGAAGCAAGAGGATTCGCTGCAGTCTCATCGAAACTTGAACTTGACGCAAATAGTGCTGGAGCCAACTCTCGTGACTTGCGGATCTTCAAACTGTCTGTATGCAATGCTAATCGTGAATGCTTGTCATCAGTCACTAACCTGCGTTGAAGTCAGTGACCGTATGCTTATTCATACGGCGTTCAACGTTTGTCCTGCATTACCAGAAGCGTTGAATAAACTCTTGGAGCCCTTAAGTCATCTGAAGAGTGGAAAGCGACAGCATTAAATTTCACATTTGTCGGAGCTTCTGTTCCAGTTCCTGAACGTGTTTGCGTAAGCCTCTCTCGGTCTCTCAACCGACGTATAAAGACTGCTAGCTGCAGCACCAGTTATCCATAATATTTTAACGGTGCCGACACTTGCGTATATCGCACTTGTACCTGCTTGCTTATTTCGATTTTTTGCTACAATTTTTTCGATTCGTTTCTTTTCAATCGATTTTTGGATTGGTTTCTTTGGGTAGTTGCCTCTCATTTGCTTCTTGGGGTCACTTGAACTTGTGACGTCATTCTCTCTCGACCAATCTCCTTATTTCGGCACGATGGATGGTCCTGGATTACTCCTGGTGCGTACTCTATTGCTATCTATGTTGCTTGCTAGATATTACGTCGCTCACAACCCGGTGGGCAAGGATGTTATAACTTTACAATGTCACGTGAGTTTTCTCGGCCAATAAGCGAATTTTGTGGCATCGGATAGCGGATTTTGTCCCTGGCGGTAGTTCTAATGCCATCACATTAAAAACTATCTCTATGCACGACAATTATGAGCCAATCAGCAAGGTCCTATAAACTTTTTCGCCGTCGTTTCAATCTACGCTTCATCAGCGGTCTATTAATAATAACTAGTCTATGCAGCGAAAAATATGGGCATCCAACTAAAAAGTAACTTATTGCACGCATCAGCTTCATGCCGAGCACAAAAAAAGCCATGATTTTTGGGGATCCTCCTGAATCATAAAAGAAAAAAAGAAAGAAAAAGCTTGTTCAAAGTGCAACCAAACATAGAGCACGTACAGAACCTTGGTATCAGTACTGTGCGGCTGGGCATACGTGTTGCGCTGCATTTCGTTTCGCCACATCAGGGTTTCCCTAAACGATCTACCAAGAATCCTAACCTATAACCCGCGGAGGTTCTGTGAAGTCGTCAACTCTCAAACGAGATGCTCTATCGCTCTTTTTAATGCAGGGGGCGGAAAGGGCCGCGAATTTGAGTGTGCGGGCAAATTCAACCGCGCGTTTGTTTCGATTCTCCCTCAAGAAACTGTTCCATTACCTACACTACGTCCGGCAATGCGGCCCGCAATACGTCGTATCGATATCATTGCACAAGGCACCTTGACCATTAGTTCGATTTATGGGGGTTTAACGTCCCAAAGCGACTCAGGCTATGAGAGACGCCGTAGTGAAGAGCTCTGGAAATTTCGACCACCTGGGGTTCTTTAACGTGCACTGAGATCGCACAGTACTCGGGCCTCTAGACTTTCGCATGCACCGAAATTCGACCGCCGCGCCCAGGATCGAACCCGCGTCTTTCGGGCCAGCAGCCGAGCGCCGTAACCACTCAGCCACCTCGGCGGCACCTTCACCATTAGTGGCCCCATTAGTGACGGAACTAAACTGTCATCATGTGAGCTAGTCGACGAAATTTGCACCCTGAAATTTGCAAACATTGCAAAAATTAACCGCCTTTTATGTCCGACGACATTGCAATGTAGTCAGTGGTTTTGATGCGTTGAACCCCTGCTGAACTCCTATAAGTATCAATATCTATAAAAAATTCTATACCGATATAAATGTTCTGCCTCCGTCACTCGGCTCTCCCATTCATCTCCACGTGTCGCCCCGACTGCCGTTGTGTCCTTTCTACCCGCCAGTGACAAAGATCTCAGTGCCAGGTACCGCGACCGGGTATCAGACCGTTTCCTCAGTTCTCTTTGCCTTTTCATGCGCGCCATTCTCCGACATGTCGCTCTTCAACCGTAATCATGGCACCGATACTACCTGCCATCCACCGCTGCGACCACGACATTAAAACGTGCCAACAAAGCGCCTTCTGGTCAACGTCCAGCCTTCTAAAGCGCGAGACTGTACAGCCCAAAGTTGAAAAAGTCGGCGCAATTATTTCTTCACTCTACTAAACGTTCCATGAGAGCTGCTCGTAAAAAAATTATGGGAATACGGATTCCATATGATACAGGGTCATATATAAAAATCCATATTTTGTTTGTACGAAGGCCATAAGGATTGCAAATAATTTTTATACGATTTCCATACAGTGTACATGACGTCTAATGGGGTCTGTAAAATTCTATACGTGCTGCCGTGGAGCCCCTATTGACTCCATATTCTTCGTATTAACTCAAAAAAAAATTTAAGGTGACTTGGAATTACGAAACTCGTCATACGGAAACTTTCAATAGGGATGCGTCCTGTAAGAGCGCTGTACCAGTATATAAAGCACTGGCTTAGGCCTGTTTGCGCGTGGGCTTCACCTAGACAAAAAAGAACACGTTAAAGGTGTTTTCTTGTGGTCAAGCCTCGATTCGACCGTAGCATTGTCCAGCCAGAAGCCTATTATTAGGGTTACTGCAGTTCAGGTAGAAGTAAACAGTCCGGCATTCTAACATCAAAAGAAAATCTAACAAATGCTCAGCTTCCAAACCTGACGATAGTCGGCGCCGCAAGGTACTTTTTCAGCTACCTGTATATAAAGAATGTTGACACGAAATGGAGAAAGCGAACTAGAAAATTGACAAGCAAATATCTGGACAGCAGTAAGGGGGCAAATCAGCAATTATCGGTTAAGAAAAAGGTTAAAGGAACAGAGAGAGCTTTGTGGAAAACAGGGATGCTGACGAAATCGGCACTAGAAACATACCGGACCTTTAAACAGGAAATTGTCAAAGAAAATATCTATGATAATTGTAGGGGAAGTTCTTTGTTGTTTGAGGCCAGGACTGGAGTTTTGCGGACTAAGAAGTATAGAGTCAGGTACCAGGAGATAGACACTTTGTGCATTGCGTGCGGAGAGGAGGAGGAAACGGCTGAACACTTGATACTTTTCTGTAAAGGGCTTCACCCTACAGTGGAAGGCAGCGGGGCTGACTTACCCAAGGCATTGGGGTTTAGGGATAGTGAAGGGAAAGTGGATTTTAAGAGGTTAGAAGTAACCAAGCGAAGGTTATCTGATTGGTGGCTAAAAGCAAGACAGGAGTAAAATTTCACAAGACATGGCTAGGTGGCTTGAGCCACCGCCCGATGTAAAGGGTTCAGCCGTATCCATCCATCCATCCATCCATCAGCCCAGGATAAGCTTCCACAGCTCTCTAGAAAGACGGCAGACGTCCATATTGTCACGTAGTGGTGACGGCAGACGAAGCAGCGATGAAGACGGACAAAAGGGTCTTCTAAAAGAAAACTGTTTATTGGCCTGACTTGCACCCAAAATGGACACAATCAATCTGCGGGGCGAAGCGACAAGCATGCTCGGCGGTCGTCGAACAGAATGCCCGCCGTTGTCGGATGTGCTGAATTTAAAGCTGATAGCGAACTTTCGAGATAAAGCGTGCAAAGTTACTAGAACATTCCGGAACAACGTAGAATCAGCTCTGCCTGGCTGCGATCAATCGAGATAAATCTAGTCGCGTCTTGCGTCGCAAACAAAGAGATAAAGTGGTGTGGCGGCAGATTTTAGAAACGAACAAATACTGCAAATATTCGCGGCATTACTCCCCTCTCAGAGAAGCATCGATCCGACGCTAAAACAAATAATGCGACAAGTAAGAGAAAAAAAAACGCATCTTGCGAAAATAGACCATAGAAATGCAGCCGCCTTTAGCGCGCATAATACGGCTTCAGACGGACTGCATGGACAACTTCTGGTCATACGCGGCGTAGCTGGGATGCAGTAATTCCGTCAGGTATGACTTCATAATCCAGTTCACCTAGCCGACGAAGAACCTTGTACGGGCCGAAATAGCGGCGCAAAAGCTTTTCGCTCAATCCACGCCGGCGAATGGGCGTCCACACCCAGACTTGGTCTCCTGGCTTGTATTCCGCGTTGCGTCTTCGTATGTTGTAGCGTCTGTCGTCGGACCACTGCTGATCTTTGATCCGTAATCGGGAAAGCCTTCGAGCTTCTTCGGTGCGTTGAAGGTAGGCGGCAACGTCGACGTTCTCTTATTCTGTAAGGTTGGGCAGCATGGCGTCTAGCGTGGTCGTGGCCTCCCTGCCATGTACGAGTTTAAAAGGCGTCATCTGGGGGGTCTCCTGCACTGCGGTGTTGTAGGTGAAGACGACGTAAGGCAGGAGGAAATCCCAGGTTTTGTGTTCGGCATCGACATACATGGCGAGCATATCGGCGATGGTTTTGTTCAGGCGCTCGGTCAGTCCGTTGGTCTGCGGATGGTATGCAGTTGTCCTCCAGTGGCTGGTTTGGCTGTAACGCAGGATGGCTTGCGTTAGTTCCGCCGTGAATGCTGTTCGTCTGTCCGTGAAGCCTGTTATACTTAGTGGCACAGGCAGGGGCATATTGGTTTGCATTCTTTTTCTGGCTGCCCCACCATACTTTTTGTCCGTGATGAGCACATCGGGGGCGCCGTGTCGAAGAAGAATGCACTCCACGAAAAACATCGCGACCTCTGCTGCTGTTCCGTTCGGTAGGGCTTTCGCCTCGGCGTAGCTGTTCAGATTATGAAACATCGTTCTGGCGCACTAAAAACACGGACGAAGGAACAACAGACACACAATCGCCGGACATCAACTGAAGTTTATTCACAGAAACCAGTCCTATATGTACACATGTGACCACCAGGTAACTGATATCAAAAGCACAAAATCGGGAAAACCAAAAGGCAATCAATCAGAGCCACAGGTTCCATATCGCACACGTGCCTTCATGCAAATCGCCCACAATTTCTGTGCCTAGCTGACACGATCAACACCGTTAGCCTTCAGATAATCTAGTTCCTTTCTTCTAAGCACAATAGAGGGAGTACTGACGCAGTGATCTTTATCATTGGCAATACAGAGGGCTTCAAAAATTTCTCGGCTTTTCTGAGTCCTGAACTTTCTTAACACACTTGTTTCTTCCAAAAACGCCTTGCATGCTGGCTTATACGAACAACGGCGAATGTGGTCAGCTAAATGACCTCCGCCACTAATCGAAGTTACTGCCCTGCGATGCTCTAGCAAGCGTTCGTTGATACAGCGCCCGGTTTGTCCAATGTAGCGTTTGCCACAGGCGAGAGGGATGTTATACACCACGCCAACCTTGCAGTCGACGAGGGCTTTGGTGTGCCTAATTTTGCAGGCAGACCTCTTTTTGGGTTCGTTTACTAGGCGGCACAGGCGTACCAGCTTCTCCGGAGCTGAAAACACTACACGGACGCCGCACTTGTCCCCGACCTTCTTGAGGCGGTGCGAGACCTTGTGCCAGTAAGGCACAACGACAGGTCGCTGTTGCGGGCGTGTGTTATCCACCTGCCTGTGCCGTCCACCAGATTTTACTTCGCTAATCTGGCTTTCGACCACTGAGGCCACGATTTCTCTCTGGAAACCTGCCTTCTCCAGACGCCTTAGTTGGGCATGGACACTCTCCCGGACTCGATGCTCACACGACTTGGCTAGAGCAGAGCGGATGCAGTTTTTTGCAATAGCTCTCTTCACGAGCTTAGAATGAGCCGATTTATAGTTAATAATTTGGTTTCTCGACCGTGGCTTGTACTGCCAGCACACGCGCGTTTCCTCAAAAATAAAGCACACATCTAGATACTGGATGTGCCCTTCCGTCAGAAGGCAAACGAGGCCTTGACAAAAAACTTTGCTGATAGGAAGGTGTCTTTAGCCAAGGTGAAGAAAAAGGCCATCGCTTTATGTGAAGAAATGAACTTGGAAAGATTAAGAAAGAGTATCTCCGCTTCTGATGTAAACTCCCTTAGTGTTTTCTTCACGGTAAAAACCCACAAAGAATCTGCGCCTTTCCGCGCTATCGTTACGGAAAAGGGATCCTGGCAGGGATCCTTGTCAAGGTTCCTGCAGAAGCACCTTAGTGCCATTTCTTTAGACGACCCTTTTCTGGTAAAAAATTCCACTCAAGTCATTGCATATTTTTCTGGCGTAGAAGCTTCATGCCCAAAAAGATTTGCCTTTTCAATTGATGTTGAAGATTTATTCTACTCAATACCTCATCCCGAGCTGTTTTGCGCGGTCAGAACTTTCATTGAAGACGCCGGGCCTGTGGCTTTTCAGAATATGACAGGGTTATCTACCGACAATTTTCTAGAGCTTTTAAGATTTTATCTTTCATCCACCATTGTCACCTTCAATGATCGTTGCCTCATCCAAAAAGAAGGAGTGTGCATAGGCTCTTGCCTAGCACCGCTTTTAAGCGATATATTTTTATCCACCCTTGACAAGCGCATTCAGGCGTCCCTTTACAATGCCAGCGTGCTGAAAGTTTTTAGATACGTAGACGACTACCTTGTAGTAATGAACGCGACTGAGGCTCGGGATAGGGGTATTGTCGTGGACAACATTATTGACTTTTTTGTTTGCAACGCCTTTGGCATGAAGTTCACGCACGAACTGCCGCAGGAAGGGCACATCCAGTATCTAGATGTGTGCTTTATTTTTGAGGAAACGCGCGTGTGCTGGCAGTACAAGCCACGGTCGAGAAAACAAATTATTAACTATAAATCGGCTCATTCTAAGCTCGTGAAGAGAGCTATTGCAAAAAACTGCATCCGCTCTGCTCTAGCCAAGTCGTGTGAGCATCGAGTCCTGGAGAGTGTCCATGCCCAACTAAGGCGTCTGGAGAAGGCAGGTTTCCAGAGAGAAATCGTGGCCTCAGTGGTCGAAAGCCAGATTAGCGAAGTAAAATCTGGTGGACGGCACAGGCAGGTGGATAACACACGCCCGCAACAGCGACCTGTCGTTGTGCCTTACTGGCACAAGGTCTCGCACCGCCTCAAGAAGGTCGGGGACAAGTGCGGCGTCCGTGTAGTGTTTTCAGCTCCGGAGAAGCTGGGACGCCTGTGCCGCCTAGTAAACGAACCCAAAAAGAGGTCTGCCTGCAAAATTAGGCACACCAAAGCCCTCGTCGACTGCAAGGTTGGCGTGGTGTATAACATCCCTCTCGCCTGTGGGAAACGCTACATTGGACAAACCGGGCGCTGTATCAACGAACGCTTGCTAGAGCATCGCAGGGCAGTAACTTCGATTAGTGGCGGAGGTCATTTAGCTGACCACATTCGCCGTTGTTCGTATAAGCCAGCATGCAAGGCGTTTTTGGAAGAAACAAGTGTGTTAAGAAAGTTCAGGACTCAGAAAAGCCGGGAAATTTTTGAAGCCCTCTGTATTGCCAATGATAAAGATCACTGCGTCAGTACTCCCTCTATTGTGCTTAGAAGAAAGGAACTAGATTATCTGAAGGCTAACGGTGTTGATCGTGTCAGCTAGGCACAGAAATTGTGGGCGATTTGCATGAAGGCACGTGTGCGATATGGAACCTGTGGCTCTGGTTGATTGCCTTTTGGTTTTCCCGATTTTGTGCTTTTGATATCAGTTACCTGGTGGTCACATGTGTACATATAGGACTGGTTTCTGTGAATAAACTTCAGTTGATGTCCGGCGATTGTGTGTCTGTTCTTCCTTCGTCCGTGTTTTTAGTGCGCCAGAACGATGTTTCATAATGCGACTGTGAACCAACTAGCCCAGCTGTCTACGCTTAACTGTTCAGATAGTCGGTCGCTATGATTATCCACTTATTTCCAGATGCTGACGTTGGAAAAGTGCCAAGCAAGTTCATGCCGATCTGCTGAAAGGGCCTTGAGGGAAGTTCAGTGGGGTTCAGAATCCTGCTGGTCGTGTGGGAGGGGTCTTTCGTAGCTGCAGGTTTTCACATAGTGTGCGACATCGGCTGACAGTCGGAGCCAGTAATACTTGTCTTGAATGCGGCGGAGGGTGCGAGTAAACCCGAGATGTCCAGCTTTCGGCTCGTCGTGTGAAGCCTGTAGAACTTCTTCGCGGAGACAAGAAGGTACAACAAGGAGGTAGGCTGTTTTGCTCGCTGTGAAGTTCTTCTTCCCAAGGACCTCATTCTGCAAACAGAAGGAAGTCAGTCCACGCTTGAACGAAGCGAGGGGTGAAGAAACCTTGCCATCCAGGTACTCGATGAGGCCTTTTAGGTCGGGGTCCGAGCGTTGCTGCTGAGCAAAAGACCTGGGGCTGATGGGCCCCAGGAAGGCGTTCTCATCGTCGTCCGGCGGCGGTGTATCTGCAGGGGCTCGTGAGAGGCAATCGGCGTCAGAGTGCTTGCGTCGAGGCTTATAAACGACGGTGACGTCAAACTCCTGGAGACGCAGACTCCATCGAGCGAGTCGGCCAGAGGGGTCCTTCAAATTGGCAAGCCAGCAGAGCGCGTGGTGGTCGCTGACCACCTTGAACGGTCGTCCGTAGAGGTAGGGGCGGAATTTCGACGTAGCCCAGATGATGGCAAGGCACTCCTTCTCAGTTGTCGAGTAGTTAGCCTCGGCCTTGGAAAGGGAACGGCTAGCGTATGCGATGATTTTCTCCAGCCTGTCGCTTTTTTGAACGAGGACGGCGCCTAGGCCCACGCTGCTTGCGTCGGTATGAACTTCAGTAACGGCGTTTTCATCAAAATGCGCAAGGATCGGTGGGGACTGTAAACGACGCTGAAGTTCCTTGAATGCTTCTGCTTGCGGCGCTTCCCATTTAAACAGCACGTCTGCCTTCGTCAGTTGGGTCAGGGGCTCGATGACGCGCGAAAAGTTTTTCACAAATCGTCGCTAATATGCGCACAGTCCGAGAAACCTGCGCACTGCTTTCTTATCGGCCGGCGGTGGAAACTGTTCAATAGCAGCTGTTTTCTGTGGGTCTGGGCGTACTTTCTCCTTGCTAACGATGTGGCCTAGAAACAGGAGCTCTTCGTAGGCAAAGTGGCATTTCTCTGCTTTCAAGGTTAGGCCAGACGACATGATTGCGTCAAGTACTGTTCGAAGTCTTTTGAGGTGCTCTTCAAAGTTCGAGGCGAAGACAACGACGTCATCTAAATATACAAGGCAAATTTTCCACTTCAGACCTGCCAGCACTGTATCCATTACTCGCTGAAACGTCGCTGGTGCGGAACAGAGACCAAATGGCATCACCTTGAACTCAAACAGCCCAACCGGAGTGGTGAATGCTGTCTTCTCGCGATCTCTTTCGTCGGCCTCAATTTGCCAGTAGCCGCTCTTGAGGACCATCGATGAGAAATATTTGGCATTGCAGAGGCGGTCCAGTGTGTCGTCGATGCGGAGGAGGGGGTAGACGTCCTTTTTTGTTATGTTGTTCAAGCGGCGGTAATCCACCCAGAATCGAAGTGCGCCGTCCTTTTCTCTCACTAGAACAACCCGTGCCGCCCATGGACTGTTCGAAGGCTGGACGACGTCGTCGCGAAGCATTACTTCGACTTGGTCTCGGGTGGCTTGTCGTTCTCGCGGTGACACACGGTAGGGGCTTTGACGGAGAGGTCGGACGTGTTGGTCCGTTATAATGCTATGATTGGCAATTTACGTTTGTCGCACCTTCGGCGATGTCGAAAAACACTCACTGTATCTTTGAAGCAGATTCCGGATCTGGTCTTGTCTGCTCCGGTGCCGGGCTGGGTTGAAGTCGAAAGTGGGCGAGTTCTCTCGGTCAGGCGGATCTTCTGCGGAGGGGTCGGAGAGGGCGAAGGAGCCTCGTACGTCGGATATTTCGTCGATGAAAGCAATCGTCGTTCCTCTGTTAATGTGCCGGTATTCTTCGCTGAAGATAGTCAGCAGTATTTCGGCCTGGCAATTGCGGGAATGTGCGATGCCTCTTGCGATGCTGATTCCTCGGTCTAGAAGCAACAGCATGTTCCCCTCGATAATTGCTTCAGCGCTAAAGGCTTTCATTGCGCCTACGGTCAAGATAACGCTTGATCGGGGTTTGACGCTCACTTCTTCCTCCAGGACACTCAGGGCAATGTGATTTTCCTGAGTTTTCATTGAAGCGATGGCTTCGTCCGTCGAAAGCCTGATCAGCTTGGATCGCAGGTCGATGATCGCCTGATGCTCATTAAGGGAATCCATACCCAAGATAACTGCGCGGGAGCATTGCGGTAGCACAACAAAGGTCGCAGGATAGGTATGTCCTTTGACAGTCACTCGCGCTGTGCATCGTCCTGATGGCGTAATGAGGTGACCCCCTGCGGTGCGAATTTGAGGGCCGTCCTAAGCCGTTGCGCCTTTTCTCAGCTGCTCAGCGAATGTTCCATTCATCACCGAGAAATCGGCTCCTGTGTCGACTAGAGCGGTAACTTTCCGGCCATCGATAGTCACCTCTAAGTCGGATGTCCTGGCTCTTGCATTGAAATTCGGCCTCGGCGTCGGGTACGCCTTCGTCGCGTATGCGAACCGAGGGCGGGGCGTGTCGTCGAAGCTTTTCTGTGTGACGGCGTCGTTTTGAATGCAGTTCGCGTCGTAGTCGGGGTTGTCGTTTTGTGCGGAGTCGGTGCAGCAAGTGTAGCGTCTTCATGCGGCGTAGCGGGTGCAGAGTCTTCATGGGGCGTGGTCAGTGTAGGATCTTCGGCGCTTCGCTTGTGAGCAACCTCACCTCCAGAAGTTGCTGTCTTTAGTTGCCTCTACGGTGGCTGGGATACCTTCCTCGTACAGCGGCTGCGTAGCTGCGGTGTGGCAAAGCAAAGCGCGATGTTGACGGCGATGGTGAGCGCGAAAGGCAGTTCGGCATGTAGTCCTCTCGACGCAGGTACTCATCGATTTCCTTCGGACGTTGGCCGAAGCCTTGTCGTGAGGCGTCAACGGAAAATCCTCGAATACCGATACGTCAGTACGGGCAGTGACGAAGAATATGGCTGGCCTCACCGCAATGGCAGCACAAAGGCCGGTTGTCGGAAGTCCTCCAGGCGTCGCATTCCCTGGGGGCTTGAGCGTCGCTCATTGCCTGGGCGGGCGGGGGCAGGGAGGCGGCGTTGTGGAACAAGTGGCTCATCTCGGGGAGGAGGACGTTCGGGTTGTCGTTGCGGCTGAACAGTCCTTACTGCAGCGGCGTAGGTCATGGCCTTAGGTTATGTGGCCGTCGGGGTGCCAAGTGCCTGTTGCACTTCTTCCCGTACCACATCCATCATAGTCGTGCTTGTGGCTGTGGGGAGGATGGCAGTAATCGGCGTAGCTCCTCTCGGACGATTTCGCGGATAACTTCCCGCAAGCTGTCGCTGGTGGTGGCCGTTCTGTCCGAACGGATTGCACAGGTAGAGGAAGGGCGATTGTACTGCCGAGCTCGGACCTCGAAGGTCTTCTCAATCGTGCAGGCTTCTTGCATGAATTCCTCTGCTCTTTTTGGTGGCTGGCGGACGAGGCTGCCAAAGAGTTGTTATTTTACGCCGGGCATTAAAACCTGAACTTTATTTTCCTCGGTCATCTCGGGGTCGGCACGGCGAAATAGGCGCTTCATCTCCTCGACGTAACCGCGGACGGGTTCATTAGGAAGCTGCACCCTGGACTCGCGGAGTCGTTCGGCTCTTTCTTTCCTCACGACACTGGTGAATACCTTCAATAGTTCTCTCTTGAATAGCTCCCATGTCGTAAGGGTCGACTCGTAGTTTTCGTACCACGTGCGTGCGGAGCCATCCAATCAGAAGAACACGTGTCCAATTTTTGCCGCATCATCCCACTTGTTGAATGACGCCACGCGCTCAAATTGGTCCAACCATTCTTCAGGGTCTTCGCCTAGGGATCCATTGAAAGTTGGCGGCACCCGCGGCTGCTGCAGTATGATCGGTGTCGACATCTTCGGCGAGATTGCGATGCTCGTAGCAGCGTCTTTTCGCTGTCTGGTGCGGTCCGACAGTTTCCCGAACTCAGGCTCCTCTCTCTGGAGACGTCGGCTGCTTCGCTGAGCTGTTGGCTCGTCCTCGGGTGCAAAGCGCTGCGGGCTGGCTTCACGAATTGAAGGGGGCGCCCGGAACATGGAAGGCCACCACGCACCTCCACCAGATGTCACGTAGTGGTGACGGCAGACGAAGCAGCTATGGACGGACAAAAGGGTCTTCTTAAAGAAAACTGTTTATTGGGCTGACTTGCGCCCAAAATACACTGAATCACTCGGCGGCGGCGAAGCGACAAGCGTGCTCGGAGGTCGTCGAACAGAATGCCCGCCGTTGTCGGCCATGCTCAATTTAAAGCTGATAGCGAACTTTCGAGATAAAGCGTGCAAACGTACTAGAACATTCCAGAACAACGTTGAATCAGCTCTACCTGGCAGCGATCTATCGAGATAAGTCTAGTCGTGCCTTGCGTCGCAAACAAAGCGAAAAAGTGGTGTGGCGGCATATTTGAAAAACTAACATAACACTGCAAATATTCGCGGCAATACGGTGTTTTTTTAATGGCATTTTCAAGTCCGTTTTTCTTGCTCGAGCTACGTTTATGTCGTCATCCTGGTTTTATGCTCCTCGTTCAAAGCTGTTTTTCTTCCCCAAATGACACTTAAATAGCAATCGTCATCCGGTAATTGCGCTTAGGAAGCTTGATGACGTTTTTTTGTACTAAATTTGTTGCGCAGGTTGAAGTACTTAGTACGGAAACAACATGAAGCTTCGCCCGATAATCATCGAGCAGCAATCCTCTTGGAATTTTGAAGCCATTAAGAGAATTTCTTTGCGATTTAGTGCGACCAAGAAGCATGACAACACAATGACATGATAGATGCTCCTGCTTTATTTGTTATTTGAATATAATGCTATGTCAACAAAGTGTCACTTTTATGTGCATTTCGTGAAAATTTTTAGGCTTCACTTAAGGCTAAGCTTATTTTTTCACTGATAAACTACAAGCTAATATAGAAAAGTTTTGTAGAAAAGCAACTGATATAACATTGTTTTAACGGGATAGCGTTAAGCCTCCTGTTCTGCGGAAAATCTGGCTTAGTCGCCGTTGTGAGCGCAACCTAGGTAACTTGACCTTGTATCGTCATCAGAACCTGCCCACTGGGTGCTGAGCACCCTACCAACAGTGGCAGGTGGCAGTTAAATTAATGATTGATCTGTCAGCAAGAGCAAACCGGGGCGCACAAGTCCCGCCGGTGACATCACCTGCCATCGCATGACAGCGGCGAATCGCTTAACAGCTGCACCACTTCATCATGAGTGGTATGTTAACTCCGAGGGATATATGAATGTGAAGTCGAGAATAAGGAACTCTGCCTATATGAGCATTAATTAAGCCATTAACGCTATGGCGTCATACCCTTAATACGGAGCTTAAGTGTCCGCTTTGTGGTTTTGTTGTTTTTTCTAAAATCCACAATCTCCCATTTATGAAAAAACCACAAATTTAAAACAAAAGAAGACATTCCGTATGTTCCTTGGTTTCTATGACCGTTAGCTACCGTCATGTTACCGTCTGCTAGCACCTCTTTCCATTCTCTTGCCTGCTGAATACGTCGTAAGTGGCAACTCCCGCTTTTATAGGCTGACCAATTGAAACGGTATACATTTCATGTAAGCAGCAGAATGGGGGTTACCAAACTTAAATGCGGTTTCTCTCGTGGCAATGCGGATAAACGACAACTATCAACCTGTCGCTTTTGCAGTTGTCGCGTATGCTTTAGAAGCCTCCCAAGCACAGGCTAGGCATGAGGCGATTGTGTTTCTCGTTCAAGAAGGTTACAACAAGTGCTTTATGACGTGAGAAGTGCTTTGGGACGCATTTCAGCATCTGGTTGAACAGCGCTTTTCCGGAAGTTGTCCACAGAGCGCATGCCTCCTCTGTAATGCCAGCCGCACGTTTGTCGCTGCAGCCTCGCGCATACGAGCAGTGTTCACAGCCCGACCCCCTGCATAGGGTGTCTGCATGGCTCTCCTGCAACGCGGCTACTATTCCACGTCGCCGTTGGCGGCTTTACCTCAAGTGCAACGGCTATTACTGCGAAGGTGCGTGCGCTGCCACGGCATTTAGTAATTTCAAGGTGTTTTCTTGATGCTTGGCGGTATCCTTGGTCGACTCCGCCCCTCTTTCAGTCACAATGAAGTGAGCGCAGCGAATTGGCTGTGGGAACGGGGGCGTCAGTTTATGTTAAGGACAACGCAGCGAGGAATGGAAAAAAAAAGTGAAAGGTGTAACGTTAAGGAACCGGAAGCGGGCAGTGTGGGTTGAGGGAACAAACGCGGGTTAACGACATCCTAGTCAAAATCAATAGGAAGAAGCTGGCTTGGGCAGGGCAAGTGACGCGAATGCAAGATAACCGCTGGTCCTTAAGGGTAACGGAATGGATTCCAAGAGAAGACAAGCGTAGCAGTGGGCGGCAGAACGTTAGTTGGGCGGTTTAGATTAAGACGTTTGCGGGCATACGGTGGCCGCAGCTGGCAAAGGACAGGGTTAATTGGAGAGACATGGGAGAGGCCTTTGCCCTGCAGTGGGTGTAGACAGGTTGATGATGATGATGAGGACGGGGGCGTCACATTTCCTGGACACACAAAGAAGTCGGAGGTCACTTGACGTGCTCGGCTTGGGGAACTTCGCTACAATGTTGCAGTGGTCTGCTCCGTGATCATATACTCCTAGTTCTCTTGATACAAAGCAGCCATTTTGTAGTGACGGCTGTGGCAGTTGTTTCTACACCCTTAAAGGCGGCTTACAAGAGCTTTTACTACGTCAATTGCATCCATCCGCCGTTAAACATGTTAAGCTCTCGATCCAGGTTCGGGGTTTACTCTTGCGCATGTGATCATACAAGGCCTAGAAAGCTTCGTAGAAACTACCTGTTCCTTCGGCTACAATATGTAATAGCTAATGAATAGTTTGCACGAAGGAGTGGAAGCAGTGCAAACAAAAATACTTCGTTTTGATAGTGTCAAGAAAAACTTCACCTTTTGTCCTTCGACGAGCATGGAAATTTTAACCAGCCAAGTATTTCGCAGTCCCTCTCAGTTCTGCTATCTGCCGCGGCGGCTGCTCGAATTGAGCAGTGATAACGATGCTGATCAATTTTAATGCCATAAAGATGACTATGCCCAAAAGAGTATTTTGGCACGCACAAGGTGCGGTCGACGATTAATTTTCCTAGAATTTAACGCGAAGGAAACAGACCACCAGGCCATGATAAAGCGTGTACCAATTTTAAATCGGTGAGTGGATATCGAACACCACAGCTCTGACCACAGGCGGATGCTGAAATCACTAGGCCGCCGCTTGTGGTGAAATTAAGCAAGCACAAACGGCCAGTTAAAAAGGTGTGAAAAGATTGCAATATTCTCGCCACTCTGCATGTTTTCATTGATTCCAAAGTGTGCGCAGGCACATGTCTTTGTGTATTTAAGTGTATAATGTTCCACTTGAAAAATTTATGTTTCGAAACAATGAAACTGGATTAACCAGGACACAAAACCTTTTTCCTGGCAGAATATAACCTGCTCTAACGGTTTTAAATAAGGTTCTTTTTTTAGATGCTTATTAAATACATGTTCCTTTAACAAATTTTATAATGTATATATCCCATGAAAACATCAGTCTTGATCTCCAGTAGTAGCAGTATTTTCCACCACCAGTAGCCTACTTTCTGCAAGCTGTTGGATAACAGTGAGGATGGCTGTCGACGCTAACAGCGCAGAGCATACTTTTCACCGGACAAGACTGCTATCTACGTCAGCCGTTATCTTTTGGGAGGGGGGCAGGGGAAGGGTGGAAAAAAATCTTCATTGCGATACGTCCACACACAAAAAAAAAAACATGCCAGGAAATGCACGGCGGAACTGCAGCTCCTAAAAAGAAGAGTTTAACTGTCAGGCACATTGTGAGCGAACATGTCCTGTTGAGTGATTGTATCATTCCGGGAACGAACTCTGCCCGTGAAACCTTCGTCTCATCTCTGCTGATACGATGTAGTAATTTCGACGCTGGCATCCAACACCCGCTGACCTGCTGTGGGTTCGCCCTACACTGAATCCTGTGGGAATCTTGCATACTTCATCGCGTCTTCCTTGAACGCAGAGACCGCTTCACTAGTGAATCCTCGACTTCGTCACAGCGGCCGCCCTTTTTTCGATTCTTAAAAAATCCCTTTCTTTCATTTATGAATATAACGCCCATTTATACCCTGAAAGAATAAACATCGCCATAAAAAAATGCAATGCTAACGGCCACGAAGCGAGCGATATTTTGTGATCAGGCAGGCACAATATGCTGTGCGATTTCGATATTGAGACATGTCTATCGCTCCTAAACGCTGTTTCCCGTTGTTTAGGTCCAGCCGCTTTCTTTTCAGTACGTACAGAGTTGCGTGACCAAAATTGAGATTTGGCTTCGAAAATGCTAATGGGACTGAAATCAACCGTGCGCTATTCATTATGTCGTTTTTATAAATAAAAAATAGTTAATACTACCACCGACATTTTTCCATTATTTCACAGCATACCGAGGCTATATTCTGCAGGAAGTACTCGTGAAAGCAGAGGATCTCGTGCAGAGGCAAAGAAGAAGATAGCCGGTAGACCTGCTGAGCCCGTGGTGCAGGGCAGCGTCTACATCACTTCCCAGGAAAACATTCCTCCGCGCATACCGGCCACTATTACTCCCAGAGCTGTATTCGGTCGATCCACGTCTGCAGCACAGCCCAGCCCAGCCCTTCAGCAGCAACGACAGATTTCCCGGGAGGTGTTCTTGACTGCGGAAGCCCCTACTCCCGCTCGCCAGGTTGCCCGATCTGGCTTCTATGTCGTCCCCTTCCAGTCTCCGGGTAGGCGAACTCCAGCACCACCTGGACCACCCTCTGCCAGAGTGGTACTTCCGTCTGGAACTGCCGCCGCCGCCGAGCAGGGCGGCTCTTTCTTGTGGGTTGTCGGCACAGTTGCCTATCTTGCTGTTATGGTGCTGACGCTGGTATCGGCCATCCTGTACGTCGTCGTGTCCGCAAATGTCCGGAGCCATACGGAGACAGTCGGATATCCAGAAGCTGAAATCTCCATTTTGCCGAGTAATGGTTCGAGGCTAGCCGCAGAATCCGTGCAGTCTACCTTTCTCGGACTTACAACAAGGACGTCAGCCAGCAGGAATGCCGGTTTTACAGCTCTTCCGACATATGCGGGGGAAATTCTGAGGACAACTGAGTTGACGGACGCTGAATATTCGCCTGATTCTGAATGACGCAGTGAATAGATTTGTGGACATTTTGTTATTCCTGTTATATAACGTGCTTCTTTGTTCTTCCTCTCTTTAAACAAATATCTACTATTCCGATATAACAAAGTAAATATGAAATTTGTCCTGCCTATTGCTAATTCAGTCCAGCCCGGATATATCGAACACAAAGGGGAACGCCAGATAGTTCGATATATCTTTAATTCGAAATATATAAACTGAAAATATAAATTTTTCTGTGGCCTAGACCCGCCGCGGTGGCTCAGTGTTTAGGGCGCTCGACTACTGATCCGGAGTTCCCGGGTTCGAACCCGACCGCGGCGGCTGCGTTTTTATGGAGGAAAACCGCTAAGGCGCCTGTGTGCTGTGCAACGTCAGTGCACGTTAAAGATCCCCAGGTGGTCGAAATCATTCCGGAGCCCTCCACTACGGCACCTCTTCTTCCTTTCTTCTTTCACTCCCTCCTTTATCCCTTCCCTTACGGCGCGGTTCAGGTGTACAACGATATATGAGACAGATACTGCGCCATTTCCTTTCCCCAGAAACAAATTATTATTATTATTATTCTTTGGCCTAGAAGCAAGAATACGCACTCGCGGAATAGTGAAGCGTTTCCTGTAGCCACGTGCCGCCTCCGGCGTGTTGGCAGCGAACTGCTCTCAAGATGTTCTTACGCGTAAATTTCTTCCCATCAAAAGATACAACGCACTACGCTTTCGTACTAGCCACTCTGTATCATAATTTGTCTAATTCTGGTACGCTATAAACACTACAAACACACAAGTATAAACACACTATACACTACAGATGCACTATATGCACTATAAACCATAAGCACACTATAGGTACACTATAAACAGAATAATCGCTCATAAGGATCAAGTACAGTTTGTTTACCGCAACACGTTCGGCTGACAGCGAAGCAGCCAGGCGTGAACCACCGCTATGGGTTTTAGTTTGATTTCATCATGTGACAACGATGTGGCGTGAAAAATGAGTACCGGAGACCCAATACAACCCTCGGATTAACCGCATCATGCGGCTTCTCAGTGCTGGCTCTGCGTGCATGTCCCCAAAAACGGGCAACCAAACCGTCTCCACGTTCGCAAGTCGTCAAAGACTTCGTTAGGCGAAGCGCTATTCGATATATCGAACAACGGCCGAACTTCGGGAGTGTAATATATTGCGCGCATTTCCTATGCATTTACCAGGAATTTTCATGGGGAGATTCTGTCTGTTCAATACACGAGTACTTTTAATATTGGGGTTCGTAATATCCGGGATCGAGTGCATTACGGTTTTCACACGTATGCCGTTAATGTTGCTTTTGCGTGTTATTGGTTTATAATTGCTGCAATGGTCTCCTACATCCTAAAATGTCCTCATTTCGGCAAAATCTTACCACCTCTGAAACATTGTGTCTTATTTAAAGCAGCTAGACTTTACTGACAACAGCTTTTGTCACGATCATCGGAAAATACGCAGAAAGGATTTTTTTTCAGAATCAAAGACAGAGAAGCGAAATCGCAACGCGGCGCGTGTCATGATATATTTCCAGAATTTCGCTTTCTGATGAAACTTGGTGGCCGCCGAGTTAACAAATCTGTATTAACAACTAAGAGTGCCTGGAAGAGGCGTAGCTTCATTTGCGCGATATTGGTGGCTATTTATCTCTCTTAAAGGGACTATGCAATAAATTAATTGAGATTACGTAAAGCAGACCAGATATAGGCATTCGATCACTCGTCACCCCAGTGCAAGAATTTTTCAGCTAGCATCAACAACAGCGAAGATATAGACGATTAAAAATTACGCTCCTCCTCTCCCCCCTCAACTCGTACACGGGGAGCACCAGAAAAAAAAATAAAGAAAACAGCTCTGGGATAGGGCCCCGCCCATGAATACGTCATCTGCTAACGTTTATTTTGCAACTTCCGGTTATCGCTCCTAGCCCCCCAGCAGCAGCGTCGGCGGCGTGGCGGCATCTCTCCGGTCTCTTCGCCTTCCTGGATTGCTGAGAGCGTCGGGTTTCTTTGCTTGTCATCTGTGGTAATTAGCAGTAATAAACCCGGACCTCGAGGTGCGACTGCTCGCTTTTACGGCCGCGATGGGCATCGAGCCCTATGCGTGCGCACGAAGAGCCGTGTGAGTGGCTCCGGAACTCCCGACAGAAGGAGGCGGCAGAGGGAGAGAAAAACTTTATGGGCGCCAAAAATTGGTCGATTCAGCGGGACCCGGGTGTCTTCATGTTGAAGTTCCGAGCCTTCCAGGGGTGGTGCCCTTTTTCCAGGGCCCCACTGAGTCTTGCTACCTCATACGCATGCTGGACCAGTCCTTTTCGTACCGAAAGCACGCTGCTGGTGAGCAGGCTCTCCCACTGTTCCGCATTGGGCTCTTTTAGTTTATGGAATGAATAATTGTTTTTACACTCCCATGTAATATGGTATAAAGTGGGTGTGGCTCCACACCACTTCCATGTGTCCGCGTACTGGTTCGGAAACATTTTGTGAATTTTGTGTAAGTTATGAAAGCTTCCTGTTTGCAGTCTACGCCAACCGACTGCCTCATATTGCGCAGAGAAAAATTGAAACCATATGCGCGAAGGCAATGCCCTGGCTCGTGCTTGCCCAAGAGGGTCGCGCGGCGGCACGAGCAGACGATTTTCACGGCTACCGGAAGTGTGCCCGTGACGTCGTGGCTGCCGTGGCTCCAGCGAATGAGAGCGTGTGGTGGCCTGCTGACGTCATGGGTTGTGTGACGTCTTTGTTTCACGATTTTAGTTCCAAAATCGGTCACTACGAGCACACCAATCGGCCCGCGAATTTTAAAAAACACGGTTTTTAAAAGCTCATAATAAATTGCCGGCTCAGTTATGAAAACTCATACTTCGTGTGAATGCTTCTTAGCATCATTTCTAAGCATTGAAAACATTTACAAGTGACTTTTTATTCATTGCATAGTCCCTTTAAAGAAACCCAGGTGGCGTCTTTGAGTTTCCGATGGTCCTCACACGCACTTCGCCTTTCCGCATCCGTTAGGCACACCGAGAACTTTATTTTTGCGTGCAATCCATTAGGGCCAGCCTACCACGCGCAAAGCTAGCGATTTGCACATACGGCCAACAGGCGCATGTGTTTGAAAAAAGCAGTGCCGTTTGTTTCAGCCCTGTTTCGAGTAGCCTTCGTCATACAAGAACCGCAAAGTCTATATAAATGGCCTACGAGAGCTACGAGCTTAGTCAGTTGTGGTAGCGTAGTTTTCGGTGTTTGTTGCTATGATAGGAATGTACCGGCGGTACATTCCGTTTTCTGTTTAACAACGCTAATAAAAATTGGAAGTGGCACGTAAGCTCTGCATTAAGGGTATGACGCGATAGCGTAATGGGTTAATTTCGATATAAGCACAAGTTAATTCTCTTCATAGATCCGCGGGAGTCCTCATAACCCTCCTGGTGTAGTGGGTGGTGCAGCGGTTAAACGGTGGGCCACTGCCCTGCGGCGGAAGGTGCTGCCAGCTGTGGGCCTTGTTCGGCCCAGGTTTCTGTTCCCGAGTGACCAATCATTAATTTAACTGCCGCCTGCCACGGTGGGAATTTTTCTGACTATTCAGTGGGCAGGTTGTGATTGCGCTTCAAGGTCAGGTGACCTAGGTGCCTCCTAGGTTGCTCTCTGGGAACCACCTGCCGGAGCGATGCCCGTGATTTTTCGCTAACAACGACAACAGTGGATTTTGTGCGTAACGGGGCCTTTAAAGCTGCCGCGTTAAAGAGTGGCATACACTCATTAGCGTCGGGATGAAATATTCTGTTGCTACAGCTTCTAGCACGTGACGTGACCTTCAAAGTAGGGAACAAGGAGAGAGATACTTCGATTTTACTCCTTGGTTGTTATGGTCGATCCCTGCTTTTCCTTTTCACAGCATACGCGCAACAGTCTGGGTAGCTGCCTAATTCGAGCGCACAATTTGGTAGCACAGGCGCATGCGTCCGCGAAACGCCTCTATTACACTCCCTAGACTTGCATCTGCACCTATTATTTGCCCTCCCTTGCTTTCTCCTACCTTCTGTGTGTACTCCGATTTCCGGCCGACCACTCTGATGCTGCGATTTGTTCGAGCCTGCTGATGGGCGGTTGCGCCCCTCTATGTGTTTTTATATTGTACAGCCGACCACATACCTTTCTGGAGCGCTCGGGAGGCGTGCTCTGTTGAGCATTTATAACAGTCGCCGCTGCCTTGCCGGCGCCATATAGCTTTTAAAAACATGAGAATTTAACACAATCCAAGTGAATGTGCATGTTCTCTAAAGTCTTGCCTCGAGTCCTAGGCCACTCATAAGTGACGAAAGTGTACTCCTCGAAGGCCTGTTCATGTGCTCTGTACAGGTGTGTGGGCGACTGTACATACCGCCAGAGATGCGCAGTATAAACGACTAAACCGCTGTCGAACAACCGGCATATTCAGGCTGCTAGCTGCATTACCAGGTATCTGCTGTGCTGTGACGGTGCCGCCAAATTCATAAAAGCACATTTTTGTTCTTATTTTTTTGTCTCGGTTCTCTATCTAGGCTGCAGTCTATATTAGGATACAACTTAAGAAAACAGCAGTTGTTAACACTGGGCTACGGTCCGCGGCGTACTGTAATAGTCCTCTAGCCAGTCGCAAAGATAAACGAAATCAACTTTTTACGTTTGACTTCATTAAGCAATTGAGACATCAAACTTCTAGACCTTATAATTTTATTTTCTCGTGATTAGCGTCTTGTTTAGATGACGTGAGAAGTTTTAACAACGGACTACTTTTTTGTCGCGGAGGAATTCTGTGCGGTGGTCCTAAATGTGGGCGGAGTTTCACTGCAAACTTAAGTTGTATGCAACTGTAGAAACTACTTACCTTACAACCCGCTGGGACGTTGTGATGTAGTCACCGGTTACGTGACCTCTCCAGCCGAATCTGCAAATTTCCTCCTGGACATCGTCGTGGTTTTTGGTGTGGCAACTCCAGAGTTACGGCATTAATTTCTGAGAGAAGCTTTGCTAACATTGTTAAATGATAGCAGTGACTGTTTTTCATTGAACCTGGCAGAATTTGGGCTCAAAAGTCAGCTGGAGGTCAACATTACAGAGAAAGATAGAGGTGTTCTAGTGAACACAATACTGCACGATGCTAACTTTGTTTTTTTAAACGTGAAAAGTGACACTGTGCAAATGTTTGTGAAGTCGCGGCTTTCGCGCGCAACGTCGACAAGAGGTTAATTCAAGTTTATAATAAGGTAGTAATTACTCATTTGCCACGGCTACGTCAAATCAACTCAGGACTCCTCGTTTGTCACAGTGCCCTTGTGCTAGCGAAGCTATAAAAGTCACCTGGCATCATTGGGCGCATAGCTGGAGAAGGCAAGACGAAGAATGTGGGATGTGCAGCTCTTATTCTTGTGTACCTTTTTCTTTAAACTCTAATTATTAATTTGATGTTTTATAAATAACTACCTGTGTAGCTTCGCGCGACTACAATCACTGGTAATGCGACTTCATTTTCTTTAGTTTTTTCCTTTATGAAACTGTTATAATAAGGAATGGGCCATCTACCACTGTCTTATGTTCAGTTTATATTCTTTCGCGGTGCAGTTCCCTTAATCAAAATGTAATTCCTGAAGGAACAAAACTATAAGAAGGGTTCATCCAAATCCGGCAGCTGGAATGGTGCTTGTCATTGTGGTCTTCATGTTTGGGTGTCGTTATGAGTACTCGCACAATTCGCACATCGCTTTGCCCGTATTAATAATAGAGTGCGCATTTTTAGCTTAATTGCATCACAAGAGGTGCCTTTTCATTGTGTAACGGTAGTGAAAGGGCCTATAGTACTTTATAATTAGTTTTGAAATCCAAAGGTATCTCTTGGTATGGGCACGCACAATTGGAGAAGAAGAAGAAGATGGCCCGTAGACGTTCGGAGGCTACCACGCAAGGCAGCGTCTATGTTACGTCTTTGGCGAGCACCCCCCCAAGCTCTCCAGCCGGGGCGCCTCTCAGCGCTCTACCTTCAACAACCGCCACCGCAGCGAGCGTCACCCAGCGTGCCCGCACCGCTTCCAGCACCGCCGTTCCGGATGCACACTCTAGCCCTGCCCGTAAAGAACAACGACGGTTGTCCCGCAAAGCATTGTTCATTGCCGACGCTCCTCCTGCCACTCAGCGTCCACGCACAGCCTCTCCGGCCGCCGTCACGAAAGAGTACCACAGCCCTTCGCGCAAAGACCTACGGTGGACGTCCCATGATCCATTTGTAACCGCAGTCACCGACGACGCTCCTGCTGACCCCAAGCGCCCTCCCACAGCCTCCCGAGTCGTCGTCTCAAAAGCCTACCAGAGCCCTGCCCTCAAGGAACAACGGCGAGTGTCCCGCGAAGCATTTGTAACCGCTGTCACCGACGACGCTCCTCCAACCACACAGCCTCCCCGCAGTGCCTCGCTGCCTGCCGTCGCACGAGCCTACCCCAATCTAGCCGGTCAGGAAGGTCGACGTGCGCCCCGCGAGGCATTGGTTCGAGCTGTCGCCAATGACGTCCGTTTACCCATCCGCGGTCCCTACAGCGCTTCGCGGGCTGCCGATGTACAACGCCCAGGTCTTCCAGTGTTAGAGGCTCCGGTGGCAGTCCAAATTCGCGGGACGCCTACAAGTGAGACTGGCGAAAGTGGCGCGGAGCACAGGGACCCCGATTTCTGGGTCCTGTGCATGTTGGTCTACCTCACCGCTATGGCATTTTCTCTGATTATTACCGTGATGTACGTTATAATGTCTTTGGAGAAGGGTGGGCCCCCACAGATCAACGAACATACTGAAGACGTTGACACTTCTGCGACCTCGAATGCTTCGCGTCCGGCCATGAAGTTGGTTCAGTCAAACAGATCCGCTCGTCATGTGGTGGAAGCATCCAACTATAGCGTCACCCTCGAAGTATCGGCAGCTCATGTGGGAGGTGTGTTTAGCACGGACTAGAAGACTGGGGTGTGAACTCCGTGCAGATCTTGGAACAGGAGGCAGTTCGAAGGGTGTCCGATGATTTTCTTTGTAATTTTATTTGCAGCCTTTTAACGTAAATTTCACAACTCCTACTTACCTCAAATCAAGATGTTTTGAAGTTTGACATCATATTCGTATTGCGGTACATACAAGCATTTGCTTTGTGCACTACCTCTTTGCTGCATATTTGTTTTAAACTATTCCTTTGTGGCCCCACAGGCATACAGATTACGTTACCAACGAACAAATCAGCTAACAAATGGCTTAGACATTTAAGTTCTCAATGGTATGTGTGGTTTCCGGGCCGCTTTGCGTTGCACGGGCTATATTCAAAATATGGTGCCGTCTTCATGCCTGGTTTTCGCACATTCCAAACCCCAACAACTGAATCCTGCTACCTTCTTGCCGTTTTAGATGTTGCTGGTAGAGATTCAGGCCAGTTCACCGAATGTATGCGCTTTTCAAATTTAAATAACTAAGGACAAGTTCTAGAGCTCGTACTGGAAAATGAAGTGATCAGCAAGCCCTGTGCATGACAGGTTTTTTTCTTCCTAAATATTTGTGCTCATCTAGAGTGTCTAGTACAGTTCAAGTAGTCCTCAGGTCTTCGCGCGTGAAAATGGTGGCGAAAACAAATCTTTGTGACACCTCAAACTCAGAGTTTGGGACAACTGCAAAGCCCTGCAGTTTTTTGCTTTGCGGAAATAAAAGCATCACTCGCACACAATTAAGTGGTGTTTAGGAGTATGAGGGCTGCTATTTGATGTCTGAATTGCTATAGGCTCTCTTCTCAAAGATGCTCCGATCGAAAACTGGATTGTTACGTTCTTTTCAGAATTTTTCTCGAGATGGACTTTACACAGTAACTTTTTTGCCAACGAAATACCATCTGTCTTGAATCCAAGAGCAACAAATGAATTCAAGAGAGCTAGTTCATAACCCGCAGCGGATATGTGCCATTATCTGCTTGAGGACCACCACATTTTCTCCTCTTTGCCGGCGGTTCGCATTTCAGAGAGAGACGTATTTCGAGGCCCCTCTTTCGAGGTCAGGACCTCCCTGTGTCTGTTCCGGTTCTTCTCTCTACAAAGGATTCGTGTTAGGTAGGGTTTGCGGATACCTTCATGATTACATTATTGCAACTGGTAAGTTACCTTGTTAACTGTATATCAAAATCTTTTGCATGGCCAAAAATAAGTACTTTTTTCTCTTCCGGGCACATCAAATTTGTTTAATTTATTTCAATTTTTCAACAATTAAAATTTTTTCCAGCCTTAGTCATGGCACTATTCTACTTCGCCGCCTCACGCCTTTTTTCCCGCGCAAATGCTACATTAGTTTCCTTGGCATTCGCCACAATACATTGTCCCATCCGCCCGCGTGGATATGTGCATGGTTACTCACGTAAACAACGACAACCCATTAGGACAATGCGCGAATTTGCAAGAGTTCAGTGTGATCTAAAAGTGAGACTCCTGGCACTGTTTTGCTTAAAGAAGCTCTTTCATAATGATACATGATTGTGTATCCATGATTCCTTGCCCCCTCTTATCCGTTATACATGATTTAATGTATTCGTATAAAAGTGGACTTGATTTCAATCAGTGGCAATGAGCTTCGCGAACTTGCAATGGGAGTGCAAGTTCGAGCATTGGCCAGGTAAGTCAATTGTCGTTCTTGTTCCGTCTCTAATGCCCTCCTCGTAGTCAAAAAACACCACACAGAAACGATGAAAATGGATTATGATCTGTATGAAACACTGTCAGGTTGACCCTGCATTAACGTTGGCATTTTGGACACCGATCCTTGCCTCCGAGCTTTTCTGCACGCATAAGACCATTAATATATCGGATGACACTTTCCGTTTCTACGCATGGCCAGAACCGCATGCTAAAAAGAGTAATTGGAAGGAAAAGTTTTTAATAGTGCGCTGAAGGATGCCTCGCAGGAACACTGTACTAGAACAGTCTAGAAAAATGTATTCGATTTCCTCCACATGGCTGAGGACTAGGCAAATAATAAACCATGGACAAAAAATTCGTTTGCTTTGAAGCCGAGGCTTTTTAGAGAGCCCCCCAGTATATAAGTATAGAAGGTAGGTTCGCCAATTGTTTGACTGCCATTCGTTTTACCTTATGGTGAGAAAACAGTCTTTCAAAGGTCCTAATTCACTGCATCTGTTCTCCTCTTATAGACTGCTATGCGGATTTATTGACCCCGCTCGTGAAGCCGGTCACGGCCCGTTGGTTTCCGGTATCTCTGATCTTTCAAGCCACTCGAGCGAGGCTAACGCCCCGTGGCACCTGAGAAATCCGCACTGTATGGCGTTTGTGGCAAAAATCGAAAACCTTTCCCCGCCTTTCTAGGAAGTTACTCCCCAACGCTCATCTAAGAGTGAAACATAGCGGAACAGGTGCTTGCACTGTGATGTGAGACGTGCAGCTCACCGTCGCTAGGCTTCCTTCTCGGCTTCTCCACGTCTCTTCTCTCTGCTGCAGTTGGCACAACGGAGAAAGATAAGTAAAAGGTAATACGAGCGCATTTTTTGCAGCACAGCTTTCACGTTACCTTATTCAGGAAAAACGTCCTACCCAGCACAGTTAAATGCGCGTTCTAGTCAAAGAAAACTGGCAGGCATTAACAATAACCGGAGCTCCAGCCGCACTCCGAAAATAGATTGTTCCCGGAGAAGCCCCTCCATTCTAAATTGCGAGTGCGTATTTTAAAACACCAATGTGTGCGAGCAGCCTCACTGTCCAGCACTGAATCTGGAGTCATTCCATTGCATTAATGGACTATTGATTACCTACTCCCTGAAATGCAAGCACTGGCGTATTTCTTTGTATTCCTATCTTTTCTCTGTAAGCAGTTCGCGCTTTAATAAAAACGCAGTGGTGTCAAATATCTGGAGTGCACTTATCCTTCTTACAGAGACACGCTTCGTTTTTTCTGCGGTGCCCTAAATTTGCAGCGAGATCAGGAGACATTATAACGCCCAATTATACGAATAAAAGCACCTAGGATGATGACTCCAGTCCCGGGTGTGTCAAATCTAAAGAAACAGTTCAGCACAAGGCGGTGATCAAGATCTGTAAGCTGCTTAGAAATGGCCTCAAGAAAACGATGCCTGCGTTCACTGGGCACAAAACCTTGTGATGTCGTCCTGTGTTGAGATAATAACGTTGTGGCATGATGTAACGCCCACGAAAAGGGCAAAATAGAAGCTACTTTTGACGGCGGCTCTAAATCGCCGAAGAATTCCTGTGGTTTCTGCGATTATCGCCAGTTTTACGATGTTTTTGCGCGCCATTGAGCTCTATAGCATACATTACATGTAGGCAGGATACACCCGACACAATTCCCCAATTCCGGCCACGCACAAACGAGAATCACTGAAAATCACACACACGCTGTTCTAGCAATGGGGTCAACCATGACACGCGATACAATAGAGACACAGCGAACGCTAATGCAACGAGTGCCCGAAGCAACGCCAGACACTGACGTCCTGAACCGAGGACGCCATTCGCCTGACTCTGTATCTGTCTTCTTGGAAATAAGTTCGTCAGTTAGTACTTTCATTCATTCATTAATCCATTCATTCATTCATTCATTCATTCATTCATTCAAACATTCGTTCACATTCAAGTCTGATGTACCTCCACTTAAGTACGCATTTATTGCCTTACTCTAAAGGATAGCTGCGAATAAATAAGCGATGTATCGCCGGCGGTCATGCTGACTGCTCTGGTTCAGTGATCGTAGAGTTCCCGTCGATCTGCACGCCCGTTTCCGGTTCCGGCCACTGCGTTGCAGCGGCTACGCTCGTGGACTCGTTATAGCCGACAGTGACCACATCCGGTTCTTGCCCCGCCACAAAGCGGACGGGGTCCACGAAGACGGCCCCGTCCTCCGGCGTCGCTGTTGGCCCGCGCAACCGGCGTTCTGGAAACATCGAATTCAAGGGGGATTCAAAGAGGCTGCCTTTATAGTAGAAACTGCAACGTATCCATTCCCCTTGGTATCCCTTCTAGAAAATATGTACCTGCCACGTTAACAATGATGGGAGCTAACTAAAAACCGCGCAGTGCTGTTTTCTATCGCACTCTGTGGGCTCCGCAGCTTTGGAAAGGGGGCTCCGATTCTGACACGCTTGAGCTCCCGTATTTTTCATTTAGAAGCCGCCGCGGTTGATCAGTGGTTGTGACGCTCGGCTGCTGACTCGAAAGACGTGGGTTCGACCCCGGCGGCGGTGGTCGAATTTCGATGGAGGCGAAATGCTGTGGCCTCTGTGCTGGGCAACGTGTGGCCCCAAAAGTTATCACTATTGCCGGAAAGTTGGCAGCTAGTTCGGAGACTGGGGTGCTGGGTGTGTCTGCTGCGTTAACTACGGTGGAAGTCATATTCGTCTAGCCTGCTCCTCCGCGTGTGTCCGTTCGCAGCAGTATGCTCGCGACAGAGACGTTCCGCCTCCTGTCGCCCGGAGGACACGGCTGTGCGCTTGCAGTTTTCTTACCACGGCAGCCCAATATGGCTGAGCAAGGCTTGTGCAGATAATGTGGCTTTCGGCTGAGGCGAAGTAGCTGTCAAGATCGCGCACGCAGCAGTTCCAGTGCCGCACTGCTCAATACCGGCCTCCTACTATCGGCATTGTTGTTCTGATTTTCTCCTTTTCATCAGTCTTTAGTTATTTATCATCATTTTTTTAAGTTTTCAGGGGTAAGGGGGGATTTAATCTGTAGATAGCGCACTATAATTCAGTCGACCTTCCTGTGCCAAAGTGTCGAGTAGTTCTTTGGAATTTCAGAAAAGCAAACACAAGGGCCGCCAATTTGGCGTGGTCGCCTTCCGTGTCAGGCGACAAGAATTCGACGGTCAGTCATGAGACATTTATTCTGTTGTACACGCCGCAAAACTCAATGCTCCAAGATGCTTTGCACTCACTAAGTCGTCCACAGACATGTCTAGAGCGCTCCAACTTCGTGCCGTCTGCGCTCCGCAGCGCGCAGAGTGGCGTATAGCGGCAGCGCCTGGTTCGAGACTGTGCGTCTTTGAATGTCGTCTGAGCACGAGACGTGCGCTATCTCAAACCGGGCGCCGCCGCTAGACGTCACTCAGCGCACTTCGGAGCACAGGCGGCACGGGCCACTTCATTTACCGCTGGAATGAGCGGAAGACGAGGTTTTGTGTTTGTCTTGGCTAGTGTTAGGCCGAAAGCGTGTATTGCACCTCGTAATTGGTAGTTGCGCCGCAGTGTTTTCCTCTGTGCGCAGATTAGGGTTTATGGATTAGGGCGTTTAACCTCCCAAAGCGACTCAGGCTATGAGAGACGCCGTAGTGAAGGGCTCCAGGAATTTCAACCACCTGGGGTTCTTTAATGTGCACTGATATCGCACAGTACACGGCCCTCTAGAATTTCGCCTCCATAGAAATGCGACCACCGGGACCGGGATCCAGCCCGCGTCTTTCGGGCCAACAGCTTAGCGCCATAACAACTCAGCTACCGTGGCGGCTCTGTGCGCAGATTAAGTTATTTCGACACTGCTTTTTTTCATTTCCTAAATAGATTTAACGCCAGTCAAAGTTCAGTACAAGGCCGGCATGGAAACTTTCGCGGCATTTCTTCGAAGTTTGTCTGGAGAAGAGCCGTACTTTTACGACTGAATCCACTTTTATGGCCAACAATAGCCAAGCCAAGTAAGAAACCTCGTTTTCCTGGCATTCCTGCGCCACCCCAAGGTGGATGAAGTGTAGCGCCATCAGCTTTCCCTCCAGTTATATTAAGAACCTCTATGGCACGGTGCGCCTTCTGAAACACGTGGCCACCAGCCAGCAGCCATGCTATACCGTGCCCTTTATCGCAAAATTCTCGAGAAGAACAAAAAAATGCGAGAGGAAGCCCGCCGCCAACTAGATGTTATCGCAGGCGAGACCAACTGAAAATAAAAGAAAAGGGTCCTACGCCCAAGAAAGAATTTTAGAAGAACCCAATAAGAGAAAGAAGACACAAATGGCGGCCGGGTAAAGGCCGTTTGTGAGAGGCCTCAAAAGGATTAATAATTAAGAAAGCAGACAAGAAATATGGTCGGGCCCAGCGTGCCCAAGAGCTTCGGACGGGCTCGCAGGTGGCCAAGAGGAGGGAAGATGCGGGGATCTGTAGGAAGGAGGACAAGCAGGAAGCGGGGAACCAGCAACAGGATGAACGAGCAGGATCCCGTAGTATTTTTTGGCGCATGCGCATTCGAAAGCTACCTCAAACAAGGCGGTCAATGTTAGGTGGCACTGATTGCTCCGGAGCACACCAGGGGAGGGCTTTAGACAAGGCTGTTCACCTCTTTGCATTGGGACTTCCGCAGCTACTGCGACCAGATTACCGGAGAGGGACTGTCCACTCACCGCTGGCGACGGTCACGAGCACGAACGAGAGGACGCTGACGACCGAAGCGAGCGTCATTACAGCGACCCAGAGATAGACGCTCAGCGGAGGAGTAGACCTGAAAGGAAGCGAAATGCGAACGGAAAACAAAAAGCACACATCCCCCCAATACGGCGACGTTACGCTTTAACTGGACAGTATCACTTAGAGAATTACTTTTCCTTTGGATCTAATTACACTCTTATTGCCCTCGACACTGACTAAACGGCCCTGGAGATTGCGGAGGTATATTGAGGTTTGATTCGTCAGAATACGGCTACACAAGCCTGATTAGCACAGAATTTAATTCAAAAACTGATCACAAAAGAGCCCTCTTCTTTTGGTATGTGTCAGTAAATGTGCTTTTCACTGTGAACTGGTGATATCACTACTTATACGGCTTCTTCATATCTCCACCCCCCCCCCCCCCTTACGATTCGCCCATTTCATCACCTCTTCTTCTTTCGCAGCTGTTTCTACGGTTCCCCACAATAACTAATTCCAGGTGATATCTGCACAAACACAATCGGCAAAAATCATAGCGATAAATTTACGAGCACTTGTAACCTTATGAACACCTTGTCGACTATTTCTTTGTAGCGTTTAATGTGCGCACCTGGCCACAATCCGTGGCATATCTAATTCCGGAAACTGACGACTTTGGTTTCGAAAAATGTGTTATAATGAGGTTTGAAACCTGAAGTTTGTTCTCAATTTCCTCATACACAAACTAAAGCACCCCGAACAAAATCTGCTTCCTTGCATGTGACTAGGTTCATGGCCCCATACAACCTGTACACAGGTGAAACAGCGCGGTACAGATAAAATTACTTTCTCCACTCAAAGATACAAACTAAAAATGGAAAAATACAACAGTAAGAGGCACTCAAAAACCTAAACATAATTTTTGACGTTGACGACAGTCTTAACTAGAAGCACTTAGTTCTACATTTTGGTCAGTGTACGCTTGAATACACCACTTGATGTGTGCCTTTAATTACGCTAACAAGATCGTTATTTTTGTTCAAAAGCATTTGCTATTCGGGATAGTAGGCTTTGCCCACCGTAATTTGTTCTCAGCTTTGGTAGCCTGTATTGCTTTTTTCAGGTCAAAATTTGGATTTAGGATCATATATGTGTATGCAAAATTGTCACGGTTTTTCCTTACTTCGTTGTATACTATATAAATCGCAAGTTTGTTTTCATAAAGATGATCCGCCATCAGTATTCCATACTTGCATCGAAAAGCATGCGTGCGTTCACTGTAGTTCAAACCTTCTAGAGCAGGGATCAATTTTTCCTGTATAATTAATATGTTTGCGTTAAATGATTACCCCATAAAATTAACTTGGTGCGGTTGCTTACTGCTCAGTAAGAAATAACGCGCAAAGGTGCTCCTGACGCCCATGTGATCCTGTCTCGAGCAACTACACATCGCTCAATATGCGAGCCTCACAGGGGCTTTCTGCGCAAGTACTCACTCAGTGCTTGATACTGAGCTGGTATAAGTCGCCGTAAGTCGAGATGAGGCCTCCCTTCGCGATGAGGCAGAATCTGCATATCAAAATGAAACCCTTCAGTGACCTATAGGCATTTCCTGCAGTGTAAGTGAAGCGATAATGGTCTTTTCTGCGCCGTAATTTTATCTATTATCTATGTGTTGAAAGCGGCTCCTACGTGCATAAGGTATAATTTAGATAGATATCCTAGAGATTTGGAAAAAGGCAGCAATGTAACCGAACATAAGAAAAAAAATGCTTGGAAGTCCAAATCAACCATAACAAAGATAATCAATCAATCATAAGCAAAGATAATGTCACATAGTCTCCGAGTAGATGCCTATGTGTCAGGAATTGGTCAATCTCTACTTTACATTTGTACTTTAATTTTTTTGTTTCACTTCACTTCTTTTCTTTAATTCTTGACTCCAATAATCTTCCGAGTAATGTGGTTTGCGCACCCAATTTCCAAACGGTTATTGAAATGATAACTTGATGAGTTCTGTTATCGTTCATACTATGTAATTGTGGATTAGTTTCTTCCTGTTTTCTTATTCTGTGCTATCTTGTTGACATGTTGCCAATATCTTATTTGCGTGTGATATATGTGTAGTTAATCACCCTACAATAATGCCTCATAGGCGCTGTAGACCGGCACTTGTTATACATAAATAAAGAAATCACGGAGAGTCTTCATACCACTCCTGGGGCAATGGTGCAGTGGTTAAGCGATGAGCCTCTGCTCTGTCAGGTATCCGTTTCACACACAGCTTTCGGTGGGGCTTATGACTGTTCAAGGTGAACTAGATCGTTTTGAACGGTCGGTCCCCTTTACTTGTCGCGGCTCCACGAGCCTATCGTTAAGTCCACCCTTCCATTGAGCCCACCGAATAAAGAAACCGGAACATTCTCACACTTTTCAACTAACCAACTTTTCAATCACTTGAGAAAGAGGCTTATGAGCGCCGAAAAATTAGCCAACAAACTGCTCTTCACTGAGCTATTTGGCTGTGTTTTTTATCATGCACGGTGGCTGTAAACCGCACTGCTTTCCGCAACAAAATGCGCGGGAAGAGTACCGGCATTCCACGGCGTTACGAAGAACAGCCGTTCGCCGTTTGTATTGTCAGAGGCTACAACAAAACGTACATTTCGTGATTTTTGTTTTTATTATTCGTTAATTTATTCAACCCTTCTAAACCACAAAAGCTGCAGATTAGCCGGAGATGGGGAGATTCTGAAAACGTGACCCGCATGGCTAAACAGTGAAAGTGAGTGCTATAGGATTAGGAAATTTAAAAAGGATTAGGTGAGTAATAGTTTACACTGTAGCTGTCGCCATCATTTTGAGCCCATGGAGGAAGGTTGAAAGCCCGATGTAGCTGAGAATCGTCGCAAAACTATGTCGAAGGACCACACACGCAGGGCAAAACGCTTCTCTATAGAACACATTCTGGGCATGTTTCGCGATATCTGCATGAACACGCTGAACACGCGATATCTAGCGATAACATTTGTTTGAAAATAGTCTGGATGTAAGAATGTGCAGTTATGTTAAACCCATAGGATTTCGCCGTCATTTTCTGCCTTCCTGGTCGCGGAACACAGTTCGGCTGTTCTGGACATATGTTTTGCTCTCCGTACCGTACAGCCGGCACTGACATCGTAAACAACAGAGAAGGAAATACATTCGATGCTGTTTCTATGCGAATCCTAGCAAGGCAGAAAATATAGGACGTAGATTCTGAGTTGTTTCTTCGAAGAAACATTTCATGTCCATGATTACTGAAGGAATTAGAGGCGCAATGTGAGAGACAGTTACCGCCTTACCGCCAAGGCGCATGCGGGCAAAGTCGGACGGTCGTAGCGGCCTTGTGCGATCCGTGTACAGGATGCGGTAAGGCAGGTGACTCCACGGAGTGGTCGGCGCCTCCATGAACCCGCTCTCATCTGTCCAGCGCAGAAAGATGTGAGAAAAATGTGTGGCTCAAGATCAGCAGCAAGCTTGCGCGCCTTATCGCCGCGCCGCGATGGCAGAAGACTGACTGGCTGCGTCCGATCCACAACCTGTTGTCGTAGCGGTATAGACGTACCCCTTATAGTGCTATGAAAGAAATCAACTGTTTGATCATTTCGGTGTTGAGTTGCGAAGCAGTTCACGTGGGCTTTAGAAAACCGATTTCACATAGCAGGTCTCTTAAAGACCATAGCCGAAATTGTTTTTCAAGCCGCTCGGGACTAATTATCACTGCGAGTAGCACTGATCGTCGGTTAACATTCTAGCTACAAGCATACAAAGAGGACCGCGCAAAACATTTCCGCAAAAGATTGAAACTGGACAGTACCAATAATCATAACTAAAACATAATGACTGACTACGTAAGTGCGGTGGTGGTTCTTGCGTGCAGATTGCTGTTCTCGGGTGGGGATAAGAATACTATTCGGCGTTTTCAATTCTGCAAGGCGATGTTCCGGGGCTCTGCACGGACCTTTCAGCACATTAAACGCAGTTCGCTCTGCAAGTCCAGATGAGCATTAACGTTGCCTTACAATGTCGTCCTAGTGTTGTTTGTTTTTCTGTGATCTATATGCATCATTGAGGGCTAGCGCAGCAGGGGGCAACAGAAAGCCTGGCGAGCAGATTAGATTGAAAAGTTTGGGGCGGCTGCTGCTGGCACAGCACAGGGATAATCGGGAGAATATGGGAGAGTCCTTTTGTTCTGAAAACGACGTAGTTGGGCTGATAACGATGCCTTATAAGCCTGAAAAACTGAAGAAAATGTCTCATACTTTGAACAAGAACCCCTATACTTGTAATTAGACAGCATAAGGAATTGATAGGTATTTTGCCGCCGTCCTTTTTCGTTCTTAATTCTGTTTCGTCATGATCAGGTTCAGGTTCACATCGCTATTTTGTACACTAAGCGCACTATTCCCAGTTTGCATTTCTTAAAACGACATTTTCGGTTTCATACGTCTCTGGCATTATTTTGCCCGAAGGTGTTATGGCAACTTTAGGTCCGCTAAAAAAATAAAGCGCTACTCGCCACGGTGGATTAGTGGATATAGTGTTTGGCTGCTAACCCGGAATACGGGGGTTCGGTCTCGGCCGCATTTCGATGGAGGCTAAAGACAAGCGGCCCGTGTTCGAAATTTTCTTGAGAATTGCACAGCGGAGTCCCTCAAAGACTGAGTCGCTTTGTGACGTTATGCCCTAGAAACCGAACCAAACAAATAAAGGGTTCCTTATAACAATGGCCTTCACGCTATCATGGTCGTTTCTACTTGATGGCCGCTGCGTAGGCAGCAGCTTATAGAGTTTTAAACCACGCCTAGCGGTTATGAACATGTGGCCTGTAGCGTCATCTGCCTCTAGCCTTGTTCGATATCGAAACTCAGCTGAACTAAGCAATCGTCTATATTAGCTAAACACGCGCACTCTGCTTGTATACCAGCCTTAGAGAAGCTGTATTTCAGAACAAGAACAATGATGATTTTACTATAGGGGGGGTAAGAAACTGCAAAATGACTCGTTATTTCTTACTGAAGCAAGCCATGTCATCGCCAAGCACTTTAAAACCACAACGCGCTATACAACAGCAAACCATTCACCTGGTAAAGGCTTGTCAGGAGATATGACACCTGTGAGAGAAAACAAGCGCATTTATTAAAAAAATCATGGTCGTAATGCGATATTCCTGTAATGAACTATCTTTGCAACTGCAAGCTAACACTTCGTCAACAGTGGAAATGTCAGAGTCGAAGCAAAGTGTTGCCGCAAAGAATTGTGAAGAGTATCATCTCATTTAAGACTATTCTGAGAACTGTATTCTGATCTATTTGAAATCCTGACGTGAGCTGATAGCCAAAGGTAGCACCTCTTATGGCAGAGCACTAGCTACAAAATCAAGGCTCCTGTCGATATTCCGGGGGTGTAATGAACATTTCAACAGACAAGCTGATCTTTTGACCTTCTTTCCCTCTATGTATGGGCTTTAACGATCTATGCGACAAAGATTTAGGAGCAGAAAAGTGCTCTAAGAGCTGAACATGTCCGATGCGGAGAGGCATTTCCGCAGATCTGTTGGAAGGGCAGAATGGTCGGAATGGTAGAATCCTTTACTTTTCATTTTCAAGCGCGCTGCCTTTGCGCCCTGGCATCCAGCCGAAAAGCGCTGAGGCCATCCTTGAGTGTCTTCTCTTTCGTCTGCATCGATTACGCCTTGTTCGTCGCACTCTGTGCCGCGTGGAAACTGATAATAAAGCCATAGCTTTAAGGCTTCCCTTCAGAAGAAAAGGCGACGGCGGTGTTGTGTCTGGAAATCCTCGCCCGGCGTCGCGAGTAAAAATGTCTGGAACGTTTCATATCCTGTTTGCTTGACGCGAGAGGGTGGCGCCAATATGCGGCTGCCACCGGAAACTCGCAGTGATCTGATGTACGCCGCTGCGCGAACAGATGGCGCGCGAACAGCCTAAAGATTTTTTTCCATGCACAATCCGAGTCCAGGTGGAACGCTCCCTTGTGGCCGTGCGATTGTGTGCGCTGTAAACACTAATTAGATCAATAAGCCGAGCGATAACCTAATGCTAGTATGCTTTACACGATGCACAAAAATGATTTTTCTTTGTCAGAAGAATGGATGGGGTGCTCACGCATGACAGCCCGACACCATCGATGAGTGGTGGCTTCAAAGTTTCGGGAACAAGTCTGTCGCGCCTCCTCTTTATCCCGGTGACACCTCCAAGAGGCTGATGAGAAGGGCACGTTCCTTATTCTTGAAGCCACCGCGTTTGCAAAAAAAAAGTAATTGAAGCCTTGCCATAAATTTTATTGTAGCAAACAAGGGACAAATTGAAGGTTACTACGATAGCGGACGCTCAAGCACGAGCAGGCCATACGTTGCTTTAGCGTGTACGCACAGTGAGAGTGACATATTACCACAAACTAATTCCTTATCGTTCCATATAAATATTGCTGTCGTGTTGTCAATAAGTATTGCTATCAACGTTGTCAACATTGCCGTTCGTCTTCGTTCCCCGCGCCGGGCTTTAAGCTGACAAGCACCATTAACTGACGCCCACGTTTTGTACTCACCTTATTTACTGTGACACTCGCACTACCCTTCTCCTTCTAAAAGGGAATCGCCAGAGTACTCGAAGTTACGCAGCAGCATAGACAACTTTCAGGGTTTTGCTATAAGTGGACTCTGTGCACAGAGAATTAATTTCAGAAATATTGACTATTGTACTGTCTCGGTCATTATTTTGCTCTCTGAACGTTTTCATCATTCCTGATATTTACCTACACAGGCACACCGAAGAACAGCCGCTATTGAAAGGTTATAACGTTATTAAGCGATGAGGTGTGGGCCCATGAGTAGCTTGTTCGAATAAAATTCTACTCTTGTTTTTAAAGAGCCTCATTCGCGGCGCTCCTTACGTTAGCGAGCAAAAATTTCGGCACACAGAAAGGAAATCGCTGCTTTCGTCCCCTTGCAATTCAACTCTGTGATTATCCTTGGGGAAGGAGGCACAACGTGAGATGAAGCCGGATGGAGTAAAAAGAAAGGTGCGACTTACGCAGTGACGCATGGTATAGCTCACTCAGTTCCGCTCCTGCAAAAAAGAATTACAGCAGATATTACAACTGACAAAAAATTACTAAGCAGCTTGTGATTAGAAGTTGTGTTTGTTCTTATTACAGCATATTACGCCCGTCGGAGAGCACCGATAGCTTAACGGTACAGCACTCATTTCACGTGTAATAGCACAGCAGTTCGAACCGCTGTGCCGCTGCAACTGTCGACCTGATTAAAAAAGAACGCTGAGGATGCATGGAACCGAATAACCACTCCTGATATGCTGCCTGATTCCAGCGACCGGTGTCCACAACGTACTTTTTCAGTAGAGCAAGATTTGGTCACCACCTCCTTTGCGAATACATCCGTGAAGACCCTGCCGTCAGTCCCCAGCGGCTGCGTGTCTACTCATCTATGTGGCGGTCCAACGTGATACGCAGCGGACGATGCTAGGAATATCTGTATGCAGACAGGCCAATATTATAAAGTAAACCTCGCAACGTTAAAGGCTCGAGCGCCACCAAGTGTGGCTAGCCTAAAAATGCTGCTCGGAGATTTAGAGGGTATTAAATTGAATATGTCATTTACCTTATTCAGGAACGGAAGGCAGAAGACGATAATAAAGTATTGAAGAGAGAGCACGCAATACGCTATCGAGGTTTAGCGTACAGGCGAGACCAAACGGACCTTACCATTGGCTGAAATTGGATGCAATATGCAGCCAATGGTGAGGTACGTCGCAGCCCTGTCAACAGCAGACGACCGGGCCTGACCACTGGCTGACAGCCAATGGCGATATCTGGTCGCCAACCAGCCAATGGTCGGGTCGCTTTCCCTAGGCGCTCGAAATTCGCGCGCGTATATGAGTGGCCACTCACAAAGGACCGAATGGATGCGGAATGGACAACGAAAAATGGATAGCTTACAGAATATGACCCCTGGGTTTTGAAAAGCGCCACAGTGAAGGTGCGATTAGCTTCGACAACGCGAGCTTCCCAACGTCCCCATGCACTTATATCTCAGAGCACACGGGCGTCTTAGCATCTCCAAGCCATCAACATCACGATGCTGCGGCCAGGATTCGATTTTGCGACTTCACGCTCAACAGCACACTGAGCAACTGCAGTGGCACAGTGGCTACAGCTTTTTGCACAAAAAAATGACAGTAGTCTCGAAGACGCCATGGCAGCGAGGAAACCGACTGCAGGATATGCAAAAGATACTCCCCAGTGAACAGCCGTGAAGGCGCTTCATACTTCTACGAACATTCCTGGACTACAACGGCACTAACACACTCTCAGAGAGGACGAAAGAAAGCTTTTTCATGTGAGTGTTGGTCTGCTAGATGCGGAGCTTCCACTCTTACCTCTAGCTGCTTTCGTTGCGCCCTTAGAGTAGGGCTTACCCATGGCAATCTGTATGGCAAGCGGGGATCAGCCTGGCTTACTTCTCTTCTTCCTCTTCAACGCAAAATGACTGATGCACATGAGGACATCAGAAGGCAAGCCAATGTGAAAGAAGGGAGTACGAATACTAACGATATACAATGGCAACGAAACGACGTAAAAAGAGCGTCAACATTAGACGTTTTTAGCATACCGGAGACGTACTACCAGTTTACCGCACCCCTCCTGCGCACGCGCGGTGGCTCCCCCTCACCCCAACAATGCCACTGCGCATGCGCAGGAGCGGTGCGGTAAACTGGTAGTACGTCTCCGGTAGTACGTCTCCGGTATGCTAAAACCTTTATTAAGCGCGAGCAACGAAGTGGCAACGTATGCGACGCAGTTTACCATAAAGAACTAGCGACACTAATTTCATCTTGGGCATATCGATTTACAGTTTGCTGTGACAAACTAATTGAAGTTCCTGCAACAAAAAATTTCAGATTAATAGAAAAAGCTGATAAAATTATTCTATTAATCTTCTTTCTTACTCCAAGCCGAATAAAGCTTGAGATACTGAGCGAAAGAAAGAATGAAAACAATGTTCGTTTTTGCAGCTGACAAGACTCAATTAGGGCTGCCGTTTACTCATACCATCTTTCTCTTCTTCGGTGCAACCGTTGCTTCTCTCCTTCGGTTTCGTTGCCTTTAATTTTCTCTCAAATTTATTTATTTATGGTTATTCCTTTCAAATTTATTTCCGCTTTGTTTCCTCAATTTTTATTTCGATTTTCATTGAAAATTAGTTATTGATATTCACAGATTACTCTGTTTATATTTATCAGCCCTTTGAGATAAACCTGGATGAATATTCTCCTGTTTGCATCGGCACCAAACACCGGCTAATCCCCCACCGTGGGTATGTGCCATCGCTCTTGAGGCAACAACAAGAAATCATCTCTTTGCTTCCTCGATATCCATTCTTATCACCTGGAAATCTTTGAAACTTCATTATTTACCTTCCCTTTTTCATCAATATTTATTTTTGAACCGTTTGAGCTAAGTCCGGGTGAATTGTTGCCCTGCTTCGATCTGCACTACACTCTGGCCAATACTCCACCGTGGCTTTGTACCATTCCTTCAGAGGAAACAACAACCGACAAAGGCTATGCGCTTTGTAATAGCTTCAGTCGAACTGTACATCTCAGCATCTGTGCAGTCCAGTAGTGTGAGTGTAGTTGCATCGTCATAGGTAATTGTCCCCTGTTCTTTATTTTGTACTTGTATTTTGGTCTTGGTAGACATGGGCTCTAGCTATGCCTACAAAATATGCAGGAGAGAGCAATCAACTAACAATTATGGTAGTCTGATGATCAGGGACTCGCCTCACTCGCCCTTATGCCTCTGTTCTAATTTTTCGCAGTCGTAAACGACAAGCATACGTTTTGATAGCGTTCGATTCATGCCTACCTTCTTAATTTCCTTTGATTTTTGCCTCTGTAGCTTCATTCTCTTCTTTCGAACCGCTTCAACCGTATAGTTAAAATAATAATTTCCGAGCAACGCTGGCGGTGGCAGGGAGCACTAGTTTAGGAATAACTTGCTTCTGAGATCACTTGATAGTACCCTGAGCCACATTGTCGGATGCATTTTTTGTGGCTTTTTTAAGATCAGAAAGTTTGATGTAAAAAAAAAACCTTTTTGTGCAAGACATCTTGACAGTACCATGTTGCCTCGTCACGTCGCTCGCCCAACTTCTTCATAACTCTTTACACTGGGCATAAACTTGGCATCTTTTCGCGCCTCAAACAGTATTTGTAAAAATATCTCTCTATGGAAAAAATAGGGGAAACTTCTCTGTTTAGTATGTCAATGTCAAAAACTCCAGCCTTCTGCACAAAGGAAATGCTGAAAATGTAGAGTCCTTACATCGGGGCGCTTTCGCCAGGTTGCGCGTCCTTTGGAGCACAGGGCATCTCTAAAAAAGGCCCCGTAGCCGCTCCTCCACGATGGGTAGGCGGGGTAACGTCCAAAGGCATTCACAGCATATCAGGCTAATAATGTGCAATAAATGTACTAAACTGCACGCAGCAAAACTCCGTTCTATGAAAGCCACAATACAGAAGCTTTGTTTCGCTTACTATCTATCCTCACGTGCAACTTCTTAACCGGCAATTTTCAGCCTAAAAGCATCCCAAAAGCTAACCTGCTTAAGAGAAACACCACCACACCAACGATTGAAGCACTGTCAGTTCTGAGCGGGAAAAAAAGGTATAAGTCGTTTGTTTTTAAAGACGTTTGGCGCCTATATGTCCTAGGCGTTCAAAAATTAAGAGCCATTCCATTGTACTACAGCATATTTTCTAGCACGGTATTTATTACAGGCGCTGATGCATATCCCACGCACGACACAAATCCAACGCCGTATCCCACGCAGGATCTTTTATTCATAATAACTGCTGCCAGCTGTCGCTGCTTTGCGGTGCCGCGATTGCAAACCAGCATGACTTCATCTGCACTAACAAAAAACAAGAACAATGACAAGCCGTAGAAGTCAGCTGATTTTCGAAGTGGTTTCAGCTCGATCAGTGTACGCTAGGAAGCTGGTGCGATTAGACATTGTCAATACAGTTACAAGCAGTGAGGCACAAGAATTATAAATGCGAATTTCGGTTTATTTATGTAACCAATAGTAGCAGCTCATAAAAAAACACGCTGTTATGAGCCCTCATAGTTGAATCATCTGTGAAAAAGAAACAATACGCGCAAAATCGAAAAGGCTGCAAATGCAATGCCAGCCATTGTGCAGGTGCCCTGAGGGCTTCTCTTAAACTTGGCAGTTATAATTAACGGATGTTTTCATGTGAGCAAAAAACAAATACGTAAATATATGACAAAGAAATAAAATAAAGGCGATTAGCACTAATATTTGTCTTCAGATTACTGCATCTGAATCTACCAGCTGCTTGAACGCGCACGCGTTCTTTTTTTGCGTTCCCAATAATACGTCGGTGCCGGGAATCTCTTGTCGTGGTACGAAAGCTTCATGGGAGATCTTGCGGCTCAGTCGTCGGATGTTTAGCAACCCGAGACCTCCCTGCATGCAGCAAAAAAAGAAAAAAAGACGGGCGAAGGTGATGCAAACGAAAGCCTTATTTGTTGTTTGTTGTTAGTTTCGTATCATTCGCCGTTCTTGCATTGGATACTACTATATCCTCTAACAACCAATTGTTTCCGCAAGACTGCGATATGTCAGTTCGCTGTTGACAACAGTCCCATCAAGGCGGAACAATTTAAAATGACTAGAATGGGGACTAATAAGTGGTTCATGGTCACAGAAGGAGATGAAGACGCTTTGTGTTGTTCTGTCTTCATGTCGTTCTGTGAGAAGTCAAGCGCATTGAACCACCAGCAACAATTTACTCGGAAATGCATTGTTAGCAGCACCTGAGCTGTGCGATTGTCGAGCATCGTGCTGATCCGGGATAATGAACTGTAATAAATTTGTCGCTGGAGTGATGTTGTTGTTCAAATAAAGTATAGTCAACCAGTCCCTATATAAAAGGATTATTTTAAGAAGACCTGTATTAGGGTCTTTGTTAAGGCAAACAGGGCGCGATATTCACATTGTTCGCGTAGTGCGGTACATGACGGTGCCTTAACGCATATTAGGAGGCCAAAAATTAAAATACTAGTCGTTCCTTTTTTTTTTGTGCCACAGCTATCTTGAGGCGGGTGGTGTCCAAACGTAGTGGCGATTTCATATGCAAAGAAAGAATTGCGCTAACGAGACATGGACAGCGAAGAGGGAAAGACTCTCACAAACGGATGCGCACTGTGTTCGTTTGCGTCTTTGTCTCTTCGCTGTCCGCTCCTCGTGCGCGCAGTTCTTTCTTTGTACCTGTTATGAAACAACAAGCCCGAAAAGTTCTACCGAGGTTATTTCGACAGCGCATCTTAGAGGCGGACGTATTTGAGAGATGTCATTGTGCACAAAAGCCAAGGCATGAAGTTTCCACATGCTTTTTGTACGTCAGTGAACCACGCTTTTCGGTTTTGCAGCCATTTCGGCATGAAAAACAACCTGAAAGGCCACACTGCATTCAAAGTAAAGTGCGCGCAATGAAAGCTAATGGAACCGCTCACATCTTCAAAATTTTATGCGAGTGTGGCTTTAAGGACGGCTAGTGCGACGAAAAAGAAAACCACTCTCTCGTGGTAGGAGTTCCCGGGTTCGAACCCGACCGCGGCGGCTGCGTTTTTATGGAGGAAAAACGCCAAGGCGCCCGTGTGCTGTGCGATGTCAGTGCACGTTAAAGATCCCCACGTGGTCGAAATTATTCCGGAGCCCTCCACTACGGCACCTCTCTCTTCCTTTCTTCTTTCACTCCCTCCTTTACCCTTGCCTTACGGCGCGGTTCAGGTGTCCAACGATATATGAGACAGATACTGCGCCATTTCCTTTCCCCCATAACCAATTATTATTAACTCCCGTGGTAGTCAGACACTACAAAAAATTGGAGGACGCTTAAACTTCGTCTTTAGGAGCGAGACGCGATAGCGTGTCTCAGCGTTGCCAAGGGGTACACGGAACGCGATCGCCCGTTCGGCGCGACGCGTAGCCCGTTGGATAATTTAAGGAAAGGACGGCTATTTCACATATCTCGGCGGACACCCCAACCGGGCTGTAAGTGAAGGAAAATGAAATGAACAATTGCTTTTAAGGAAAGGAAATGACGCCTGTCTCACGTTTCTCGCTGGACACCCGGATCGCGTCGTTAGGGAATGAAAAATCGATCGATCGATAATCAATCGAAAATCAGTCAATTTATCAATTAACCAATCAATTAACCAATATATCGATCAATCGATCGATTAATCCATCAATCAGTCCATCAATCAATCAATCAATCAATCAATCAATTAATCCAACAATCAGTCAATCCTTAACGCTGCCGCGTTAAAATCCCTTCCTTTACGGCGCGGTTCAGGTGTCCACACCTGGCGCGGAGGTTTTTTGTAGCGATAGCTACATTACGTTAGCATTTCGAGCCTTCAGCGTGGCGGTGCCGCCACCCTGTAGCTGCACCGCCACGCTCTCACGTGGTTGGTCACGTGGTGTGGAGCAGCTGTCGGCGGCGCGGCGCCGTGGCTGATCACGTGAATCGTCACGTGGTTGGTCACGTGAAGAAGTTCCACTTGGCCAGCTGTAGCTATCGCGTCACTCCAGGTTTAACCAGAGCTAAACCACCGCGAATTTTTTAAGCCGTTATTTGGCACCTTTCTTTATCGCGCTTTAGCAAAAGGAAGATCAATGGATAAGCTGTCAACAGCAAAACGTGACTTAGTTTCGGTTTCTGTATTTGGCTCATTTCAAAAAAGAAAACTAATTTACTACTCTCTCATTGCGACCTTGACAGCACTTTCGCTGAGCTTCAAATAACTCCTCTCTTTATATTTAACAAGCGAGGAGGAAGAAGGTACCTCCGCAAATGGGACAAAATAAATATTTTTTTTTATCATAGCAGTAAATCTCACTTTCAACTGCCCACAGGAATGTGACAGCCATGATGAAGAGGAAGAGAACCAGGATGGCGAGGGTGTACACAGCCGGAAGGCTCGAGTCGGGCGGTGCTCTAAACAAAATAATACAAAACACACAATATAAACACATAATGCATGAGCTCTTCGTGGAGGTTCGTAGATGATCTCCGCACTTGGTTACATAATGGGAAAAAATTGCCAAAATATCAAGAGCACGCACTAAAATATGTGATGTAGCTCTCAACGCAGGCTCTTGGACTGATCGCATCGACCAATTGGCACGACGCCGTGGTCAACCACGTTGCATCTGCTGATCGCCAATGGCTGCCATGTACGATGCCGAGTAAAAATGATTTGCCCAAGTGGCCGATCACGGCATCGGCAGAATGGCAACGCACCGCGCTGCGTTTAAAGAACGCACTAATAACTAGAGTGTTAGGACTGTCATTTTTCAGCCTAAGGTTTGTAGAGGAAACTCCTCGCTGCCAAACAATTCCTTTTTTCCTCGTGTTTCATAAAAGGCGTGCGTACGATAAAAAGCAATAAAAATGTAAAAGTGAAGATGTCTCGGGTCATAACGACAGCGCTAAATAGTAAACCCTTGTGCTGAGTCACGCAAAGCTAATCAGTGCTTGAGTTTGCCCTGTTGCACTGCGAGGCTTAACTGGTAAGCTGCGCCTTCGATAACAATTTTCCCTTGCAGGCCTCCCAACGACCTGGCGCTGTCTCTCTCATTTGTGATAGTTTTTGTTTACTCAAAATTATACAAGTCGACCGAATGGAACTTCATGTCTGTAGCTCGACACCATTGTTTTCGGGGCGTCCTTGGAGGAAAATATGCTACTTAATGCTTGGGCTGTGTCTGACTATATAAGCGCGATACATGATGGCTGTTTGGGGTTGAAGAAATTTAATCCGCATTGACCATGGCCGTTAAATTACTCTTTGCATCAGTATTGGAAGGAGCAGGTTACCGATCAACCCAGACCCAGATAACAACTATAGATAACAACTATAGTTGTTCAGAGTTCTGGTTCTAGATACCGTGACTTCGGTGACGCTTGGTGCATGGGCTGTGTATACGTTATGGCCATCAATTATTAATTTAGGAAGGAGTCACTCATTAACACAAACCTGAGTGTGCCCGATATGCCGATAACCGAGCGCCAAAGGGCTTTCTCGGAAGCTCCAACGTAGAAGGAAAATTCCTTCCAAGCGGGATCGAACCCAAGACCACCGCCTGTCCAGAGGAGTCGTTCTGCCAACTGAGCTACCCAGGACGGCTAGCACATGGTAGGTGAAGGCCGAATTCACCCAGAACTCGAAACCGAGAACGAAACTGGAACAGCCATCGCAGAGTGCCATTACTGATTTGTGTGCGCTCGGAGTCACCATTTTGCATAGGGCGCGGGCACTGCGCAGTAGGTTACGAAAAGGCGAACTAGCCGCGGTGGCTCAGTGGTTAGAGCGCTCGGCTACTTATCCGGAGTTCCCGGGTTCGAACTCGACCGCGGCGACTGCGTTTTTATGGATGCAAAACGCTAAGGCGCCCGTGTGCTGTGCGATGTCAGTGCCCGTTAACGATCCCCAGGTGGTCGAAATTATTCCGGAGCCCTCCACTACGGCACCTCTTTCTTCCTTTCTTCTTTCACTCCCTCCTTTATCTCTTCCCTTACGGCGCGGTTCAGGTGTCCAACGATATATGAGACAGATACTGCGCCATTTACTTTCCCCAAAAACCAATTAAAGAAACACAAACTAGCGCCTTTCGGGCGACGCACGCGTGTCTGCCTGGTTTGTCGCCATGTGGCTAAACGTTTGACTGAGAGTTGCTTTTGGAAGGTTCTTTCCGCAGCGAGGTCTCCAGGAGCTCTGCTTCGAGCTCACTGTTGTCGAGCCATCTGCACACGTGTGCGCTTCCTGCACCTGTATTTTAACAACAAAAAAGGTAACCGCTCTCTAGAAACAAAAATAATAATCAAGTAAGCATAAATAAATATTGCTGTCGTGAAGCTCAACTCTTATTAGGGGCACAGTAATTATGCAATGATGTGCGGTAACTAGCAAAATGCGAAAGTGCGGAACTGGGCGTGAGCTAACGCAGTTTTCTGCCTTGAATTAACGACATTTCGAGGCTTCAAATAAAGGCTTATGTACATGTTCGACAGGTTGATTTTTGGGCGCATGTCACATAAAGAATAATCAATAAATTCAAGAAGGTAACGGGTGGCCCTTGTATGAACCAGAGACGGCAGCGAATTAGGTCTAGCGTCAGTAGTCATTGAAGAAATGCAGAACATGTCATAGCTAAAGAACGTCTTCAAGTGACACACCATTTAGGTGCCACTAATGCGTGAGACGAAGGCTTGGTCGCCTGCGAGTAAATACAGATGTGGAGGGGAAAGATAAAATGGTCGTGCCATTTTGGGAGCATCAGAAAATGTTTGCTGGCGAACGGAAATAAGAGAAATGGCGGGACTGCTGACAAAAAAAAATTCACAAATCAGCCATTCCTGGCAGTTCATAGCAGTAGCGCTTCACGTATTGAATATAGGGCTGGCGAAAATGGTACGAACTAAATAGCATTTGTTGTTGCAGCACATACGGTAAAGGAAAAAAACGTAGGGTACACTTAAGCTCCGCCTTGAGGATATGACGCGATAGCCTAATGAGTTATTTCACATATAGGTAACAGGCCATTCTCTATTTTACATTAATAGATCACTGGGAGTCCTCATACCCCTCCTGGCAAAGTGGTGCAGGGGTTAAGCGATACGTCGCTGCCCTGCGATGGCAGGTGCTCCCAGTGGTGGTCCTTGTGGGACCCAGGTTTCGCTAACCGAGCGACCAATCATTTAACTGCCACCTGCCACGGTGGGCAGTTTTCTCACTATCCGGTGGGCAGGTTCTGATGTCACCGCAAGTTCACGTGCCCTAGGTGGCCCACCTGCCTCCTAGGTTGCTCTCTCTGGGGACCACCTGCCAGTGCAATGCCCGTTATTTTTCGCTCACAACGTGGACGTCGACGATAACGCCGACACCGGTATTACTGGACAATGGGGCCTATAACGCTGCCGCGTTAACATAGAGTATACAAACCATTGTTCAACAAAATGCACTTAAGCTTTTTTTTTGCAGATCGTACTTGAAGCGCCATATTCAGGCGGTCATGATAGTGTCACAAAGTCAGGCATAGTGGATTAACATCAGGAAGCACCATCACAAATGTTCATTGTGAATTAATCTGTCTGACAGTCGCAGAAGCGCCTCAGGCATGCTGTTACTGATGTCGCCAACTGCATACACTCGATTGTTACTAGAAGAGTCGCCTAAAACAGATTTGCAATCATACTCACTCCGTCAGTTGGTCCTGGGCGGCTGAAAAACAGAGACGCCAGTAAGTCCAATGCTATCTCAAAAACCACAAGTTCAGATGCCTCTTAACTAATAGCTCGCAGCTGTAACTCAGTGGCTTTGCAGTTTGGTTGATGATGCCAAGGTCGCGGGTTAGATATTGACCGCGGCACCCTTATAAAAATTTCTTTAGACAGTCTATATAATGTCCACAGACTTCTATCTATAACGTGTACAGACTCCCTATAGACAAACACAAGAAAGGTCTGTGGGCAATACAAATCCTATAGACAGTCTACAGACAATCTATAGCGTTATGGCCATACACTTTGGCAGACGTTTTGTATGGACAGTCTATAAATTATTATTGACCAAAATAAATATCAACAGAAAGGCAATAGAGTCCATAACAAGTCCTTAGAGTGTCTGGACGATTTTTGTAAGGGCAACCGCATTTTGACGGAGCTCAAATTAAAAACGCCTTTAAGCAGTGTCTTGTCACTGCACGTCAGTGAACCTTAGAGGGTCTAAATTATTCCTCAGCCCTCCACTACGGCATCCAATCTAGAGCTCATGTGTTCATTCTGGACGTTAGACCCCACAGTTTTCAACATTCTCGCACCTAATCGCGAGCGAGACGCATAAGATGGAGAAGAGCAGTTGCAGTGCCTGGGGAGCTTGTGCTCTTTTCTGCTTATGTATTTACCATTAGGATACCAGAAAGTTTTAAGTGGAAACCGAGGTTTGAGTGCATGGCCTTTCTATCGTCCTTCAATCTTTGAAAAGTTGTAACATCCCCACAAGTTACATTGTTTCCATGTCTCACTTTTAAACGCAAGCCCCGAAGACAAAAACTCAAATAATTAGTGCGTGTAGAAGACATTTATCTAGCCTAACAAAGTAGCCTTTTACTCTTCGTAGCGCTTTTACAATCAAGGGAGAGTTACAAACGTTCCAAATAAATTACTTTCTGTAGCCTGTCTTCATCCGTATAAATGTCCGAAAAAAAATCAAGCCGCTGTAGATATATACAGGCAGCTAATTAGCACCAGTGTAAATATTTCCGGCCGTTTTCTTTATTCTATTCCTTGCTCTAGTGAGCACACGAGGAGGTGTCTGTGAAATAAGACAGTAATTTGCTGTACGTTTGTGTTGCGCTGCCAGCCGGAAGCCTAGATGTGCGCTCAAGTGTTCTCCAGATGCCGAAAAACCATGGGCCGATCAACAGTAGTAGCACCCCATACAGCGCTTCCTTATCAATATATCTCAGAAATAATAATACGGTATTTCTTACCCAAGCGCATAGCTGGCATGAGTGGCTACGCAAATGCTTGCAATGCTACAATCCCCTTCAACACTAGATGACACGCGAAAGAAGGCTCCACGTGACAATTCCGCGAACCTTTAATCCAGGCAGAGAGCGTTACCCTTAACATGTCTTCAACTAGAAGAAGTCAGATATGCTCTAACGTGATTGTGCTATCGCGAGGTGTCTAAGGCCAATGAATAACAGCTGCTTCGAACATAAAGATTACAGGGTTAATTGGACATATATGGGACGGGCATTTGTCCCGTAGTGGACATAGGCTGGTTATGATGATGATGATGATAAGTGACATCACAGTTTCGGGTTAACGCACCTTGTATACTGACGCGGCGATCCATTTCGGGAAGAAGGTATGGAACGGGAGGAAGAGCTTGCGGAAAAGGAGGTGGCGGTGGGAGAGCCAGAGGAGGCGGAGCAAGAGAGAGAGGAGGGGCCAGAGGCGGAGCGTAGTAGCCGTTGTCGAGGGCCTGGTAGTAAGAATATTGGGCCTGTGCTGGCTGCGGCGTCGCGGGGTAGTCGAAGAAGTCTGTATCGTCTAGAAGAAAGAACATAACAGCATGGGGTCTGTATGGTCCAGAATAAAGGCCATAACAGCATGAGGTCCGTATCGTCTAGAAGAAAGAACATAACAGCAAAGGTCTCTATAGTCCAGAATAAAGGCCGTGACAGCATGAGGTCCGTATCGTCTAGAAGAAAGACCATAACAGCAAAGGTCTGTATAGCCCAGAATAAAGGCCGTAACAGCATGAGGTCGGTATCGTCTAGAAGAAAGAGCATAACAGCAAAGGTCTGTATAGTCCAGAATAAAGGCCGCAACAGCATCAGGTCCGTATCGTCTAGAAGAAAGACCATAACAGCAAAGGTCTGTATAACCCAGAATAAAGGCCGTAACAGCATGAGGTCCGTATCATCTAGAAGAAAGAGCATAACAGCAAAGGTCTGTATAGTCCAGAATAAAGGCCGCAACAGCATGAGGTCCGTATCGTCTAGAAGAAAGACCATAACAGTATGACGTCTGTGTGGTCTAGAATAAAGGCCATAACTGCATGAGAAAAGTGTTTTAACGGGAGAAACCGGTAAAGAATCACTCTTATCATAGCTTTAAACTGACTTTAGCAGGTATTTGATTGACGGATGGCGTACGGGGCGTTGACAGGTTTGCTTTGAATTGCGACCAATGCTTTGCGTGCGTTAAACTGGAAAACACCTAAATTCACCAGTGCTGCTCTTAAACAGTGTTTTGTTCATCATTTGTGACAAGAAGTTCACGAGTGACGCGTGAAGTGTACATTGAATCCTCACCAAATAACGCAACAAAAACTGTATTCTGAAGACAATCCTGAAGGAAAACAGTGTTTCTGCAGCTGAAAGCACGTTGACAACCAGTTGCCACCCTATCCAAGTACGAAACTCACACATCCCACCGTTACTACTTTAGGAAAGCAACCTTTGGGCCGGCTTCATAATCAGGTTTTTGTACGTTACATTGGAAACAACACACAGCAGCATAACATCCGGCTAAAACTTTCATCTCACTGCAGAAGGAAGCACAGTTATATGACAACGAATAAAAACAAAATTAAAAGTTGGCCAATGCGTCATTCTAGTGAGCAATAGCACGTAGACACAAAATGACTACATTTCCTGGCAGCGCATAGCTACACCATAATAACTAGTAACGCATTTTTGTGTACAGCAGTGAATTAACGCTGTGTTAATTATGCGGATACGAACGTAGTACGATTCCCTGCGTCGCATTCGGTTTCTTTTCTTCTTCTATTTTGCGCTGTTTAAAGCATGCAAAGTAAGTACTAATTTTCTTGGGTGCGTTTACATAAAAGATTAACGGCCTTTCTACGTACGGCACACTAAGGGATATTTATGTTTGTGAACCGACATCACTGTTAAAAAAATCTGTGAGATAACTTCAGCCGCAGCAATTCTCGAATCCTTAGCCGAAAGATGGCGCTCTGTACTTTCGTGAAAACTGCACATAAGCTTACCACAAAACCTTCATCATTTCGGTTACTTACCTGGCAATGGCTCACCAGCGCGAATGGGGCCTGTCGGACAAAAACACGTTGTTTTGAGCAGAGGAAACGAGATATTCCTATAATAGTACCTATAGGTTCGCTTTCGCTTATATGGACCGTCATCAAAATACACTGCCCAGTCGTAACCCAGTCGGTACTACAGCATCCAAAGCTTTCCTTAACGTCCATAGAGCGTAAATTATAAGACTCCCCATACCCTGTGATACAATGGCGAAATAATTGCGTAGTAAGATTGCATTCACAGAAATTAACGCTAGGACAGAACGCACCGTACATTTTGTACTACTACAGTAAGCACCTACAGTAAGATATTTGAAAAAGACCGAGGAACTATACCGGCACCGGGACCAGCATACCAGAGAGATTATGGAAGCTTTTTTCATAAAGAAAAAAATTAGAGCGTGCATAAGCCAACCCTCTATCACATGATGCGATGCTGAGATACGATTCTTGGACAATACCTGATTTGCCATGGGTCATAAAAAAGGGCGCCCCGCGCTATCTTTTCAGTTTTTGAGTTTGTTCCTTGTGTTGATTGCCTCGTGTGATTGCTGACTTCGCCGTTTTTTTCGGTCGCTTTTATATGTGTATTCCTCTTCAATAAAACTTTAGTTGCGGGACAGCGCTTGTGTTGTGCACCTCTTCTTCGTCCGTCGTCTTTGTTCGTGCTGTATTTTCCTTTAAAATGAACGTAACCAAACTAGCCCAACGTTCCATCCTACTATAGTAAGCACCTCCCCAGATTTTATTATACGCGCAATAAAGAAAAAAATTATGTTGTTTTGTGCGTTTCTCGCTCAAGATTCTGAAGTTCCCTATCTGTTGCTGGCTACTACTGCTTGGTATGTACGCCATCTTTTACAAAAAAAAAAAACAACTGTGGAACTGCTTTCCCTTCTCCCATAAGGCCCAGAATTTAGCAAGACCTGTTTGTCGCTGGTGCTGGTTTTGATATTTCTTTTCTTTGGCCAGCACGAGAGGCGATAGATAAACGCGGGCGGTGAAGGTGAGACAGTTGTGTCAAGCAGCTGCGCCTTGTATCCCCAGAGAAACAGTCTCCCACCAAATGTGACGTCATTCGAAGAATGTCACGTGTGTGTACTGAGAAAACAGCTTTTACTCTAAAAATAATAGAAGTAGTCGGTTAGATAAGAACATAAAGCCTTTATCTCATCTCTTCCATTTAGTGTGAAGAGACAAAAGCAGCATCAGTGAATCGACGCCTGTTAAACTTGTCATACTTCGCAGTGCATGGAATTGGGCCGTAGCTTTTCATTGGGAAGTATATGCTACACCACGTATTTAAGCTGTTAATTACTATCCTCCTGCTTTAGCCAGGCATTGGCAATTTAAACGAAAAACTTTATATGAGATGAAAAGAAGTTTCGTGCTCCAACATCATTTTTTGTTTTCCGTTCTGGACTACTTACGCAGAGAACCGTGATAAAGCTCGCTGAACACGGCTATAAAAGAGAAGCCTCAATTAAGTACTCGTGCAGTGGAAAGCCTTGTGCGATGAACAAAAACATTTAGTTTAAACTTGGCTAAAAAGATTATCTCATCGTAGGTAGTACCAAGACCAGAAAGAAATGCTCCGCGAGAACTCCGCAGCGTTTTTTTTTTGCATGCTGTAGATGGCGTTAGATGTATTTTGCGAATCGGTCTCAGAATAATTAGGGCAGAGTTCGCTTGCTTCTCCTTGGGCTCAACAAAGCGTGCGGCAGAAATAAACTTCCACTGCTGATGCAATGGTTTCGATCGAACCAGTCACTTGATTCATCCCCAAACCAGCGAGGGAAAGAACTCCGAGACCACAATCACTAGCTAAAGCACTGCTGGCGCCATCTGTTTTTAGAACAGAGTACTACAAATTCTATAATATAACCTTTGAGATAACCCACACACCGTCGTTCGATCTCGGAGGCCATGGCTGCACTCCCTGTAGCAGACAAAGTCACGCACCGTTGCGCCGACGACCGAGAGTTCTCCGTTGTGCCGGCGTCAGCTTCAACACAGCCTGCCCCATTTGCTCTCCATCTGCGCTTGTACATTTCGGAAAGAGTTTTGCACAGGTTAGGTCCGAAGGTTCAGAATTATCACCACGTTTCTTCTGCGATGTTCGCCAGAGATTTCCGAATCTTTCAGCTTCAAGCATTATGGCATAGCAATACCTTCCATTCTACCAGCTTAATTGTTTTCTAAAGCGCCAAACCGCCTCCTACCGATTTGCGCCTTTGATAATATATAGTCTTTAGGAATTTTAAAACGAAGTGTGTGTGCATTTTCAATCGCGTAGGAATATTTATTCTAACACTTGGTTCAGTGTATGCTTGACAGGTTTGCCCGACCTTGGCCTTCTCGCAGTGTCGCAGCACGTGTTGGAAGAAAACTGCAGTTTCTCTGCTTCCTTATTGACCTGAAAATTGCCTATTAAGAAATTAAAATTGGTTGTTGGGGAAAGGAAATGGCGCAGTATCTGTCTCCCATCTCGACGGACACCTTAACCGCGCCGTAAGGGAATAGATAAAAGAGGAAGTGAAAGAAGAAATGAAGAAAGAGGAGTGGTAGTGGAGGGCTCCGGAATTATTTCGACCACCTGGGGATCTTTAACGTGCGCTGACATCGCACAGCACACGGGCGCCTTTGCGTTTCGCCTCCATCGAAACGCAGCCGTCGCGGTCGGGTTCGAACCCGTGTACTCCGGATCAGTAGACGAACGCCTTAACCACTGAGCCACCACGGCGGGCTAAGTTTCGAAATGTGGAGCCAAGTTAACGCAATGTCTGAATGCCTGCGGCGTTCAGCTACTGAAGGCGTGGTCAATCGATACATTAAGACATCGGCGGCAGTGTTTCCACAGAGAGGCAATGCTTAGGAACGGTCGTCTAATGATATTTAGGTCTAAGCTAAACAACCTCATGCGTGCCGAAATTAATCCAAAGCCCTATTCTTTGGTATCTCAGAGCCGCTGTTTCAGCGACGGCACAGCAAACGGCACATTGATCGGGAAATGTCTCCAAGCTTTTAAAAACGCATGCTTTAACGTGCTGGTCACTTAGGACACTATCCAGACGGGTCAGGAAGCATTGGCTTTCGACAGCCTTATTTGTCTGGACATGAGACCATGAGCTGGACCTGGACTGTGTGAGCCACATAGATCGTCGGGCTTGAAATTTATAGGCTAATTAATTGAGGAGGTGAGGTGACTTCGTATGAAATGTAGAGGCCGGCACAACAGAAAATGCTGGCACTGCCATTGCGGAATCAGTTCAGTTACAGCCGTTCGCGACAGGTCCGCCTGGAACGTTAGGGATATGCCTCGTCTGCATGCGCGAAACAACGACGCTCCGCGCGAGTCGATCTAAGGCAGCTGCAGTTACAAAAGCTATCTAATCAAACTCGAAGTTAGGATAGTCCAGCAGCGTTGCTACAAATAACCAAGAGATGGTCTGAACTTCGTGCTCACCCATTTTCATCGACTTCTTCGTCTTGCTTTTGGCAGAACGTGCGCTCTGCAGTGTTCGTTACTGCGGCCAACGTTTTCCTCTTTTCCTGATTCCCACGAAAACATTTTGCGTTTTTCTTTTTAAATCGAATACTTGCCACGTGGCATTAACATAGGTTGTAGATAAGCCAACGGAGGTGGTGCAGACTTTTTTCTTCCAGAAACCTAAGCAAGTTCCTGATCATAGCCTCGTCCGTTAGTCACGAGGAAATGTGTTCCACCCTAGTAGCCTTAAGTTGTATTCTTTTGGAGTGGCACATACCCACAGGGGGGACTGGATAGGGTGCCTTGTACAGACAACAACAAGACTTACTAGAAGGATTACTGGAAGTTGTACAATTCCAATTTCCAGTGATCGTCGTGTTCTTCAGTGCTGTGTTCCTGGGTACGTCCACAATAGGTGGTGAAGATCCACCGCAGCGACCGCCATGAAACATTTGTTGCACGTGCGTGGCACTGCATCTTCCAGTGCACACCATCATGTCTTTCAAAAACTCACCCTCGTCCCGATTCTAAGGAATATGAACTGTTGGACACAATGAACTTATTGGACAGAGACAGGCACAAAGACATCTAAAGAGAAAGTACATTACGCCCGTTGCAGCTGCATACTATGAGGTGACAGTACAGCCACTGAAAATGATAGACTCCGCCCCCCCCCCCCCCTCCGTGGGCATAGACTATGCAATAATTACTGTGCGTTTGCGTCAACGTGGTCTAAATGTTCAGGGAACCACGTAAGCGTAATAAAAGACTTTAAAAAACATCACGCTCTAACGATATCTTTTGGCTTACATAGTACACTGGAACTGCAAGTCGAAACTGACGTGTGTTTTTCAAGGCCATTGATAAAATTAGGCTGACGGCACCAATTTGGGTGTATGTTTCTGTTTGCGTTTTAAGTATGAATCGCTCTCAGCTCTCATTCCCGGCAAATTTCTTCGAAAGGAATATCAAAGTCGCGACGAAGTTATTAACGAAACCTCCTGCTTCAGAAGGAAAATTACGCAATGCATGTGATGTGTAGCACAGGCGCCCTGCTAACTCGACGCACGGTAGACTATGCCACACGCTAGATAGGCTCTGGTAGTCGTGTAAAAATGCAGGTCATGCGACTGCACTGACACACTGTACATCGTGTGCCGTTGGTAAACGGCGCATAAGTACATTAGAGGTTGGACACAAATAGAAGATAACAACTAAAGCGAAAATAGCGCAAAAGACGAGGACAAAAATCAAAGAAAACAACAGGGCAGGCGCTAACTCACAACTCAAGCTTTATTCACAGGAAGCAAGGAATATAAAGTGGGCAAACAAAGAAGATAGCAAAGCAAACAGACGTGTAGCTACGTGGAACCTAGGAAACGAACCTCACTGTCGTGCACGCATACCGACGGGCTTCTAACACACAGTCTAGTTTTTTCTTCATGTAAAAAGCCACCATAATCTCTTTGGTTAACTGCGTTGGGTGACTGTACGATACATCACTGGGATGAAAAGTAGGGAAGCAAGATTTGCAGTCTCTAACATGATCGACTAGATTAGTAGGTTTATTAGCCTCAAATGTACTAGCATGCTCAGTTAGGCGCGTGTTAATACGACCCGTCTGGCCAATGTAGACTTCTCCGCAGGAAAAAGGAATGCCCCCTTTATATTCCTTGCTTCCTGTGAATAAACCTTGAGTTGTGAGTTAGCGCTGGTCCTGTTGTTTTCTTTCGTTGTTGTCCTCGTATTTTGCGCTATTTTCGCATAATTATGTATCACGAACTCGCCCGTCTTGCCATCGTGTTGAGAAGATACCAAATTATAACATTGCCGTGAAGAATTTTGTCGAGAAAAGACCTCATCCTCATCCGCGACCCTGCATGGACGGGTATCCTTCCAGAGGCAAAGACGAAGTTGTAAACAGCAAAGCGGGTTGCCTAATGGTTGTAGCGTAACTGACACATATCGAAAGGGTATAAATCATCGGCATGGACGCGGCCCATTTCTTCCCTTCTTCTTACTCTTCAGAGAGGGAGAGAAATTTCATGCGGCACTTCTTAGTGCTCGGTGGCACTAGTGCCGCAACCTTAAATGAAGCAGGGTGAGCGAAAATATAAGCAGCGTCTTCAATAAATAACGGACGCAGCGCGGAATTTACGCTGGTGCTTAAACGGTTGGCTCCATGGGCTTGAACCATTTTATGCACTACCTCCGCGCAAAGGTGAGGTGACGTCCATGGCGTCTGAACATGTGTTCAGGCAACATGGAAATTGCAATTTCTTTTTCGCAAAACTTGATCTTCAGGAGCCTTAATTCATTGCACAGATTGTGTGTTATCTGCAATATATTTATTCACTGAAAACCATCCTGTTACTCTTGGAAATCATGTCTTGCCAGCACCGGAAAAACGCGAGTTCAGCGCAATGTGTCTCACCCTCCCTTCGTCCGTCGTCTGCCAGCGCTTCAGCGTTCACAATTTAATTTTTTTTTTAGAATAGCCGACTTTAAAACAAAAAATATGCTTGGGAGCTGTTTGTTCACTGGCTCGAACTGCATTGAGATTCACTTTCTTCAAAGTTTTTGGCACCTAGAGTGCAAGTGGTAATTACGTGGTTTGACCGAAATAAATGTGTTCAGTTTGATAAAACACGCTTTTTTGGGTCCGACTTTCGAAAGAAAGCCGGTTTCATATAATGACTCGTACCGCGGGTGTCTAGTAAATGCCAACTGTGTGACAGCTAAACAAAGTTTCGCATAGTAGCCCCCGTGTGAAATTACCAACATCGCGTCTCAGTTGATTTGTAAATATGTCAGAAAAGGTGGTTGATAAATTTTTTAAGAGCAGGCATCAAAAGGTTGGTTGGAAGAAATGGGTGGTTTTAAGGAAAGGCAAGCTCAGCAAGACAGTCATACGGAAAGAAGAGATTATTACTTTTTTTATTTTGAGATTCTGCCCACGACCAGAAAAGTTAGGAATTAAAGAGGCATTTGTTATGTGTAGCCCACAGTAATTACTCTTGAGTCAGTTAATTATCATGTCGTCATTTCGCGAGTTGGCAGAACTATCAAGCGCAGTGCCTTGCTTGCAGGCTTTCCTCTCTGAAATCTGGAAGGTAACCTCTGGGTCTTGTCTTACTCCTGCTCTTTTGCGTGTTGTCCGTGACTTGTTATACCGCTAAATAAAGCACATCACAAAAATCACAATCTGAGTGTGGCAAATTTTTCTTCTTTCACACTTGTTTTAGGTGCTGCGGTGGTATTGCTAATATCTGGCTTTCTCAGCGAAGACGCACAAGCCATCAGTACCGTAGAGGGCCAGAGTTACAGAAGCAGGCTCGTGGTGGGTGGCCGGTCTCCAATAGCCTTATCAGAGTCGCTCAACACTTCTACCGGTCATGAAACTTCGCCGTCACGCTATGGGAGAGCTTTGTGCGCTGCCAGCGGCGGCCGCAGTGCGGCGCTGCGTGCAGCGGAGGGGCATCGCGGCGGTGGCGACCGAAGGCGGCAGCTGCTGTCAGAGCGGAATCGCGTGGCATGTGTGCTCGCAGTTTTCGGCTTCTCCCTGTGCTGTGTCTTATGAAAATGTGCCCTGGGTGTGCCTGAAAGTCAGGTCAGGATGCCGCGTACTTGTTGCGTACCTGGATGCCGCTCCGGGTACAGGGGAAATGAAGAAAAAGTGTCGATGTTCTGCCTGCCCAGTGACAGCGACCGGCGGGTAAAATGGAAGCGCGCCATACCACGCCAAGAAACTTCTGGCTTCAGTTTTGACTCCCCGCATGTGCGTGTCTGTGAAAAGCACTTCGATGCGAGTGACAATGTGCGTGCAGATCAATGGGTAGTTGATGGCGTGGTTGTGACGTCGCAGCGCGATGTGCCAAAACTTTCGCCGGATGCCGTGCCGAGGATTTTCGAAGGCCTCCCTGCGTATTTGTCAAATCCGAAAAAGCGCAGAACTCACTCGCCTCGGCAGCTCAAGGTTACCAAGCGTCGCCGGGAACCGTCAGCTGATCTGGAGAGCTCTGGCGCTGCAGCGACGATGTGCTCGAGTTCGACGGGCGCAGATGCAACGGAGACTGACGCAGGTAATGAAAGTAAACATGCGTGTGCCTTGTTGCTTGCGTGCAGATTGCATGTACGGCGCACGGGAGATCTATGAGTGAAGTTTTCCCTTCTTGCTTTTACGTAGGCACTGAGGTGAACGGAAACGGACGTGTAGACGCCGCCTGTCAAACGGAGGGAGCTGTATGCAGCTTCTCGCAGCTAAAAAAATTGAAGGCACATATCCGCTGCTTGGAGCAACGACTTCAGCGCTGCCAACTGAAGCTCGCCAGGGTGGCAGCTCAAGAGGCGAAACACCGAAAAACTGAACTAAATTTGCGCAAGCTGTCAAAGCGTGAAAAGGTAATTTTTGATCAGTGTTTAATGAAAGTGAACGTGAAGTCGCCAAAAGCAGTACGGTAAGCTTCAAATAGATAGGCACATTGCTCAGCGTTTTATTTATTGAGATTTGTACATTTTGCCTGCTTCGCTACGAAAAAAAAAATCTTTTCCAACAGGTACAAGAAGGAATGGCTTCATGACTGCATGCTGTTGAAGATAAAATCGACATCGGTGTACATATTTCTTCATGAAAATGGGTTTCTTCCCCTGCCACATCCTCGCACGTTGTACACTTATTTGAAGAATCTAAAAGCAGAGTTGGGATTTGACAACAATTTGTTTCATATTTTGAGGGAAAAGCTACAAGGTCTGCCTGAAAGGGAACGTCGAGGTGTGCTTTTATTAATTAAGGATTAAAATGGTGACTAATTTGTATTTCCTGACAATTCACTCTGTATATTTTCTACACTTTCAGGAGTTTTGATGTTTGATGAAATGAGCGTGAGGTAGAGTGTTCACCTACGAGAAAGTGACATGAGGCTTCTGGGTAAAGTTGATTTCGGTGAATACACCAGGGAATCTGATCACTTCAAGGATGGCGATCACGTTTTGGTGTTTCTGTTTCGGCCATTCCTTGGCGGTTGGTCACAGACCGTTGGTGTGTTCTGTGCGTCTGGTGCTGCTCCAGGCACAGTCCTTGCAAAACTCTTGTTGGAGTGTATTGTTCACCTTTGTAACGCTGGAGTGGTTATAGATGCAGTCACTTGTGACAATTCCGCATCTAATAGGTCAGCTTTGAGCTCACTAGGTAAATATTTTACTGTATAAGACGTATTAGTGGTATTAAATTTGCGAATTGTACATCACACATACCATGGCAATTTTCTTTAGGTGTCAGTGGAGAAATCAATGGACTGCAGACCTCTTTTCAACATCCATGTGATCCCGGGAGAACCATTTATGCTGTGATTGATCCGCCACACATATTTAAGTGCATACGGAACAATCTGGTGAAAGTTGGAAAATTTTTGGTAAGCTCTTATTGGCATGGAAAAAAGGGTAATGGTTTATTAAAGCATTTACCTTATTTTTTTGAACAGCTGCCTGGTGACAAAGAAGCCTGTCATTCTTACTACTCGGCCTTGCTGGAATATGAGGAGCAGCAGTCTGGGCTACGTGCTGTCCCAAAACTCATAAAAGCTCATATATTTCCGAATCCATTTCAGAAAATGAGTGTGAAGCTTGCAGTGCAGGTATGTTTACGTGCTGGTTACAGGATGCTTTCATTTGTGGTTAATGAGCCTTATAGTATATTTCTTACTTTTCAGTTGCTGAGTGAAAGTACAGCTTCAGCCATGGAATTCTGCAGCAAACAAGAGAACTGCAAGAAGCTTCATGGATCCACAGACACTGCTCATTTCACAAGGCGCATGAACAATTTATCTGACTGCCTGAACACTAAGCGCACAGAGCAGGTTCTGTTCAAAGAAACTGAACATATTGCAGTGAGTAGTATAATTACGGTTCTTTGATATTAGTAATTGGCTATATTAAGAAAAAATTTTGTGCATTATGCAAAGAAAAAACTTTTTGTTTTCAGTCTCTGAAAGACAACATTGCATGGCTCGATGCTTGGTCTGCTTATATCAAATCTTTGCCAAAACAGCAACAAATTTTCTTCTTAAGCAAGCCAACTTGTGCTGCTCTCAGAATAACATTGCATAGCACTGTGTCCCTTATAGAACGTCTCCTCACTGCTGGCTTCCGTTACGTTCTCGTAGGAACTATTGGACAGGACCCCTTAGAGGTAAGCCAGAAAGGTATGCCTGTAAGAAAATGTAATGTCCTATTTAGGTTGCCTCTTGTGCTCGCTGCCACATTCTTAGAGCTATTACATGTTTAATGCTTATAAAGTGCCTAGCGACGAATGAATGCATGTTTATGTCCTGTTTTTTCTAGCGATTTTTTGGCATAGCTAGACATGTGGCCGGAGATGGAGGTCAACCAACTATCCAGCAGTTCTTGTTTATCTACCGTATGCTGAGTGTCAACAACTTGGTACGGCCTCCAAAAAGAGCGTCAGTCGAAGGTGAAGCACCAAAGTTGCTCCTCAAGTTGCAAGATATTGACTGCAAGAAAGCGCCTTCTCCAACTCATGTAAGTTACGAATTTTTGTTTCGTGACAAGCTTCTATGCAGTTTTTCTTTGCATGTAAGCAACAGTACTGCAAATTGTGTATTTTTCAGGTCGATACACTGGCTGTGCTCTTCGGTGATATTCTTTTAGGGCCTGCTGACTGCATGGAAGGCAACAGTGGCACAATGCAGCCTATGTCACCCAAGGAGTACATTCCAGATCATCTTGCTGGCTACGTGGTCAAGAAGTTTGCAACGATGGCTTGCTCGTGCTGTGTCCAAACCTTAAAAAATTCAACTCGGAAGCCAAATGATTTGACAGCAATAAGATAAAAAGGCTATCTACAGGTGCCTTCAGATCGCTTGCTTGGCCTTTTAAAAATAGTAGAAGGCTATGTGGAGGAGTTCACAGTAGAGAAAATTGCATGCCCTAATCTCTACATGAATATTATTGAAGGCATATTGCATGACAATAGAATTCCCTCTGCTAGCGTGGGCTGTCCATCACATTTTGTGGCAACCACTGCAGAAGTTATTCATTTTTTTCTGAGATGCCGGCTGCATTTCTTCACCAGAGAAAAAAACAAGAAGTCCAGGGAATCATCGCGCCGGTCTTGTCCGGCAAGTGGAGGGAAGAAGTTGAGCTAAACGTTGTTAAACGGTTCCGAGTTATGTAGCTCTGTCATGCCTCTGCAAAATGAAAAGATTTGTGTGATTTTTCGCTTTAAAAGTTGTTGTCGTGTTCTCATGAATAAAACTATTGACCCCACTTCCTGCATCTTTGACGTTGGAAACTGTTCTTACTTTATAAATGATGGTCTCGGTCATGAAGAGGAATTACTTGATTGTATTGATAAATTATCAATAACAGTTGTAATTAAAACGAATAAAAGCAGAATGAAAACTACAAAATACTGTATGTGCAACCTTGAAGTCAAATGTGGCACGAAGGCAGTGGCAGTAAAAAAAAAAAATTCATATGAAACAGCACTCGGTCTTCATTGCTTATTCCAGAATTCACATCAGTGCTTCATTCATACTGATTGTAGTTATGAAAGGGAAAATAAATGTTTGCAAGTAAGTGTCTATATAGGAAATAGCGAGGCGTGGTCGCGAATTACAACCATTGCACTTTGTGGGAGGCATTAAGGCTGGTCCGAGTCTTTAAAGTGCCGTGGATCGGCTACTGAAATTTGCACTAAATGCTTCAGGAAAAAAAAAACATGTTTTATCAACATTGTGTGTTGCATAGCATAAATAACATGCTATAATTGCCATCGAAATTCTCGTTCTAAAGCTAGATTTCATACTAAGTCCCCTTAATCATCGTTTACCCAAATTTCCTTCAAGTAGTGCGAGCAGGCATAGCCAGGGGCGCCCATTGCCGGTGCGTGTATGCGCGCTGCACCTCGTACCTTGAACGGACGCGCCAGCCCCGCTCCATCGGACCGGCAGGTGATCATCTCTGTATCTTAATACGGACTAGCCAGCATATACCATGCTAGCGCCTGTCTTATTTGTTTTTTAAATAGGAACTAGTATTTCGCGAGCGAGGCCCGCTGGCTTCCTGCGCAATCGGTTGCGTGCGAATTTTCCGAGTGTTACCGTGTTCGCCGGCCGACAGTGCGCTGATAAACAGTTTTATTTTTCTCTGTGCCTTCTCCTGCCCGGAAACACATCCCTCTCACAGTAGTATCACTCCGGAGATGTATTTATTTGCATTTTTCAGTTCCGTCGAAGGCCGCAGAGCGCCAGCGCCGGATTCACTCCGATGCCCCCCGAATGGCGAGGGCGCCCCTAGCGGCCACTCTTGTCCCTATATCAAACTTTCGGGGGAGTTTCATGACCAGTAAAATATTGTGGGACTCTGGTAATAGCTTCAGTCTAACTGTACATCTCAGCATTTGTGCACTCCTGTAGTGTGAGTGCAGTTGCATCGTCATAGGTAATTGTCCCCTCTTCTTTTTTTTCTACTTCTATTTTGGTCTTAGTAGACATGGTCTCAAGCTATGCCTACAAAATATGTAGGAGAGAGCAATCAACTAACAATTATGGTAGTCTGACCATCAGGGACACGCCTCTCTCGCCCTTGTGCCTCTGTTCTAATTTTTCGCAGTCGTAAACGACAAGCATACGTTTTGATAGCGTTCGATTCATGCCTACCTTCTTAATTTCCTTTGATTTTTGCCTCTATAGCTTCATTCACTTCTTTAGAACCGCTTCAACCGTATAGTTAACATAATGATTTCCGAGCAATGCTGGCGGTGGCAGGAAGCACTAGTTTAGGAATAACTTGCTTCTCAGATCACTTGATTGTAACTTGAGCCACATTGGCGGATGCGTTTTTTTGTGGCTGTTTTTAAGATAAAAAAATCTTTTTGTGCAAGACATCTTGACAGTGCCCTGTTGCCTCGTCACGTCGCTCCCCCAACTTCATCATAACTCTTTACACTGGGCCTAAACTTGGCATAATTTCGCGCTTGAAACAATATTTGTAAAAATATCTTTCTATGAAGAAAATAGGGGAAACTTCTCTTTGTAGTATGTCAATGTCCAAACCTCCAGCCTTCTGCACAGAGGAAATGTTTAACAAGTAGATTGCTTACATTGGGGCGCTTTCGCCAGGTAGCGCGTCCTTTGGAGCCCAGGGCATCTCTAAAAAAGGCCCCGTAGCCGCTCCTCCACGATGGCTAGGCGCGGTAATGTCCAAATGCATACACAGCATATCAGGCTGATAATGTGCGATAAATGTATTAAACTGCACGGAGCGCAATTACGTTCTATGAAAGCCACAATACAGAAGCTTTGTTTCGCTTACTATCTAGCCTCACGTGCAGCTTTTTAACCGGGAATTTTGGCCCTAAAAGCATCTCAAAAGCTAACCTGTATAAGAGAAACAACACAACAACACCAACGATTGAAGTGCTGTCAATTCTGAGCGGGAAAAAAAGGTGAAGGCCGTTCGTATTGAAAGACGTTTGGCGCACCTGTCCTAGGCGTTTAAAAATTAAGAGCCATTCCATTGCACTACAGCATATTTTCTAGCACGCATTTATTATAGGCGCTGATACATATCCCACGCAGCACACACATCCGACGCAATATCTCACGGAGGATCTTTTATTATTAATAGCTGCGGCCAGCTGTCGCTGCTTTGTGGTGCTGCGATTGCAAACCAGCATGACTTCATCTGCACTAATAAAATACAGGAAGAATCACAAGCCCTAGAAATCAGCTGACATTTTCGACGCGGTTTCAGCTCTATCAGTGTACGCTAGGAAGTTGGTGCGATTAAATATTGTCAATACAGTTATAAGCATGGAGGAACAAGAATTATAAATGCAAATTTCGGTTTATTTATGTAAGCACTAGTAGCACCTGATAAAAAAACACGCTGATTTGAGGATTCAGAGTTGAATCATCTGGGAAAAAGAAACAATACGCGCAAAATTGAAAATGCTGCAAAAGTTTCGCCAGCCATTGTGAAGGTGCCCTGCGGGCTTCTCACTCTTAAACTTGGCAGTTATGATTAACAGATGTTTTCATGTGAGCAAGAAACAAATGCACAAATAAATGACAAAGAAATAAAAAAAGGCGATTAGAACTAATATTTTTCTTCAGATGACTGCCTCTGAATCGGCCAGCTGCTTGAACGGGTACACGTTTTTTGTTTTATTTTTGCGTTCCGCGCGCAGCCAAGAATAAATACGTCGGTGCCGGGAATATCTTGTGGTGGTACGAAAGCTTCATGGGAGATCTTGCGGCTCAGTCGTCGGATGTTTAGCAACCCTAGACCTCCCTGCATAAAGCAAAAAAAAAAAAATAAACGGGCGAAGATGATGCAACCGAAAGCCTTATTTGTTGTTTTTTGTTCGTTTCGTATCACTCGCCGTTCTTGCATTGGATACTACTATATCCTCTAACAATCAATTTTTTCGCAAAACTGCGATATGTCCGTTTGCTGTTGAGAACAGTTCCTTCAAGGCGGAACAATTTAAAATGGCTGGAATGGGGCCTAGTAAGCGGTTTATGGTGGTTCAACGCGCTTCACTTTTCACTGAATATAATGAAGACGCTCTGTGTTGTTCCGCCTTCATCTCGTTCTGTGAAAAATCAAGCGCATTGAGCCACCAGGAACAATTTACTCGGAAATGCATTGTTAGCAGCACGTGAGCTGTGCGATTGTTGAGCATCGTGCTGATCACAGATAATGAACTGTAATCAATTTGTCGTTAGAGTAATGTTGTTGTTCAAATAAAATATAGTTAACTAGTCCCTATTATTGGAGATGAGGGGTCCTTGAGTGAGCTGACTCTTTCAGCGCCGCAGGTTCCTTCTCCGAATGACGTTGTCGGACTTGGTTATGAAAGAAAGTGTACAGGGGGTTTATTTTACATTATTTACAAGATTTAGGAACCCATTGGAGGGTGATGGGGGAAGGTCGGAGGATCTGAGAAGATATGAGGATGATCGAGGATTCCTTCCTCACGGCACTCGTCGTCCGGTTTAAAAAGGGTCCGGTCCCTAGGATTCCTCAGGTTCGAGGAGGTCTTCGCCAGGTTGGGAGTAGCCTAACTTGCGTTGTCGTACACACACACACACACCACTTCACATAGGGACAAGCCCCCGTCACATGCCTCGCAGTAGAGAGAGGGTACCGCTGGACCATCTCCCCCACTAGAGAGAGCGTTGTCTTCGCGTTCGAACGACAGTTCTCAAGCTGTCAAGCCGAACACGTCTTCCGGGGAAGTCCGAATGGGCGAGGCGCCGGCGAGCAGTCACAGTTGAAGGGTTGAGCCACCCCTGCTCGGTTCTGGCGGTCGCTAACTGCCTCCGTGCCGCACGGTCGATCTTCCGGGAACAATGTTGTTTACAAACGGCAGCAGAATCCTCCGTCTCGAATCCAATAAACCAAGCCAGGACCGGCCGTGGGAACCAAGATGCCTATCGCTGTGCAGTGACCCCGGCTGCAGGCGTCCCGGGCCGACTACGCAGCTGAACCAGACGGGCTGTCGCCAGAAATCTTGCACTATATAAAAGAATTATTTTAAGAATATCTGTATTACGTGCTTTGTTAAGGCAAACAAGGCGCGATATTCACATTGATCGCGTAGTGTGGTACATGACGGTGCCTGAACGCATAGGTGGAAGCCAAAAATTAAAATACTAGTCGTTCTTTTTTTCGTGCCACAGCTATCTTGAGGCGGGTGGTGTCCAAACGTAGTGGCGATTTCATATGCAAAGAAAGAATTGCGCTAACGAGACAGGACAGCGAAGACGCAAAGACTCTCAAAAACGGACGCACACTGTGTTCGTTAGCTTGTTTGTCTCTTCGCTGTCTGCACCTCGTGCGCGCAGTTCTTTCTTTGCATCTGTTATGAAACAACTAGCCCAAAAAGTTCTACCGAGGATATTTCGACAGAGCATCTAGAGAGGCAGACGTACTAGAGAGATGTCATTGTGATAACCAAGGAATGAAGTTTCCAAGTGGTTTCTGTACGGCATGAAAAAGAACCTGAAAGAACACACTGGAATCAAAGTAAAGTTTGCGCAATGAAAGCTAATGGCACCGTTGACATCAAAATTTTATGCGAGTACGGCCTTAAGGGCGGCTAGTGCGACGAAAAAGAAAAAGAAAACCACTATCTCGTGGTAGTCAAAGAAAAGACAAAAAATTGGAGGACGCTTAAGCTTCATCTTTAAGAGCGAGACCCGACAGCGTGTCGCAGCGTTGCCGAGGAGCACACGGAACGCCATCGCCCGTTCGGCGCGACGCGTGGCCCGTTGGAGAATTTTAGGAAATTACGCCTGTCTCACATTTCTCGCTGGACACCCCGATCGCTCCGTAAGGGAAGGACAGATGGACCCATCGATCGATCGATCAAATAATCAATCAATCAATGACCAATCAATATATCTATAAATATATAAATCAATTGATCCATCGATCGATCAATTAATCAATCCATCTATCGAACAATAAATAAATCAATCAATCAATCAATCCTTAAAGCTGTCGCGTTAAAATCCCTTCCCTTACGGCGCGGTTCAGGTGTCCACCGAGATGCGCCATTTTTCGCTCACGGCCAAAGACGCCGCCGCCGACGACACCGGCTCTTCTGCGACACGAGCTCCTTAACGCTGTCGCGTTAAAACACGGGGGGTTTTAGGCGACTTCCACTCAAATATTAAAACTAAGAACCAGTGAGCCCTCCACCGTTATCACCTGGGCCACACACGACGTCTGCCTGTTGAAGAACAGAACGACGACGCCGTCAAGAAGAATATGTCTCGCCTAGGCTGGTGGGCCAGGCAAGTTAACGCATATTGGGTGGAAGGGCACTGTACTGGCTAGCGCCCTATTTAGTCACTGGGCGTATGGAATGAGATTTCTCGTCATTTTTTTCCCTCTCGTAGTGTTTTCACTTCCGTAAGCGCAATGACAGGCCTTTGCACGCGCCGATTTCTGAACTACTTCTCACAGTTTTGTTACTAACGCACGAATAAGCGAAAGGGTTGAAATGCTCAACTCTAGAAGAAACTTCACTGTGCCCCTAAAATAACTAGATTGAGTTTTGGCAAAGTGCTTTAGGACTTTTGCTGATTTAAAGCGTTTGGATTTAATGCGTCAGTATGGTGTTGCTCGTTACATCTATCAAAATAAATTAATTCGCACCTATATTTTCCAATACGCGTGTACCTACAAAGGCTGCTTAATGGCTGTTCAAGCTAAGTTCATCTCATTCCTTTCATTTTCATATGAACGATTAGCTAAATGAGTAGTAAACGAAATACTCTTGCGCCGAACATCTCAAAAGAAATCCATGCTCTTGGAATTGCACTAAAAATGGCGCAAGGATAATGCTTAATCGCTTGTCAACGACCAACGCGCATGACAGACATTCTCTACAGGCAATGCACAGAGGCCATAGCTCTCCAAACAAGAAGTGACAAAATTGCAGCTAGGAATTACATTTTGAGAGTTCACACATCCTCTGGAGTGGAATTTACGGCGTGTTTTAGATAGGTATGAAGAGTGTTCTGTTCACTGCAACTGCGGATTAAAGGTAATGAACAACATATCAATAAACTTCCATTTGCTGATAGCCTTGCTATGTCAATTAGCTCAAATAAAATTTGCAGAGCGCCATTTTCGACCAAATCGCTCAAACAAGCTCATGGGACTAAGAACTATAATGAAGGAGACTAGTGCTCAAAAGTCAGGTAGAAATAATATTTTTTCAGGTAGCAGTCAGACACTGAAAAGCGGATCCCGCATATTTGGCGGCAACCACTTGTCTATAAAAACCTGCTTATTTATTTCAACATAAAAAAGTGATTATGTAGTTTTGAGCAGCTCCCTTGTACCGATCTGTATAGGCTCAGTAGAAATAGGGAGATTAAATAAATGTCTTAAACTAAACTGTGAACCACAGAACGGGGTATGGCAAGGAAAATGGTATCAGTAACTTAAGAGGGGCACTGCAGCATGCTTTGAACATCAGAAAAAAATTCGCTGAGTGATTATGTCATATTGTAATGAGCTCCTTTCCTAAATATTGGACCACCACGTGCAGCAAAGAGGGCCACATGACTATGTCGGAGGACAGACCTCATTGTTCCATTTCGGAAGTGGCCATTGTTTATAAGTTACAACAGAGGAAAGAATATGGAACGATCATTTCAAAGAAACATTGCATTGACAGCCGAGATCACATAATCTCAGGCAATGGGCTGAAAGAGTGCAGAAGCGGTCGGCATTATAGTTTCCATTGCTGAAACAAGGCTACAACTGTAAGAGCACGCATTCTTGCCCCTTCAGCATGAGTTTCTGCATAGATGCCTGACGGAGATGGCAAAAGATGCTTTCCGATGACCACAGCTCGCTGCAACAATAACGGTATAGTGTCAGAGGACATGTGCGGAGGTTCAGTTAGAAAAATGCAGTCAGGTATCAACACGAAAACTATCAGTTCTGCTTACGTTCGAAACGCTAGGACAGTCGACATGGCAAGGTACTTCTGCAGCGTACAGTGAGGTGCCTTGGCTGAGCAGAAAAACTGACATGTACGGAGGTTCAGTTCGAAAAATACAGTCATCTGCTTACGTTCCAAACGCTAGGACAGTCTACACGGCAAGGTACTTCTGCAGCGTAAAGTGAGGCGCTTTGCCTGAGCAGAAAAACTGACATGTATGGAGGTTCAGTTAGAAAAATGCAGTTATCTGCTTACGTTCCAAACGCTAGGACAGTCTACACGGCAAGGTACTTCTGCAGCGTACAGTGAGGTGCCTTGGCTGAGCCGAAAAACTGACATGTATGGAGGTTCAGTTAGAAAAATACAGTCATCTGCTTACGTTCCAAACGCGAAGACAGTCTGCACGGCAAGGTACTTCTGCAGCGTACAGTGAGGTGCCTTGGCTGAGCAGAAAAACACATGTACGGAGGTTCAGTTAGAAAAATACAGTCAGTTATCAACACGAAAACCATCAGATCTGCTTACGTTCGAATCACTAGGACAGCCGACATGGCAAGGTGCTTCTGCAGCGTACAGTGAGGTGGCTTGGCTGAGCAGAAAAACTGACATGTACGGAGGTTCAGTAAGAAAAATACAGTCAGTTATCAACACGAAAACCATCATATCTGCTTACGTTCGAATCGCTAGGACAGCCGACATGGCAAGGTACTTCTGCAGCGTACAGTGAGGTGCCCTGGCTGAGCAGAAAAACTGACATGTTTGGAGGTTCAGTAAGAAAAATACAGTCAGTTACCAACACGAAAACCATCATATCTGCTTACGTTCGAATCGCTAGGACAGCCGACATGGCAAGGTACTTCTGCAGCGTACAGTGAGGTGCCCTGGCTGAGCAGAAAAACTGACATGTACGGAGGTTCAGTAAGAAAAATACAGTCAGTTATCAACACGAAAACCATCATATCTGCTTACGTTCGAATCGCTAGGACAGCCGACATGGCAAGGTACTTCTGCAGCGTACAGTGAGGTGCCCTGGCTGAGCAGAAAAACTGACATGTACGGAGGTTCAGTAAGAAAAATACAGTCAGTTACCAACACGAAAACCATCATATCTGCTTACGTTCGAATCGCTAGGACAGCCGACATGGCAAGGTACTTCTGCAGCGTACAGTGAGGTGCCCTGGCTGAGCAGAAAAACTGACATGTTTGGAGGTTCAGTAAGAAAAATACAGTCAGTTACCAACACGAAAACCATCATATCTGCTTACGTTCGAATCGCTAGGACAGCCGACATGGCAAGGTACTTCTGCAGCGTACAGTGAGGTGCCCTGGCTGAGCAGAAAAACTGACATGTACGGAGGTTCAGTAAGAAAAATACAGTCAGTTATCAACACGAAAACCATCATATCTGCTTACGTTCGAATCGCTAGGACAGCCGACATGGCAAGGTACTTCTGCAGCGTACAGTGAGGTGCCCTGGCTGAGCAGAAAAACTGACATGTACGGAGGTTCAGTAAGAAAAATACAGTCAGTTACCAACACGAAAACCATCATATCTGCTTACGTTCGAATCGCTAGGACAGCCGACATGGCAAGGTACTTCTGCAGCGTACAGTGAGGTGCCCTGGTTGAGCAGAAAAACTGACATGTACGGAGGTTCAGTAAGAAAAATACAGTCAGTTACCAACACGAAAACCATCATATCTGCTTACGTTCGAATCGCTAGGACAGCCGACATGGCAAGGTACTTCTGCAGCGTACAGTGAGGTGCCCTGGCTGAGCACAAAAACTGACATGTACGGAGGTTCAGTTCGAAAAATACAGTCATCTACTTACGTTATAAACGCTAAGACAGTCTGCACGGCAAGGTACTGCTGCAGCGTACAGTGAGGGGCCTTGGCTGAGCAGAAAAACACATGTACGGAGGTTCAGTTAGAATAATACAGTCAGTTATCAACACGAAAACCATCAGATCTGCTTACATTCGAAAGGCTAGGGCAGTCGACATGGCAAGGTACTTCTGCAGCGTAAAGTGAGGCGCTTTGCCTGAGCAGAAAAACTGACATGTATGGAGGTTCAGTTAGAAAAATGCAGTTATCTGCTTACGTTCCAAACGCTAGGACAGTCTACACGGCAAGGTACTTCTGCAGCGTACAGTGAGGTGCCTTGGCTGAGCCGAAAAACTGACATGTATGGAGGTTCAGTTAGAAAAATACAGTCATCTGCTTACGTTCCAAACGCGAAGACAGTCTGCACGGCAAGGTACTTCTGCAGCGTACAGTGAGGTGCCTTGGCTGAGCAGAAAAACACATGTACGGAGGTTCAGTTAGAAAAATACAGTCAGTTATCAACACGAAAACCATCAGATCTGCTTACGTTCGAATCACTAGGACAGCCGACATGGCAAGGTGCTTCTGCAGCGTACAGTGAGGTGGCTTGGCTGAGCAGAAAAACTGACATGTACGGAGGTTCAGTAAGAAAAATACAGTCAGTTATCAACACGAAAACCATCATATCTGCTTACGTTCGAATCGCTAGGACAGCCGACATGGCAAGGTACTTCTGCAGCGTACAGTGAGGTGCCCTGGCTGAGCAGAAAAACTGACATGTTTGGAGGTTCAGTAAGAAAAATACAGTCAGTTACCAACACGAAAACCATCATATCTGCTTACGTTCGAATCGCTAGGACAGCCGACATGGCAAGGTACTTCTGCAGCGTACAGTGAGGTGCCCTGGCTGAGCAGAAAAACTGACATGTACGGAGGTTCAGTAAGAAAAATACAGTCAGTTATCAACACGAAAACCATCATATCTGCTTACGTTCGAATCGCTAGGACAGCCGACATGGCAAGGTACTTCTGCAGCGTACAGTGAGGTGCCCTGGCTGAGCAGAAAAACTGACATGTACGGAGGTTCAGTAAGAAAAATACAGTCAGTTACCAACACGAAAACCATCATATCTGCTTACGTTCGAATCGCTAGGACAGCCGACATGGCAAGGTACTTCTGCAGCGTACAGTGAGGTGCCCTGGCTGAGCAGAAAAACTGACATGTTTGGAGGTTCAGTAAGAAAAATACAGTCAGTTACCAACACGAAAACCATCATATCTGCTTACGTTCGAATCGCTAGGACAGCCGACATGGCAAGGTACTTCTGCAGCGTACAGTGAGGTGCCCTGGCTGAGCAGAAAAACTGACATGTACGGAGGTTCAGTAAGAAAAATACAGTCAGTTATCAACACGAAAACCATCATATCTGCTTACGTTCGAATCGCTAGGACAGCCGACATGGCAAGGTACTTCTGCAGCGTACAGTGAGGTGCCCTGGCTGAGCAGAAAAACTGACATGTACGGAGGTTCAGTAAGAAAAATACAGTCAGTTACCAACACGAAAACCATCATATCTGCTTACGTTCGAATCGCTAGGACAGCCGACATGGCAAGGTACTTCTGCAGCGTACAGTGAGGTGCCCTGGCTGAGCAGAAAAACTGACATGTACGGAGGTTCAGTAAGAAAAATACAGTCAGTTACCAACACGAAAACCATCATATCTGCTTACGTTCGAATCGCTAGGACAGCCGACATGGCAAGGTACTTCTGCAGCGTACAGTGAGGTGCCCTGGCTGAGCAGAAAAACTGACATGTACGGAGGTTCAGTAAGAAAAATACAGTCAGTTACCAACACGAAAACCATCATATCTGCTTACGTTCGAATCGCTAGGACAGCCGACATGGCAAGGTACTTCTGCAGCGTACAGTGAGGTGCCCTGGCTGAGCACAAAAACTGACATGTACGGAGGTTCAGTTCGAAAAATACAGTCATCTACTTACGTTATAAACGCTAAGACAGTCTGCACGGCAAGGTACTGCTGCAGCGTACAGTGAGGGGCCTTGGCTGAGCAGAAAAACACATGTACGGAGGTTCAGTTAGAAAAATACAGTCAGTTATCAACACGAAAACCATCAGATCTGCTTACATTCGAAAGGCTAGGGCAGTCGACATGGCAAGGTACTTCTGCAGCGTACAGTGAGGTGCCCTGGCTGAGCAAAAAAACTGACATGTACGGAGGTTCAGCTAGAAAAATGCAGTCATATGCTTATGTTTCAAACGCTGGGACAGTCTACACGGCAAGGTACTTCTGCAGCGTACAGTGAGGTGCCTTGGCTGAGCAGAAAAACTGACATGTACGGAGGGTCAGTTAGAAAAATACAGTCAGTTATCAACACGAAAACTATCAGATCTACTTACTTTCGAAACGCTAGGGCAGTCGACATGGCAAGGTACTTCTGCAGCATACAGTGAGGTGCATTGGCTGAGAAGAAAATCTGACATGTACGGAGGTTCAGTTCGAAAAATACAGTCATCTGCTTACGTTCCAAACGCTAGGACAGTCTACACGGCAAGGTGCTTCTGCAGCGTACAGTGAGGTGCCTTGGCTGAGCAGAAAAACTGACATGTACGGAGGTTCAGTTAAAAAATAACAGTCATCTGCTTACGTTCCAAACGCTAGGACAGTCTACACGGCAAGGTACTTCTGCAGCGTACAGTGAGGTGCCTTGGCTGAGCAGAAAAGCTGACATGTACGGAGGTTCAGTAAGAAAAATACAGTCAGTTATCAACACGAAAACCATCATATCTGCTTACGTTCGAATCGCTAGGACAGCCGACATGGCAAGGTGCTTCTGCAGCGTACAGTGAGGTGGCTTGGCTGAGCAGAAAAACTGACATGTATGGAGGTTCAGTTAGAAAATACAGTCATCTATTTACGTTCCAAACGCCAGGACAGTCTACACGGCAAGGTGCTTCTGCAGCGTACAGTGAGGTGCCTTGGCTGAGCAGAAAAACTGACATGTACGGAGGTTCAGTTAAAAAAATAACAGTCATCTGCTTACGTTCCAAACGCTAGGACAGTCTACACGGCAAGGTACTTCTGCAGCGTACAGTGAGGTGCCTTGGCTGAGCAGAAAAGCTGGCATGTACGGAGGTTCAGTAAGAAAAATACAGTCAGTTATCAACACGAAAACCATCATATCTGCTTACGTTCGAATCGCTAGGACAGCCGACATGGCAAGGTACTTCTGCAGCGTACAGTGAGGTGCCCTGGCTGAGCAGAAAAACTGACATGTACGGAGGTTCAGTAAGAAAAATACAGTCAGTTACCAACACGAAAACCATCATATCTGCTTACGTTCGAATCGCTAGGACAGCCGACATGGCAAGGTACTTCTGCAGCGTACAGTGAGGTGCCCTGGCTGAGCAGAAAAACTGACATGTTTGGAGGTTCAGTAAGAAAAATACAGTCAGTTACCAACACGGAAACCATCATATCTGCTTACGTTCGAATCGCTAGGACAGCCGACATGGCAAGGTACTTCTGCAGCGTACAGTGAGGTGCCCTGGCTGAGCAGAAAAACTGACATGTACGGAGGTTCAGTAAGAAAAATACAGTCAGTTATCAACACGAAAACCATCATATCTGCTTACGTTCGAATCGCTAGGACAGCCGACATGGCAAGGTACTTCTGCAGCGTACAGTGAGGTGCCCTGGCTGAGCAGAAAAACTGACATGTACGGAGGTTCAGTAAGAAAAATACAGTCAGTTACCAACACGAAAACCATCATATCTGCTTACGTTCGAATCGCTAGGACAGCCGACATGGCAAGGTACTTCTGCAGCGTACAGTGAGGTGCCCTGGCTGAGCAGAAAAACTGACATGTACGGAGGTTCAGTAAGAAAAATACAGTCAGTTACCAACACGAAAACCATCATATCTGCTTACGTTCGAATCGCTAGGACAGCCGACATGGCAAGGTACTTCTGCAGCGTACAGTGAGGTGCCCTGGCTGAGCACAAAAACTGACATGTACGGAGGTTCAGTTCGAAAAATACAGTCATCTACTTACGTTATAAACGCTAAGACAGTCTGCACGGCAAGGTACTGCTGCAGCGTACAGTGAGGGGCCTTGGCTGAGCAGAAAAACACATGTACGGAGGTTCAGTTAGAAAAATACAGTCAGTTATCAACACGAAAACCATCAGATCTGCTTACATTCGAAAGGCTAGGGCAGTCGACATGGCAAGGTACTTCTGCAGCGTAAAGTGAGGCGCTTTGCCTGAGCAGAAAAACTGACATGTATGGAGGTTCAGTTAGAAAAATGCAGTTATCTGCTTACGTTCCAAACGCTAGGACAGTCTACACGGCAAGGTACTTCTGCAGCGTACAGTGAGGTGCCTTGGCTGAGCCGAAAAACTGACATGTATGGAGGTTCAGTTAGAAAAATACAGTCATCTGCTTACGTTCCAAACGCGAAGACAGTCTGCACGGCAAGGTACTTCTGCAGCGTACAGTGAGGTGCCTTGGCTGAGCAGAAAAACACATGTACGGAGGTTCAGTTAGAAAAATACAGTCAGTTATCAACACGAAAACCATCAGATCTGCTTACGTTCGAATCACTAGGACAGCCGACATGGCAAGGTGCTTCTGCAGCGTACAGTGAGGTGGCTTGGCTGAGCAGAAAAACTGACATGTACGGAGGTTCAGTAAGAAAAATACAGTCAGTTATCAACACGAAAACCATCATATCTGCTTACGTTCGAATCGCTAGGACAGCCGACATGGCAAGGTACTTCTGCAGCGTACAGTGAGGTGCCCTGGCTGAGCAGAAAAACTGACATGTTTGGAGGTTCAGTAAGAAAAATACAGTCAGTTACCAACACGAAAACCATCATATCTGCTTACGTTCGAATCGCTAGGACAGCCGACATGGCAAGGTACTTCTGCAGCGTACAGTGAGGTGCCCTGGCTGAGCAGAAAAACTGACATGTACGGAGGTTCAGTAAGAAAAATACAGTCAGTTATCAACACGAAAACCATCATATCTGCTTACGTTCGAATCGCTAGGACAGCCGACATGGCAAGGTACTTCTGCAGCGTACAGTGAGGTGCCCTGGCTGAGCAGAAAAACTGACATGTACGGAGGTTCAGTAAGAAAAATACAGTCAGTTACCAACACGAAAACCATCATATCTGCTTACGTTCGAATCGCTAGGACAGCCGACATGGCAAGGTACTTCTGCAGCGTACAGTGAGGTGCCCTGGTTGAGCAGAAAAACTGACATGTTTGGAGGTTCAGTAAGAAAAATACAGTCAGTTACCAACACGAAAACCATCATATCTGCTTACGTTCGAATCGCTAGGACAGCCGACATGGCAAGGTACTTCTGCAGCGTACAGTGAGGTGCCCTGGCTGAGCAGAAAAACTGACATGTACGGAGGTTCAGTAAGAAAAATACAGTCAGTTATCAACACGAAAACCATCATATCTGCTTACGTTCGAATCGCTAGGACAGCCGACATGGCAAGGTACTTCTGCAGCGTACAGTGAGGTGCCCTGGCTGAGCAGAAAAACTGACATGTACGGAGGTTCAGTAAGAAAAATACAGTCAGTTACCAACACGAAAACCATCATATCTGCTTACGTTCGAATCGCTAGGACAGCCGACATGGCAAGGTACTTCTGCAGCGTACAGTGAGGTGCCCTGGCTGAGCAGAAAAACTGACATGTACGGAGGTTCAGTAAGAAAAATACAGTCAGTTACCAACACGAAAACCATCATATCTGCTTACGTTCGAATCGCTAGGACAGCCGACATGGCAAGGTACTTCTGCAGCGTAAAGTGAGGTGCCCTGGCTGAGCAGAAAAACTGACATGTACGGAGGTTCAGTAAGAAAAATACAGTCAGTTACCAACACGAAAACCATCATATCTGCTTACGTTCGAATCGCTAGGACAGCCGACATGGCAAGGTACTTCTGCAGCGTACAGTGAGGTGCCCTGGCTGAGCACAAAAACTGACATGTACGGAGGTTCAGTTCGAAAAATACAGTCATCTACTTACGTTATAAACGCTAAGACAGTCTGCACGGCAAGGTACTGCTGCAGCGTACAGTGAGGGGCCTTGGCTGAGCAGAAAAACACATGTACGGAGGTTCAGTTAGAAAAATACAGTCAGTTATCAACACGAAAACCATCAGATCTGCTTACATTCGAAAGGCTAGGGCAGTCGACATGGCAAGGTACTTCTGCAGCGTACAGTGAGGTGCCCTGGCTGAGCAAAAAAACTGACATGTACGGAGGTTCAGCTAGAAAAATGCAGTCATATGCTTATGTTTCAAACGCTGGGACAGTCTACACGGCAAGGTACTTCTGCAGCGTACAGTGAGGTGCCTTGGCTGAGCAGAAAAACTGACATGTACGGAGGGTCAGTTAGAAAAATACAGTCAGTTATCAACACGAAAACTATCAGATCTACTTACTTTCGAAACGCTAGGGCAGTCGACATGGCAAGGTACTTCTGCAGCATACAGTGAGGTGCATTGGCTGAGAAGAAAATCTGACATGTACGGAGGTTCAGTTCGAAAAATACAGTCATCTGCTTACGTTCCAAACGCTAGGACAGTCTACACGGCAAGGTACTTCTGCAGCATAAAGTGAGGCGCCTTGGCAGAGCAGAAAAACTGGCATGTATGGATGTTCAGTTAGAAAAATACAGTCATCTGCTTACGTTCGAAGCGCTAGGACAGTCGACATGGCAAGGTACTTCTGCAGCGTACAGTGAGGTGGCTTGGCTGAGCAGAAAAACTGACATGTACGGAGGTTCAGTTAGAAAAATGCAGTCATCTGCTTACGTTCCAAAAGCTAAGACAGTCTGCACGGCAATGTACTTCGGCAGCGTACAGTGAGGTGCCTTGGCTGAGCAGAAAAACACATGTACGGAGGTTCAGTTAGAAAAATGCAGTCAGTTATCAACACGAAAACCATCAGATCTGCTTACGTTCGAAAGGCTAGGGCAGTCGACATGGCAAGGTACCTCTGCAGCGTACAGTGAGGTGCCCTGGCTGAGCACAAAAACTGACATGTACGGAGGTTCAGTTCGAAAAATACACTCATCTGCTTACGTTCCAAACGCTAGGACAGTCTACACCGCAAGGTACTTCTGCAGCGTAAAGTGAGGCGCCTTGGCTAAACAGAAAAACTGACATGTTTAGAGGTTCAGTTTGAAAAATGCAGTCATCTGCTTATGTTCCAAACGCTGGGACAGTCTACACGGCAAGGTACTTCTGCAGCGTACAGTGAGGTGCCTTGGCTGAGCAGAAAAACTGACATGTACGGAGGGTCAGTTAGAAAAATTCAGTCAGTTATCAACACGAAAACTATCAGATCTACTTACTTTCGAAACGCTAGGGCAGTCGACATGGCAAGGTACTTCTGCAGCATAAAGTGAGGCGCCTTGGCAGAGCAGAAAAACTGGCATGTATGGATGTTCAGTTAGAAAAATACAGTCATCTGCTTACGTTCGAAGCGCTAGGACAGTCGACATGGCAAGGTACTTCTGCAGCGTACAGTGAGGTGGCTTGGCTGAGCAGAAAAACTGACATGTACGGAGGTTCAGTTAGAAAAATGCAGTCATCTGCTTACGTTCCAAAAGCTAAGACAGTCTGCACGGCAATGTACTTCGGCAGCGTACAGTGAGGTGCCTTGGCTGAGCAGAAAAACACATGTACGGAGGTTCAGTTAGAAAAATACAGTCAGTTATCAACACGAAAACCATCAGATCTGCTTACGTTCGAAACACTAGGGCAGTCGACATGGCAAGGTACTTCTGCAGCGTACAGTGAGGTGCCTTGGCTGAGCAGAAAAACTGACATGTACGGAGGATCAGTTAGAAAAATACAGTCAGTTATCAACACGAAAACCATCAGATCTGCTTACGTTCGAAACGCTAGGACAGTCGACATGGCAAGGTACTTCTGCAGCGTACAGTGAGGTGCCTTGGCTGAGCAGAAAAACTGACATGTACGGAGGTTCAGTTAAAAAAATAACAGTCATCTGCTTACGTTCCAAACGCTAGGACAGTCTACACGGCAAGGTGCTTCTGCAGCGTACAGTGAGGTGCCTTGGCTGAGCAGAAAAACTGACATGTACGGAGGTTCAGTTAGAAAAATACAGTCAGTTATCAACACGAAAACCATCAGATCTGCTTACGTTCGAAACGCTAGGGCAGTCGACATGGCAAGGTACTTCTGCAGCGTACAGTGAGGTGCCTTGGCTGAGCAGAAAAGCTGACATGTACGGAGGTTCAGTAAGAAAAATAGTCAGTTATCAACACGAAAACCATCATATCTGGTTACGTTCGAATCGCTAGGACAGCCGACATGGCAAGGTGCTTCTGCAGCGTACAGTGAGGTGGCTTGGCTGAGCAGAAAAACTGACATGTATGGAGGTTCAGTTAGAAAATACAGTCATCTATTTACGTTCCAAACGCCAGGACAGTCTACACGGCAAGGTGCTTCTGCAGCGTACAGTGAGGTGCCTTGGCTGAGCAGAAAAACTGACATGTACGGAGGTTCAGTTAAAAAAATAACAGTCATCTGCTTACGTTCCAAACGCTAGGACAGTCTACATGGCAAGGTACTTCTGCAGCGTACAGTGAGGTGCCTTGGCTGAGCAGAAAAGCTGACATGTACGGAGGTTCAATAAGAAAAATACAGTCAGTTATCAACACGAAAACCATCATATCTGCTTACGTTCGAATCGCTAGGACAGCCGACATGGCAAGGTGCTTCTGCAGCGTACAGTGAGGTGGCTTGGCTGAGCAGAAAAACTGACATGTATGGAGGTTCAGTTAGAAAATACAGTCATCTATTTACGTTCCAAACGCCAGGACAGTCTACACGGCAAGGTGCTTCTGCAGCGTACAGTGAGGTGCCTTGGCTGAGCAGAAAAACTGACATGTACGGAGGTTCAGTTAAAAAAATAACAGTCACCTGCTTACGTTCCAAACGCTAGGACATTCTACACGGCAAGGTACTTCTGCAGCGTACAGTGAGGTGCCTTGGCTGAGCAGAAAAGCTGACATGTACGGAGGTTCAGTAAGAAAAATACAGTCAGTTATCAACACGAAAACCATCATATCTGCTTACGTTCGAATCGCTAGGACAGCCGACATGGCAAGGTGCTTCTGCAGCGTACAGTGAGGTGGCTTGGCTGAGCAGGAAAACTGACATGTATGGAGGTTCAGTTAGAAAATACAGTCATCTATTTACGTTCCAAACGCCAGGACAGTCTACACGGCAAGGTGCTTCTGCAGCGTACAGTGAGGTGCCTTGGCTGAGCAGAAAAACTGACATGTACGGAGGTTCAGTTAAAAAATAACAGTCATCTGCTTACGTTCCAAACGCTAGGACAGTCTACACGGCAAGGTACTTCTGCAGCGTACAGTGAGGTGCCTTGGCTGAGCAGAAAAGCTGACATGTACGGAGGTTCAGTAAGAAAAATACAGTCAGTTATCAACACGAAAACCATCATATCTGCTTACGTTCGAATCGCTAGGACAGCCGACATGGCAAGGTGCTTCTGCAGCGTACAGTGAGGTGGCTTGGCTTAGCAGGAAAACTGACATGTAGGGAGGTTCAGTTAGAAAATACAGTCATCTATTTACGTTCCAAACGCCAGGACAGTCTACACGGCAAGGTGCTTCTGCAGCGTACAGTGAGGTGCCTTGGCTGAGCAGAAAAACTGACATGTACGGAGGTTCAGTTAAAAAAATAACAGTCATCTGCTTACGTTCCAAACGCTAGGACAGTCTACACGGCAAGGTACTTCTGCAGCGTACAGTGAGGTGCCTTGGCTGAGCAGAAAAGCTGACATGTACGGAGGTTCAGTAAGAAAAATACAGTCAGTTATCAACACGAAAACCATCATATCTGCTTACGTTCGAATCGCTAGGACAGCCGACATGGCAAGGTGCTTCTGCAGCGTACAGTGAGGTGGCTTGGCTGAGCAGGAAAACTGACATGTATGGAGGTTCAGTTAGAAAATAGTCATCTATTTACGTTCCAAACGCCAGGACAGTCTACACGGCAAGGTGCTTCTGCAGCGTACAGTGAGGTGCCTTGGCTGAGCAGAAAAACTGACATGTACGGAGGTTCAGTTAAAAAATAACAGTCATCTGCTTACGTTCCAAACGCTAGGACAGTCTACACGGCAAGGTACTTCTGCAGCGTACAGTGAGGTGCCTTGGCTGAGCAGAAAAGCTGACATGTACGGAGGTTCAGTAAGAAAAATACAGTCAGTTATCAACACGAAAACCATCATATCTGCTTACGTTCGAATCGCTAGGACAGCCGACATGGCAAGGTGCTTCTGCAGCGTACAGTGAGGTGGCTTGGCTGAGCAGGAAAACTGACATGTATGGAGGTTCAGTTAGAAAATACAGTCATCTATTTACGTTCCAAACGCCAGGACAGTCTACACGGCAAGGTGCTTCTGCAGCGTACAGTGAGGTGCCTTGGCTGAGCAGAAAAACTGACATGTACGGAGGTTCAGTTAAAAAAATAACAGTCATCTGCTTACGTTCCAAACGCTAGGACAGTCTACACGGCAAGGTACTTCTGCAGCGTACAGTGAGGTGCCTTGGCTGAGCAGAAAAGCTGACATGTACGGAGGTTCAGTAAGAAAAATACAGTCAGTTATCAACACGAAAACCATCATATCTGCTTACGTTCGAATCGCTAGGACAGCCGACATGGCAAGGTGCTTCTGCAGCGTACAGTGAGGTGGCTTGGCTGAGCAGGAAAACTGACATGTATGGAGGTTCAGTTAGAAAATACAGTCATCTATTTACGTTCCAAACGCCAGGACAGTCTACACGGCAAGGTGCTTCTGCAGCGTACAGTGAGGTGCCTTGGCTGAGCAGAAAAACTGACATGTACGGAGGTTCAGTTAAAAAATAACAGTCATCTGCTTACGTTCCAAACGCTAGGACAGTCTACACGGCAAGGTACTTCTGCAGCGTACAGTGAGGTGCCTTGGCTGAGCAGAAAAGCTGACATGTACGGAGGTTCAGTAAGAAAAATACAGTCAGTTATCAACACGAAAACCATCATATCTGCTTACGTTCGAATCGCTAGGACAGCCGACATGGCAAGGTGCTTCTGCAGCGTACAGTGAGGTGGCTTGGCTTAGCAGGAAAACTGACATGTAGGGAGGTTCAGTTAGAAAATACAGTCATCTATTTACGTTCCAAACGCCAGGACAGTCTACACGGCAAGGTGCTTCTGCAGCGTACAGTGAGGTGCCTTGGCTGAGCAGAAAAACTGACATGTACGGAGGTTCAGTTAAAAAAATAACAGTCATCTGCTTACGTTCCAAACGCTAGGACAGTCTACACGGCAAGGTACTTCTGCAGCGTACAGTGAGGTGCCTTGGCTGAGCAGAAAAGCTGACATGTACGGAGGTTCAGTAAGAAAAATACAGTCAGTTATCAACACGAAAACCATCATATCTGCTTACGTTCGAATCGCTAGGACAGCCGACATGGCAAGGTGCTTCTGCAGCGTACAGTGAGGTGGCTTGGCTGAGCAGGAAAACTGACATGTATGGAGGTTCAGTTAGAAAATAGTCATCTATTTACGTTCCAAACGCCAGGACAGTCTACACGGCAAGGTGCTTCTGCAGCGTACAGTGAGGTGCCTTGGCTGAGCAGAAAAACTGACATGTACGGAGGTTCAGTTAAAAAATAACAGTCATCTGCTTACGTTCCAAACGCTAGGACAGTCTACACGGCAAGGTACTTCTGCAGCGTACAGTGAGGTGCCTTGGCTGAGCAGAAAAGCTGACATGTACGGAGGTTCAGTAAGAAAAATACAGTCAGTTATCAACACGAAAACCATCATATCTGCTTACGTTCGAATCGCTAGGACAGCCGACATGGCAAGGTGCTTCTGCAGCGTACAGTGAGGTGGCTTGGCTGAGCAGGAAAACTGACATGTATGGAGGTTCAGTTAGAAAATACAGTCATCTATTTACGTTCCAAACGCCAGGACAGTCTACACGGCAAGGTGCTTCTGCAGCGTACAGTGAGGTGCCTTGGCTGAGCAGAAAAACTGACATGTACGGAGGTTCAGTTAAAAAAATAACAGTCATCTGCTTACGTTCCAAACGCTAGGACAGTCTACACGGCAAGGTACTTCTGCAGCGTACAGTGAGGTGCCTTGGCTGAGCAGAAAAGCTGACATGTACGGAGGTTCAGTAAGAAAAATACAGTCAGTTATCAACACGAAAACCATCATATCTGCTTACGTTCGAATCGCTAGGACAGCCGACATGGCAAGGTGCTTCTGCAGCGTACAGTGAGGTGGCTTGGCTGAGCAGGAAAACTGACATGTATGGAGGTTCAGTTAGAAAATACAGTCATCTATTTACGTTCCAAACGCCAGGACAGTCTACACGGCAAGGTGCTTCTGCAGCGTACAGTGAGGTGCCTTGGCTGAGCAGAAAAACTGACATGTACGGAGGTTCAGTTAAAAAATAACAGTCATCTGCTTACGTTCCAAACGCTAGGACAGTCTACACGGCAAGGTACTTCTGCAGCGTACAGTGAGGTGCCTTGGCTGAGCAGAAAAGCTGACATGTACGGAGGTTCAGTAAGAAAAATACAGTCAGTTATCAACACGAAAACCATCATATCTGCTTACGTTCGAATCGCTAGGACAGCCGACATGGCAAGGTGCTTCTGCAGCGTACAGTGAGGTGGCTTGGCTGAGCAGGAAAACTGACATGTATGGAGGTTCAGTTAGAAAATACAGTCATCTATTTACGTTCCAAACGCCAGGACAGTCTACACGGCAAGGTGCTTCTGCAGCGTACAGTGAGGTGCCTTGGCTGAGCAGAAAAACTGACATGTACGGAGGTTCAGTTAAAAAAATAACAGTCATCTGCTTACGTTCCAAACGCTAGGACAGTCTACACGGCAAGGTACTTCTGCAGCGTACAGTGAGGTGCCTTGGCTGAGCAGAAAAGCTGACATGTACGGAGGTTCAGTAAGAAAAATACAGTCAGTTATCAACACGAAAACCATCATATCTGCTTACGTTCGAATCGCTAGGACAGCCGACATGGCAAGGTGCTTCTGCAGCGTACAGTGAGGTGGCTTGGCTGAGCAGGAAAACTGACATGTATGGAGGTTCAGTTAGAAAATACAGTCATCTATTTACGTTCCAAACGCCAGGACAGTCTACACGGCAAGGTGCTTCTGCAGCGTACAGTGAGGTGCCTTGGCTGAGCAGAAAAACTGACATGTACGGAGGTTCAGTTAAAAAATAACAGTCATCTGCTTACGTTCCAAACGCTAGGACAGTCTACACGGCAAGGTACTTCTGCAGCGTACAGTGAGGTGCCTTGGCTGAGCAGAAAAGCTGACATGTACGGAGGTTCAGTAAGAAAAATACAGTCAGTTATCAACACGAAAACCATCATATCTGCTTACGTTCGAATCGCTAGGACAGCCGACATGGCAAGGTGCTTCTGCAGCGTACAGTGAGGTGGCTTGGCTGAGCAGAAAAACTGACATGTATGGAGGTTCAGTTAGAAAATACAGTCATCTATTTACGTTCCAAACGCCAGGACAGTCTACACGGCAAGGTGCTTCTGCAGCGTACAGTGAGGTGCCTTGGCTGAGCAGAAAAACTGACATGTACGGAGGTTCAGTTAAAAAAATAACAGTCATCTGCTTACGTTCCAAACGCTAGGACAGTCTACACGGCAAGGTACTTCTGCAGCGTACAGTGAGGTGCCTTGGCTGAGCAGAAAAGCTGGCATGTACGGAGGTTCAGTAAGAAAAATACAGTCAGTTATCAACACGAAAACCATCATATCTGCTTACGTTCGAATCGCTAGGACAGCCGACATGGCAAGGTGCTTCTGCAGCGTACAGTGAGGTGGCTTGGCTGAGCAGAAAAACTGACATGTATGGAGGTTCAGTTAGAAAATACAGTCATCTATTTACGTTCCAAACGCCAGGACAGTCTACACGGCAAGGTGCTTCTGCAGCGTACAGTGAGGTGCGTTGGCTGAGCAGAAAAACTGACATGTACGGAGGTTCAGTTAAAAAAATAACAGTCATCTGCTTACGTTCCAAACGCTAGGACAGTCTACACGGCAAGGTACTTCTGCAGCGTACAGTGAGGTGCCTTGGCTGAGCAGAAAAGCTGACATGTACGGAGGTTCAGTAAGAAAAATACAGTCAGTTATCAACACGAAAACCATCATATCTGCTTACGTTCGAATCGCTAGGACAGCCGACATGGCAAGGTGCTTCTGCAGCGTACAGTGAGGTGGCTTGGCTGAGCAGAAAAACTGACATGTACGGAGGTTCAGTAAGAAAAATACAGTCAGTTATCAACACGAAAACCATCATATCTGCTTACGTTCGAATCGCTAGGACAGCCGACATGGCAAGGTGCTTCTGCAGCGTACAGTGAGGTGGCTTGGCTGAGCAGAAAAACTGACATGTATGGAGGTTCAGTTAGAAAATACAGTCATCTATTTACGTTCCAAACGCCAGGACAGTCTACACGGCAAGGTGCTTCTGCAGCGTACAGTGAGGTGCCTTGGCTGAGCAGAAAAACTGCCGCCGTCCATGTGACAAATGCTTTTGAGAGTGCCACCTTAACATCCATGTTACTTGGTACTTCTACTATAGAGGCTAGAAGCTTTGACTAGTGTCGTGAGCAGGCGCCCTCGCCAGCCGCCGCGCCGAAGCCTGTTTCGATGCTAGCGTAGGTGGCGCTGTTCGCGGCAGGCGAGTTAGGCGAGCAGAGAAGCCGATGCCGCCGCCGCAGCTCCTCGTGTCGCTCGTCGAGTGAAAGCGCGTCTTTCTGGTGCACTTCCGCTTCGCTAATCTGTGTCTGCATTGTGACCACGATATTGTTTACTGTGTTAATCGAAGCGCATTTCCATCTTTCCAGCATTAGCCCAGGAAACCAAGTGCAAGGTTCAACATCCCGTGGACAGAACAAGGAACCTTCATTTCATTTCTGATTTTCCTAACATCGTAAAATATATAAGGAATGCATTTACTTCTAAGGGAGTCCAGATCCTAGGTGGTAATGCATACGTCGGCGTTATCAAAGAAGCGTGGTAGTTTGACAAAGACGCGCTTACATTGAAAGTCATGCCACATTTACCTTTATCCCATTTGCAGCCGAATGCATTTGACAAAATGCGTGTCTACCTTGCCTTCCAGCTGTTAAGTGATGAGGTTATGAAAGGACGTTTTTTTTTTTACAAGGATAAGCTAGACAAAATTTTTCGTACGACGGAGCCAACAGAACGATTTGTGAAGCTCATGGAACGCTTGATATTTGTCATGAAATCAAGGGTGCTCTCCAAAGGGCTTCTCCCAGAGTCAGCAAGTGCGAGCTTTCTAGAAGAATTTCTAATCTTCTTGAATGAATGGGAACGGTATGCCGCTCAGCACGGTGGTGAATTTCTCAGTGCAGGGAGTGCCTTCGGACTTAGTGACGCTGAAAAGCACACTGTCACTTGTGAATTATGCGACGTCATCACTAAAATACAATTATTTCCTAACAGCCAATTTGAGCCAAGACAAATTAAAGAATTTATTTGGAAATGTAAGACAATCATTCGGCTGCAATGACCACCCCTCTCCAGAGCAGTTTTTGCTTATAGTAATAACCTTGCCTTCTACAATAATTGGCAAAGCCGCCAAAGAACGGAAATTCACCAGCTGAGGTTGTAATTTCTCTTCTGCAGCCCTGTGATGCAAGGAAAGAAAAGGCGGCCCAGATAGCAAGCCTAATTGATGACCTGTTGGACGAGGGAAACCTGGCACATGCTTCAGCAGTGCTGCAAGAGCAGGGCAGCATGTTTGACCATAAAGGCTGCGTAGAAAAGAAAAGCAACAGCCGACTCATTTTCTATGCCGTGGCTACGTTGTCAGGAAATCACTGAAAAGATTCCCATGCCCCGCATGTGCATCTGCCTTGGCTATTTAATTTGCCCCTACAGGCTGATAAAAATGAGATCTAGAATGCCTCACTGACGAGACAGGCTGACCATGGAGGCTTGGTGTACGCTCCAAAGCGCATTGAAGTGCTAGTAGCTAAACTAGAAAACGCATTCACTGCCTTTTTCAGCAGAAACGAGCTGCATGCTGGGAGCATGATGTCGTTTTTACATTTTCTACAAGGGCATGAACTCCAAGAAGTCGGCTGCAAAGAGCACTCCCGCGCTCTTAAAAGGGATGTGATTAAGTGTTATGTTTGTCGAGGTTGCATTTTTTTACTAAAGCAATGAGCAAAGATAAGGCGTCCAATCGCGAGAAGGAAAATTAAAACTGCTCAAACTGAGGCGATGCCGGTGAAACTGCATCAGTGAAATGTTCCTGTAAATAAACATTGCGTTAATATGTTCTGTTTCCTTATTTATGTGATTACATTAATGTATTCGGGGCTGTAACGACCATCCGTGAATGGTGCCTTCCACACGTGAGGCCGCAATTTCGCTCATTCGTTATATACAAGACGCGCTCAATCTCTTGGATGACGAGCCTTTCTTGTTTCTACGCATGTCGTGTTGTGCTCGTTCATTTCCCTTCGTCAGTGTCTTGTTGCGCAGCTTTTCCTTGTTCCTTTTCCCGCGAAAATGTGCTAACCAAAGCATAAACAAGCAAAAATATAAGCGCTCACGGCTTCAACAGTCTATGCCCACCTGAAGCAGTAGCTTCGAAAGTGGTTTACTGAGAATATCGCTGCTGACCGACGCCGCATGCACCGCAGAACATATGGACACTCGTATTATATTTTGTGCTTTGGCCAGACGAATATCGCAGCCGTTACAGCGAGATGCGCGCAGCGAAATGCGTTTCCCGGCATTGCTGCCGAGCGCGCGCACAACACACCTGCTAGCTGCAGCGCCATCTGTGAGCCGTCATTGCAAATTATTTCCTCTCCGCTGGCGCGTTCACGACACTAGTCAAACCTTCTAGCCTCTATACTTATACTTCGGATTCTTTTTCTTGGTTTTTATACCTATAGCTAAAGTGGCCTATACCTGATAAATGTTAATGAAATACCATTATGGCCGAGGGAAATTCTCCTTATTGCTGCTCATTAAACATGTTTTGCTTTTACTGATTGCAATACAAGAAGGGAGGCGCTAAAAACGCATGCAGCAAGAAACTCCCGCCGGTAAAAAGAAGCAAAAACCAGTGCCTTTCGGCTGATAATTATTATCAGCTCGTCAAAAACACGTGACGAAAGCTTGAAAGCTCGTGTTTTGTTATGATAAGGCCTGTTCCTTTGTTTTTTCGGAACCTCCTCGGTAAAGAAAACATACTTTTCTATTCGTTTGGCGATATCTTGCACTTTAGGCAGGACTAGACTTTGGTGGCTTGTTTAAATTTGAAAACAATAATATACGATTAATAGAAAAGCAACTTATGCGACGTCTTGTTTCCTTTTTGCTATCTGGTGCTCGCCGGTTTTAGTCAAGAAATGTATACAACAGCTGGCACTTCGCAATGACGGCCGAATTTCGCGTCCGAACTGTGCAGCTGCCCAGAAAAGAGCCCTAGACAGGGCTTCAATGGTTGACAATATGTAGCAACCAGGTCTTGCGAAACGCACGCTGCGTACATGGCCACGTTAAGCGTAAACTACAGAACTACGGAAACTACAGAAACTACAGGAAAATCGTCTCTCAACATGATATGCCGGTTACCAGGACGTAACACCTTTAGTCTTGGCTCTTGGGGTGGCTCTCAGAACCAGTGGCCATTTTGCTAACCGCCGGCAATTCAGAAGCAAGAGAATTCCTTATGTCTCACCGAAAGTTGAACTTGACGCAAATAGTGCTGGAGCCGACTCTCTTGATTTGCGGATCTTTAAAGAGTTTTTATGAAATACTAACCGAGAAAGCTTATCCTCAATTACTAACCAGCGTGAAATCAGTGATCGTATGGTTATACATACGGCGTTCAACGTTTGTCCCGCATTACCAGAAGCTTTGAATAAACTCTTGCAGCTCTTAAGTCATCTGAAGAGTGGAAAGCGATAGAATTAAATTCCACATTTCTTGGAGCTTCTGTTCCAACTCCTGAATGTGTTTGCGACAGCTTCATTGCAACTCTCGATCTCTCAACCGACGTATACGGACTGTTAGCTGCAGCACCAGTTATCCACTACATTTTAACAGGGCCGACATTTGCGTGTATCGTATTTCTACCTGATTCTTTATTTCGATTTTTTGTTACAACCTTTTCAATCCGTTTATTCTGAATGTGTTTCTGAATTTGGCTTTTTTGAGTAGTTGCCTCTGATTTGCTCCTTGGAGTCATTTGAACTTGTGACGTCATTCTCTCTCGACCAATTTCCTCATTTCAGCAGAATGGATGGTCCTGGCTTACTCCTGGTGTGTACTCTATTGCTATCTAGGTTGCTGGCTAGATATCGCGTTGATCACAACCCGGTGGGCGGGTTATAACTTTACGATGTCACGTGACTTTTCTCGGCCAATAAGCGAATTTTGTGGCATCGGAGAGCGCATTTTGTGCCTGGGGGTAGTTGTAATGCCATCACATTAAAAGCTATCTGTATGCACGACAATGATCAGGCAATCCGCAACGTCCTATAATCTTTTTCGCCGTCGTTTCAATCTGCGCTTCATCAGCGATATATTAATAATAACATGTCTATACACGGAAAAATAAGGGCATCCCACTAAAAAGTAACTTATATCATGCATCAGCTTCATGCCGACAGAAAACAAAAGCCATGACTTTCGGGGATCCTCCTGAATCTTAAAACAAAAAAAGAGAGAAAAAGCTTGTTCAAAGTGCAACCAAACAGAGAGCACGTACAGAACCTTGGGATCCGTAATGTGGGGCTTGGCATACGTATTGCGGTGCATTTCGTTGCGCCACATCAGGGTTTCCTTAAAATATCTACCAAGAATCCTAATCTATAACCCGCGGAGGTTCTGTGAAGTCATGAACTCTCAAACGAGATGCTCTATCGCTCTTTTTAATGCAGGGGGCGAAAAAGGCAGCGAATTTTATTGTGCGGGCAAATTCAACCGCGCGTTTGTTTCGATTCTCACTCAAAAAAATGTTCCATTACCTACACCACGTCCGGCAATACTGCCCGCAATACGTCCTATCGATATCATTGCACAAGGCACCTTGACCATTAGTGGCCCCATTAGTGACGGAATTAAACTCTCATCATGTGAGCTAGTCAACAAAATTTGCACCCTCCAATTTGCAACCATTGCAGAAAGCAGCCGCCTTTTATGTCCGACGACATTGCAATGTAGTCAGTGGTCTTGAAGCGTTGAACCTCTGCGGAACTCCTATAAGTATCAATATATATAAAAAATTCTATACAGATTAAAATGTTCTGCCTCCATCACTCGGCGCTCCCACTCATCTCCACGTGTCGCCCCGACTGCAGTTCTGTCCTGTCTACCCGCCAGTGACAAAGATCTCAATGCCAGGTACCGCGACCGGGTATCGGACCGTTTCCTCAGTTCTCTTTGCCTTTTCATGTGCACCATTCTTCGACATGTCGCTCTTCAACCGTAATCATGGCACCGATACTACCTGCCATCCTCCGCTGCGACAGCGACATTAAAACGTGCCAATAATTTTTATTCGATTTCCATACAGTGTACTTCACGTCTAAAGGGGTCCGTAACATTCTATACCTGCTTCCGTAGTGCCCCTACCGACTCCATATGCTTCGTATTAACTCAAAAAAAAAATTAAGGAGACATCTAATATGAAACTCGTCATACGGAAACATTAAGTAGGACGCATCCTGTAAGAGCGCTGTACCAGTATATAAAGCACTGGCTTAGGTCTGTCTTGCGCGTGGGCTTTACCTAGACAACAAAGACGTTAAATGTTTTCTTGTGGTCAACCCACGATTCGACCATAGCATTGTCCAGCAAGAAGGCTATTGGGGTTGCTACAGTTCGGGTGGAAGTAAACAGTCTGGCACTCTGACATCAAAAGAAAATCCAACAAATGCTCATCTTCCAAGCCTGACGATAATCGGCGCCGCAAGGTACTTTTGCAGCCCAGGATAAGCTTCCACAGCTCTCTAGAAAGACGGCAGACGTACATATTGTCACGTAGTGGTGACGGCAGAAGAAGCAGCATTGAAGCCGGAAAAAAGGGTGTTCGAAAAGAAAACGTTCATTGGGCTGACCTGCACCTAAAATGGACTGAATCACTCGGCGGCGGTGAAGCGAGAAGCGTGCTCGGCGGTCGTCGAACAGAATGCCCGCCGTTTTCGGCCGTGCTCAATTTAAAGCTGATAGCGAACTTTCTAGATAAAGCATGAAAGCTAATAGAACATTCCGGAACAACGTAGAATCAGCTCTGCCTGGCTGCGATCAGTCGAGATAAGTCGCGTCTTGCGTCGCAAACAAAGCGATAAAGTGGTGTGGCGGCAGATTTTAAAAACGAACAAATACTGCAAATATTCGCGGCATTACTCCCATTTCAAAGAAGCATCGATCCGATGCATTAAAACGAATAATGCGACTAGTAAGATAAAAAAAACGCATCTTGCGAAAATAGACCATAGAAATGTAGCGGCCTTTAGCGCGCATAATACGGCTTCAGACGGACTGCATGGACAACTTCTGGTCGTACGCGGCATCGCTGGGATGCAGTCATTGCGTCAGGTATGACTTCATAATCCAGTTCACCTAGCCGACGAAGAACCTTGTACGGGCCGAAATAGCGGCGCAAAAGCTTTTCACTCAATCCACGGCGGCGAATGGGCGTCCACACCCAGACTTGGTCTCCTGGCTTGTATTCCGCGCTGCGTGTTCGTAGGTTGTAGCGTCTGGCGTCGGACCGCTGCTGATCTTTGATCCGTAATCGGGCAAGTCTTCGAGCTTCTTCGGCGCGTTGAAGGTAGGCGGCAACGTCCACGTTCTCTTCTTCTGTAAGGTTAGGCAGCATGGCGTCTAGCGTGGTCGTGGCCTTCCTGCCATGTACGAGCTTAAAATGCGTCATCTGGGGGGTCTCCTGCACGGCGGTGCTGTAGGTGAAGACGACGTAAGGCAGGATGACATCCCAGGTTTTGTGTTCGGCATCGACATACATGGCGAGCATATCGGCGATGGTTTTTTTGTTCAGGCGCTCGGTGAGTCCGTTGGTCTGCGGATGGTTTGCAGTTGTCCTCTGGTGGCTGGTTTGGCCGTAACGCAGGATGGCTTGCGTTAGTTCCGCCGTGAATGCTGTTCCTCTCTCCGTGATGAGCACATTGGGGGCGCCGTGTCGAAGAAGAATGCACTCCACGAAAAATTTCGCGACTTCTACTGCTGTTCCGTTCGGTAGGGATTTCGCCTCGGCGTAGCGGGTCAGGTAGTCGGTCGCTATGATTATCCGCTTATTTCAAGATGTTGACGTTGGAAAAGGGCCAAGCAAGTCCATGCCGATCTGCTGAAAGGGCCTTTAGGGAGGTTCAATGGGGTTCAGAATCCTGCTGGTCGTGTGGGAGGGGTCTTTCGTCCCTGACTATCCGGCAATATTTCACGTAGAGCGCGACATCGGCAGACACTCGGGACCAGTAATACTTGTCTTGAATGCGGCGGAGGGTGCGAGTAAACCCGAGATGTCCAGCTGTCGGCTCGTTGTGTGAAGCCTGTAGAACGTCTTCGCGGAGACGAGCAGGTACAACGAGGAGGTAGGCTGTTTTACTCGCTGTGAAGTTCTTCTTCACAAGGACCTCATTCTGCACACAGAAGGAAGACAGTGCACGCTTGAATGAAGCGGGGGGTGAAGAAACCTTGCCTTCCAGGTACTCGATGAGGCCTTTTAGGTCGGGGTCCGAGCGTTGCTGCTGAGCAAAAGAGCTGGGGCTGATGGGTCCCAGAAAGGCGTCCTCATTGTCGTCCGGCTGCGGTTTATCTACAGGGGCTCGTGAGAGGCAATCGGCGTCAAAGGGCTTGCGTCTGGATTTGTAAACGACGGTGACGTCAAACTCCTAGAGACGCAAACTCCATCGAGCGAATCGACCAGAGGTGTCCTTCAAATTGGCAAGCCAGCATAGCACGTGGTGGTCGCTGATCACCTTGAACGGTCGTCCTAAGAGGTAGGGGCGGAATTTCGACGTAGCCCAGATGATGGCAAGGCACTCCTTCTCAGTTGTCGAATAGTTAGCCTCGGCGTTGAAAAAGGAACGGCTAGCGTATGCGATGACTTTCTCCAGCCTGTCGCTTTTTTGAACGAGGACGGCGACTAGGCCCACGCTGCTTGCGTCGGTATGAACTTCAGTATCGGTGTTTTCATCAAAAAGCGCAAGGATCGATGGAGACTGTAAACAACGCTGAACTTCCTTGAAGGCTTCTGCTTGTGGCACTTCCCATTTAAACGGCACGTCTGCCTTCGTCAGCTGGGTCAGGGGCTCGGCGATGCGCGAAAAGTTTTTCACAAATCGTCGGTAATATGCGCACAGTCCGAGAAACCTGCGCACTGCTTTCTTATCGGCCGACGGTGGAAACTGTTCAATAGCAGCTGTTTTCTGCGGGTCTGGGCGTACTCCATCCTTGCTAACGATGTGGTACAGAAACAGCAGCTCTTCGTAGGCAAAGTGGCTTTTCTCTGCTTTCAAGGTTAGGCCAGACGACATGATTGCGTCTAGTACTGTTCGAAGTCTTTTGAGGTGCTCTTTAAAGTTCGAGGTGAAGACAACGACATTCTAAATATACCAGACAAATTTGCCACTTCAGGCCTGCCAGCAATGTATCCGTTACTCGCTGAAACGCCGCTGGTGCGGAACAGAGACCAAATGGCATCACCTTGAACTCAAACAGCCCACCCGGAGCGGTGAATGCTGTCTTCTCGCGATCTCTTCGTCGACCTGAATTTGAAAGTAGCCGCTCTTGAGGTCCATCAATGAGAAATATTTGGCGTTGCAGAGGCGGTCCAGTGTGTCGTCTATGCGGGGGAGGGGGTAGACCTCCTTCTTTGTTGTGTTGTTCAAGCGGCTCTAATCCACGCAGAATCGAAGTGCGCCGTCTTTCTTTCTCACTAGAACAACCGCTGCCGCCCATGGGCTGTTTGAAGGCTGGATGACGTAGTCGCGAAGAATTTCTTCAACTTGGTCCCGGATGGCTTGTCGTTCTCGCGGTGACACAGGGTAGGGGCTTTGATGGAGAGGTCGGACGGGTTGGTCCGTTATAATGCGATGCATGGCAATTGACGCGTGTCGCACCTTCGGCGATGTCAAAAACACTCACTGTATCTTTGAAGCAGATTCCGGATCTGGTCTTGTCTGTTCCTGTACAGGGCTGGGTTGATGTCGAAAGTGGGCGAGTTCTCTTGGCCAGGCGGATCTTCTGCGGAGGGGTCGGAGAGGGCGAAGCAGTCTCGTACGTCGGATATTTCGTCGAAGAAAGCAATCGTCGTACCTCTGTTAATGTTCCGGTATTCTTCGCTGAAGTTAGTCAGCAGTACTTCGGCTTGGCCATTGCGGAAATGTGCGATGCCTCTTTGCGATGCTGATTCCACGGTCTAGGAGCAACTGCATGTTCCCTTGGATGATGGTTTCAGCGTTAATGGCTTTCGTGGCGCCGACGTTCACGATAATGCTTGAACGGGGTGGGACGCTCACTTCTTCCTCAAGGAAAAATCAGGGCAACGTGATTTTCCCGAGTTTTCATCGAAGCGATGGCTTCGTCCGTTGAAAGCGTGATCAGCTTGGATCGCAGGTCGATTATCGCCTGATGCTCTTTAAGGAAATCTATACCCAAGGTCACTTCGCGGGAGCATTGCGGTAGCACAACAAAGGTCGCAGGATAGGTATGTCCTTTGACAGTCACTCGCGCTGTGCATCATCCTGATGGCGTAATGAGGTGGCCCCCTGCGGTGCGAAATTTGTGGGCCGTCCCAAGCCGTTGTGACTTTTCTCAGCTGCGCAGCGAATGTTCCATTCATCACCGAGTAATCGGCTCCTGTGTCGACTAGAGCGGTAACCTTCCGGCCGTCGATAGTCACTTCTAAGTCGGAGTGCCTGGTTCTTGCATTGCATGTCGCTCTTGGCGTCGGGTCACGGCTTTGTCGCGTATGCGAGTCGCGGGTGGGGCGTGTGGTCGATGCTTTTCTGGGTTGCGGCGTCGTTTTCAAGGCAGCTTGCGTCGTGGTCGGAGTTCTCATTGTGTGCGGCGTTGGTGCAGCAAGTGTCGGTTCTTCATGCGGCGTCGCGGGTGCAGCATCTTCATGGGGCGTGGTCGGTAGATGATCTTCGGCGTTTTGCTCGTGAGCAACCTCACCTCCAGAGGTTGCTGCCTTTAGTTTCCCCTACGGGGGCTAGGAGACCTTCCTCGTACCGCGGCTGCGTAGCTGCGGCGTGGCGACGCAAAGCTTGAGATTGACGGCGATGGTGACCGCGAAAAACGGTTCGGCGTGTACTGTTCTCGACGCAGGTACTCGTCGATTTACTGCGGACTTTGTCCGAAGCGTGGTCGTGAGGCGTTACCGGCAAATCATCGAAGACCAATACGTCGGTACGGGCAGTGACGAAGAATATGGCCGGCCTCACCGCAATTGAAGCACAACGGCCGGTTGTCGGAAGTCATCCAGGCGTCGCATTTCCTGGAGCTTGAGCGTCGGTCATAGGCTGGGCGGGCGGGGGCTGGAAGGCGGCTTTGTGGAACAAGTGGCTCATCTCGGGGAGGACGTGGGGGTTGTCGTCGGGGCTGAACAGTCCTTACTGCAGCGGCGTAGGTCATGGCCTGGGGTTCTTTGGCTGTCGGGGTGCCAAGCGCTTGTTGCACTTCTTGTACCACGTCCATCAGAGTCGCTGCTTGTGGCTGTGGGGAGTATGGCAGTAATCGGCGTAGCTCCTCTTGGACGATTTTGCGGATAACTTCCCACAAGCTCTCGCTGGTGGTGGCCGGTGTGTCCGAACAGATTGCACAGGCAGAGGAAGGGCGATTGTACTTCCGAGCTTTGATGTCGAGGGTCTTCTAAATCATGCAGGCCTCTTGCATGAATTCCTGTACTGTTTTTGGTGGCTGGCGGACGAGGCCGCCAAAGAGTTGTTCTTTTACGCCGCGCATTAAAAACTGAACTTTATTTTCCTCGGTCATCTCGGGGTCGGCGCGGCTAAATAGGCGCTTCATCTCCTCGACGTAACCGCGGACGGGCTCATTCGGAAGCTGGACTTGTTGAATGAGGCCACGCGCTCAAATTGGTCCAACCATTCTTTAAGGTCTTCGCCTAGGGATCCATTGAATGTTGGCGGCACCCGCGGCTGCTGCAGTGTGATCGGTGTCGACATCTTCGGCGAGGTTGCGGTGCGAGTAGCAGCGTCTTTTCGCTGTCTGGTGCGGTCCGGCAGTTTCCCGAACTCAGGCTCCTCTCCCTGGAGACGTCGGCTGGCTCGCTGAGCTGCTGGCTCGTCCTCGGGTACGAAGCGCTGAGGGCTGGCTTCACGACTTGAAGGGGCCGTCCGGAACATGGAAGGCAACCCTGCACCTCCACCAGATGTCACGTAGTGGTGACGGCAGACGAAGCATCTATGACGACGGACAAAAGGGTCTTCTAAAAGAAAACTGTTTATTGGGCTGACTTGCATCCAAAATGGACTGAATCACTCCGCGGCGCGTAGCGACAAGCATGCTCGGCGGTCGTCGAACAGAATGCCCGCCGTTGTCGGCCGTGCTCAATTTAAAGCTGATAGCGAACTTTCGAGATAAAGCGTGCAAAGTTACTAGAACATTCCGGAACAACGTAGAATCAGCTCTGCATGGCAGCGATCAATCGAGATAAGTCTAGTCGTGTCTTGCGTCGCAAACAAAGCGATAGAGTGGTGTGGCGGCAGATTTGAAAAACGAACAAATACTGCAAATATTCGCAGCAATATGGTGATTCTTTTTTAATGGCATTTTAAAGTCCGTTTTTCTTGCTCGAGCTACGTTTTTGCCGTCATCCTGTTTTATGCTCCTCGTTCAAAGCTGTTTTTTTCCTTCAAAAATGACACTTAAATAGCAATCGTCATCCGGTAATTGCGCTAGGTCACCGGACCTTGTATCGTCATCGCGACCTGTCCACCCGATAGTGAGCACACTGACCACAGTGGCAGGTGGTCGTTAAATTAATGATTGATCTGTCAGCAAGAGCAAACCGCGGCGCACGAACCCCGCCGGTGGCATCACCTGCCATCGCATTGCAGCGGCGAATCGCTTAACTGCTGCACCACAGCGCCAGGAGTGGTATGATAACTCCGAGGGATGTATGAATGTGAAGTCGACAATGAGGAACTCTGCCAATATGAGCATTAATTAACCCATTAACGCTATCGCGTCATTCCCTAAATGCGGAGCTTAAGTGACCGCTGTCTGGTCTTTGTTGTTTTTTTATAATATCCACAATCTCCCATTTATGAAAAAACCACATATTTAAAACAGAAGGAGACATTTCCTATGCTCCTTGGTTTCTATGACCGTTAGCTACCGTCATGTTACCGTCTGCTAGCACCTCTTTCCATTCTCTTGCCTGCTGAATACGTCGTAAGTGGCAACTCCCGCTTTTATATGCTGACCAATTGAAACGGTATACATTTCATGTAAGCAGCAGAATGGGAGTTACCAAACTTAAATGCGGTTTCTCTCGTGGCAATGCGGATAAACGACAACTATCTACCTGGTGTTTTTGCAGTTGTCGCATATGCTTTAGAAGCCTCCCAAGCATAGGCTAGGTATGAGACGATTCTGTTTCTCGTTCAAGAAGGTTACAACAAGTGCTTTATGACGTGAGCAATGTTTTGGGATGCATTTCACCATCTGGTCGAGCAGCGCTTTTCCGGCTGTTGTCCACAGAGAGCACCTCCTCTGTTATACCAGCCGCACGTTTGTCGCTGCAGCCTCGCGCATATGAGCAGTGTTCACAGCACGACCCCCTGCATAGGGTGTCTGCATGGCTCTACCTCAATGCTGCTATTATTTCACATCGCCGCTGCGCTGGCGGCTTTACGGCTATTACTGCGAAGTTGCGTGCGCTGCCAAGCCACTTAGTAATTTCAAGGTGTTTTCCTGAGAGGCGTATTGAGATGCTTGGCGGTGTCCTTGGTCGACCCCGCACCTCTTTCAGTGAGAATGAAGTTAGCGCAGCGAATTGGCTGTGGGAACGGGGGCGTCAGCGAGGAATGGAAAGAAAAATGATAGGTGTAACGTTAAAGGTGGATACAGCTGGGAAAGAATAGGGTTAATTGGAGAGACATGGGAGAGGAATTTGCCCTGCAGTGGGTGTAGTAAGGCTGATGATGATGATGATGATGATGATGATGGTGATGATGATGATGATGATGATGATGATGAACGTTAAGAGACCGGAAGCGGGCAGAGTGGGATGAGGAAACAAACGCGGGTTAATGGCATCCTAGTCGAAAGAGGAAGAAGTGGGTTTAGGCAGGGCATTTAATGCAAAGCCAAGGTAACCGCTGGTCCTTAAAGAGTAACGGAGTGGATTCCAAGAGAAGGCAAGCGTAGCAGGGGGCGGCAGGAGGTTAGGTGAGCGGATAAGATTAAGAAGTTTGCAGGCATAGGGTGGGCGCAACTGGCAAAGGACAGGATTAATTGGAAAGATTATCAGAGAGGCCTTTGCCTTGCAGTGAAAGTAGTCAGGTTAATGATGACGATGATGATGATGATTACGGGGGCGTTACGTTTTCGTGGACACACAAAGAAGTTGGAGGTCACTTGACGTGCACGCCCTGAGGAACTTCGCTACAATGTTGCAGCGGTCTGCTCCGTGATCATATACTCCTGGTTCTCTTGATACAAAGCAGCCATTCTTGTAGTGACGGGTGTGGCAGTTGTTTCTACACCCTTAAAGGCGCTTAAAAGAGCTTTTACTACGTAAATCGCATCCATCCGCCGTTAAAGATGTCATGTTCTCGCTCCAGGATCGGGGTTTACTCTTGCGCATGTGATCATACAAGGGCTAGAAAGCTTCGTAGAAACTGCCGGTTCCTCCAGCTACATTTTGTAATGCTTAATGAATAGTTTGCACGAAGGAGTGGAAGCCGTGCAAAAAAAATAGATAGTTCCTTGAAGAACTTCGACTTATGTCCTTCAACGAGCGTGGAAATTTTAACCGCTTAATTATTTCGCACTTCATCTCAGTTCTGCTATCTGCCGCAGCTGCTGCTGGAATTGAGAAGTGATAAGGATCTGATCAGTTTTAACGCCATATAGATGACTGTGTCCAAAGAGTATTTTGGTACGCGCAAGGTGCCGTTGAAGATTAATTTTCTTAGAATTTACCCCGACGGAAACCGACGATCAGGCCATGGTAAAGCTTGTACCAATTGGAAACTGGTGGGTGGGTATTGAAGACCGACGCTCTGACTTACGAGGCGGATGTTGAAGTCACTAGGCCACCTTTTGCGGTTGAAGTGAGCAAGCAAACGGTCAAGTAAAAGGGTGACGAAAGAATGCAATATTCTTGTCGCTCTGCATGTTTTCATCGATTACAAAATGTGCGCAGGCACATGTCTTTGTCCGCTTGAAATTTTTATTACTTTTGTAAGAAGAAAACTGGATTAACCGGGCGACTAAACCCTTTTCCTGGCGGAATATTACCTGCTCTAGCGGCGTTCAAACAGCTTGCATTATTGTTTTAAATGTTTGTTAAATAATTTTGGTTTCAATAAATTCTATAAAATCTATATCCCATGAAAACATCAGTTTAGCTCTCCAGTAGTAGCAGTACTTTCCACCACCTGTAGCCTACTTTCTCCAACCTGTTGAAGAACAGTGAGAATGGCTGTTCACGCTAACAGCGCAGAGCACAGTTTTCGCCGGGCAAGATTCCTGTCTACATCAGCCGTTCTCTTTTTGAAGAGGAGGAGGGTGGGGGTGGAGTAAATAAGCTCCATAGCGATAAGTTCACAAAAAAAATCGAGGAAGAAAATGCGCCGCTGAACTGAAAAGCAGCGTTTAACTGTCAGGCACATTATGAGCGAACATTGTCCTTTTTGAATGAATGTGTGATTCCGGGGACGAACTCTGCCCGTGAAGCTCTCGTCTCACCTCTGCTGATACCATGTAGTAATTTCCACATCCAACACCTGCTGACCTGCTGAGGGTTCGCCCGACACTGAAGTCGATGGGAATCCGGCATACTTTAGAGAATCTTGCTTGAACGCAGGGACCGCTTTACCGGTTACTCCTCGACTTTATCATATCAGCCTACTTTTTTTTCCATTATTTAAAAAATCCCTCTCTTTCACCCATCGATACAAAACCCATCTATGCCCTTAGAGAATAGAATAAACGTAGCCATAAGAAAATGCATTCCGAAGGCCACGCAACGAGTGATATTTTTTGTTTGGTCTTATAGGCGCTAGATGATGTGCGATTTCGATATTGAGACATTGTTGTTGTTGTTAGCCTTTCAAAGCATGGGACATACCCACACTTGGGGATCGGCAAAGAATCTGGAGGCAGAGGTTGCTATTCACCTGTACATGATGATGAAGATGTCCTCAGGCTTTATGGCTCCTGTACATAATAAAGGCATGCCAATCGCTCCTGAACGTTGTTTTGTTGTTGTTTTTCTTTGTTTAGTTACTGCATCTTTCTTTTCAGTCAGCACACAGCGCTGCGTGATCAAGGGTGAAATTTTGTTGCCAGTTCAAAATACCCATGGAACTGAAATCAATCCTGCACTATCCATAGAGTTGTTTGTAAAAATAAAAAATAGTTAATACTGTCATCGACATTGTTCCATTATTCCACAGCGCACCGAAGCTATATACTGCAAGAAGTACTCGTGAAACCAGAGAATCTTGTGCAGAAGCAAAGAAGAAGATGGCCGGTAGACCTGCAGAGCCCGTGGTGCAGGGCAGCGTCTACATCACTTCCCAGGAAAATATTCCTCCACGCATACCGGCCGCTACTCCTCCCAGAGTAGCCTTCGGTCGATCCACGACGGCTGCAGAGCCCAGCCCAGCCCTTCAGCCTCAACGACAGATTTCCCGCGAGGTGTTCTTGACCGCGGACGCCGCTACTCCAGCTCGTCAAGTTGCCCGATCTGGCTTCCGGGTCATCCCCTTCCAGTCTCCGGGTAGGCGAGCTCCAGCACCACCTGGACCACCCTCTGCTAGAGTGGTACCCCTGTCTGCAACTGCCGCTGGCGCCGAGCAAAGCGGCTCTTTCTTGTGGGTTGTCGGCACAGTTGCCTACCTTGCTTTTATGGTGCTGACGCTGGTGTCGGCCATCCTGTACGTCGTCGTGTCCGCAGATGTCCGGAGCCAAACGCAGACAGTCGGGTATCCAGAAGCTGAAATCTCCATTTTCCCGAGTAATGGTTCGAGGCTAGCCACGGAATCCGTGCAGTCTACCTCTCTCGGACTTACACCCATGACATCAGCCAGCAGGAATGCCGGTTTCACAGCTCTTCCGACGTATGCGGGGGAAATTCTGGGCACAACTGAGTTGACGGACGCTGGATATTCGCCTGATTCTGAATGACGCAGTGGATAGATTTGTGGACATTTTATTATTCCTGTTATGTGGCGTGCTTCTTTGTTCTTTCTCTTTTTTAAACGAATATCTACTATTCCGATATAACAAAGTAAATATGAAATTTGTCCTTCTTATTGCTAATTCTGTCCAGCCCGGATATATAGAACACAAATGGGAACGCCAGATAGTTCGATATGTCTGTAATTCGAAATATAGAAGCTGGAAATATAAATTTTCTGTGGCCCAGAAGCAAGAATATACGCACTCGCGGTATAGTGAAGCGTTTCCTGTAGCGGCGTGCCGCCTCCGGCGTGTTGGCAGCGAACTGCTCTCAAGATGTTGTTACACCTAAATTTCTTTCCATCAAAAGACACAACGCACTACGCTTTCGTACTAGCCACTCTGTATCATAAGATCTCTAATCCTGGTACGCTATAAACACTATAAACACACAAGTCTAAACACACTATACACTACAGATGCACTATATGCACTATAAATAAACCATAAGCACACTATAGGTACATTATAAACAGAATAATCGCTCATAAGAATCAAGTACAGTTTGTTTACCGCAACACGTTCGGCTGACAGCAAAGCAGCCAGGCGTGAACCACCGCTATGGGCTTTAGTTTGGTTTCATCATGTGACAACGATGTGGCGTGAAAAATGAGTACCGGAGACCCAATACAACCCTCGGATTAACAGCATCATGCGGCTTCTCAGTGCTGGCTCTGCGTGCATGTCCCCAAAAACGGGCAGCCAAACCGTCTCCACGCTCGCAAGTCGTCAAAGACTTCGTTAGGTGAAGCGCTATTCGATATATCGAACAACGGCCGAACTTCGGGAGTGTAATATATTGCGCGCATTTCCTATGCATTTACCCGGAATTTTCATGGGGAGATTCTCTCTGTTCGATACATGAGTACTTTTAATATTGGGGTTCGTAATATCGGGTATCGAGTGCATTACGATTTCCACACGTATGCCGTTAATGCTGCTTTTGCGTGTTATTGGTTTATAATTGCTGCAATGGTCTTCTAAATCCTAAAATGTCCTCATTTCGGCAAAATCTTACCACCTCTGAAACATTGTGTCGTATTTAAAGCAGCTAGACTTTACCAACAAGAGCTTTCGCCACGACCGTCGGAAAATACGCAGAAAGCTTTTTTTTTTTTAGAATAAAAGACAGAGAAGCGAAATCTTAACACGGCGCGTGTCATGATTTATTTCCCGAATTTCGCTTTCTCGGGAACTTTGGGGGCCGCCGAATTAACAAAACTGTATTAACCACTCAGAGTGCCTGGAAGAGACGTAGCTTCATTTACGCGATATTGGTGGCTATTTATCTCTCTTAAGGAAATTCAGCGTCATTGAGTTTCCGATGGTCCTCACACGCACTTTGCCTTTCCCTATCCGTTAGGCACACCGAGAACTTTATTTTTGCGTGCCATCCATTTGGGCCAGCCTACCACGCGCAAAGCTAATGATTTGCACATACGGTGAACAAACTCATGTGTTCGAAAAAAAAACAGTACCGTTTGTTTCAGCCCTGTTTCGGGTAGCCTTCGTCGGACGAGGGCCGCAAAGTCTATATGAATGGCCTACGAGGGCTAGGAGCTTAGTCAGTTGTGGTAGCGTAATGTTCGGTGTTTGTTGCTATGATAGGAATGTCGGTGCATTCCGTTTTCTGTTTTACAACGTTAATAAAAATTGGAGGAGGCACTTAAGCTCCGCTTTAAGGGTATGACGCGATAGCATTAATGGGTTAATTTCGATATAAGGACAAGTTCATTCTCTCCATTACATTAATGGGTTCATAGATCCCCGGGAGTCCTCATAACCCTCCTGGTGTAGTGGGTGGTGCAGCGGTTAAATGGTGGGTCACTGCCCTGCGGCGGCAGGGGCTCCCAGCTGTGGGCCTTGTTCGGCCCAGGTTTCTGTTCCCGAGTGACCAATCATTAATTTAACTGCCACCTGCCACGGTAGGAATTTCTCTGACTATTCAGTGGGAAGGTTGCCTAGGTGCCTCCTAGGTTGCTCTCTGGGAACCACCTGCCGGAGCGATGCCCGTGATTTTTCGCTAACAACGACAACAGTGGATTTTGTGCGTAACGGGGCCTTTAAGGCTCCCGCGTTAAAGCGTGGCATACACTCATTAGCGTCGGGATGAAATATTCTGTTGCTACGTCTTCTACCATGTGACATGACCTTCAAAGTAGGGAAGAAAGAGAGAGAGACTTCGATTTTACTCCTTGGTTGTTATGGTTGATCCCTGTTTTTTTCTTTTCACAGCATACGCGCAACAGTCTGCGTAGCTGCCTAATTCGAGCGTACAATTTGGTAGCACAGGCGTATGCGTCCGCGAAACGCCTCTATTACACTCCCTAGACTTGCATCTGCACCTATTATTTGCCCTCCCTTGCTTTCTCCTATCTTCTGGGTGTACTCCGATTTCAGGCCGACCACTCTGATGCCGCGATTTGTTCGAGCCTGCTGATGGGCGGTAGCGCCCCTCTATGTGTATTTATATTGTACAGCCGACCACATTCCATTCTGGAGCGCTTGTGCGGCGTGCTCTGTTGAGCATTTATAACAGTCGCCGCTGTCTTGCCGGCGCGATATAGCTTTTAAAAACATGGGAATTTAACACAATCCGTGTGAATGTGCATGTTCTCTAAAGTCTTGCCTCGAGTCCTAGGCCACTCATAAGTGACGACAGTGTACTCCTCGAAGGCCTGTTCAAGTGCTCTGTACAGATGTGTGGGCGACTGTACATACCGCCAGAGATGCGCAGTATAAACGACTAAACCGCTGTCGAACAACCGGCATATTCAGGCTGCTAGCTGCATTACCAGGTATCTGCTGTGCTGTGACGGTGCCGCCAAATTCAGAAAAACACATTTTTGTTCTTATTTTTTTGTCTCGGTTCTCTATCTAGGCTGCAGTCTATATTAGGATACAACTTAAGAAAACAGCAGTTGTTAACACTGGGCTACGGTCCGCGGCGTACTGTATTAGTCCTCTAGCCAGTCGCAAAGATAAGCGAAATTAACTTTTTAAGTTTGACTTCATTAAGCAATTGAGACATCAAACTTCTAGACCTTATAATTTTATTTTCTCGTGATTAGCGTCGTGTTTAGATGACGTGAGAAGTTTTAACAACGGACTACTTTTTTGTCGCGGAGGAATTCTGTGCGGTGGTCCTAAATGTGGGCGGAGTTTCACTGCAAACTTAAGTTGTATGCAACTGTAGAAACTACTTACCTTACAACCCGCTGGGACGTTGTGATGTAGTCACCGGTTACGTGACCTCTCTAGCCGAATCTGCAAATTTCCTCCTGGACATCGTCGTGGTTTTTGGTGTGGCAACTCCAGAGTTACGGCATTAATTTCTGAGAGAAGCTTTGCTAACATTGTTAAATGATAGCAGTGACTGTTTTTCATTGAACCTGGCAGAATTTGGGCGCAAAAGTCAGCTGGAGTTCAACATTACAGAGAAAGATAGAGGTGTTCTAGTGAACACAATACTGCACGATGCTAACTTTGTTTTTTTAAACGTGAAAAGTGACACTGTGCAAATTTTTATTTTATTTTATTTATGTGCATACTGCAGACCATGGTTAGGTCCAAGCAGGAAGGGCAGGTGCACAAAAAGCAAAAGTAAAGCAACAAAAATACAATACAGCAAAGATAATGCAGTAAAACAACAATACAGCAATGCAAGACAAAGCAGAAAAAATACATAATACGCAATATCAAAGATGGCTGACGAACGAGTCTGTTTTTCAGGGTTGATTTGGTTCGGTTAATGAGTTCCAGTCAGATATGGTGCGTGGGAAAAAGGAAAACTTGAATGAGTTAGTCCGGGCAAAATATGGTTTTAAAAGAGCTTTGTGATAGTGTCGTGTATTCCGTGTTGGCATTGGGGAAAGATAAGCAGAAGGGTCAAGTCTGAGTTTATTATTAAGAAGTAATGAAAGAAAATCTAAACGAAAATTTCGTCTTCTTACCTGTAGTTCTTCAATACCGTTAGCACGCATCAAGTCTGAGGGGGAGTCAGTGGGTAGATATTTTGAATATATGAATCTAATTGCTTTCCTTTGAACGTTCTCGAGCTTTCTTATGTTAGACTTAGTATACGGGTCCCAAATTATGCAAGCATATTCAAGCTTGGGTCTAATTAGAGTATTGTAACCTAAGAGCTTAACGTTAGCGGGGGCGTTTCGAAGTTTATGCCTTATATAACAAAGCTTACGGAATGCGAGTGAACAGATGTTATCTATGTGAGAGTTCCAGGAAAGGTTATTAGTAAGTGTTACACCCAAGTACTTTACGGACGCTACTTGTTGCAATGGTGATGATTCTAATTTATATGCATATTGTAGAGCGTTTATCTTGTTAGTTATGCGAAGAGAAACACTTTTATCTGCGTTCAGTGTCATGTCCCAGCGCTTGCACCACTGTACAATATTAGTAAGCGTATTTTGTAGGTCATTCTGATCGTTTTCATTGCTAACATCGCGAAATAAAACACAGTCATCAGCATATAATCGAATATGTACTCCAGTACAAACTTCACCGATGATGTCGTTAATGTATATTAGAAAGAGTAGTGGCCCCAGTACGCTTCCCTGTGGCACACCTGATGGGACTGGGAGACAGCCAGACTGGTGACGACCGATTGAAACATGTTGACTCCGGTCAGTTAGATAATCATTTATCCAGGAAATAAATATAGGCGGAAGTCCAATAGTTTTTAGTTTTAGAATAAGGCTGTGGTGTGGAACTTTGTCAAACGCTTTACTGAAATCTAGAAAGATCGCGTCAATCTGGCTGTTATTGTCAAGTGATGCCGCAAATGAATGGATAACTGAAAGTAGTTGAGTTACTGTGGAAAACCCTTTGCGGAAACCATGCTGGTAATCTGTCAGAATGTTGTTGCGATCTAAGAATTCATTAATGCTAGTTGCGACAATATGTTCCATTAATTTGCAGCAAGATGACGTTAAGGATATAGGTCGATAATTGGTCACCTGAAGGCGGTCGCCTTTTTTAAATACAGGTACGACTCGGGCTATCTTCCAGTCCTCAGGTACACACCCGGTTAACAATGACGCGCGAAATATAATAACCAAAAACCTGGCCAGAGATTCAGCATACCTCCGAAGAAAACCGTTAGGAATATCGTCGGGCCCTGGGGATGATTTAGTTTTCAGGTTTAGTAACATTGAAACGACACCATCATAAGAGATGAAGTTAACTTCAGATGGATGTGCTGAAGTTGTGCTTGGTGCATCGTACAGTTTTGGTGTAGAAAAAACACTGTGAAAGTAATTGTTAAAATGGTGAGCAATGGCAGGCTGATTGGTAACCGTTGTACCGTTGATAGTCATTTCTGATATAGGGGCTTTTTTATCGCTAATGTGGCGCCAAAATTTACCCGGGTCGTTTTTTATGAAGTTTGGCAGAGTTGTTTTGAAATAATAATCTTTTGAACGGCGTACAGCAAGGGCGAGGTTTTCTCTTAAATGGTTGATTGTGCTCTGCTGTGCACGATGCTTTTTTAGCCTTTTGATTCGGCGTCTGAGATGAATGATACTGCGTGTCATCCAAGGCGTCTGCTTGCGAATGTTTTTGTATTTTACAGGTATGAAATTTATAAGGCAATAGTGACACATTTTCTTAAACTGATTCCAGAGTGCGCAGGCGTCGGTTCCATCAAATTCGACAATGCATGTTTCAAGATGCTCAATAACTGAGGCGTCATCGGCACGTGTGAAGTCCATGATACGATGTGCTTTACATGTTTTTGTCTTGGCAAGCGGTTTTATGGGAATGAAAACACTAACAAGATGATGATCTGAAAGTCCTGGTGCGACAGACACATTGCAATCATGGAAAACATGGGGAACAAATGCAAGATCCAACACTGAATTACTCATGCGAAATTCGCGGGTTGGCTCGCGAACCACTTGACACAAGTTGTGCGTGAACATAATGTCGAATACAATATCCACGTTTTTTTTGTACCCGGAACATGGCTGCAGACGTTCCCAGTCAACGCCAGGTAAGTTGAAATCACCGAATAGCAATATTTTACTCTTTTTGTAATTTGACATGTGAACTTGTAAATTAGTTAGATAATCTTGCGTTACGTTAGGAGGCCTGTAAACCGCATACAAAATAAAGCAATGTCCCCAGCAAAACAGTTTCATGCAAAGGCACTCAAGATCAGGTACATCTTCTAGCGAAACAGCCTGTATATTATTTTTAACGAGTACTGCAACTCCTCCACCTCTCGAGGGCCTATCCTTGCGAAATACCTTGTACGAGGGTGGAAAGATGAGGTCGTCGGTAATCTCGCTGTGCAGCCAAGTTTCTGTTATAACCGCAACGTGAGGGTCATGTTGTAGGAGAAGGATTTCAAGCTGCTCGGTTTTATTGGCGACGCTTCGAGCGTTAACATTAATTATTCGGAGATGCTTATTCACTGTCACTGTCGCAATTCCTTTGTCACCTCTATTACGCTTATGTTGGGGAAATCGGTATTTAGAAGCAGAGACCTTTTTATGGCTTAGAATTGCGTGATCTATGGAGTTGACTGCACCACTGAAGGCGTTAAGGGTCGTACGATAGTTTTTTCGCAAAGGCACCTTGTCGTTCTTTTCATAGTCCCAAACGTAGGCTTGACTGTTGATAAAAATTTTGTCGAAAACTAATGAAACTTTGTCGCCTTTATCGCGGTTCGGCTTGGTACTGTTCCAGAGATTTCTTCTTATGTCTCTTGTTTTATATGAAAAGTCTTCACCGATCGATAGACCACTGTCTTTCAGTTTACGTCCTTGCTTTAGAATTTCGGTTTTTTGACGGGAGTCCAGGAGCTTGAATATAACTGGCCTAGTTTTGTTCTCTGCAGGTTTTCCCAAACGATGAATGCGCTCTATGGTAACTGGTGCGAGATCAAGTTTGTCCTGAATGATCTTTTGGTTAACATCACGCTCCAAGGACTCAGAAGTCTCGTCATCTTCTTCTTTGAAGCCGTAAACAATTAAGTTCGATCTACGGCTGCGGTTTTCCAAGTCATCTATTCTGTTTTCCAGGTTTTGAATTACACGATTCATAGATTCGAGCTGGTCTTGACAGAGAACGATTTTGGCTTCCAGTCTCGATACTGCGTCTAGTTTAGTTTCTATGTCAGTCAACCGTTTTTCTTTTATCTCTTTGATGTCTGCAGCTATATCTTCCAGTTGTTTTGAAAGTTGTGCATTATTGGGACCCGGATTTGTCTCAATATCACCATCCAGCGCTAACAATTCTTTCAAGTACAGAGCAACTCGATAGAAGAACCAACACATCCGTGGGCACGGCAGCAGAAATAGAAAGGGATCACTAGAACGAATACATTTTGCGTAGCGTTTCCTCACCTGCGGAATGAAGAGGAACGGATTACGTGACCGCATCCCTGAAATGCCACCGTGCCCAGTGGGCGCGCCGGTCCCGAGTGGGTCATTTATAGGCTGGTGATGTGGTGGCGCTGTTCCTTGGTCATGCACGCTGTCATCGGTGCGTGTAGCCGCTGACTGTCTTATCACGAAATTCCAGGGCGTCGGATGAAGCACCGGACCCACGTGGAAGGCGGTGATGTTCTGGATGACGAACTCCTTTTCATGCACAGGCGGCCCGGCGAAGCAGCTGGCGATGGCCAACAGCACACAGATCCACAACTGCGGAATGAAGAGGAACGGATTACGTGACCGCATCCCTGAAATGCCACCGTGCCCAGTGGGCGCGCCGGTCCCGAGTGGGTCATTTATAGGCTGGTGATGTGGTGGCGCTGTTCCTTGGTCATGCACGCTGTCATCGGTGCGTGTAGCCGCTGACTGTCTTATCACGAAATTCCAGGGCGTCGGATGAAGCACCGGACCCACGTGGAAGGCGGTGATGTTCTGGATGACGAACTCCTTTTCATGCACAGGCGGCCCGGCGAAGCAGCTGGCGATGGCCAACAGCACACAGATCCACAACTGCGGAATGAAGAGGAACGGATTACGTGACCGCATCCCTGAAATGCCACCGTGCCCAGTGGGCGCGCCGGTCCCGAGTGGGTCATTTATAGGCTGGTGATGTGGTGGCGCTGTTCCTTGGTCATGCACGCTGTCATCGGTGCGTGTAGCCGCTGACTGTCTTATCACGAAATTCCAGGGCGTCGGATGAAGCACCGGACCCACGTGGAAGGCGGTGATGTTCTGGATGACGAACTCCTTTTCATGCACAGGCGGCCCGGCGAAGCAGCTGGCGATGGCCAACAGCACACAGATCCACAACTGCGGAATGAAGAGGAACGGATTACGTGACCGCATCCCTGAAATGCCACCGTGCCCAGTGGGCGCGCCGGTCCCGAGTGGGTCATTTATAGGCTGGTGATGTGGTGGCGCTGTTCCTTGGTCATGCACGCTGTCATCGGTGCGTGTAGCCGCTGACTGTCTTATCACGAAATTCCAGGGCGTCGGATGAAGCACCGGACCCACGTGGAAGGCGGTGATGTTCTGGATGACGAACTCCTTTTCATGCACAGGCGGCCCGGCGAAGCAGCTGGCGATGGCCAACAGCACACAGATCCACAACTGCGGAATGAAGAGGAACGGATTACGTGACCGCATCCCTGAAATGCCACCGTGCCCAGTGGGCGCGCCGGTCCCGAGTGGGTCATTTATAGGCTGGTGATGTGGTGGCGCTGTTCCTTGGTCATGCACGCTGTCATCGGTGCGTGTAGCCGCTGACTGTCTTATCACGAAATTCCAGGGCGTCGGATGAAGCACCGGACCCACGTGGAAGGCGGTGATGTTCTGGATGACGAACTCCTTTTCATGCACAGGCGGCCCGGCGAAGCAGCTGGCGATGGCCAACAGCACACAGATCCACAACTGCGGAATGAAGAGGAACGGATTACGTGACCGCATCCCTGAAATGCCACCGTGCCCAGTCTCAACTCCATGCCCTCAACTCAACTCCGTGCCCAACTCCAGAGTTACGGCATTAATTTCTGAGAGAAGCTTTGCTAACATTGTTAAATGATAGCAGTGACTGTTTTTCATTGAACCTGGCAGAATTTGGGCGCAAAAGTCAGCTGGAGTTCAACATTACAGAGAAAGATAGAGGTGTTCTAGTGAACACAATACTGCACGATGCTAACTTTGTTTTTTTAAACGTGAAAAGTGACACTGTGCAAATGTTTGTGAAGTCGCGGCTTTCGCGCGCAACGTCGACAAGAGGTTAATTCAAGTTTATAATAAGGAAGTAATTACTCATTTGCCACGGCTACGTCAAATCAACTCAGGACTCCTCGTTTGTCACAGTGCCCTTGTGCTAGCGAAGCTATAAAAGTCACCTGGCATCATTGGGCGCATAGCTGGAGAAGGCAAGACGAAGAATGTGGGATGTGCAGCTCTTATTCTTGTGTACCTTTTTCTTTAAACTCTAACTATTAATTTGATGTTTTATAAATAACTACCTGTGTAGCTTCGCGCGACTACAATCACTGGTAATGCGACTTCATTTTCTTTAGTTTTTCCTTTATGAAACTGTTATAATAAGGAATGGGCCATCTACCACTGTCTTATGTTCAGTTTATATTCTTTCACGGTGCAGTTCCCTTAATCAAAATGTAATTCCTGAAGGAACAAAACTATAAGAAGGCTTCATCCAAATCCGGCAGCTGGAATGGTGCTTGTCATTGTGGTCTTCATGTTTGGGTGTCGTTATGAGTACTCGCACAATTCGCACATCGTTTTGCCCGTATTAATAATAGAGTGCGCATTTTTAGCTTAATTGCATCACAAGAGGTTGCCTTTTCATTGTGTAACGGTAGTGAAAGGGCCTATAGTACTTTTTAATTAGTTTTGAAATCCAAAGGTATCTCTTGGTATGGGCACGCACAATTGGAGAAGAAGAAGAAGATGGCCCGTAGACGTTCGGAGGCTACCACGCAAGGCAGCGTCTATGTTACATCTTTGGCGAGCACCCCCCCAAGCTCTCCAGCCGGGGCGCCTCTCAGCGCTCTACCTTCAACAACCGCCACCGCAGCGAGCTTCACCCAGCGTGCCCGCACCGCTTCCAGCACCGCCGTTCCGGATGCACACCCTAGCCCTGCCCGTAAAGAACAACGACGGTTGTCCCACAAAGCATTGTTCATTGCCGACGCTCCTCCTGCCACTCAGCGTCCACGCACAGCCTCTCCGGCCGCCGTCACGAAAGAGTACCACAGCCCTTCGCGCAAAGACCTACGGTGGACGTCCCATGATCCATTTGTAACCGCAGTCACCGACGACGCTCCTGCTGACCCCAAGCGCCCTCCCACAGCCTCCCGAGTCGTCGTCTCAAAAGCCTACCAGAGCCCTGCCCTCAAGGAACAACGGCGGGTGTCCCGCGAAGCATTTGTAACCGCTGTCACCGACGACGCTCCTCCAACCACACAGCCTCCCCGCAGTGCCTCGCGGCCTGCCGTCGCACGAGCCTACCCCAATCTAGCCGGTCAGGAAGGTCGACGTGCGCCCCGCGAGGCATTGGTTCGAGCTGTCGCCAATGACGTCCGTTTACCCATCCGCGGTCCACACAGCGCTTCGCGGGCTGCCGATGTACAACGCCCAGGTCTTCCAGTGTTAGAGGCTCCGGTGGCAGTCCACTTTCGCCACTTTCGCCAGTCCAGACTGGCGAAAGTGGCGCGGAGCACAGGGACCCCGATTTCTGGGTCCTGTGCATGTTGGTCTACCTCACCGCTATGGCATTTTCTCTGATTATTACCGTGATGTACGTGATAATGTCTTTAGAGAAGGGTGGGCCCCCACAGATCAACGAACACACTGAAGACGTTGACACTTCTGCGACCTCGAATGCTTCGCGTCCGGCCATGAAGTTGGTTCAGTCAAACAGATCCGCTCGTCATGTGGTGGAAGCATCCAACTATAGCGTCACCCTCGAAGTATCGGCAGCTCATGTGGGAGGTGTGTTTAGCACGGACTGGAAGACTGGGGTGTGAACTCCGGGCAGATCTTGGAACAGGAGGCAGTTCGAAGGGTGTCCGATAATTTTCTTTGTAATTTTATTTACAGCCTTTTAACGTAAATTTCACAACTCCTACTTACCCCAAATCAAGATGTTTTGAAGTTTGACACCATATTCGTATTGCGGTACATACAAGCATTTGTTTTGTGCACTATCTCTTTGCTGCATATTTGTTTTAAACTATTCCTTTGTGGCCCCACAGGCATACAGATTACGTTACCAACGAACAAATCCGCTAACAAATGGCTTAGACATTTAAGTTCTCAATGGTATGTGTGGTTTCCGGGCCGCTTTGCGTTCCACGGGCTATATTCAAAATATGGTGCCGTCTTCACGCCTGGTTTTCGCACATTCCAAACCCCAACAACTGAATCCTGCTACCTTCTTGCTGTTTTAGATGCTGCCGTTTTGCTGGTAGAGATTCAGGCCAGTTCACCGAATATATGCGCTTTTGAAATTTAAATAACTAAGAACAAGTTCTAGAGCTCGTACTGGAAAATGAAGTGGGTGATCAGCAAGCCCTGTGCATGACAGGTTTTTTTCTTCCTAAATATTTGTGCCCATCTAAAGTGTCGAGTACAGCTCAAGTAGTCCTCAGCTCTTCGCGCGTGAAAATGGTGGCGAAAACAAATTTTTGTGACACCTCAAACTTAGAGTTTGGGACAACTGCAAAGCCCTGCAGTTTTTTGCTTTGCGGAAATAAAAGCACCACTCGCACACAATAAAGTGGTGTTTAGGAGTATGCTGGCTGCTATTTGATGTCTTAATTGCTATAGGCTCTCTTCTCAAAGATGCTCCGATCGAAAACTGGATTGTTACGTTCTTTTCAGAATTTTTCTCGAGATGGACTTTACACAGTAACTTTTTTGCCAACGAAATACCATCTGTCTTGAATCCAAGAGCAACAAATGAATTCAAGAGAGCTAGTTCATAACCCGCAGCGGATATCTGCCATTATCTGCTTGAGGACCACAACATTTTCTCCTCTTTGCCGGCGGTTCGCATTTCAGAGATAGACGTATTTCGAGACCCCTCTTTCGAGGTCAGGACCTCCCTGTGTCTGTTCCGGTTCTTCTCTCTACAAGGGATTCGTGTTAGGTAGGGTTTGCGGATACCTTCATGATTACATTATTGCAACTGGTAAGTTACCTTGTTAACTGTATATCAAAATCTTTTGCATGGCCAAAAATAAGTACTTTTTTCTCTTCCGGGCACATCAAATTTGTTTAATTTATTTCAATTTTTCAACAATTAAAATTTTTTCCAGCCTTAGTCATGGCACTATTCTACTTCGCCTCCTCACGCCTTTTTTTCCCGCGCAAATGCTACATTAGTTTCCTTGGCATTCGCCACAATACATTGTCCCATCCGCCCGCGTGGATATGTGCATGGTTACTCACGTAAACAACGACAACCCATTAGGACAATGCGCGAATTTGCAAGAGTTCAGTGTGTTCTAAAAGTGAGACTCCTGGCACTGTTTTGCTTAAAGAAGCTCTTTCATAATGATACATGATTGTGTATTCATGGTTCCTTGCCCCCTCTTATCCGTTATACATGATTTAATGTATTCGTATAAGTGTGGACTTAAGATTTCAATCAGTGGCAATGAGCTTCGCGAACTTGCAATGGGAGTGCATGTTCGAGCATTGGCCAGGTAAGTCAATTGTCGTTCTTGTTCCGTCTCTAATGCTCTCCTCGTAGTCAAAAAACACCACACAGAAACGATGAAAATGGATTATGATCTGTATGAAACACTGTCAGGTTGACCCTGCATTAACGTTGGCATTTTGGACACCGATACTTGCCTCCGAGCTCTTCTGCACGCATAAGACCATTAATATATCGAATGACACTTTCCGTTTCTACGCATGGCCAGAACCGCATGCTAAAAAGAGTAATTGGAAGGAAAAGTTTTTAATAGTGCGCTGAAGGATGCCTCGCAGGAACACTGTACTAGAACAGTCTAGAAAAATGTATTAGATTCCCTCCACATGGCTGAGGACAAGGCAAATAATAAACCATGGCACAAAAAATTCGTTTGCTTTGAAGCCGAGGCTTTTTAGAGAGCCCCCCAGTATATAAGTATAGAAGGAAGGTTCGCCAATTGTTTGACTGCCATTCGTTTCACCTTATGGTGAGAAAACAGTCTTTCAAAGGTCCTAATTCACTGCATCTGTTCTCCTCTTATAGACTGCTATGCGGATTTATTGACCCCTCTCGTGAAGCCGGTCACGGCCCGTTGGTTTACGGGATCTCTGATCTTTCAAGCCACTCGAGCGAGGCTAACGCCCCGTGGCACCCGAGAAATCCGCACTGTATGGCGTTTGTGGCAAAAATCGAAAACCTTTCCCCGCCTTTCTAGGAAGTTACTCCCCAACGCTCATCTAAGAGTGAAACATAGCGGAAGAGGTGCTTGCACTGTGATGTGAGACGTGCAGCTCACCGTCGCTAGGCTTCCTTCTCGGCTTCTCCACGTCTCTTCTCTCTGCTGTAGTTGCTACAACGGAGAAAGATAAGTAAAAAGGTAATACGAGCGCATTTTTTGCAGCACAGCTTTCATGTTACCTTTTTCAGGAAAACGTCCAACCCGGCACAGTTAAATGCGCTTTCTAAGCAAAGAGAACTGGCAGGCATTAAGAATAACAGGAGCTCCAGCCGCACACCTAAAATAGATTGTTCCCAGAGAGGCCCCTCCATTCTAAATTGCGAGTGCGTATTTTAAAACACCAATGTGTGCGAGCAGCCTCGCTGTCGAGCTCTGACTCTGGACTCATTCCATTGCACTAATGGACTATCGATTACCAACTTCCTGAAATGCAAGCACTGGCTTATTTCTTTGTATTCCTATCTTTTCTCTGTAAGCAGTTCGCGCTTTAATGAAAACGCAGTGGTGTCGAATATGTGCAATGCACTTATCCTTCCTAGAGAGGCACGCTCCGTTTTTTCTGCGGTGCCCTAAATTTGCAGCGAGATCAGGAGACATTATAAAGCCCAATTATACGAATAAAAGCGCCCAGGATGATGACTCCATTCCAGAGTGTGTCAAATCTAAAGAAACAGCTTAGCACAAGACGGCGATCACCGATTTCTGAGCTGCTTAGAAATGGCCTCAAGAAAACGATGCCTGCGTTCAACTGGGCACAAAACCTTGTGGTGTCCTGTGTTGAGATAATCACTTTGTGACATGATGCCGCACCCACGAAAAGGCCAAATAAAAGCTACTTTTGACGGCGGCTCTAAATCGCCGAAGAATTCTTGTGGTTTCTGCAATTATCGCCCGTTTTACGATGTTTTTGCGAGCCATTGAACGGTATTGCATAAATTACATGTAGGCAGGATACACACTACACAATTCCCCAATTCTGGCCACGCACAAACGAGAATCCCTGAAAATTATCCACACGCCGTTCGAGCAATGGGGGCAACCATGACACGCGATACAATAGAGACACAGCGAACGCTAATGCAACGAGTGCCCGAAGCAACGCCAGACACTGGCGTCCTGAACTGAGGATGCCATTCGCCTGACTCTGTCTTCTTGGAAATAAGTTCGTTAGTTAGTACATTCATTCATTCGTTAATCCATTCATTCATTCATTCATTTATTCATTCATTCATTCAAACATTCGTTCACATTCAAGACAGATGTACCTTAACTTCAGTAAGTACACATTTATTGCCGTACTCTCAAGGATAGCTGCGAATAAATAAGCGATGTATCGCCGGCAGTCATGCTGACTGCTCTGGTTCAGTGATCGTAGAGTTCCCGTCGATCTGAACGCCCACTTCCGGTTCCGGCCACTCCGTTGCAGCCGCTACGCTCGTGGACTCGTTATAGCCGGCAGTGACCGCATCCGGTTCTTGCCCCGCCACAAAGCGGACGGGGTCCACGAAGACGGCCCCGTCCTCCGGCGTCGCTGTTGGCCCGCGCAACCGGCGTTCTGGAAACATCGAACTTAAGGGGGATTCAAAAAGGCTGCTTCTATAGTAGAAACTGCGACGCATCCCTTCTAGAAAATATGTACGGGAGCTAACTAAAAGCCGCGCAGTGCCGTTTTCTATCGCACTCTGTGGGCTCCGCAGCTTTGGAAAGGGGGCTCCGATTCTGACACGCTTGGGCTCCCGTATCTTTCATTTAGAAGCCGCCGCGGTGGCAGAGTGGTTACGGCGCTCGGCTGTTGACCCGAAAAACGCGGGTTCAACCCCGGCCGCGGTGTCGAATTTCGATGGAGGCGAAATGCTGTGGCCTCTGTGCTGGGCAACGTGTGGCCCCAAAAGTTATCACTATTGCCGGAAAGTTGGCAGCTAGTTCGGAGACTGGGGTGCTGGGTGTGTCTGCTGCGTTAACTACGGTAGAAGTCATATTCGTCTAGCCTGCTCCTCCGCATGTGTCCGTTCGCAGCAGTATGCTCGCGACAGAGACGTTCCGCCTCCTGTCACCCGGAGGACACGGCTGTGCGCTTGCAGTTTTCTTACCACGGCAGCCCAATATGGCTGAGCAAGGCTTCTGCAGATAATGTGGCTTTCGGCTGAGGCGAAGTAGCTGTCAAGATCGCGCACGCAGCAGTTCCAGTGCCGCACTGCTCAATACCGGCCTCCTACTATCGGCATTGTTGTTCTGATTTTCTCCTTTTCATCAGTCTTTAGTTATTTATCATCATTTTTTTAACTTTTCAGGGGTAAGGGGGGATTTAATCTGTAGATAGCGCACTATAATTCACTCGACCTTCCTGTGCCAAAGTGCCGAGTAGTTCTTTGCAGTTTCAGAAAAGCAAACACAAGGACCGCCAATTTGGCGTGGTCGCCTTCCGTGTCAGGCGACAAGAATTCGACGGTCAGTCATGAGACATTTATTCTGTTGTACACGCCGCAAAACTCAATGCTCCAAGATGCTTTGCATTCACTAAGTCGTCCACAGACATGTCTAGAGCGCTCCAACTTCGTGCCGTCTGCGCTCCGCAGCGCGCAGAGTGGCGTATAGCGGCAGCGCCTGGTTCGAGACTGTGCGTCTTTGAATGTCGTCTGAGCACGAGACGTGCGCTATCTCAAACCGGGCGCCGCCGCTAGACGTCACTCAGCGCACTTCGGAGCACAGGCGGCACGGGCCACTTCATTTACCGCTGGAATGAGCGGAAGACGAGGTTTTGTGTTTGTCTTGGCTAGTGTTAGGCCGAAAGCGTGTATTGCACCTCGTAATTGGTAGTTGCGCCGCAGTGTTTTCCTCTGTGCGCAGATTAGGGTTTATGGATTAGGGCGTTTAACCTCCCAAAGCGACTCAGGCTATGAGAGACGCCGTAGTGAAGGGCTCCAGGAATTTCGACCACCTGGGGTTCTTTAATGTGCACTGATATCGCACAGTACACGGCCCTCTAGAATTTCGCCTCCATCGAAATGCGACCACCGGGACCGGGATCCAGCCCGCGTCTTTCGGGCCAACAGCTTAGCGCCATAACAACTCAGCTACCGTGGCGGCTCTGTGCGCAGATTAAGTTATTTCGACACTGCTTTTTTTCACTTCCTAAATAGATTTAACGTCAGTCAAAGTTCAGTACAAGGCCGGTATGGAAACTTTCGCAGCATTTCTTCGAAGTTTTTCTGGAGAAGAGCCGTACTTTTACGACTGAATCCACATTTATGGCCAACAATAGCCAAGCCAAGTAAGAAACCTCGTTTTCCTGGCATTCCTGCGCCACCCCAAGGTGGATGAAGTGTAGCGCCATCAGCTTTCCCTCCAGTTATAATAAGAACCTCTATGGCACGGTGCGCCTTCTGAAACACGTGGCCACCTGCCAGCAGCCATGCTATACCGTGCCCTTTATCGCAAAATTCTCGAGAAGAACAAAAAAAATGCGAGAGGAAGCCCGCCGCCAACTAGAGGTTATCGCAGGCGAGACCAACTGAAAATAAAAGAAAAGGGTCCTACGCCCAAGAATAAATTTTAGAAGAACCCAATCAGAGAAAGAAGACACAAATGGCGGCCGGGTAAAGGCCGTTTGTGAGAGGCCTCAAAAGGATTAATAATTAAGAAAGCAGACAAGAAATATGGTCGGGCCCAGCGTGCCCAAGAGCTTCGGATGGGCTCGCAGGTGGCCAAGAGGAGGGAAGATGCGGGGATCTGTAGGAAGGAGGACAAGCAGGAAGCGGGGAACCAGCAACAGGATGAACGAGCAGGATCCCGCAGTATTTTTTGGCGCATGCGCATTCGAAAGCTACCTCAAACAAGGCGGTCAATGTTAGGTGGCACTGAGTGCTCCGGAGCACACCAGGGGAGGGCTTTAGACAAGGCTGTTCACCTCTTTGCATTGGGACTTCCGCAGCTACTGCGACCAGATTACCGGAGAGGGACTGTCCACTCACCGCTGGCGACGGTCACGAGCACGAACGAGAGGACGCTGACGACCGAAGCGAGCGTCATTACAGCGACCCAGAGATAGACGCTCAGCGGAGGAGTAGACCTGAAAGGAAGCGAAATGCGAACGGAAAACAAAAAGCACACATCCCCCAATACGGCGACGTTACGCTTTAACTGGACAGTATCACTTAGAGAATTACTTTTCCTTTGGATCTAATTACACTCTTATTGCCCTCGACACTGACTAAACGGCCCTGGAGATTGCGGAGGTATGGTGAGGTTTGATTCGTCAGAATACGGCTACACAAGCCTGATTAGCACAGAATTTAATTCAAAAACTGATCTCAAAAGAGCCCTCTTCTTTTGGTATGTGTCAGTAAATGTGCTTTTCACTGTGAACTGGTGATATCACTACTCATACGGCTTCTTCATATCTCCACCCCCCCCCCCCCTTACGATTCGCCCATTTCATCACCTCTTCTTCTTTCGCAGCTGTTTCTACGGTTCCCCACAATAACTAATTCCAGGTGATATCTGCACAAACACAAATGGCAAAAATCATAGCGATAAATTTACGAGCACTTGTAACCTTATGAACACCTTGTCGACTATTTCTTTGTAGCGTTTAATGTGCGCACCTGGCCACAATCCGTGGCATATCTAATTCCGGAAACTGACGACTTTGGTTTCGAAAAATGTGTTATAATGAGGTTTGAAACCTGAAGTTTGTTCTCAATTTCCTCATACACAAACTAAAGCACCCCGAACAAAATATGCTTCCTTGCATGTGACTAGGTTCATGGCCCCATACAACCTGTACACAGGTGAAACAGCGCGGTACAGATAAAATTACTTTCTCCACTCAAAGACACAAACTAAAAATGGAAAAATACAACAGTAAGAGGCACTCAAAAACCTAAACATAATTTTTGACGTGACGACAGTTTTAACTAGAAGCACTTAGTTCTACATTTTGGTCAGTGTACGCTTGAATACACCAATTGATGTGTGCCTTTAATTACGCTAACAAGATCGTTATTTTTGTTCAAAAGCATTTTCTATTCGGGATAGTAGGCTTTGCCCACCGTAATTTGTTCTCAGCTTTGGTAGCCTGTATTGCTTTTTTCGGGTCAAAATTTGGATTTAGGATCATATATGTGTATGCAAAATTGTCACGGTTTTTCCTTACTTCGTTTTATACTATATAAATCGCAAGTTTGTTTTCATAAAGATGATCCGCCATCAGTATTCCATACTTGCATCGAAAAGCATGCGTGCGTTCACTGTAGTTCAAACCTTCTAGAGCAGGGATCAATTTTTCCTGTGTAATTAATATGTTTGCGTTAAATGATTACCCCATAAAATTAACTTGGTGCGGTTGCTTACTGCTCAGTAAGAAATAACGCGCAAAGGTGCTCCTGACGCCCATGTGATCCTGTCTCGAGCAACTACACATCGCTCAATATGCGAGCCTCACAGGGGCTTTCTGCGCAAGTACTCACTCAGTGCTTGATACTGAGCTGGTATAAGTCGCCGTAAGTCGAGATGAGGCCTCCCTTCGCGGTGAGGCAGAATCTGCATATCAAAATGAAACCCTTCAGTGACCTATAGGCATTTCCTGCAGTGTAAGTGAAGCGATAATGGTCTTTTCTGCGCCGTAATTTTATCTATTATCTATGTGTTGAAAGCGGCTCCTACGTGCATAAGGTATAATTTAGATAGATATCCTAGATATTTGGAAAAAGGCAGCAATGTAACCGAACATAAGAAAAAAAATGCTTGGAAGTCCAAATCAACCATAACAAAGATAATCAATCAATCATAAGCAAAGATAATGTCACATAGGCTCCGAGTACATGCCTATGTGTCAGGAATTGGTCAATCTCTACTTTACATTTGTACTTTAATTTTTTTGTTTCACTTCACTTCTTTTCTTTAATTCTTGACTCCAATAATCTTCCGAGTAATGTGGTTTGCGCACCCAATTTCCAAACGGTTATTGAAATGATAACTTGACGAGTTCTGTTATCGTTCATACTAAGTAATTGTGAATTAGTTTCTTCCTGTTTTCTTATTCTGTGCTATCTTGTTGACATGTTGCCAATATCTTATTTGCGTGTGATATATGTGTAGTTAATCACCCTACAATAATGCCTCATAGGCGCTGTAGACCGGTACTTGTTATACATAAATAAATAAATCACGGAGAATCTTCATACCACTCCTGGGGCAACGGTGCAGTGGTTAAGCGATGAGCCTCTGCTCTGTCAGGTATCCGTTTCACACACAGCTTTCGGTGGGGCTTATGACTGTTCAAGGTGAACTAGATCGTTTTGAACGGTCGGTACCCTTTACTTGTCGCGGCTCCACGAGCCTATCGTTAAGTCCACCCTTCCATTGAGCCCACCGAATAAAGAAACCGGAACATTCTCACACTTTTCAACTAACCAACTTTTCAATCACTTGAGAAAGAGGCTTATGAGCGCCGAAAAATTAGCCAATAAACTGCTCTTCACTGAGCTATTTGGCTGTGTTTTTATCATGCACGGTGGCTGTAAACCGCACTGCTTTCCGCAACAAAATGCGCGGGAAGAGTACCGGCATTCCACGGCGTTACGAAGAACAGCCGTTCGCCGTTTGTATTGTCAGAGGCTACAACAAAACGTACATTTCGTTATTTTTGTTTTTATTATTCGTTAATTTATTCAACCCTTCTAAACCACAAAAGCTGCAGATTAGCCGGAGATGGGGAGATTCTGAAAACGTGACCCGCATGGCTAAACAGTGAAAGTGGGTGCTATAGGAGTAGGAAATTTAAATAGGATTAGGTGAGTAGTAGTTTACACTGTAGCTGTCGCCATCATTTTGAGCCCATGGAGGAAGGTTGAAAGCCCGATGTAGCTGAGAATCGTCGCAAAACTATGTCGAAGGAGCACACACGCAGGGCAAAACGCTTCTCTATAGAACACGTTCTGGGCATGTTTCGCGATATCTGCATGAACACGCTGAACACGCGATATCTAGCGATAACATTTGTTTGAAAATGGTCTGGATGTAAGAATGTGCAGTTATGTTAAACCCATAGGATTTCGCCGTCATTTTCTGCCTTCCTGGTCGCGGAACACAGTTCGGCTGTTCTATACATATGTTTTGCTCTCCGTACCGTATACAGCCGGCACTGACATCGTAAACAACAGAGAAGGAAATACATTCGATGCTGTTTCTATGCGAATCCTAGCAAGGCAGAAAATATAGGACGTAGATTCTGAGTTGTTTCTTCGAAGAAACATTTCATGTCCATGATTACTGAAGGAATTAGAGGCGCAATGTGAGAGACAGTTACCGCCTTACCGCCAAGGCGCATGCGGGCAAAGTCGGACGGTCGTAGCGGCCTTGTGCGATCCGTGTACAGGATGCGGTAAGGCAGGTGACTCCACGGAGTGGTCGGCGCCTCCATGAACCCGCTCTCATCTGTCCAGCGCAGAAAGATGTGAGAAAAATGTGTGGCTCAAGATCAGCAGCAAGCTTGCGCGCCTTATCGCCCCGCCGCGATGGCAGAAGACTGACTGGCTGCGTCCGATCGACAACCTGTTGTCGTAGCGGTATAGACGTGCCCCTTATAGTGCTATGAAGGAAATCAACTGTTTGATCATTTCGGTGTGGAGTTGCGAAGCAGTTCACGTGGGCTTTAGAAAACCGATTTCACATAGCAGGTCTCTTAAATACCGTGGCCGAAATTGTTTTTCAAGCCGCTCGGGACTAAATATCACAGCGAGTAGCACTGATCGTCGGTTAACATTCTAGCTACAAGCATACAAAGAGGACCGCGCAAAACATTTCCGCAAAAGATTGAGACTGGACAGCACCAATAATCATAACTAAAACATAATGACTGACTACGTAAGTGCGGTGGTGGTTCTTACGTGCAGATTGCTGTTCTCGGGTGGGGATAAGAATACTATTCGGCGTTTTCAATTCTGCAAGGGGATGTTCCGGGGCTCTGCACGGACCTTTCAGCACATTAAACGCAGTTCGCTCTGCAAGTCCAGATGAGCATTAACGTTGCCTTACATTGTCGTCCTAGTGTTGTTGGTTTTTCTGTGATCTATATGCCTCATTGAGGGCTAGCGCAGCAGGGGGCAACAGAAAGCCTGGCGAGCAGATTAGATTGAAAAGTTAGGGGGGGGGGGGGGGGGCTGCTGCTGGCACAGCACAGGGATAATCGGGAGAATATGGGAGAGTTTTTTTGTTCTGAAAACGACGTAGTTGGGCTGATAACGATGCCTTATAAGCCTGAAAAACTGAAGAAAATGTCTCATACTTTGAACAAGAACCCCTATACTTGTAATTAGACAGCATAAGGAATCGATAGGTATTTTGCCACCGTCCTTTTTCGTTCTTAATTCTGTTTCGTCATGATCAGGTTCAGGTTCACATCGCTATTTTGTACACTGAGCGCACTATTCCCAGTTTGCATTTCTTAAAACGACATTTTCGGTTTCACACGTCTCTGGCATTATTTTGCCCGAAGGTGTTATGGCAACTTTAGGTCCGCTAAAAAAATAAAGCGCTACTCGCCACGGTGGATTAGTGGATATAGTGTTTGGCTGCTAACCCGGAATACGGGGGTTCGGTCTCGGCCGCATTTCGATGGAGGCTAAAGACAAGCGGCCCGTGTTCGAAATTTTCTTGAGAATTGCACAGCGGAGTCCCTCAAAGACTGAGTCGCTTTGTGACGTTATGCCCTAGAAACCGAACCAAACAAATAAAGGGTTCCTTATAACAATGGCCTTCACGCTATCATGGTCGTTTCTACTTGATGGCCGCTGCGTAGGCAGCAGCTTATAGAGTTTTAAACCACGCCTAGCGGTTATGAACATGTGGCCTGTAGCGTCATCTGCCTCTAGCCTTGTTCGATATCGAAACTCAGCTAACTAAACAATCGTCTATATTAGCTAAACACGCGCACTCTGCTTCTATACCAGCCTTAGAGAAGCTGTATTTCAGAACAAGAACAATGATGATTTTACTATAGGGGGGGTAAGAAACTGCAAAATGACTCGTTATTGCTTACTGAAGCAAGCCACGTCATCGCCAAGCACTTTAAAACCACAACGCGCTATACAACAGCAAACCATTCACCTGGTAAAGGCTTGTCAGGAGATATGACACCTGTGAGAGAAAACAAGCGCATTTATTTAAAAAAAATCATGGTCGTAATGCGATATTCCTGTAATGAACTATCTTTGCAACTGCAAGCTAACACTTCGTAAGCAGTGGAAATGTAAGAGTCGAAGCAAAGTGTTGCCGCAAAGAATTGTGAAGAGTATCATCTCATTTAAGACTATTCTGAGAACTGTATTCTGATCTATTTTAGATCCTTACGTGAGCTGATAGCCAAAGGTAGCACCTCTTATGGCAGAGCACTAGCTACAAAATCAAGGCTCCTGTCGATATTCCGGGGGTGTAATGAACATTTCAACAGACAAGCTGATCTTTTGACCTTCTTTCCCTCTATGTATGGGCTTTAACGATCTATGCGACAAAGATTTAGCAGCAGAAAACTACTCTAAGAGCTGAACATATCCGATGTGGAGAGGCATTTCCGCACATCTGTTGGAAGGGCAGAATGGTCGGAATGGTAGAATCCTTTACTTTTAATTTTCAAGCGCGCCGCCTTTGCGCCCTGGCATCCAGCCGAAAAGCGCTGAGGCCATCCTTGAGTGTCTTCTCTTTCGTCTGCATCGATTACGCTTTGTTCGTCGCACTCTGTGCCGCGTGGAAACTGATAATAAAGCCACAGCTTTAAGGCTTCCCTTCAGCAGAAAAGGCGACGTCGGTGTTGTGTCTGGAAATCCTCGCCCGGCGTCGCGAGTATACGTCTGGAACGTTTCATATCCTGTTTGCATGACGCGAGAGGGTGGCGCCAATATGCGGCTGCCACCGGAAACTCCCAGTGATCTGATGTACGCCGCTGCGCGAACAGATGGCGCGCGAACAGCCTAAAGATTTTTTTCAATGCGCAATCCGAGTCCAGGTGGAACGCTCCCTTGTAGCCGTGCGATTGTGTGCGCTGTAAACACTAATTAGATCAATAAGCCGAGCGATAACCTAATGCTAGTATGCTTTACACGATGCACAAAAATGATTTTTCTTTGTCAGAAGAATGGATGGGGTGCTCACACATGACAGCCCGACACCATCGATGAGTGGTGGCTTCAAAGTTTCGGGAACAAGTCTGTCGCGCCTCCTCTTTATCCCGGTGACACCTCCAAGAGGCTGATGAGAAGGGCGCGTTCCTTATTCTTTAAGCCACCGCGTTTGCAAAAAAAAAAGTAATTGAAGCCTTGCCATAAATTTTATTGTAGCAAACAAGGGACAAATTGAAGGTTACTACGATAGCGGACGCTCAAGCACGAGCAGGCCATACGTTGCTTTAGCGTGTACGCACAGTGAGAGTGACATATTACCACAAACTAATTCCTTACGGTTCTATATAAATATTGCTGTCGTGCTGTCAATAAGTATTGTTATCGACGTTGCCAACATTGCCGTTCGTCTTCGCTCCCCTCACCGAGTTTTAAGCTGACAAGCACCATTAACTGACGCCCACGTTTTGTACTCACCTTAATTACTGTGACCCTCGCACTACCCTTCTCCTTCTAAAAGGAAATCGCCAGAGTACTCGAAGTTACGCAGCAGCATAGACAACTTTCAGGGTTTTGCTATAAGTGGACTCTGTGCACAGAGAATTAATTTCAGAAATATTGACTATTGTACTGTCTCGGTCATTATTTTGCTCTCTGAACGTTTTCATCATTCCTGAAATTTACCTACACAGGCACACCGAAGAACAGCCGCTATTGAAAGGTTATAAGGTTATTCAGCGATGAGGTGCGAGCCCATGAGTATCTTGCTCGAATAAAATCCTACTCTTCTTTATAATGAGCTTCATTCGCGAGGCTCATTTCGTTAGCAAGCTAAAATTTCGGCACACAGAAAGGAAATCGCTGCTTTCGTCCCCTTGCAATTCAACTCTGTGATTATCCTTGGGGAACGAGGCACAACGTGAGATGTAGCCGCATGGAGTAAAAATAAAGGTGCGACTTACGCAGTGACGCATGGTATAGCTCACTCAGTTCCGCTCCTGCAAAAAAAAAAAATTACAGCAGATATTACAACTGACAAAAAAAATTACTAAGCAGCTTGTGATTAGAAGTTGTGTTTGTTCTTATTACAGCGTATTACGCCCGTCGGAGAGCACCGATAGCTTAACGGTACAGCACTCATTTCACGTGTAATAGCACAGCAGTTCGAACCGCTGTGCCGCTGCAACTGTCGACTTGATTAACAAAGAACGCTGAGGATGCATGGAACCGAATAACCACTCCTGATATGCTGCCTGATTCTAGCGACCGGTGTCCACAACGTACTTTTTCAGTAGAGCAAGATTTGGTCACCACCTCCTTTGCGAATACATCCGTGAAGACCCTGCCGTCAGTCCCCAGCGGCTGCGTGTCTACTCATCTATGTGGTGGTCCAACGTGATACGCAGCGGACGATGCTAGGAATATCTGTATGCAGACAGGCCAATATTATAAAGTAAACCTCGCAACGTTAAAGGCTAGAGCGCCACCAAGTGTGGCTAGCCTAAAAATGCTGCTCGGGGATTTAGAGGGTATTAAATTGAATATGTCATTTACCTTATTCAGGAACGGAAGGCAGAAGACGATAATAAAGTATTGAAGTGAGAGCACGCAATACGCTATCGAGGTTTAGCGTACAGGCGAGACCAAACGGACCTTACCATTGGCTGAAATTGGATGCAATATGCAGCCAATGATGAGGTACATCGCAGCCCTGTCAACAGCAGACGACCGGGCCTGACCACTGGCTGACAGCCAATGGCGAGATCTGGTCGCCAACCAGCCAATGGTCGGGTCGCTTTCCCTAGGCGCTCGAAATTCGCGCGCGTATATGAGTGGCCACTCACAAAGGACCGAATGGATGCGGAATGGACAACGAAAAATGGATAGCTTACAGAATATGACCCCTGGGTTTTGAAAAGCGCCACAGTGAAGGCGCGATTAGCTTCGACAACGCGAGCTTCGCAACGTCCCCATGCACTTATATCTCAGAGCACACGGGCGTCTTAGCATCTCCAACCCATCAACATCACGATGCTGCGGCCAGGATTCGATTTTGCGACTTCGCGCTCAACAGCACACTGAGCAACTGCAGTGGCACAGTGGCTACAGCTTTTTGCACAAACAAATGACAGTAGTCTCGAAGACGCCATGGCAGCGAGGAAACCGACTGCAGGATATGCAAAAAATACTCCCCAGTGAACAGCCGTGAAGGCGCTTCATACTTCTACGAACATTCCTGCACTACAACGGCGCTAACACACTCTCAGAGAGGACGAAAGAAAGCTTTTTCATGCGAGTGTTGGTCTGCTAGATGCGGTGCTTCCACTCTTACCTCTAGCTGCTTTCGTTGTGCCCTTAGAATAGGGCTTACCCATGGCAGTCTGTATGGCAAGCGGAGATCAGCCTGGCTTACTTCTCTTCTTCCTCTTCAACGCAAAATGACTGATGCACATGAGGACATCAGAAGGCAAGCCAATGTGAAAGAAGGGAGTACGAATACTAACGATATACAATGGCAACGAAACGACGTAAAAAGAGCGTCAACATTAGACGTTTTTAGCATACCGGAGACGTATACCGGTTTACCGGACCCCTCTCGCGCATGTGCAGTGGCTCCCCTCACCCCAACAATGCCACTGTGCATGCGCAGGAGGGGTGCGGTAAGCTGGTAGTACGTCTCCGGTAGTACGTTTCCGGTATGCTAAAAACTTCTATTAAGCGCTAGCGACGAAGTGGAAACGTATGCGATGCAGTTTACCATAAAGAACTGGCGACACTCATTTCATCTCGGGCATATCGATTAACAGTTCGTTGTTACAAACTAATTGAAGTTCCTACATAAAAAAATTGCAGATTAAAAGAAAAAGCTGATTAAATTTTTCTATTAATCTTCTTTCTTACTCCAAGCCTGAGATACTAAGTGAAAGAAAGTATGAAAACAATGTTGGCTTTTGCAGCTGACACGACTCAATTAGGGCCGCCGTTTACTCATACCGTCTTTCTCTCCTTCGGTGCAACCGTCAAAGGGCATGCCCTTAGGCACGTGTGTGAGCGTCTTTACTGGTATGTTATCGAAACCGGGAGATTTTTGTGTTAACTTTTCATTGCCTTTACTTTTCTCTCAAAATTAATTTATTTATGGTTCTTCCTCTCAAATTTCTTTCCGCTTTGTTCCCTCGATTTTTATTCCGATTTTAATTCAAAATTAGTTATTGGTATTCACAGATTACTCTGTTTATATTTATCAGCCCCGTGAGATAAATCTGGATGAATATTCTCCTGTGTGCATCTGCACCAAACACCGGCCAACCACCACAGTGGGTATGTGCCATCGCTTTTTAGGCAACAGCAACAACAAGAGCTCATGTCTTTGTTTCCTCCATATCCATTCCTATCACCTCGAAATCTTTGAAACTTCATTATTAACCTTCCCTTTTTCATCAATCTTTATGTATGAACCGTTTGAGCTAAGTCCGGGTGAATTGTTCTTCTGCTTCGATCTGCACCACACTCTGGCCAATACTCCACCGTGGGTTTGTACCATTCCTTCAGAGGCAACAACAACCGACAAAGTCCATGCGCTTTGTAATAGCTTCAGTCGAACTGTACATCTCAGCATCTGTGCACTCCTGTAGTGTGAGTGTAGTTGCATCGTCATAGGTAATTGTCCCCTCTTCTTTTTTTTGTACTTGTATTTTGGTCTTGGTAGACATGGTCTCAAGCTATGCCTACAAAATATGTAAGAGAGAGCAATCAACTAACAATTATGGTAGTCTGACGATTAGGGACTCGCCTCTCTCGCCCTTATGCCTCTGTTCTAATTTTTTCGCAGTCGTAAACGACAAGCATACGTTTTGATAGCGTTCGATTTATACCTACCTTCTTATTTTCCGTTAATTATTGCCTCTGCAGCTTCATTCTCTTCTTTCGAACCGCTTCAACCGTATAGTTAACATAATGATTTCCGAGCAATGCTGGCGGTGGGAGGAAGCACTAGTTTAGGAATAACTTGCTTCTCAGATCACTTGATTGTAACTTGAGCCACATTGGCGGATGCGTTTTTTTGTGGCTGTTTTTAAGATAAAAAAATCTTTTTGTGCAAGACATCTTGACAGTGCCCTGTTGCCTCGTCACGTCGTTCCCCCAACTTCATCATAACTCTTTACACTGGGCCTAAACTTGGCATATTTTCGCGCTTGAAACAATATTTGTAAAAATATCTTTCTACGAAGAAAATAGGGTAAACTTCTCTTTGTAGTATGTCAATGTCCAAAACTCCAGCCTTCTGCACAAAGGAAATGTTCAACAAGTAGATTGCTTACATTGGGGCGCTTTCGCCAGGTTGCGCGTCCTTTGGAGCACAGGGCATCTCTAAAAAATGCCCTGTAGCGGCCTCTCCACGATGGGTACACGGGGTTATGTCCAAAGGCATTCACAGCATATCAGGCTGATAATGTGCAAAAAAAGTATTAAACTGTACGCAGCGAAATTCCGTTCTATGAAAGCCACAATACACAACCTTTATTTCGCTTACTATCTAGCCTCACGTGCAGGTTTTTAACCGGCAATTTTCAGCCTAAAAGCATCCCAAAAGCTAACCTGCATAAGAGAAACAACACAACACCACCACCAACGATTGAAGCGCTGTCACTTCTGAGCGGGAAAAAAAGGTAAAAGTCGTTTGTTTTGGAAGACGTTTGGCGCATATATGTCCTAGGCGTTCAAAAATTAAAAGCCATTCCATTGCACTACAGCATATTTTCTAGCACAGTATTTATTACAGGCGCTGATGCATATCCCACGCACGACACAAATCCAACGCAATATCCCACGCAGGATCTTTTATTAATAATAGCTGCTGCCAGCTGTCGCTGCTTTGAGGTGCCGCGATTGAAAACCAGCATGACTTCATCTGCAGTAATAAAAGACAAGAACAATCACAAGCCGTAGAAGTCAGCTGATTTCCGACGTGGTTTCAGCTCGATCAGTGTACGCTAGGAAGCTGGTACGATTAGACATTGTCAATACAGTTACAAGCAGTGAGACACAAGAATTATAAATGCGAATTTCGGTTTATTTATGTAAGCACTAGTAGCAGCTCATAAAAAAATACACGCTGATATGAGCGTTCATAGTTGAATCATCTGTGAAAAGGAAACAATACGCGCAAAATCGAAAAGGCTGCAAATGCAGCGCCAGCCATTGTGCAGGTGCCCTGCGGGCTTCTCTTAAACTTAGCAGTTATAATTAACGGATGTTTTCATGTAAGCAAGAAACAAAATACGTAAATATATGACAAATAAATAGAATAAAGGCTATTAGAACTAATATTTGTCTTCAGATGACTGCATCTGAATCCGCCAGTTGCTTGAACAGGGACGCGTTTTTTTTTTTTTTTGCGTTCGGCGCGTAGCCAATACGTCGGTGCCGGGAATCTCTGGCCGTGGTACGAAAGCTTCATGGGAGATCTTGCGGCTCAGTCGTCGGATGTTTAGCAACCCGAGACCTCCCTGCATGCACCAAAAAGAAAACAAAAAAGAACGGGCGAAGGTGATGCAAACGAAAGCCTTATTTGTTGTTTGTTGTTCGTTTTGTATCATTCGCCGTTCTTGCAATGGATACTACTATATCCTCTAACAACCAATTGTTTCCGCAAGACTGCGATATGTCAGTTTGCTGTTGACAACAGTCCCCTCGAGGCGGAACAATTTAAAATGACTAGAATGGGGCCTAATAAGTGGTTCATGGTCACAAAAGGAGATGAAGACGCTCTGCGTTGTTCCGTCTTCATCTCGTTCTGTGAAAAGTCAAGCGCATTGAACCGCCAGGAACAATTTACTCGGAAATGCATTGTTAGCATCACGGGAGCTGTGCGATTATCGAGCATCGTGCTGATCCGGGATAATGAACTGTAATCAATTTGTCGCTAGAGTAATGTTGTTCAAATAAAGTATAGTTAACCAGTCCCTATATAAAAGGATTATTTTAAGAAGACCTGTATTAGGGTCTTTGTTAAGGCAAACAAGGCGCGATAATCACATTGTTCGCGTAGTGTTGTACATCACGGTGCCTGAACGCATATTTGGAGGCCAAAAATTAAAATACTACTCGTTCCTTTTTTTGTGCCACAGCTGTCTTGAGGCGGGTGGTCTCCAAACGTAATGGCGATTTCATATGCAAAGAAAGAATTGCGCTAACTAGACATGGACAGCGAAGAGGCAAGGACTCTCACAAACGGACGCACGCTGTGTTTGTTAGCTTGTTTGTCTCTTCGCAATCCGAGCCTCGTGCGCGCAGTTCTTTCTTTGCATCTTTTATGAAACAACTAGCCCAAAAAGTTCTACCGAGGTTATTTCGACAGCGCATCTAGAGAGGCGGACGTATTAGAGAGATGTCATTGTGCACAAAAGCCAAGGCATGAAGTTTCCGCATGCTTTTTGTACGTCAGTGAACCACGCTTTTCGGTTTTTCAGCCATTTCGGCATGAAAAAGAACCTGAAAGGCCACACTGGAATCAAAATAAAGTGCGCGCAATAAAAGCTAATGGCACCGTTGACATCTTCAAAATTTTATGCGAGTACGGCTTTAAGGGCGGCTAGTGCGACGAAAAAGGAAACCACTCTCTCGTGGTAGTCAAAGAAACGAGAAAAAATTGGAGGACGCTTAAGCTTCGTCTTTAAGAGCGAGACGCGATAGCGTGTCGCAGCGTTGCCGAGGAGTACACGGAACGCGATCGCCCGTTCGGCGCGACGCGTGGCCCGTTGGAGAATTTAAGGAAAGGACGCCTGTCTCACATATCTCGGCGGACACCCGAACTGGGCCGTAACGGAAGGAAAATGAAATGAACAATTGCTTTTAAGGGAAGGAAATGATGCCTCTCTCACATTTATCGCTGGACATCCGGATTGCGCCGTTAGGGAAGGAAAAATCGATCGATCGATAATCGATCGATCAATCAGTCAATCTATCAATCCACCAATCAATTAACCAATCAATCAATCGATAAATCTATCGATAAATCCATCAATCAGTCCATCAGTCAATCAATCGATTAATTAATCTATCAATCCATCAATCAATCAATCCTTAACGCTGTCGCGTTAAAATCCCTTCCCTTACGGCGCGGTTCAGGTGTCCACCGGGATGCGCCATTTTTCGCTCACGGCCAAAGACGCCGACGCCGATGGCACCGGCTTTTCTGCGACACAAGCTCCTTAACGCTGTCGCGTTAAAACACGGGGGGGGGGGGGGGGTTTAGGCGAATTTACACTCAAATATTAAAACTAAGGACCAGTGAGCCCTCCACCGTTATCACCTGGGCCACACACGACGACTGCCTGTTGAAGAACAGAACGACGACGCCGTCGAGAAGCATAGGTCTCGCCTAGGCTGCGGGCCAGGCAAGTTACCGCAGCTTGGGTGGAAAGGCACTGTACTGGCTAGCGCCCTATTTAGTCACTGGGTATATGGAATGAGAATTCTCGTCATTTTTTTCATCTCGTAGTGTTTTCACTTCCGTAAGCGCAATGACAGGCCTTTGCACGCGCCGATTTCTGAACTCCTTCTAGTTTTCTTACTAACGCACGAATAAGCGAATGGGTTGAAATGCTCAACACTAGAAGAAACTTCACTGTGCCCCTAAAATAACTAGTTTGAGTTTTGGCGGAAGTGCTTTAGAACTTGTGATGCTTTAAAACGTTTGGACTTATTGCGTCAGTATGCGTCGTTACATCTCTCAAAATAAATCAATTCCTCCGATATATTCCAATACGCGTGTACGTGCAAAGCCTGCTTAATGGCTGCTCAAGCTAAGTTCATCTCATTTCTTTCATTTTCATACGAACGGTTAGCTAAATGAGTAAAAAATGAAATACACTTGCACCGAACATCTAAAAAAAAAAATCCGTGCTCTAGGAATCACAAAACAAACGGCGCAAGGATAATGCTTAATCGCCTGTCAACGACCACCGCGCATGACAGACATTCTCTTGGTCGAAGCTACAGAAAGCACAGGAAAAGTGAAGTGAAATAGACAGGCTATAGTGAGACTAGGCACGCTGTTCTTGTACCTGCCTGCGGACAGTGGCCTTATTTTCAGCTTGACAAGATGTACGTTTGCATTTTAGTTAAATTTAATTTAAAGTTAAATTTAAGAAGCTTTTTTTGTCTTTGCTCATGACATCAACTCGTTTCCGGACACTACTTATCGTATGGCCTACTTCTGACGTCAATCGGGCCCGCGGACACGTCATGTGGGGCATTTTGTACAGTTGATTTAAAGCTCTATTCATGAAAGCACTGCTTGCAAATGTTTAAGCCATGAATACAGCACGAAAACATTTATAACAATCATTGTGTGCAAAAATTAGCTTCGGTTTAACTACTGCTCAACCTGGTTAGAGAGCTAAAGCTGAGGTGTATCCGGCAAATAGACATGGCTTGGCGTCTGTAACGATGAGTGCGTTCCGAAGACTGTATAGGCAGCGCGCCTACCCTGCCACCGTGGCTGGTGGAAGTTAAATTAATCGTTGATCGCCTCCGGCTCATGTTCACCCCAGACTGACGTCACGACGGCAGATTGCATCGAGCTACATCATGCGACTGTCAACTGACTGTTCTACCGCCCTCTACCGGCGAATCGAAAGGACAAAGGTCAACTGGTGCGCCACGGTGGACCACATATGGTAAGGCCTATGGTCACACTTGACCTCTGGCTCACTTGAAGGTCAATCGCAAGCGCACGGCGAACTCGGCTTTACCTAGCGGAGTAAACCTTAATTTCGCTTGAATAAGGAGCACTTCTCTGCTTCAACGGCCGCCGCCGTGGCTCACTGGTTATGGCGCTCGGCTGCTTACCCGGAGGACGCTGCTGACCCGGAGGATTGGCGCGGAGGTTTTTTGTAGCGATAGATACATTACGGTAGCATTTCGAGCCTTCAGCGTGGCAGCGTGCAACCCTATGGCGGCACGCCACCCTGTGGCTGCGCCGCCACGCTGTCACGTGGTTGTCACGGGGTGCGGAGCAGCTGACGGCGGCGTGGCTGATCACGTGGTTCGTCACGTGATTGGTCACGTGACCAAGTTTTACTCGGCCAGCTGTAGCTATCGCGTCACTCCAGGTTTAGCCAGAGCTACACCAGCGCCAATTTTTTTTAAGCCGTTATTGGGCACCTTTCATTATCGCGCTTTCGCAAAATGAAGATCAATGGATAAGCTGTCAATAACAGCAAAACGTCACTTAGTTTCGGTTTCTGTATTTGGCTCATTTCGAAAAAGAAAACTAATTTACTACTCTCTCATTGTGACCTTGACAGCACTTTCGCTGAGCTTCAAATAACTTCTCTCTTTATATTTAACAAGCGAGGAGGAAGAAGGTACCTCCGCAAATGGGACAAAATAAATATTTTTTTATCAATGCGGTAAATCTCACTTTCAACTGCCCAGAGGAATGTGACAGCCATGATGAAGAGGAAGAGAACCAGGATGGCGAGGGTGTACACAGCCGGAAGGCTCGAGTCGGGCGGCGCTCTAAACAAAATAATATGAACACACAATATAAACACATAATGCATGAGCTATCGTGGAGGTTGGTAGATGAAGAGCATCTTCGCACTTGATGACATAACGGGAAAAAATTGCCAAAATATCAAGAGCACACACTGAAATCTGTGATGCAGCATTGGCTACTTGAAGCACTTGTCCGACCATGGCTTGATATGGGTACAGCCCAAAATTGCACCTACAGGTGTCTCTCAACGCAGGCTCTTCGACTGATCGCATCGACCAATTGGCACGACGTCGTGGTCAACCACGTTGCATCTGCTGATCGCCAATGGCTGCCATGTACGATGTCGAGTAAAAATGATTTGCCCAAGTGGCCGATCACGACATCGGCAGAATGGCAACGCGCCGCGCTGCGTTTAAAGAAAGCACTGATAACTAGAGTGTAAGGACTTCGTCATTTTTCAGCCTAAGGTTTGGTGAGGAAACTCCTCGCCGCCAAACAATTCCTTTTTCCCTCGTGTTTCATAAAAGGCGTGCTTACGATAAAAAGCAATAAAAATGTAAAAATGAAGATGTCTCGGGTCATAACGACAGTGCTAAATAGTAAACCCTTGTGCTGAGTCACGCAAAGCTAATCAGTGCTTGAGTTTGCACTGTAGCACTGCGAGGCTTAATTGGTAAGCTGCTGTGACATTCCTTGTGTGCTACGAGGTACATTGTTCGACGGCGCGGCGTAGACGGAAACCCAGGTATTTCTTTGTGTGTGCTACGAGGATCCACGTTCGACGGCGCGGCGTAGACGAAGGGACCCGCCGCCGTGACAGCGGCATCATCAATTACCCAGCCATGCTCTTTGAGTGACGACCAGAACAACCGGACCCGCCGCCGCCGCCGCAGAGAAACAGGCTTTATCCTCCCCAATTTCCGGGCACATTCCAGGACAAGGGAGCTGTCAGCGGGCCAGAGCGCGCCGTACCACAGCCGACGCTATGCGCTACCGCGAAGACAACATTCTTTCCCTCCTTCCCCTTTCGACGTGGGCTATCGCCGGGAAGGCACCCACAGCTTCCCGCCGTGCCTCGTGAACAAAAGCGCATTCCCAGAAGGGCCGTGACGGACACCTGTCATGGCGGACAGGCAGTACTCGCCAAGAATGTGGAAAGATAGGCGCTAGTGAATTAGCTCCGAAGAGAGAGCCTGTGTATACTCTCACTTGAGAGAGAGTGGTGGCGTTTTTGTTGTTTATTTAGTTTGTATTGTTAACAGACTCTGGGTTCGAGGCTAAGCCCAACCCAAGGGGTGGTCCCCATCTCGCATGTTATTTTGGATTGGAGAATTGATGCTTTGGGCGGGCCACTGGAAATGACCGCCCTTAGTCCTTTGTTAATCAAGTGCTTAAAAGCGCATGTAAACGGAGGCAGTCATGTCTGAGCTGGGGCTCCATGCTTAGCATGTAATGTGATGCTACTTAGGCACTAACCTGCCCGGTCGATGAGTAAAGTAGTGCAAAGTTTGTTCTTTTGTAAATTCAGTTCTGCTTTTTCCAGTTTAACTCTCTGTATATGTACGTTGTAAAATTATGCTCTGCTGTCATCATCTACAAGCTCGCCTCCTGTTCATCTTCCAAGCCGAACGACACTAGAGGAAGGGTTTGTGAACCATCCTCGAAGAAACGGAAGAAGAACGCTCAGGACGACATCGTTCGCCAAGAGGGCCTTCAGCGCCGAAGCCCGACGGCGTGCAGCTTCTGCCAGCAACCGCTCGAGCCCAACTCCGGAGCCACTCCATCGCCCCCATGAAGTCGTCGGCACGTAAGCTCGGACGCCCCAGCCTCTGATGTATAACCTTAATCATGTGTAATTATTGAATATACCTGTTTGTTTGAACTGAGCCATACGGTGTCTCTTTGCCTCTCCGTCCCGTGTGGACCTGCGCATTATGGGGGTCATCACACTGGTGTCAGAAGTGGGGTCTCAAAAGCAAATGTCCTCTGAATGCTGTGACATTCATGACTTAAAATTGTAATCAAAAGGGAATCACGGGACTGATTGTGGCAACTTTTACCCCCATTTGAGAGGCTTGAGGCACTGGAGGGCTTGAAAAAAAAAATGACTGTATCTGAGGGAGCTCCCACTCCACAGCCGTCGCTCGAAGCAAGCATGCTGGCATTAGGAAGCGTCATTCCGACGTTTACGGGAGATAAGACAGGGGTTCCAATCTGCGATTTCTTTTCCATGCTAGAAGAGATTGGGAAAATGGGGGGATGGTCCGATGCTCAAATGCTGGGAATGGCGAGGTGTAAGATGGCAGGAGCTGCTCATGATTTTGCCTGGCGAGACGAAAAAGTAAAATCCACAAAATCATTTGCGGAATTTAAGAAGCTCGCGTTTGAGCATTTCGACACTGAACCACGTCACGTGCGGGTACAGAGGTTCCGTGACGCCGGACAGATGGTAGGGGAGGACGTGCGAACATTTGCGTCGCGGCTTCAGCGCCTAGCACGCGATACGTTAAGCAGGGAGGAGGAAGGAGACCAGTTAAGGAAGAAATACGCGGAGGATATACTTAAAGAGGAAATGACCGCTTTGTTCGTGGCTGGTCTGCAAGACCCCGTGCGCCGGTTCGTGCTCTCGCGCAAGCCGAGCAATTTCGACCAAGCCGTGGAGGCCGCATTGGATGAGGAACGAAATGAGGCGTTAACGACAGCCGCAGCGAGAGTACGCGTCATAGAGAGAGCGGTGCTCAACCCTGAGGTTGCTCTCTTGACAGAGCGGTTAGATCGCTTGGAACAGCTGCTAACTCAGCAGGTAGAACGCCAGGTTGAAGCGCGCGCTCAACAGCGCCAATTCGCTGGAAACCGGAGACCGCCACAAAGCTACAGGCGCGGTATGCGAGATTTTGAAGAAATCGTATGCTTCGCTTGCCAGGGTCGCGGACACATCGCCAGGTTCTGCCAAAACGTGCGCCGTGGGGAGCCACAAAGAGAAGCAGGCGAGACACGCCCTAAGCAAGCCGACAGCGGGGCTCCAGATACCGAGACAAAAAACTAGTTAGTCCTCCCCAGCCTGAGGAGCGTGGGGAGGGAGCAGTAGATGATGAGGTGGTGGTAGTTTGTGTGGCCGACGAGGCATGCCCTGTTGTGCGTTGCAAGTTAAATGGTTGTTGCATGGAATTGTTGATAGATACGGGGTCAAAGGTGACATTGCTTAAGGAGAGCAGTTTTAACACGCTTCGAAGGAAGGGGGACCGCGAGGTGTTGGAAGCGTCTGGTGGTATGGCAACCAAATTTGTAGGCATAACGGGGGATCCTCTTGGCATAAGTGGACTCTACCGGTTACACTTCTCCCTCGGCGGAATTGCATTGGAGCACCCCTGCTACGTATGCCCGGACACGGTGTCTCTGCCAAACGGAGTGTCAGGTATATTAGGGCAGGATTTTTTGAGAAAAGGGAAGGTAGTAGTCTCATTCTCTGAGGAAGAGGTTAATGCGGGCGGCTCAAAAGTTCCGTTTTTGAACAGGAGAGGGGCTGAGATTCGCATTACCGATATTGACACCCGTCAAACAGTGGGATCATTGGAGAAGGTATATTCGCGGGTTGCCGTCCGGCTGGTCGAGGAGGCGGTCGTCCTTCCTTGGTCGGAGCACATTTTGTACGCGTGTGTGCCTTCAGATGTAGAGAGCGGCGCCGTGGGAGTGCTTGAGCCGGTCGACTCTCTCAGCAATGGCCTGAAGGCAGCCGCGTGCCTCGTGACAGTTAATGACGCCCACAGAGTGCCCCTACGGGTGGTTAACTGTAGCCAGCAGCCACTGAGCCTTCCCAAGAACAAAACATTGGCTTTCTTCACCTCTGCGATAGAGCAACGTGAACCCACCGATACGGTACTCGCAACTGTAGAGCATGCTAGTCCTTCGGCTGCTCCAAAGGTGTCGTTCGATCTTTCTCACGTAAAATCCAGGGAGAGGGAGGCTCTGGCTGGTTTGCTGAACGACTACTCGGAGGTATTCGCCGCGTCCAACCTGGATTTGGGCTGCTGTGGCGTTATAAAGCACAGGATAGAAACCGGCACTTCATCGCCCGTTTACCAGCGTGCGTACAGGATTCCTTACTCCCAACGTGAGGAGATGGAGCGGCAGGTGCAGGACCTGATTGATCGCGGCATTGTCGAACACTCAAAGTCACCCTGGGGAGCACCAGCACTATTGGTGGAAAAGCCAGATGGCTCGTATCGATTGGTAGTGGACTACCGCAAACTAAATGCCGTAACTCGCATCGATCCATACCCCATCCCCAATATACAGGAGACGCTTTCTCAGCTGGGCTCTGCCAGGTACTTCACGGTAGTGGACATGGCCGCGGGATTCTGGCAGATAGCAATGGATCCGGCAGATGCCGAGAAAACGGCATTCAACACGCCCTCAGGGCACTATGAATGGAAAAGAATGCCGATGGGTCTGGCCAACAGCCCTGCTGTCTGGCAGAGAACCGCTGATGTTATCCTGGCAGGTCTTCTGGGAAGGCTGTGCTTCGTGTATATGGATGACATTATCATATACAGTGACAGTTTTGATAACCATTTGCGCGATATTGAGCAGGTTTTGGTGCGACTAAGAGCAGCGGGTCTCAAGCTGAAGCCCTCTAAGTGCCAATTCCTCAAAAACGAGGTGAAATACCTCGGGCCCGTTGTTTCAGCTGACGGCGTGCGACCGGACCCTGAGAAACTAAGGTGTGTCTCGGATTTTCCATCCCCGACTAGCGTCCGCCAGGTCCGGCAGTTTCTCGGCCTGATCGGTTACTACCGAAGGCACATAGAGGAGTTCGCCAAGCTCGCTAAGCCGCTCACCGCCTTAACAGCCAAAAATGTCGCCTTTCGCTGGGACGAAAACGCGGAGAATGCTTTTGGGGCCCTGAAAAGGAAGCTAATAAGTGCACCGCTGTTGCGCCACCCGGATTTTAGTTTGCCCTTCGTTATGGCCACAGATGCGTCAAAGTTCGCAGTTGGTGCCGTGCTATCTCAGGTTATCGAGGGCAAAGAACATCCCGTTGCTTTTGCTAGCCGACAGCTGAGCCCCACAGAGCAAAAGTACGGAGCTACGGAAAGGGAGTGCCTCGCCGTTGTCTGGGCAGTAAAGCACTTCAGATGCTACCTTTCCGGCCGCAAATTCAAGCTAGTCACAGACTGCCATCCTCTGAAATGGGTGATGAGTGTCAGGGACCCTAGCTCGCGACTCGCTAGATGGAATCTACACCTGCAGGAATACTGCTTTGAAGTTGAGCACAAGTCAGGAAAGACACATCTGAATGCTGATGCACTCAGCCGCACAGCTGCCGTGGCAGCTATAGATGAGTTTGTCCCCGTAGTCGACCCCGCCGAATTACGCACAGAGCAGTGCAAAGATCCTGACCTGAAGCGAATAATCGAAAGCTTAGAGGGCGCACCGTCTCACCCCGAACAGCTAGGTTATTTCATTGGCAAAGACGGCACCCTGTGTCGGCGCACGAGGCCAACCAGGAAAGGGAGACCAGAGAAAACCGCTTGGGAGAGAGTCGTCATACCTCGGTCGTGGACAGAAAGGGTTCTTCGCGCGTTTCACGATGCGCCATGCGCCGGTCATTTTGGCGTAGCGAAGACACGCAGGCGTGTGGAGCGTTTGTACTTTTGGAGTGGCATGCGACAGGATGTTAGAGACTACTGTGCGAAGTGTCATTCCTGTCTCGAAGGAAAAACACCCAAGGGACGAAGACCAGCTCCAATTCAGCCGTTCCCTGAGGTTTCGGCTCCCTTCGAGCGGACAGGTATGGACATAATGGGCCCATTGCCCACGACCACTTCCGGAAACAAGTACATTTTAGTATTTGTCGATCACCTTTCAAAATACGCGGAAGCGGTAGCACTCCCAGATCAGAAGGCAGACACGGTTGCAAGAGCATTTGTCGAACAGATCGTGCTCCGACATGGACCCCCGAGGCAACTCTTGACAGATCGGGGAACGAACTTCGTGTCGCAGCTAATGAGGAGAGTTTGCGAGCTGCTTAAGATCGCTAAGAAGCAGACAACACCGCACCATCCGGCTTGCAACGGCGCGGTGGAGCGACTGAACCAAACCGTGGCCGGGTTCCTGTCGCATTTTGTTTCGCGCGACCAGCGGGACTGGGACTTGTGGCTCCCGTATGCAATGTTTGCCTACAATTCCGCAGCACACGAGAGCACGGGCGAATCGCCATTCTTTCTTCTCTACGGCCGAGACCCGGACCAGCCTAGTGAAGTGCCAGAGGGCCCCCGTCGTGTCCCATACGCTTCACTGGACGACTATAAGGTTGAGCTAGAATCGCGCTTGCAAGTGGCGAGGGACATCGCAAAGGAGTCCTTAAAGAAAGCGGCGAAGCGCAGGAAGGAGGTGCACGATCGCAGTGCTAGAGACGCGCCGTTTGATGTGGGGGACAGCGTGTACATTGAAAACTGCCAAAGGCAGATTGGGCTAGCTCGTAAGTTCCAGACGAAGTGGAGAGGGCCGTGCGAGGTTGTCGAGAAGCTTTCTCCGGTAAACTTCAGAGTCCGAGACGTGAACCGGCGTTTGATAAGGATACACGCAAATCGCCTCAAGTCGGCACCGGTTCAGTATTCACGAAATGAGGAAAGGGAAAGCGCGGATTTTGATGGGGACAGAAGTGAAGCGGAGCGCGCAGATAGTTCGCAAGAAACGCCCTCTCCTGCATTTGTTCGGCAGGCGCCCGAGGTGACGGCCGGAATGCCACCGGATTTACTTCATGCATTGCTAGAAGAAGAAGCGCGCGAGGTTGCCGCGCAGATAACGCCAGGAGAGGCTCCTGCCACGAGCCCTCGCGAGTCCCAAAGCAGACAAAGGGGCACAGACTTACTCAGTATGACTCATGAAGGCCGATATCCGCTGCGAAATCGGAAAGCTAAGTCGGACTAATGGCGTAAACAGAGCGGAGTTGTGAACTGGTTAGAATTGTGTAATGCCGCAGCTCATAACATTGCTATGTGCTTATGTGTTAAGTTATCGGAGTTGGTAGTTAAACCTTTCTGTCATTAAGTAACACCTTCACAGGAGAGCATGCGGAGCGCATGCAGAACCTGCCCTACTTCCTTTCGTTATCTATATTTTTGTCTGTGCCGTGATCGTGCTAGAAGTGGGAGCTCCTTTGTAACTGTGGTAAATTTATTTCGTCCAGTTTCGACTAGAAAGGAGAGGCTTGGGTGCTGAGTTTCATGTTTATCTGTAAAAGAAGATCATTGCTGCCCCTGGAGACGCCAGTTATGACAGCGGAGGCATATGGTGTTGTGCAGTGGTGTTGAGTGCAGCGAAAAGTGTTTTGTCGGACGCACTGTGCGAGGCGATTCAGAAAGACAAGGGGAGCTGCAGGGACTCAAATGTTCGGAGAACATTCTTCTGGAGGGTGAGCGAGTGTGACATTCCTTGTGTGCTACGAGGTACATTGTTCGACGGCGCGGCGTAGACGGAAACCCAGGTATTTCTTTGTGTGTGCTACGAGGATCCACGTTCGACGGCGCGGCGTAGACGAAGGGACCCGCCGCCGTGACAGCGGCATCATCAATTACCCAGCCATGCTCTTTGAGTGACGACCAGAACAACCGGACCCGCCGCCGCCGCCGCGGAGAAACAGGCTTTATCCTCCCCAATTTCCGGGCACATTCCAGGACAAGGGAGCTGTCAGCGGGCCAGAGCGCGCCGTACCACAGCCGACGCTATGCGCTACCGCGAAGACAACATTCTTTCCCTCCTTCCCCTTTCGACGTGGGCTATCGCCGGGAAGGCACCCACAGCTTCCCGCCGTGCCTCGTGAACAAAAGCGCATTCCCAGAAGGGCCGTGACGGACACCTGTCATGGCGGACAGGCAGTACTCGCCAAGAATGTGGAAAGACAGGCGCTAGTGAATTAGCTCCGAAGAGAGAGCCTGTGTATACTCTCACTTGAGAGAGAGTGGTGGCGTTTTTGTTGTTTATTTAGTTTGTATTGTTAACAGACTCTGGGTTCGAGGCTAAGCCCAACCCAAGGGGTGGTCCCCATCTCGCATGTTATTTTGGATTGGAGAATTGATGCTTTGGGCGGGCCACTGGAAATGACCGCCCTTAGTCCTTTGTTAATCAAGTGCTTAAAAGCGCATGTAAACGGAGGCAGTCATGTCTGAGCTGGGGCTCCATGCTTAGCATGTAATGTGATGCTACTTAGGCACTAACCTGCCCGGTCGATGAGTAAAGTAGTGCAAAGTTTGTTCTTTTGTAAATTCAGTTCTGCTTTTTCCAGTTTAACTCTCTGTATATGTATGTTGTAAAATTATGCTCTGCTGTCATCATCTACAAGCTCGCCTCCTTTTCATCTTCCAAGCCGAACGACACTAGAGAAAGGGTTTGTGAACCATCCTCGAAGAAACGGAAGAAGAACGCTCAGGACGACATCGTTCGCCAAGAGGGCCTTCAGCGCCGAAGCCCGACGGCGTGCAGCTTCTGCCAGCAACCGCTCGAGCCCAACTCCGGAGCCACTCCATCGCCCCCATGAAGTCGTCGGCACGTAAGCTCGGACGCCCCAGCCTCTGATGTATAACCTTAATCATGTGTAATTATTGAATATACCTGTTTGTTTAAACTGAGCCATACGGTGTCTCTTTGCCTCTCCGTCCCGTGTGGACCTGCGCATTATGGGGGTCATCACACTGCGCCTTCGATAACAATTTCCCCTTGCAGGCCTCCCAACGACCTGGCGCTGTCTCTCTCACTTGTGACAGTTTTTTTTTACTTAAAAGTATGCAAGTCGACCGAATGGAACTTCATGTCTGTAGCTCGACACCATTGTTTTCGTGCGTCCTTGGAGGAAAATATGCTACTCAATGCTTGGGCTGTGTCTAACATATAAGCGCGATACATGATGGCTGTTGGGGGTTCAAGAAATTTAATCCGCATTGACCATGGCCGTTAAATTACTCTTTGCATCAGTATTGGAAGGAGGAGGTTACCGATCAACCCAGACCCAGATAACAACTATAGTTGTTCAGAGTTCTGGTTCTAGATACCATAACTTCGGTGACGCTTGGTGCCTGGGCTGTGTATACCTTACGGCCATCATTTATTAATTTAGGAAGGAGTCACTCATTAACACAAACCTGAGTGCGCCCGATATGCCGACAAACCGAGCGCCAAAGAGCTTTCTCGGAAGCTTCAACGCAGAAGGAAAATTCCTTCCAAGCGGGATCGAACCCGAGACCACCGCTTGTCCAGAGGAGTTGTTCTGCCAACTAAGCTATCCAGGACGGCTAGCACATGGTCAGGCAAGGCTGAATTCACCTAGAATTCGAAACCGAGAACGAAACCGGAATAGCCATCGCAGAGTACCATTACTGATTTGTGTGCGCTCGGAGTCACCATTGTGCATAGGGCGCGGACACTGCGCAGTAGATTACGAAAAGGCGAATGGCACGCAAACTAGCGCCTTTCGGGCGACGCACACGTGTCTGCCTGGTTTGTCACCATGTGGCTAACGTTTGGTTGAGAGTTGCTTTTGGAAGGTTCTTTCTGCAGCGAGGCCTCCGGGAGCTCTGTTTCGAGCTCACTGTTCTCGAGCAATCTGCACACGTGTGCGCTTCCTGCACCTAGCTGTATTTTAACCACAAAAAGGGGAACCTCTCTATAGAAACAAAAACAACAATCAAGTAAGCGAAAATAAATACTGCTGTCGTAAAGCTCAACTCTTATTAGGGGCACAGTAAACATGCAATGATGTGCGGCAACTAGCAAAATGCGAAAGTGCGGAGCTGGGCGTGAGCTAACGCAGTTTTCTGCCTTGAATGAACGACATTTCGAGGCTTCAAATAAAGGCTTATGTACATGTTCGACAGGTTGATTTTTGGGCGCATGTCACATAAAGAATAATCAATAAATTCAAGAAGGTAACGGGTGGCCCTTGTATGAACCAGAGACGACAGCGAATTAGGTCTAGCGTCAGTAGTCATTGAAGAAATGCAGAACATGTCATAGCTAAAGAACGTCTTCAAGTGACACACCATTTAGGTGCCACTAATGTGTGATATGACGGCTTGGCAACCTGCGAGTAAATACAGATGTGGAGGGGAAAGATAAAATGGTCGTGCACTTTTGCGAGCATCAGAAAATGTTTGCTGGCGAACGGAAATAAGAGAAATGGCGGGACTGCTGACAAAAAAAATTCACAAATCAGCCATTTCTGGCAGTTCATAGCAGTAGCGCTTCACGTATTAAATATAGGTTGTGGGGTTGACATGGGGAGATAAGTACTTTCTCCCCACTCAATCGCGGCTGACACGGTTCAAAGCCGCCCGGACCCCACCCCGTGATCGCGTACGCTACCGAGCGCTCGCCGACCACGGCGGGCCTTGCTCTGGGGAAACAAAGGAACGACACATTGGCTGACACAAACAGGCATTTATTGCTACAGAAACAATAACGCCAGCTAGCAACAAGGTACGCTAATGAATCGAGGGCGTCCGACTCACCAGCAAAGTTCCGAGCGAATGTTCGCCCGCGCTAGGGCAAGGGATATAAACTCCGCAGGCCGGACGGGACGAGTACGGGAGCCTGTCTCCCCGTCGCTTCTTCGCCCCGTCGGCGAAGAGCGGAGTCCCGAGCGACGCGTCCGCTCAGGCTGATTATCCCGGCCGAAGAGAGCCCATCTCCCGCGAGCGGGCTTCAGCAGTCTCCCGCGCAGCGACGCTGGCGCCCTCTCTTGCCAGTTAATGTAACTGGCAAGGGAACGCGTTCATCCTCGGGGTGAGACTGCTGCTGCACGGTGCCTCGCGGGAAAGCAAACTCAGGGGGCTGCAGGGCAGGTCCCCACATCCCCCCAACCTTAAATAGACCCACGCGCCTGAAAGTACATGCTATGGAGGAGGAGTCTCCTGGTCTTCATGTCCTTGAGGCACGTCTTGCAGCTGAGGTCACGCCGACAGCGTCCACGCAGACTTCCGCGGTATTCCGAAGGCGGCGTGAAGGTCTCCGCTGGGATGACTCGTATGGCCCGCGGACTACCGTGTCCGCAGGCCCGCGAATCGAAGGCCGGTGGGAAAACTGCAGGCCAGGATCCTGCAGTAGTCGCCAGGGCAGCAGCAGCCGGAGGTGACTGCTGACTGGTCTCGCCACAGCTGCCCCGGATGGATGCGGCGAACAGGATACAGGCCGCTCCGTCGCAGCAGGTGGCAGCGAGACGATGTGCACCGGTCAGCAAGCCTGGGTGGCTCCACCGGATCTGCAAAATTGTCGAAACGCTCTCGGCGTGCCTTTAACGTAGGTCACGGGAGGGGAAACGGCATCCGCAAGGGCCTCGTGGCACAATGCCTAACTCGCTAGCAAAACGTGTCGGCGGCTGTGCAAACGCAAAGTTCGAGTGAACAAAGCCCTTTCTTGAGTTGAACGAGACTGCTCAGTTCGTGCGAGGTTACAAAAAAAACGGACGGGCAGCAAAGTGCGCCCCCTCTCAACGTCACGGTCCGGTGGTCATGTCTCTTTTAATGTGGTGCAGGCAGCTCCGAAAAGCCTCAGGCCTAACGACCACTCCGACAACGACCGTGACCACAACAAAGACCCGAAACGGGTTTTGTGCGCGCAGCCGCGAGGAGACATCAGCTTTGTGGGGTGGTCCTACCCCGCTCACTGCACAAAGCAGCTTCTGAGCGGTCGGCGCCCACCGTATCGGACGGTGTCGGAGCGCCCGGTGCCGAGCTGCAATACCAGCGAGCTCGTAGCGGCACCCGTGGCCCCAGGCCACCCGGCTCCCGGAGCCGCGACTCCCAGAGTCGAAAAAGAGATAGTAGAGAAAATATATACAGAAACTCGGACCACCCACGCGGCTTCCGTACTCACTCGCTTCGGGCTCGGCGACTCCGCGGGCGCTAGGCCTCGAACTCCCTCGATGCGGACCAAATCATTCTCACGAAGAAACTCCAGGGAAAAAAATGTGCTGAGCATGTCGAAAAGTTCAAACATGCTGCAGCGCAATACACCTCGCACTCAAGAAAGCATGCCGCAGGTCCTAGCGATCAAAATTCACTCTAGGCCTAGCACTTGTCAAGTCCGGACAAAGAGCGTTCCTCGAACCGAACCGACAGTCGTCCAATGTTCCAAGAGCAGGCCCCACGTTGGGCGCCAGATGTGGGGTTGACATGGGGAGATAAATACTTTCTCCCCACTCAATCGCGGCTGACACGGTTCAAAGCCGCCCGGACCCCACCCCGTGATCGCGTACGCTACCGAGCGCTCGCCGACCACGGCGGGCCTTGCTCTGGGGGAACAAAGGAACGACACATTGGCTGACACAAACAGGCATTTATTGCTACAGAAACAATAACGCCAGCTAGCAACCAGGTACGCTAATGAATCGAGGGCGTCCGACTCACCAGCAAGGTTCCGAGCGAATGTTCGCCCGCGCTAGGGCAAGGGATATAAACTCCGCAGGCCGGACGGGACGAGTACGGGAGCCTGTCTCCCCGTCGCTTCTTCGCCCCGTCGGCGAAGAGCGGAGTCCCGAGCGACGCGTCCGCTCAGGCTGATTATCCCGGCCGAAGAGAGCCCATCTCCCGCGGGCGGGCTTCAGCAGTCTCCCGCGCAGCGACGCTGGCGCCCTCTCTTGCCAGTTAATGTAACTGGCAAGGGAACGCGTTCATCCTCGGGGTGAGACTGCTGCTGCACGGTGCCTGGCGGGAAAGCAAACTCAGAGGGCTGCAGGGCAGGTCCCCACAAGGTCTGGCGAAAATGGTACGAACTAAATAGCATTTGTTGTTGCAGCACATACGGTAAAGAAAAAATTCGTAGGGTACACTTAAGCTCCGCCTTGAGGATATGACGCGATAGCGTAATGAGTTATTTCCCATATATGCAGAAGACCATTCTCTATTTTACAATAATAGATCACTGGGAGTCCTTATACCCCTCCTGGCAAAGTGGTGTAGCTGTTAAGCGATACGTCGCTGCCCTGCAATGGCAGGTGCTTCCAGTGGTGGTCCTTGTGGGACCCACGTTTCTCTCACTGAGCGACCAATAATTAAACTGCCACCTGCCACGGTGGGAAGTTTTCTCACTATCCGGTGGGCAGGTTTTGATGTCACCGCAAGTTCACGTGCCCTAGGTGGCCCACCTGCCTCCTAGGTTGCTCTCTCTGGGGACCACCTGCCAGTGCAATGCCCGTTATTTTTCGCTCACAACGTGGACGTCGACGATAACGCCGACACCGGTATTACTGGACAATGGTGCCTATAACGCTGCCGCGTTAACATAGAGTATACAAACCATTGTTCAACAAAATGCACTTAAGCTTTTTTTTTGCAGATCGTAATAGAAGCGCCATCTTCAGGCGGTCATGATAGTGTCACAAAGTCAGGCATAGTGAATTAACATCAGGAAGCACCATCACAAATGTTCATTGTGAATTAATCTGTCTGACAGTTGCAGAAGCGCCTCAGGCATGCTGTTACTGATGTCGCCAACTGCATACACTCGATTGTTACTAGAAGAGTCGCCTAAAACAGATTTGCAATCATACTCACTCCGTCAGTTGGTCCTGGGCGGCTGAAAAACAGAGACGCCAGTAAGTCCAATGCTATCGCAAAAACCACAAGTTCAGATGCCTCTTAACTAATAGCTCGCAGCTGTAACTCAGTGGCTTTGCAGTTTGGTTGATGATGCCAAGGTCGCGGGTTAGATACTGACCGCGGCACCCTTATAAAAATTTCTTTAGACAGTCTATATAATGTCCACAGACTTCTATCTATAACGTGTACAGACTCCCTATAGACAAACACAAGAAAGGTCTGTGGGCAATACAAATCCTATAGACAGTCTATAGACAATCTATAGCGTTATGGCCATACACTTTGGTAGACGTTTTTGTATATATGGACAGTCTATAAATTATTATTGACCAAAATAAATATCAATAGAAAGGCAATAGAGTCTATAACAAATCTTTAGAGTGTCTGGACCATTTTTGTAAGGGCAGCCGCATTTTGACGGAGCTCAAATTAAAAACGCCTTTAAGCAGTGTCTTGTCACTGCACGTCAGTGAACCTTAGAGGGTCTAAATTATTCCTCAGCCCTCCACTACGGCATCCAATCTAGAGCTCATGTGTTCATTCTGGACGTTAGACCCCACAGTTTTCAACATTCTCGCACCTAATCGCGAGCGAGACGCAGAAGATAAAGAGCAGTTGCAGTGCCTGGGGAGCTTGTGCTCTTTTCTGCTTATGTATTTACCATTAGGATACCAGAAAGTTTTAAGTGGAAACCGAGGTTTGAGTGCATGGCCTTTCTTTCGTCCTTCAATCTTTGAAAAGTTGTAACTTCCCTCAAGTTACATTGTTTCCATGTCTCACTTTTAAACGCAAGCCCCGAAGACAAATACTCAAATAATTAGTGCGTGTAGAAGACATTTATCTAGGCTAACAAAGTAGCCTTTTACTCTTCGTAGCGCTTTTACAATCAAGGGAGAGTTACAAACCTTCCAAATAAATTACTTTCTCTAGCCTGTCTTCATCCGTCTAAATGTCCGAAAAAAAAATCAAGCCGCTGTAGATATATACAGGCAGCTAATTAGCAACAGTGTAAATATTTCCGGCCGTTTTCTTTATTGCATTCCTTGCTCTAGTGAGCACACGAGGAGGTGTCTGTGAAATAAGACAGAGTAATTTGCAGTACGTTTGTGTTGCGCTGCCATCCGGAAGCCTAGATGTGCGCTCAAGTGTTCTCCAGATGCCGAAAAACCATGGGCCGATCAACAGTAGTAGCACCCCATACAGCGCTTCCTTATCAAAATATCTCAGAAATAATAATACGGTATTTCTTATCCAAGCGCATAGCTGGCATGAGTGGCTACGCAAGTGCTTGCAATGCTACAATCCCCTTCAACACTAGATGACACGCGAAAGAAGGCTCCACGTGACAATTCCGCGAACCTTTAATCCAGGCAGAGAGCGTTACCCTTAACATGTCTTCAACTGGAAGAAGTCAGATATGCTCTAACGTGATTGTGCTATCGCGAGGTGTCTAAGGCCAATGAATAACAGCTGCTTCGAACATAAGAGATTACAGGGTTAATTGGACATATATGGGACGGGCATTGGTCCCGTAGTGGACATAGGCTGGTTATGATGATGATGATGATAAGTGACATCAGAGTTTCGGGTTAACGCACCTTGTATACTGACGCGGCGATCCATTTCGGGAAGAAGGTATGGAACGGGAGGAAGAGCTTGCGGAAAAGGAGGTGGCGGTGGGAGAGCCAGAGGAGGCGGAGCAAGAGAGAGAGGAGGGGCCACAGGCGGAGCGTAGTAGCCGTTGTCGAGGGCCTGGTAGTAAGAATATTGGGCCTGTGCTGGCTGCGGCGTCGCGGGGTAGTCGAAGAAGTCTGTATCGTCTAGAAGAAAGAACATAACAGCATGGGGTCTGTATGGTCCAGAATAAAGGCCATAACAGCATGAGGTCCGTATCGTCTAGAAGAAAGAGCATAACAGCAAAGGTCTGTATAGTCCAGAATAAAGGCCGAAACAGCATGAGGTCCGTATCGTCTAGAAGAAAGAGCATAACAGCAAAGGTCGGTATAGTCCAGAATAAAGGCCGTAACAGCATGAGGTCCGTATCGTCTAGAAGAAAGACCATAACAGCAAAGGTCTGTATAGTCCAGAATAAAGGCCGTAACAGCATGAGGTCCGTATCGTCTAAAAGAAAGACCATAACAGCAAAGGTCTGTATAGTCCAGAATAAAGGCCGTAACAGCATAAGGTCCGTATCGTCTAGAAGAAAGACCATAACAGTATGACGTCTGTATGATCTAGAATAAAGGCCATAACTGCATGAGAAAAGTGTTTTAACGGGAGGAACCGATAAAGAATCAATCTTATCATAGCTTTAAACTGACTTTGACAGGTATTTGATGGACGGATGGCGTACGGGGCGTTGACAGGTTTGCTTTGAATTGCGACCAATGCTTTGCGTGCGTTAAACTGGAAAACACCTAAATTCACCAGTGCTGCTCTTAAACAGTGTTTTGTTCATCATTTGTGACAAGAAGTTCACGAGTGACGCGTGAAGTGTACATTGAGGCCTCGCCAAATAACGCAACTAAAACTGTATTCTGAAGAAAATCCTGAAGAAAAGCAGTGTTTCTGCAGCTGAAAGCACGTTGACAACCAGTTGCCACCCTATCCAAGTACGAAACTCACACATCCCACCGTTACTACTTTAGGAAAGCAACCTTTGGGTTGGCTTCATAATCAGGTTTTTGTATGTTACATTGGAAACGCACAGCAGCATAACATCCGGCTAAAACTTTCATCTCACTGCAGAAAGAAGAAAAGTCATATGACAACGAATAAAAACAAAATTAAAAGTTGCCCACTGGATCTTCCTAGTGAGCAATCCCACGTAGACACAAAAGGACTACCTTTCCTGGCAGTGCATAGCTACACCGTTAGAACTAGTAACGCATTTTTGTGTGGAGCAGTGAATTAACGCTGTGTGAATTATGCAGATACGAACGTAGTACGAATCCCTGCGTTGCATTCGGTTTGTTTTCTTCTTCTATATTGCGCTAACTGTTTAAAGCATGCAAAATAAGTACTAATTTTCCTGGGTGCGTGTTACCTTAAAGATTAACCACCTTACTACGTACGGCACACTGAGGAATAATTGTGTTTGTGAACAGACATCACTAGAAAAAAATCTGTAAGATAACTTCAGTCGCAGCAATTCTCGAATCCTTAGCCGAAAGATGGCGCTCTGTACTTTCGTGAGAACTGCACATAAGCTTACCACAAAACCTTCATTAGTTCGGTTACTTACCTGGCAATGGCTCACCAGCGCGAATGGGGCCTGTCGAACAAAAACCCGTTGTTTTGAGCTGAGGAAACGAGATATTCCTAAAATAGTACCTATAGGTTCGCTTTTGCTTATATGTACCGTCATCAAAATACAGTGCCCAGTCGTAAGCCTGTCGGTATTACAGCATCCAAAGCTTTCCTTAACGTCCATAGGGCGTATATTATAAGACTCCCCACACCCTGTGATACAATGGCGAAATAATTGCGTAGTAAGATTGCATTCACAGAAATTAACGCTAGGACAGAACGCACCGCACATTTTGTACTACTACAGTAAGCACCTACAGTAAGGTATTTGAAAAAAACCGAGGAACTATACCGGCACCGGGACCAGCGTACCAGAGAGATTATGGAAGCTTTTTTCATAAAGAAAAAATTAGAGCGAGCATAAGCCAACCCTCTATCACATGATGCGATGCTGAGATACGGTTCTTGGACAATACCTGATTTGCCATGGGTCATAGAAAAGGGCGCCCCGCGCTTTCTGTTCAGTTTTTGAGTTTGTTCCTTGTGTTGATTGTCTCATGTGACGGCTGACTTCGCCGTTTTTTCGGTCGCTTTTGTATGTGTTTTCCCCTTCAATAAAACTTTAGTTGCGAGACAGCGCTTGTGTTGTGCACCTCTTCTTCGTCCGTCGTCTTTGTTCGCGCTGTATTTTCCTTTAAAATGAACGTAACCAAACTAGCCCAACTTTCCATCCTACTATAGTAAGCACCTCCCCAGATTTTATTATATGCGCAATAAAGAAAAAATGATGTTGTTTTGTGCGTTTCTCGCTCAAGATTCTGAAGTTATCCTTCTGTTGCTGGCTACTACTGCTTGGTATGTACGCAATCTTTTACAAAAAAAAAAACTGTGGAACTTACCCTTCTCCCATAAGCCCCAGAATTTATCGAGACCTGTTTGTCGCTGTTGCTGCTGCTGGTTTTGATATTTCTTTTCTTTGGCCAGCACGAGAGGCGATAGTCAAACGCGGGCGGTGAAGGTGAGACCGTTGTGTCAAGCAGCTGCGCCTTGTAGCCCCAGAGAAACATTCTCCCACCAAATGTGACGTCATTCGACGAATGTCACGTGTGTATACTGAAAAAACAGCTTTTACTCTAAAAACAATAGAAGTAGTCGGTTAGATAAGAGCATAAAGCCTTTATCTCATCTCTTCCATTTAGTGTGAAGAGACACAAGCAGCGTCAGTCAATCGACGCCTGTTAAACTTGTCATACTTCGCAGTGCATGGAATTGTGCCGTAGCTTTTCATTGGCAAGTATATGCTACACCACGTATTTAAGCTGTTAATTACTATCCTCCTGCTTTAGCCAGGCATTGGTAATTTAAACGAAAAACTTTATAAGAGATGAAGAGAAGTTTCGTGCTCCAACATCATTTTTTATTTTCCGTTCTGGAATACTTACGCAGAGAACCGTGATAAAGCTCGCTGAACACGGCTATAAAAGAGAAGCCTCAATTAAGTACTCGTGCAGTGGAAAGCCTTGTGCGATGAACAAAAACTTTTAGTTTAAACTTGGCTAAACAAATTATCTCATCGTAGGTAGTACCAACACCAGAAAGAAATGCTCCGCGAGACCTCCGCAGCGTTTGTTTGTTGTTTTTTTTTTTGCCTGCTGTAGATGGCGTTAGCTGTATTTTGCGAATCGGTCTCGGAATAATTAGGACAGAGTTCGCTTGCTTCTCCTTGGGCGCAACAAAGCGTGCAGCAGAAATAAATTCCCACTGCTGATGCAATGGTTTCGATCGAACCAATCAATCACTTGATTCATCCCCAAACCAGCGAGGGAAAAAACTCCGAGACCACAATCACTTGGTAAAGCATTGCTGGCGCCATCTGTTTTCAGAATACAATACTACATATTGTATAATATAACCTATGAGATGACCCACCCAATCCTTTTGATCTCGGAGGCCATGGCTGCACTCCCAGTAGCAGACAAAGTCACGCACCGTTGCGCCGACGACCGAGAGTTCTCCGTTGTGCCGGCGTCAGCTTCAACACAGCCTGCCCCATTTGCTCTCCATCTGCGCTTGTACATTTCGGAAAGAAGAAATTAGTCTTGCACTGGTTTCGTCCGAAGGTTGAGAATGATCACCACGTTTCTTGTACGATGTTCGGCGGAGATTGCCGAATCTTTCAACTTCAAACATTAAGGCATAGCAAGACCTTCCATTCTACCAGCTTAATTGTTTTCTAAAGCGTAAAACCACTTCCTACCGATCTGCGCCTTTGATAATATCTAGTATTAAGGAATTTTAAAACGAACTGTGTGTGCATTCTCAATCGCATAGGAATATTTATTCAAACACTTGGTTCAATGTATGTTTGACAAGTTTGCCCGACCTTGGCCTTCTCGCGGCATCGCAGCACGCTTTGGAAGAAAACTGCAGTTTCTCTGCTCCCTTATTGACCTGAAAAGTGTCTATTAAGAAATGAAAAAGCGTTGTTGTGGAAAGGAAATGGCGCAGTATCTGTCTCTCATCTCGGCGGACACCAGAACCACGCCGTAAGGGAATAGATAAAGGAAGGAGAAAAAGAAGAAAGGAAGAAAGAGGAGCGGTAGTGGAAGTCTCCGGAATAATTTCGACCACCTGGGGATCTTTAACGTGCACTGACATCGCACAGCACACAGGTGCCTTAGCGTTTCGCCTCCATCGAAACGCGGCCACCGCGATCGGGTTCGAACCCGGGTACTCCGGATCAATAGACGAACGCCTTAACCACTGAGCCACCGCGGCGGTCTAAGTTCGGAAATGCGGAGCCACGTTAACGCAATGTCTGAATGCCTGCGGCGTTCAGCTACTGAGGGCGTGGTCAAGGGATACATTAAAACCTCGTCGGCAGTGTTTCCACCAAGACGCAATGCTTAGGAACGGTCCTGTAACGATATTTAGGTGTAAGGTAAAGAACCTCATGCGTGGCGAAATTAATCCAAAGCCCTATTCTTTGGTACCTCAGAGCCGCTGTTTCAGCGACGGCACAGCAAACGCCACATTTATCGGGAAATGTCCCCAAGGTTTTAAAAACGCATGCTTTAACGTGCTGGTCATTTACGACACTATTCACATGGGTCAGGAAGCATTGGCTTTCGACAGCATTATTTGCCTGGGCATGAGACCATGAGCTGCACCTGGACTGCGTGAGCCACGGAGATCGTCGGGCTTAAAATTTGTAGACTAATTAATTGAGGAGGTGGGGTGACTTCGTATGAAATGTTGAGGCCGGCACAACAGAAAATACTGACGCTGCCATTGCGAGGTCAGTTCTGTTACAGCCGTCCGCGACAGGTCCACCTGGAACGTTAGGGATATGCCTCGTCTGCATGCGCGAAATAACGACGCTCCGCGCGAGTCGATCTAAGGCAGCTGCAGGTACTTAAAAAAGCTATCTAATCAAACTCGAAGTTAGGGTAGCCCAGCAGCGTTGATACAAATAACCGAGAGATGGTCTGAACTTCGTGCTCACCCATTTTCTTCGACTTCTTCGTCTTGCTTTTGGCAGAACGTGCGCTCTGCAGTGTTCGTTACTGCGGCCAACGTTTTCTTCTTTTCCTGATTCCTAAGAAAACACTTTGCGTTTTTCATTTTAATTCGAAGATTTGCCACGTGGCATTAAAATAGGTTGTAGATAAGCCAACGGAGGTGGTGCAGACATTTCTCTTCCATAAACCTGAGCAGGATCCTGATCATAGCCTCGTCTGTTAGCCACGAGGAATGGTGTTCCTCCCTAGTAGCCTTAAGTTGTTGTCCTCTTTTGGAGTGCCACATACCCACACGGCTGACTGGATAGGGTGCCTTGTATGGACAACAACAAGAATTACTAGAAGGCTTACTGGAAGTTGTATAATTCCAACTTCCAGTTATCATCGTGTTCTTCAGTCCTGTGTTCCTGGGCACGTCCACAATAGGTGAAGATCCACCGCAGTGACCACCATGGAATATTTGTTACACGTGCTGGACACTGCATCTTCCAGTGCACACCATCATGTATTGCAAAAACTCACACTCATCCCGATTCTAAGGAATATGAACTGTTGGACTCAATGAACTTATTGGACAGAGACAGGCACAAAGACATCTAAAGAGAAAGTACATTACGCCCGTTGCAGCTGCATACAATGAGGTGACAGTACAGCCACTGAAAATGATAGACTCCCCCACCTCTCGACCCCCCGCCCCCTCCGTGGGCATACACTATGCAATGACTACTGTGCGTTTGCGTCAACGTGGCCTAAATGTTCAGGGAACCACGTAAGCGTAATAAAAGACTAAAAAAAAACATCACGCACTAACGATATCTTTAGGCTTACTTAGTACACTGGAACTGCAAATCGAAACTGACGTGTGTTTTTCAAGGCCCTTGATAAAATTAGGCTGACGGCACCAATTTGGCTGTATGTTTCTGTTTGCGTTTTAAGTATGAATCGCTCTCAGCTCTCATTCCCGGCAAATTTCTTCGAAAGGAATACCAAAGTCGCGACGAAATTATTAACGAAACCTCCTGCCTCAGGAGGAAAATTACGCAATGCATGTGATGTGTAGCATAGGCGCCCTGCTAACTCGACGCACGCTAAACTATGCCACACGTTAGATAGGCTCTGGTAGTCGTGTAAAAACGCAGGTCGTGTTACTGCACTGACACACTGTACATCTTGTGCCGTTGTTAAACGGCGCATAAGTACATAAGAGGTTGGACACAAATAGAAGATACCAACTTAAGCGAAAATAGCGCAAAAGACGAGGACAACAAGGAAATAAAACAACATGACCAGCGCTGACTCACAACTCAAGGTTTATTCACAGGAAGCAAGGAATATAAAGAGGGCAAACAATCAAGATAGCAAAGCAAACAGACGTGTAGCTACGTGGAACCTAGGAAACGAACCTCACTGTCGTGCACGCATACCGACGGGCTGCAAATAATAATAATAATAATAATTGGTTTTTGGGGAAAGGAAATGGGGCAGTATCTGTCTCATATGTCGTTGGGCTGCTAACGCACAATCTAGTTTTTTCTTCATGTAAAAAGCCTCCATAATCTCTCTGGTTAACTGCGTTGGGTGACTGTACGATACATCATTGTGATGAAAAGTAGGGAACCAAGATTTGCACTCTCTAACATGATCGACTAGATTAGTAAGTTTATTAGGCTCGAAGGCATTAGCTTGCTCAGTTAGGCGCGTGTTAATACCGCGGTATAAAATAGGGGTTGTCTTTTGAGCTCCTAAAATACTTAACAGCTTGTGCACTATGGTGGAAAGACAGGCTGAAAAACAAAATGAATCCCAAAGTACCTCTGGAATTAAACATAAAACTAAGTATGTTCCATGCTCTGAAGGAGTTGTTTATAAAATTCCTTTTTCCTGCGGAAAAGTCTACATTGGCCAGACAGGTCGTTGTATTAACACGCGCCTAACTGAGCATGCTAATGCCTTCGAGGCTAATAAACTTAATAATCTAGCCGATCATGTTAGAGACTGTAAATTTTGCATCCCTACTTTTCATCACAGTGATGTATCGCACAGTCGCCCAACGCAGTTAACCAGAGAGATTATGGAGGCTTTTTACATGAATAAAAAAAACTAGATTGTGCGTTAGCAGCCCGTCGGTATGCTTGCACGACAGTGAGGTTCGTTTCCTAGGTTCCACGTAGCTACACATCTGTTTGCTTTGCTATCTTGTTTGTTTGCCCCCTTTATATTCCTTGCTTCCTGTGAATAAACCATGAGTTGTGAGTTAGCGCTGGTCCTTTTGTTTTCTTTCGTTGTTGTCCTCGTATTTTGCGCTATTTTCGCATAATTATGTATCACCAACTCGCCCGTCTTGCCATCGTGTTGAGAAAATACCAAATTATAGTATTATCATGTAGAATTTTGTCGAGAAAAGACCTCATCCTCATCCGCGATCATGCATGGACAGGTATCCATCCAGAGGCAAAGACGAAGTTGTAAAGAGCAAAGCGGGTTGCCTAGTGGTTGTAGCGTAACTGACACATATCGAAAGGGAATAAATCACCGGCATGGACGCGGCCCATTTCTTCCCTTCTTCTTACTCTTCAGAGAGGGAGGGAAATTTCATTCGGCACTTCTTAGCGCTTGGTGGCACTAGTGCCGCAACCTTAAATGGAGCAGGGTGAGCGAAAATATAAGCAGCGTCTTCTATAAATAACGGACGCAGCGCGGAATTTACGCTGGTGCTTATGCGGTTGGCTCCATCGGCTTTAACCATTTTATGTACTACCTCCGAGCGAAGGTGAGGTGACGTCCAAGGCTGCTGAACACGTCTTCAGGCAACATGCAAATTGCAATTAATTTCTTTTTGGCAGAACTTGACCTTCAGGAGCCTTAATTCATTGAACAGATTTCGTGTTATCTGCAATATATTTATTCACTGAAAACCATCCTGTTATTCTTGGAAATCATGTCTTGTCAGCACCGGAAAAAGGCGAGTTCAGCGCACTGTGTCTCACCCTCCCTTCGTCCGTCGTCTGCCAGCGCTTCAGCGTTCACAATTTAAATGTTTCTTCTTTAGAATAGCCGACTTTAAAAAATACACAGGCTGGGGAGCTCTTTCTTCACTGGCTCGAACTGCATTCAGATTCGCTATCTTAAATGTTTTTGGCACCTAGAGCCAAGTGGTAGTTACGTGGTTTCACCGAAATAGATGGGCTCAGTTTGATCAAATCAGCATTCTTTAGCTGAGATTTTCGAAAGAAAGCAGGTTTCATATAATTACTCGTACAGCGCGTTTCTAGTAAAGGCCAACTGTGTGGCAGCTATACAAAGTTTTGCTGACTATCCCTCGTGTGAAATGACCAACATCTCGTCTCAGTTGATTGGTAAATATGTCAGAAAAGGTTGTTGATAAATTTTTGGAGAGCAGGCATATAATGGTCGGTTGGAAGAAATGGGTGACATTAAGGAAAGGCAAGCTCAGCCAGAGGGCCATACGGGAAGATTTTTTTTTTGGATTCTGAAATTATGCGCGCAACGAGGATAGTTGGGAATTAATTGAAGAAGCATTTGTTCTGTGTAGCCCACAGTAATTATTTTTGATGGCGTTAATTATCATATCGTATCTGTGCGAGCTTGCTGGTAGAAGGAGGACGAAGCGCAACGCCATGCTTGCAGGCTTTCTCCGAACTGTGGGAGTGAACCCCTGGGTCTGTTTTACCCCACCTCTTTTGCGTGTTGTCCGTGCCTTGTTATAACGCTAAATAAAGCACATTACAAATAAGCACACACTGAGTATGGCAAATTTTTCTTCTTTCATACGTGTTTTAGGTGCTGCGGTGGTATTGCTAATATCTGGCTTTCTCAGCGAAGACGCACAAGCCCTCGGTACCGTTCAGGGCCAGAGTTACAAAAGCAGGCTCGTGGCAAAAGGTGGTCGGTCTACAAAGCCCTGTGAATAGCATAATACCAGAAGGCCCGTTCGGGATAAAGAACTCTGCATGTCTCATAGATGAACTCCAAAAGAAAGGCAGCATTTTCAGTAGACATCGAGTACCTTTTCTGCTCGATCCCTCACGACCAACTGTTCCACGCGGTCAAAGAATTTGTTGATGAGTCCGGTGAAATGGTCTTTCAAACAAGGTGCGGAATCAAAAGTGAAAGCTATTTGAAGCTATATACAGTCTTTGTCGAAAGTACATAGCCCAAGAGCTCCGCTTGTGAGCCCTGAAGCGCGGCTCCTCTTGAATACTCAGACCCTAATCTCAAGAAGGTAAGATGAACTTTTATCCACAACACTCTCAAGCTCAGGACTGTCGAATGTGCTTAAGAGCCGCGGTACAGAGCTTGGAAGCAAACCCGTTGGGCTGCATATTTTTTACAAAGACAATACCTTTTTTTTCTATTCTTGTTGAGTTTAATAACAATTTCATATTTTAAAAAATGAAATTTTCATAAAAGCATATGTAGGCCCTGTGCTTTGCAGTATGTGTTTAGCAAAGTCTGACCACTCGCTTTCAAGCTTTGTAGAGGACGCGCGTGTTGTGCGAATTGTCAGATGTGTTAATGACTTTTTACTGACTTTAAACTCTAGGCCAAATGACTGTGACCGCAATGTAGTAAAATACATCCATGGTGCCTTTAAGCACTGCGCGTCCCATTTGAGGTTGTCTCAGGGATTAGCCACCCACAACTCCATTCGGTTTTTGGAGTAGTTAATAGCCTATTCAGGCGAAAGCCATGTGTTTTAGGTATACTCACTTAGAACAAGAAAAAGGACTCTGCCCTGTGATCCTAACCATTAGTAAATACTCAAAAGCGGGGTTGCCATAGCTTCCTTCCAAATGCTGTGAAAAGAACTGCTGCCACACTATGTCACTCAGTGTCACAAAGTAGGTGAAACGCATCTCTGATGCGGGCTTTCCATCAGGAATGAAGAGAACGGTAGTGGAATTAGTGTTAACTCTCTCGGGGACAGCGCATATTTTTTTGCGACATTGATGAAAAATTTTTATTGCACGAGCCGATTAGGGGCACAGAAACGGTTCTCAACAAATTTCACAATTTTAGTACGAATAGTTCAGTGAAAAAAAAAACTGGGAAATATTTGTCGCATTGGCACTAAGGGGGGGATAAAGAAAATGGGGCGTATTTGTCCCGTTCACCTACATGGGTTTCCTCACAGAGTTAATTTCAACTGACCACTTCATGAACTTGTTGGCACTTGTTTTCATGTTATTGTTCTCTTGTTATTGAACTTGTTCGCATAACGTTTCCTGTCTTGGAACACCAACGGCACCTACGCTTGTGTTGAAGTTTCACAGTATCGTAATTTTTGCCGATGAGTCGAATTCCATCCGACACACCAACAGTTTTTGTCAACTTTTTTCACCCTCCTTGTTCATTCGTAAGGGCTTCTTGCTGTTGGTGGTTCTTAGTGTTTGAGAGTGGATGATTTGGCTCCCAAAAACGATCACTGCATGCGATATTTGAAAATTAACACTCAAAATTCGCTCATTGCACTTAGCTAAATTTCCAACACTTTTTAGCATGGTGAAAAAAAGTGCTTTCCTCTTATTGCCTGTCACCTGAACTCTTCAGACAGAACAAGTGCACGTTGTGATCTAGAATTGTTCCTCTCTGTGCAGAAACAGAAGGATCACTTACTGAGCATTTTGATTTCGTTTTTAACCACATCGAACATAGCCAAAAACTTGCAACGCCCCCCCCCCCCCCCCCCCAAGAAAAAAAAAACGAAGTTTCAAGGTCTCGCCTCACTGTCTCCTCTAGGGAACGCGGCTGCAGCCATTTTTAAACAAAGGATTCAAACATTAAGATAGGCGGCAGCACTGCATAATTCAACGCGCCAGGAAAAAAAAAAAAAGAACGTCGTTTCAAGGTCTCAATTCGCTGGCTTTTCAGGTGGACGTGGCTGAAGGCATTTTAAAACAAAGCACTTAAACCTTAAGATAGGCTGCAGCACAGCATAAGTGGGACTGCCGAGTCCCATTTACTCTTACGTGCTGTTTAGTATGGGGACCAAAGTGGACATATGTGTCCTGTTGTCCCAAAAGGGGCTGAATAAGATGAATGGCGGTGTTAAGAAAGAAAAGGAAATTACTGCTGACTACGATAAGAAAATTCAAGTTGTGCCGTATTTGCACAAAGTGGCGCACAATATAAAAAAGTCCCCAGGCGACAACACAACTTTAAGGTTTTTGCGCACGAACTACCCCTGGCGGAAAAAGCAAACGCTGCACTCTTAATACTAGAAATATGTTTGCAAAATGGAAAACTGCAGTAGTCTATAAGAGATCGCTTACCTGAGGAAAATTTTACATAGGACAGACGTGTGACTATGTGAATGAACGGCTGCACGTGCACCGAACAAAATTTGGCGCCGGAGAGGACGGCAGTCTTGCATGGCATTGCAACTGGTGTCGAATGAGATGTTCCCCAATTTTTGAGGATTTTTATATTCTAGGCCTTGGAAACACACGGAAGGCACGTAAAATATTTGAAGCCTTCGAGATAGCGAAACATTACGATGATTGTATCAGTTGCCTATCTCTACCACTCACATCTAAGTAATTTTTTTCTTTTTTTTAATGACTTTCTGTAGATTACCTGTCCTGGCTTGGGGCATACGTGACTGTTAGTGAGTGGTCTGTTTTCAATACAAAAATTTCAGTTGTTAGTCCAGCCCCTGTCCTGTGTGGTTCTCTCTTGTGTATACATTTTTTTTTTTCTGGCTGGCAAAAATCCTCTACAGCATATCTAATGAACTGGCATTGCCCTGCATTAAATTCATTAACTGTTAAGTGATGTTTATGGACCAAAGCTTTGTTCATCAGCATGAAGTTCAACCATTTCGGTATGTAAAATGCGCGTGGCGCATTTTCCTTTCCTTTTTTTGCGAACAAATATGGAAATTTTCCTATTTCATCGTTGTAGCTTTTCCTTGGTTTTCAAGGGAACGGCACATGTTGATCAAACGCGCATGATCAATAAACGATGCAGTCAAAGCAGCCATAAGAGAGACAAAGACACATCTGTGCAATTATTCGGCCAGGTTATTGCATGACTGCAGTTCGTGAGAAAGGGCCGGCGAGTCGTCGCAACACACGACGATCAAGTGTGCCTGCCGCGCTTTTTTCCACCAGGCTTCAGACAAGAGACGCTTTGGCCGCTGCTTCCTCCATTCAGCAACCATTTCCCATTGTGTCTTCCTCTGCTACACACTTAACATCTCTAGATGAGCCCAGTGCATTCAGCGCTGAATGCTAAAGTTGCTTGTTCGCAGCGCTCCATCCGCTCACACATTCGCTGGTTTCCCCGCGGCACACTAATTGCTCTGGCAGCCACCGCGCACACAGCGGCGTCAGTGAGAGAAAGACGACAGCAACGACACTGTCAAGCAGCGTCTCCTCTGCGACGTCATTCGTCAGCAGCCGCGCATCCTAGCGGCCGTAGCACATAGACAAGACGGGACTGTCGCTCAGTCTGCGCGTCGCGTCTTTTAACATTTGTGTCGTACCCGAGTGCGGCCAACGGTGCCGCGGCTGTTCGGCCTCTTCGGTGCGCGTTATACGTGAAGAGGACAGAGAGAGAGGGGGAGATTGAGGATGGGATGGGGAGGAGGTGGAGGAGTGCAGAAGGAGCGATACCGAGGAGAAGCGGGAGGACCGATCACGTGGTCTCCACGGAGGCCGTAGCGGCCGTAGTTCACGCGAGTGTGTGTTTTCGGGGCCGCCGCGGCGGTGGCGGCTTTACCCAAGACTGCTGAAGGAGAGAGTGAGGGGCGCGCGTGCCGCGCCGTGGTTTCGCGGGCCAAAGACGACGCGCTGAAGGCCGCCGACTTGAGCGACAAGTGAAGGGGGCACGGCGGAGAGAGGTCGTGCCTTTGATGCGGCGTCGTCGTGGTGGTGGAGCGGTGCCAACGGCGGGAACGTGTAGTAGCAACCTCGGCGATGCTGACGCGAGAGCGGAGACGCTCCTGCTGCGGAGAGCTGCCGGTGCTCCTGTGCGCGACCCTACTTGTTGCCGCGCGCTCGACGTGGTCTTGGCCTGGGCAGGTGCGTCGCGACACGAGTGTTCAGTTCATCAAGAAAACGCATTGAAGAGTGTTATTTTGGCCGAAGCAAGTTCGCGTTGTCGCTTCCAATGTGATTTTTTTTTTGTTTGCGCATAGTTCTTTCAAAGTAGTATGCACCTGCTAAGCTGAACTGAAGTTAAACTGCAGCTTTGTGATGTTCGCCTTTACCCGGGAATGTTACATGCCAACGTGGTTGATAATTCATTGATGACGCCTGCGTTATCTGAGCGCCTCCCGAGTGACGTTATACTGTTGGCCCGCGGTGGTCGCACTGATATAGGCATTTTGCTCCGAGCGTTGCGAGAATGCATCGATTGCGCATGCGTTGTCTAAACGGCCCTTATTCAACGTCTGAAGATGCTGCCATATCCAAGGCTGTGCCCCGTAGCCGGCATTACTTGAAAAGCTTTAGACGCAGGTGCGGGTTGATTATTTTTCATCACTTATTTGAGGTGTTTTAGCACATTAGTTTGTTAACGCAGGATTTGGTGCCCCATAAAGTCAGTTCTTTGCATATCAATATTTTTGTTTCGCCTCCGGTATTTGTGTTCTGTCAAGCTAGCACACAGCACAGAACTTGCGCAAATTAGGCCACTTACTAACATGTTAATAGGAGGAATCGAATGCAATGCCTGCGAATGTGTGTTTGGAGTGAGCGTTTTACTATTTGCCATATGGGAAAAGTTATGAACTTTAAGGGTCATGCTGTAACTTGCTGTTTGTTACACGTAAAGTGTTCATAGTAGTATGGTACTGACACTGAGATTTTGTTAACTTTAGACACGCAAAGGAACGTTGATTGCCTCCTACTGGAAAAAAAGCGTTCACTGATTAATGACCACGATGAAATTGACAGCAAGACCCCAAGTATAATCCTCATAAAAAAGCCTTCCAGATCCGCAGCTGAGGCCGGAAAAGGTCGTAAAAAGACTGTAAATCCTTACTGGAATTGACGGAAACAATAGAGCCCATGGAAGAGCAAAGTGAATGCTGGGACGAGCAAACTGATTTTTTTTTTTAATTAGCCGCCGATTTCCTCCGTTAAACTAAATGAGACGGAGCTACGCCAGCACAATATCTATGTAACCTATGTTAGTTAAGATGGCTTCACAGACAATGTAAGCGGCAGCTGCGGCTTACAACGTACGACATACGCTGACTGCACGTCGCTCGCGGGACGGTGCAGTCAACGCGCACCGTAGGCTACATAGGGTGTGTCAAGCGAATACGTACCTAATGGAGAGAATGATGGCAGACTGAATGAACTAAGGCAACAATTCGTAGCTGGAGATATTCGTCCAGGGAATGTGAAGAACACAATAAACTACTAGTAGAAGTTTTCTTTCGACTATGTATTCACCGCTCACAGAGATAAGTTCATGCCTGATGTGTGGCTGTTTTGTATCAGTAAATGACGTTCTACTTCTTGATTTTAAAATATGAAATAGGAATTTTCCTTGATTTCTGACTAATACATTTGCCACTTGTTTTGTATACCTTTGAAACGAATAGTACTTACAAGACCATTTCTGTTCTACACCTGACTCACAGGAGGTCTGAATTATTCGTTTTTGCTTGCTTGTCAAAAATTCTAGGCGCCACAGACTTGACGCTGCAACAGATTGACAGAAGTTTCTCATTAGGAACATGACGTGGACGCATGGTGGACTCCGGTTCGCCATGAACGCCTGGCCGCCGGCGTCTGCACCTCGGGCGAAGACCTCTGCGCCGCAGGTGCCCCAAGCAACGTTTGCCGCTGCGACGCAGAATGCGGGAGGTACGGTGATTGCTGCCTCGACCGGAGCAACCCGGCAGCCAGCGGGGACATGCCTCCAACCTCGCCTTCGCCCTGGCGGTGCATAGTCGAGAATGGCCGAGAGTTCTACGCCCTCGCCTCCTGCCCGAACGATCCAGGATTGGAGCCCGACTTGATAAACCACTGTCTCGGCAGGGGAGACCAGCTGAAGCACCTGCAGCACGTGCCCGTGTACAGCAACGCATCGAAGATTATGTACGCCAATGTATTCTGCGCCGCGTGTCACAAGGACCTCCAAGCCCTGAGGGCCTGGCAGCTGGAACTTCGCTGCAACCGCGCCTGGCAGGCGGCGACAGTCCTGGAACATCTTTCTCGCGGACGCTACAGCAAGTTGAGCCACGCTCTTCGCGGTCCTAAGGGACTGACTTGCAAGCTGCAGATCGCTGACGCTGCGTCCGAGGGATTCTGGCACGAAGTTCCTGGACTGCGCGAGTGTCGCGTCGCCTCGACGACTTGTCGAAAGAGTGCCTCGCCGCGCGACGTCATGCTCTGTTCCAGCTACACGGCGTACGTCTACTCTCCGCGCATGTTTTCCAACTACCGGAACTTTCACTGCTTCAGGTGTGCCAGTGGTTCCGCGAGTGCCGCTGAATGTGGCGCCCGTCCCGTCGCCTACGCCAATGACGCGCCCAATCTTGTGTCGCGGCTCGTGATGGGCGTTCGGAGTCACTTCGTGAATCCGCGCCGGTGTCGAAATAGAGCCAATCACATATACGACCCCATAAGTGACAAGTGCTACGAGCCACCGGTGTCCGTGAGTGAACTTGCGGCTGACGGCCCCTCTGGTGGCACCGGTGAGCCCGTCAGAACTAGAGTGCTTAGGTTAGTGTTCGTTGTGACGACGGCAGCTCTGACCGCCATTTTCTGAGACCTGATTAGTGCGAACTGTGATCGGATGGCTGCGTATATTCAAGTGGCCCTGGTTAAAAGACTTCGTGAAATAGTTACCTGCTGAGCTGCGGCCTTTGTATAACGGTAAAGAAATCTCTACACAGATGTTGCTTTTACCGCGGAGCAGCGCGGTGTGCTGTGCATTTGTTATCGCAGGCAGCTTACACTGCAGTTTGCGCCATTAGATACTGCCGTTTCGCAAGCAGCTTTTTAGTTCGCCCGTCGCTTACGTTATGCGAGAACCATAGGGACTGTTATCAGAGTTTCGATGATATTCGCACTTCAGGAACAATGCGAGGTAGGAATACGTATGCGACGTGTGGAGTTTTGGCGAATAGGGTGTCATTATCTTCGCTTGCGCATCACTCGCAATGGCTTGACAGTTCGTGCATGCCGATCTGAAAAAGTCTGGTGTAAAGTCAACCGAATCGCATGTACACTTACAAACGGCACTGACCTTTATGAGGACGACTAGACGCGATAGCGGCAGGGTTCATACATATAGGGTTTCCCTCTTCTACCATAGATAACGATAAGTCTTTGAAGGTCGACGCCGCCGCCTGACACGGATCGTTCTTTCTCTCATTTCTTCCATCGCACAACTTTTACGCAGGTCATGGCGTCACTGAAAAAGCTTTCAGTTGCATTTCGTGACGGGTCGGGTTTCGGTCCTACACTCATTTTCGCCCAGCCCTGGCATGTGTTAAGCGACGTAATTTTGTTTTGGCGTTTACCTCGCAATTGCAAAATACTCTATTCATATTGCCTCTTTTAACATGGGATACTGTAGCTCTTTCTGTGTTCGTGTTCACTTCTTACAGGAGTCCGTGCGTAACAGCTGCGTGAAACTCAGAACGTATTAGCCTCTAGATCAGAACGGCGCAGATGTGTAAACGGGCGTTTTTTTTTTAATTATATGTTCAAATTAGAACCACATAAGATATTATACGTAAATGAAACAATGTATCATTCATTGCGGTATTCTACTGCCTAAAACATGTAACGCCCGTAGTCTATTTCATTCACTTTTGTTTAATAAGTTCACACTTCTAAGGTGTTCAAAAAGTTTTTGATTCAGGATGCGGAAGTGGAGAGCAAGATAATGCTGATTCTTAGCGCCCTTTTAGATTGGACCCATTACCATATATTTCTGTGCAATGATCCGGCACTTTCTGAGTGGTCGTCACAATTATTCGGTGTACCGACGTGTGTCTTATGCTGGTTAACATGCTCCGCCTAAGTGGCTGTTGCTTGTTGGTGTTAGGGTGGCAAATATGTTACAAAATACATGTTAAAGTGCTTGGCCTGAAGTTAAGCGAGCTGGCTAGGAATGTGCCTCTGCTTTCATCTTATTTACCGCAATAGAGTTCATTTGCCGGGTATATATTTTGAGTTGATGTTCATCCGCTACGTTTATCTTGTATGCTATGAAGGTTTAGTTTCTAGTTTTTCTGGGTAAAAGTTCCGGCCTGCACATTACCTTTGCTTGTCGGGTCATGAGATAGTAATTTATTCTCGTCACATGACGCGTTCTTGTCATTACATCCCTCATCCCCCATGAGCCTCACAAAAAACCGGCCCCGCTATATGGAGTTGTCAGAAATAAAAATTTCATATTCAGAAGTGGGCTATCTTCTTAATTAAGACATATCTTAAAAGAGCGCAAATAAAAAGAGAGAAAAACTAGACGAAACTGACTGGACGTTCACTAAGTTTATTATAAGCATCTGTGTGATACTTAACATATTCTTTCCTCGCATGGCTATGACAAGGTTTTTTTTTTTCACGTGTGATTTTTGGGCTCGTGTGTTTTTTGTCTTCTTAAAATGCTCATGCAGTCTATTCTCTAAGTCTCATAGTTTGAGCTCCTAGGAAATGTATTCCTCTCCGTCAAGAATAGATTTACATAAACAAAGCCAGGACAAACCTGTTTCTGCCAGGTGTGTTTCGTTAGTGCAAGCCCACCTTTCTCATAAAACTGCCCTCGAATCATTCTCTTCAGCGCATGTAATTATTTCTAGATAGCGCCCGTACTAAGAAAGCCGCTAATAAGAGCGCAGTGGTAGACGTGTCATGCCGTTATGTGAAGGTATTTTAGATGGTAGCAAATCCATACTGAGGTCTTTTAAACAATGTACAAAAACGTAGAATGTAACAAAACTGGACATTAAACTTAATATGACCGACTCGCCGTGGTGGCTCAGTTACTTGGGCGTTTTGCTGTTGATCCTAAGGTCGCGGTATCGAATCTTGGATGCGCACAACGAAATGCAGACACCCTTGTTTGATGTGACGTCAGCGCACGTTACAGAACTCCAGGTAGTCTAAATTTATGGAAGCCTCCACTACAGAGTATCCCTCATAGGCTATGTGTCACTTCAAGTTGTTTCAACTGCACATACCAATACCAAGATAGTTCGAGCGAGCATCTTTCGCACCTATTTCATACCCGCAAACACGATGCCGCTTTTAAGCAGATTACTTTAGACATGGGTAACATAACACACCTTCTCTATTCACTGCTATGCACCATACCATTGTGTAGCCCTACTTAGTCCTCACAGACGGCGGGTCACGTTCATGTACGGACTCCTTATCACCGGACGTGTGGAAAGCTCTCAAGAGAGTAAACTCCATGACGTGGTTACGAGCACTCTTTTGCGCACGTTCTTTGCACTGAAGCTCTTTTGACGTCACTTTCCTGCTACTATCGTGGTTTTCTAATCAGCCTCTGAAGTTCGTAATCTTCAGCCCCTTGCGTGTTTGTTTGTATGGTGCTAACCCAATACTCATTTGTTATTGTGCATTACCTGAAGGCGGTGCAAGCGAGTCTTGCCTACCGCTAGAGGAATCTTGTGGTTTCCTTGTTTGTGCATGGCCTTCTCAGGTCGTACTGATTCGTTTTGCCCTGAAGTAAAATTAATTCGTCACATGCGACACTATAAGGGCAACGTCTCCTACATGCTCTAGTCGTGGCAGAAG